>NC_139348.1:92866047-93598547 GCF_055883805.1 Amblyomma maculatum
CAATTTTAACACGACAGATGTTGTGTGGCGTGATCGATGTCCGGTGCAGGATAGTAGGTCATTGCTTCACTCTGCATTTTGCGAGTTGATATTGACGTACGGGCTCATCCAGTTTGTTGATTTTCCTACTCGTTTGGATGCACAGGCGAAAATGTATCAGATTTTGGTTTTAGTAATCAGAGTGACATAGAATCGATTTCACCAGTACCAGGTATTAGGCATCATGAATCGGTTGCAGGCACTGTTCGTCGTAGGAACATAGAAGTTACCAAAATACCGCCGAGAAAGGTATTATTTTATTAAAGGGGTAACTATGCGGCCATTGCTAAGGAGCATAATGACTTCCTTCCCATATTTGAGCATTACAGTTCATTTAGAAGCATCGATAGTCTTTGGGTCATATTCAAGGATAAATTGCTTTCTTTGACTTCAGATTTTGTTTCGTCTACCGTGGTTTCGGCAAAGCGTCGTAGAGATAAACCTTGGATTGTAAAACGTACCGCAATGCAAAGACTCCACAGCTTGTGCACAAAGTTAAAGGACATGGACGCAAAACTTAAAGATGAATTGAAGGCTGCAAAGAATGCATATCTATCAACTTTAGCAGATAAACTCAAAACTAATCCAAATGAAGTCTGGCGGTATACAAAGAACATCAAGAAAGATAACACTGGTATCCTGACATTGCCAATGATGGTAACCTGCTCAAAGATGATGAAGGTAAAGCTGAATTTTTCAACAAACATTTTCACTCAGTTTTTTTCAAAACCACGTGGCGTTCTTATCTCAGAGACACCGGTGCAATTACCGAAAATTAAAAACATTACCGTTAGCAAGAGTGGAGTAGAAACTTAAGTAATCTGAGCCCGCAATCAGCTTATCGAACCGACGGCATCTCGACCCATATCTTGAAACACTGCTCAAGAGAGGTCGCGCCTTTCGAGGTAATTAATTTCAGCAAATCAGTAAAGATTCAAAAGCTACCTGAAACTTAGAAGACAGCCAACATAATAGCAGTATTTAAAGGGGGTGATCGTACAAACGTAGGCAATTATAGGCCGGTATCTTTACCTTCCGTTTGCTGTAAGACGTTTCAGCATGTTCTGTATTTAAATCTGATGAAGCATTTCCAAAAAGATGACTTTTTACCTCAGCTCAGCATGGGTTTCATACTAGTTTTTCGCGCATAACGCAGCTAACGTAATTTACGCATGATTATGCAGCGGTTTTGACAAAGGGGAACAAATAGATGCGCTGTTTCTTGACTTACGGAAAGCATTTGATGTCCCGCACAATCTGCTTCACATAAAATTATCATTTCTAGGCATTCCTGAAAAAATTCTTGGCTGAATAAAAGTTTATCTACACATGCACAAAGAGCAAGTTATTCTAAACGGGGTGAAATCGGCTCCAATGCCAGTAGTATTGGGAGTGCCTCAAGGATCTATGCTTGGGCCAATTTAATTTGATTTATATAAATGGTTTCATAGTAGGCCTCCAATAAACCATTAGACTATATGCCGACAATTACGTCCCGCATCGTCCTGTTAAATGTTGTCTTCTGCAGGGCGTCTTAGAAAAAGTGTCTACCTGGTGGAACCGGAGGCAGATGACTCTGAATACGAGAAAATATTACCATGTGCAGTTCACAAAGAAAAAGAAAAGGTTCCCCAGTTCATATAGCATAAATAATAGTACCCTCAATACCACCGAACATTTCAGATACCTTAGAGCAACGCTTTTTCAAACGCTTGACTGGTTCAATTATGCCAACCTAATTACCGCGAAAGCTTACCGTCTCCTTCATTTTTTCCAACAACATTTCAAGCACTCTCCTCCTTCAGTGAAAGCTAACTTGTATCTGACTAGCGATGAAATTATTTTAGAATATGCATGCGTAACATGGGATTGATACACAAAAAATCTACTATATAAAATAGAACGGGTGCAGAAACAGGCCGCACGCTTCGTAACAGGAAATTATCATTACACTGTCAGAGGGTCTGATATACGGTAAGGGTTGGGCTAGAAAACCCTCTCTTCACACAGAAAAATTATAAGGCTAAAATTTCTCCACAGTATACATCAAAATAAAACTTGTATTGATAAGGCAATGTTTATTATGCAGCCGCATTACTTTTCGTCTAGAAGAGACCACATTAAACAAACCAGAGCCTAGCAGTGCCGTGGTAATGTGTTTAAGTATTCATTTTTTCCCTGCGCGATTATCGATTGGAGCCAGCTTCCTATTGATGTAATGCCTACGTCTAATATTGAGAATTTTAATGAGAATTCTCTTCATTTAATGTTACTTTATTGATTCCTGAATTTATGCTATTTTGTGCACTTTAGTTTTGTTATAATAGAAAGTTACAGCTTTGTTAAATTTCAGAAATACTTTATGTTGCATCAATTTGTTTTTGCTTTATTGCTTTTATTTCTTGCCTGCATGTTCTTGGATTAACTGATGTGTTTCCTCACGCGACCCCATGTATATCTACCCCCCTACAATAATGCCACCCAGGCAATGTGGGTGTACCGAATAAATAAAATAGTAAGTAATGGACGTGCAACTTGCAAAAACCTAGATGATGACGTTTTTGCACCTGCTTGCTCAGCGGAAAGGAAAATACAGAAATATAAACAGCTCCAGCTAGGGATGAACACGCAAACGCCGTGCGGGCAGACAACTCCGGTCTTTTACACGTGGTCCGATAATGACCTCTTATGGCGGATAATAAATGTCGCTGCCCTCACTGAAGGCCTTGTGGAGCAGTATACGGCAAACCGGATAGATACTGGAAAATCCTGCAATATGTTTTAATGGCTTGGCACGCTGCCAGAAAATTGAAAAATGATAACAGATAACACCACGCCGCTGCATAAAAGCCACCTGTAATCCGCCATAAACACGCCAACGGGCTGCATTTTACTTCCCCGGGGAATAACGACACGCCACAATGGACAATATGCTGTTCATGACTACCGGACTTGCAGCAATCTTACTGCTTGTTCCTCTTCACGAGTGTCATAAAAACCCCGATGATAACCCTGCACTCGGTGCCTACCAAGACTTCAGAAAGGTGCTCATTTTGTTGTTCAATCCCAGGACATCATGAGCATAGCTTTTGGTCAACATTTACAGTCCTTAACTCACGGAATGACACAGGCAGCGGTTTAGCAGTCTGTATGCATTTTCATTCTTTTGGAGGGAGGGTGCTAAGTTTTGGCGCGAAAACGCGGGTAATACCTTTTCTAGGAGTTAGTTGGTAAGAAGCTGTTGTGCCAAGCATTATTGAAGGGCACCTCTGAAATGACTAGGTTTCACTGACGACTTGATCAGATCTGCCAGGAGTGAAACCATTTGCGGAATCTGATTGTCAACTCATGATGATGATGGATTTTAATGGCGCAAGGGCGACTCAGGCCAAAGAGCGCCAGACTCAAGGTTAACGGTGCAATCAAGTTTATATAATGGAATAGTTGTGATTTTTCATGAAGGAATAAAAAACAGTGGTGTATAGGGCCTAAAAATGTATTCGCTCTGTAAAATCGCTAAAAACAATGGTGTATAGAGCCTAAAATTAATTTGCGATATATAGTGGATGTGCAATGTATAAGTAGATGTTTTAAAGGATCTCATCCATCCTCTCAAGGAGGAGCGGGCTGAGACCCACGTCGACAAGAAATTTCATGTAAAAAGCCTACTTGTGATAAAAATTTAAGCACCTGTTTTAAATGAAACATTGGGTTGTCGCCAATAAATATGGATGGGTGTGCAGGTATTTGATGAGTGAACAAGGAGGGAAAATGACGTCTTCTTTCTTGTTCCAGTTGTACACATATGATTAAAACATGAATGACAGTGAGCCGATCACCACATCTCGAGCAGTGCGGTGCAGGAGAGTTGGTTAAAAGATATGTATGGGTTATGTATGTGTGACCAATTCTCAGCCTGCACAGGGCTACTTCTTTAAATCTGTCTTGTTTTTCTGTGGTGTATCTGCCTATCCTTGGCTTTATTGTGTGTAGTTTATTTTCTGATGCTGCGTCCCATTCCTCTTGCCATTGTTGTCGAATCATGTTTTTTATGTGTGGTTTGAGGTCATGATAAGTTATCTTATCAATGTCTGTGCCATTTCGAAGGGCAGCTGACGCAGCTAGCCTATCAGCTGCCTCATTACCCGGAATACAGCGGTGGCCTGGCACCCAACACAGTGTAATAATAATTTCTAGTTCATGGGCAAACATAAGGGTGTTATAAAGAGAGTTCAGGACTGGGTTCTTATTATGCCATTTCCAAAAGGATAGGGACGTTAAAACATTGAGGGAGTCTGTGTAGATGACTGATGTCTATATTTTATTTTCTATAATGTGTCTCACAGCTAAAAGGATACCATGGCATTCAGCGGTAAATATACTAGTATGTCTGTTCAGGGTTTTTGACTGTGAAAACCGTGGTCCATGTGCCGCACAGGAGACTTGAGCAGACTTCGAAGCATCAGTGTAATATTCATCTTAAGTGTACTTCTCCTGAAGTGACATGAAGTGCTGCTGTATGGCAATAGGGGATGCATGTTTGCCCACTTCAAGAAACGACAGGTCACAATTAACACCGTGCATTTTCCAAGGAGCGATTAGGTCTTTTATGGAAGTTGTATGAAGACTGGTAACCGAAACATTCAGATATTCAATATGCGTGGCAACTCTGATTGGATATGGTGGTGTTAGAGATGTTTTTTTGAGAAAAGTGCTGTGCCAGTTTTGTCAAGCAGGAGCCGACGACATGGATGGTCCAGTTGGCATAGTACCTTCATAGCATAAGTTAGAGAAGTAAATTGTCTCCTTCGTTGCAGTGACCATCGGTTCGCCTCGACATGGAGGCTAGCAATTGGGCTAGTTCGGAAAGCGCCCGTAGCGAGGCGAAGGCCGAGGTGGTGCACGGGATCGAGCAATTTTAGCGCAGAGGATGATGCTGACCCATAAACCATCGAGCAATAGTCAATGCGTGATAGAACTACACTATTCAAAAGGTTCAGAAGGCAGTCGCGGTCTGTGCCCCATGACCGGTGAGAGAATTTTTAGCAAATTCATTGCTTTGAAGACACTTCAGTCGCAACTGTTTTATGTGGGGAATGAAGGAAAGTTTTTCGTCAACAACTACGCCAAGAAATTTATGTTCTTTTTTAAAGGCAAGGCTCTGACCATTCAGTGTAATGTTGGGTTCAGGCCTGATGCCACGCTGCTTAGAGAAAAGTACACAAACACTCTTTCCAGAGTTAAATTTAAACCCATTGTCATCAGCCCACCTGGACAATTTGTTTACACCTAGCTGAATCTGTCGTTCACAGATGGCCAAGTTGCAAGATTTGAAGCTTATCTGGACGTCATCAACATATACAGAACAAGAAATAGTTTTTGGCAGCACGCTTTTTAAAGAGTTCATTTTGACTACGTAAAGTGTGCAACTGAGAACACCACCTTGAGGGACACCATTTTCCTGAATGTACTGCTTTGAATATGCATTGCCAACACGAACATTGAAGGTCCGTTCAGACAAGTAACTTCGAATTGTGTTCAACATGTTTCCTGTGATGCCAAGAAAGAAGAGGTCGCGGATGATACCATAGCGCCAAGTGGTATCATATGCTTTTTCAAGATCGAAAAAGACAGATAAACAATGTTCTTTATGTACAAAAGCATCCCTTGCATAAGACTCAAAGGCAATGAGCTGATCAGCTGTTGATCGCCCGGCTCTAAAACCAGCTTGGTTTTGATAAAGAAGACCATTGTATTCAAGGCAATGAAGAAGGCGACGATTTACTATTTTCTCAAAAAGCTTGCATAGACAGCTGGTTAGTGCAATAAGCCGATAACTAGCAGCAAGTGTGGGTTCTTTTCCGGGTTTTAATATTGGGATGATGATTGCTTCCTTCCATGCTTTAGGGAAGCGTCCTGTGGCCCATACTTTATTATACAGGGAGAGTAGGGTTTCAAGAGTGTTCACATGCAGATGCCTGAGCATTCCATATGTGATCCTGTCAGGACCTGGTGCTGTGTTCCCACATGTGCCAAGTGCAATCTTCAGCTCCTGCATGGTAAAAGGGCTATTGTACCCTCCTGTGCACGGTCTTTTATCACATATAAGCTTCCTCTCCTCTGTTACCTTGTGCCGCAAGAAAGAATCTGTATAGTGCGCTGAGCTGAATACATATTCGAAGTGTTGCCCTAGTGTGTCTGCTTGATGTTCAAGAGTCACCACTGGTGCTGACAAGGGGCGTTGGGATTGTGCTGTATCCTTTAAGTGCTCTTATCCTGTTGTGAACTTTGTGTGCATCAGAATAAGAGTTCACAGAAGAAAGGAATGATGACCAGCTTTCTCGCTTGGAGATGCGTCGAACATGCCTGCCATTTGCCTTTGCTCGCTTAAAGGCAATTAAGTTTTCAGCTGTGGGTGTCATCGCAAGTTCGACCATGCCTTGTTCTGAGCTTCACGAGCAGTCTTACATTCTGCATTCCACCAGGGTCTTCGTTTGTTTCGTGGCTTACTTGACGTTTGTGGGATGCATTTTTCTGCAGCTTCTATAATGTGCAGTGTGATCAAGCGCTGAGTTTCATCTACATCTAGACCACTAATGGATGAACAAGGCAGTGATGAGTGTTCCTTAAACATCTTCCAGTTGGCTGCATTTTGTTTGAACTTTCTGGGATTGAACACATTTTCATTTCCGTTCCCAGTATATTTTATTAAGATCGGAAAATGGTCACTTCCGTATAGATTGTTAATGACAGTCCACTCTGTAGCTGCCAGGAACATCGAGGAGCCAATGGCTAGATCTATGGATGTGTAAGAGTTATGTGCTATATTGTAGTAAGTTGGCTGTCTCGTATTTAGTAAGCATGATCCCGAGGACAATAAGAATTTTTCGATTAGAACACCTCGGGAGTCCGTTCTTGTACATCCCCATAATGGGTGGTGAGCATTAAAGTCTCCGACCAGCAACCAAGGTTCCGGAAGTTGATCAATCAATTTTTCAAAACTTTCGCTACTTAGCTTATAAGTTGGAGCAATATACAGGGAACATACCGTTGTTATTTTACCATAAACTAAGCTTCTGATTGCCACTGCCTCTAAATCTGTGTTGAGTGAGATGTTTCGAGAGGGGATTGATTTTTGTGTTACAATGGCAACGCCACCAGAGGAGTGAGAGCTGCCTTGCCTGTCGTTCCTGAATACATTATATTGCTTAAGGAAATTTGAGTTTGCTGGTTTTAAATGGGTTTCTTGCAGACAAAGTATGTTTGGTTGATAGTCCGCAAGAATTTTATATATATCATCTAAATTTTTAAAGAGTCCTCGGCAGTTCCAATAAATGAGGAGCGCCATAATTAAAAGTTATTTAGGGGACAAGTTTAAACTTAGGTTTGTAGGTCCTTGGGACCTGTTATTGGGACTTTTCCCCTTCTTTTTCGCTCCAGTGAGCTTTGCCGCCTAGGCAGCTGGGGTGAAGAAGTTGTGTCCATCGCATCTTCAGGTGCGGTGGACGACTGTGCAAAAAGCGCAGGATTGTCAGCTTTAGGCCTCGACTCATGGGTCGAGGCCTTTGGGCCGGCTGACCTGGGGGTCCGCGCAGCCAGCTTTGCGGGTGGTGGTGGAGTAGCGCTAGTTGACTCCACCGAGGGCGCAGGTGGCGCTGCCCTGGAAGAACTGTGTGCTTCCTGGGCAGGTGCCGACGACCGCTGTGATGCCGTGCCCTGCTGCGTCACAACGGAGTAGTGTGGCTTTTGAGGAAGAGAAAACCGCTTTCGTGCCTCTCCGTAAGATATGTTTTCAGTGACTTTCAGTGTAATTATTTCTTTTTCTTTTTTCCAGTACGGGCATGAGCGTGAATAAGCTGGGTGGTTACCTTCACAGTTTGAGCAGAGAAGCGGCTGTTCTTCGCAGTTGTCTGTAGGGTGTTCGTGCGAGGCACACTTTGCACATGTGAGTTGGCCACGGCAACTCTGAGAGCCATGGCCATATTTCTGACATTTGAAGCAACGGCGTGGGTTAGGGATGTAGGGCCTCAGTTTTATTTTTGTGTAGCCTACTTCGACAGATTCTGGGAGAGTGCTTGCAGCAAAGGTGAGTACAATGTGCTTTGTTTCTATCTCTTTGTTATCTCGTCTGATCTTTATCCGGTAAACATCTGTGACATTTTGTTCCTTCAGGCCTTCAAGAAGTTCTTGTTCACTCACGTACCTAAGTTCATCATCAGAGATGACTCCTCGGGCAGAGTTTAGTGATCGGTGCGGGCTAATCTGTACCGGTATTTCTCCAAATGATTCGATTGCACTTAGCTTCTGATACTGATGGTTGTATATTAATTCTAGTAGCAGGTCACCGTTTCCAAGTTTCTTTATCTTATAGCCCTGGCCAATGGCCTCAGTCAACGTTCGAGAAACAACAAATGGGGACACAAGTCGTGCAGTGATTTCCTCGTGGTCACTGTGGACCACGTGGAAACGAGGAAAGTTGTTTATGTTCTTTGAGAAGAACATGGTGGTCTCGGTGCGCCCCCTTTTAGAAGGAGGACGATCGGGGTTAAGGAGTTTAGATGCCATAAAAAAGTGTATTGTTCGGCTGCAGTGCCAGCCACCCACCATGGAGCCCAACGAGGGGACGGGACAAAAATTGTCAATTCCTGCCCACGCCAGCTGTACACCGTAACTATAACCCAATATGGCGTAACTCAGGGTAGCTAGCCACACAAGGTTAACCCTCGCCACCTAGAAGTAGGAAGAAATGAAGAAGGTAAGAGAGGACAGGACAGTTCTAAGAAAGAAAATAGGAAAGTGAAAGATGGAGGGGAGAACAGGAAAAGGCGACTGCCGATTTCCCCCGGGTGGGTCAGCCCGGAGGTGCCGTCTACGTGAAGCTGGGGCCAAAGTGATGTGTTGCCTCCGCCGAGGGGCCTTAAAGGTCCGAACACTCGGCATCGGCTCAACCACCAGGATCCCCTTTTCCCCGGACACGGCGATGCCACGCACGGCTAAGCGTGGGTGCCGGGGTCCGTGGTGTCGCACGGTACACCAAAAATCTGCTTTAGCAGATGCCCCCTGCGGGGCTGATTGTGAACTCATTCCTAGGATGTACAAAGTGAAGTTGGCATCGTAACTATTGGCTCCATTAGCAAATCACGGGCATTAATCAATCGTAGTATTTTTTCATATAATTCTTTTTTTAAACAAAGCTATGCCCAAGGCACTCATACGAGATGACAGGATGCTGAAAAACATTTCCAATTGACGCTGGGATGCATTTATTTTCTCCGGGCTCCATTCGTATCAACAAACTGCTATATGCGCACTAAGCTTGGGTGTTGGAAAGGAATCTTCCTAATACTGATTTTTAGAGCCCATTCATCTGTAATGTTCTATATCGACAACGCACGTTCTGCATTGGCGAACACAGCATTCGTATTTTCTAACTATGTAAACAAATTTTGGCCCTGAGAGCGTCAGGGCTATCTAAAATTGGTTTATGAATTTGGCCGCTTGTATGGTTTGCCCATCTTCACATGTATGTGTTTTTGTTTTGGCTGCCGCTTAGTTCATCATGAAAGGCCAACAAGCCGAGGAAATCACCCTTACTAAGTGTCTACAACTGGATTTCATCAAATGTGGCAAAAGCAATCATCGTCTGGCCACTATTGGCCTGCTTTATTTTCTTATGCATTTCTGATATAGCTTCGTTTCCACAAACGTTAAACCCACTGAGAACATAAAACTCTCGTTATTGTAGTGCAAAAAAGTCGGAGCTCCACAACGACGATCTTTCGGTACTCGCGTGCGTATATGGATTCTCAGTTGTAGCAAATAAAATCTGAAAACATTTCTCCAGAAGACCACAACAAATGTGCAGTGAATCTTCTTCTTCCTCGATAAATGGCACATACCCACGAAGGGGAATGACAGCGGCAGCTGGGATTCTTTTTCCTTTGCGTTGTCTGTTTTTTCATTGCATAGAGCGCAAAATTTTATTTAAATACAATAAGAGCGACGGTTATATAAATGGAAACCAGTTAGCTGATCGAATAAAATCTAAGAAAATGTTTTAGGGTCCAATCCTTGTGTCTAAACATCAAAACATGCGCTAGTGTGCGGCCTAAGACCAGCTGATTCCAGATACTTGATTCTTGTTGCTTTACAGCTAGGCACTCATAGGTAATATATGCTGCGTTTAAACCTCCAATATCTGGGGTAGGTGATTCGGACACCAACCTGCCCAAAATCGAGACCTCATCCCAGGTAGTGACCGGTTGTAACCAAAAGGAGGATGAAGGATTTTCAAATCGAATTCAGACGTAGTTATGACATGCGGTTCACCCAAAAAAAGGTATTCCAGAAGTGATACCGACTTTTGTTTGTAAAGGCGCGTATATAGTCCGACTTGTACCAAGCGTCTCTCGCGGTCAGTCACGCTACGCCGTTTTTGCTACGCCAGACGATATATATCCCCTTTATACTTCGACACTGCGCGCAGTCAGCGGCTCTCTTCGGAGCATGCGCAGAAAGATCGCCGACCCGCGGGCCGTCTGCATCCTGTTCGCAGCCTCAACCTTTCGCGGGTAAAGTGATCTCGGAGCTTCTTCTACAACTTATAGCATTCTTCAACCACAGATAGAAACGATAGACAAAAAAAAAGATCAGAAGTTATGGTATAACGGTGCGTGCAGCAAGTGGGCAACTCGCTTGAAACCGAACACAGCAGCAGTGAACAGCTCACCTGTCAAGAGACCGCAGCTGCACCTTGTCTCTCTGCTCACACGCGTTCTATTTGCGCTGCTGGACTCAGAAGTAGAGTCGTTTCGTGTCGTGCACACAAGTGTTGGCAACAGAACGAAAAAAAAAAAAAAAAGAAGGGTGAAAGAAAAGACGGACACACAAATAAAATACGAAAAAGAACAATGGCTATAGTAACAATTAACCACTCGATAACAAATACATTTCTTCGTTTCGCACACGCACTTCGCACACAATTTTCAAGCATCCATTCTACGTGCTGACGCACCGTATCACTGCTTCGCACATTTTTTTCACGCGCACACTCTCATTGTCAACGCACGGCGCACTGCTGCTCGGTCACTATCACGTGATCGCACTCTCTTGCACTAAACCATGGACGCTGTATTCGCTGCGCACTGGGCCCATTCCAAACGAAAACACCACAACCAAAATGAGGTGAACACAGACGGACAGCACGGCGTCAGCGACCGCGGCGCCGACTCGTCGGACGCACGCTGCAGATGGGGGTTGTCTCAGTTTACATCGCACTCATGGGACGTTCACGTGTGGTTCAAGGTTCACACAGCCGCCGCCCAGGTGGGCATTCAGGCGCAATATGTCAGCCGCTGTCTACGATAAACATATCCACCAAGCGGTCTGAAGCGAGTTCAACTCACCTTGCTTATGCGGCCGTCCGCCATCTGCCATCCAGGTTATGGTTGTAGCACTTGAGGGGTGTGAAGTGCTTCTGCAGCTGTGCGAAGGACAAGGCCTCAGAATTTTCGACGAAAACAAAAATATGGGCCGCAAAAAGTCCTTAGAAGGTGCTCATGGGAAGCATCGAAAGTTCTGTTCAACACATTCGCCACTCTTTCACCTTTTGACCATCATTCTTTAGCAAATGGTAAGTTGCTTTTGTTCTTTGCGCAGGTGCTCAATGGTCAACAATACGGCAGTCGGGTTTACTCTCGTTCTGATTCGTCAAGCTGCCTCTTCAGAGGTATCTTCCCGATCAGAAGTTATGAGTGAAGCACTCTGTGATGTTTTATTGTCATATGCCGAAGTTTATGAATTCATGAAGAGAGTTGGCAATTGATTCGCGTATTCGCTCCTTAAGCTTCATTTTGTTATGGTAGCGATATATAGTGCTATGCATCTCTACTTCATTGCAATGAGAAACCGTGGCTATATAAGGTCAATAATCTAGTATAGTTCCTTCTATTTTGTTGCCCACCCTTTCTTGATCAGATATTGTATTGCCGTCTAAGGTGCATAACGTTTCTGTCGGAATATAATGCACGCCATACCTAGTATTACCCCACGCTTAAAGAAATGGCCCACTAGGTCCGCCCATCAATAAAGGAAATTCAGGCCGCACAGAGAAAATATCGAGAGTCAGTCGAAAGCACCTGCCCTGGCAAGAAAAATTCCGCTACTCTTTAAAAAAATCATGTTTAAGCAATCAGTTAAATGTCAACCAAATGGCCACAAAATTCAGACCCATTTAGTTTTAGTTCTACGCGCTGAAAAAATGATCATTTTCTTCCGCATTCTGTTAATTTACACCAAGCCCAATTATTTGTCACAACTCTGTTAAGGAGAACGAAAGCGATATCATTGTTGTTATTGGTTTTTCTTGCTGGCAAGCGACCGAATACTTCATGAACCATATCTATCCGTATATAGAAATAAAAACATGTTTACTTTTAAGCAAAGATTATGGTAAAAAAAGGATGACTACAAACTTTTTCACACACCTACTGAATGATAGCTGGGTACCGTGAAATCTAACAGGAAAACAGGGGTCGAGAAAAGATTGTGCTGTATGTCTTGACGTTGAAATTTGTGCATCGCTTTGTGCACGGATGCTTTACTGGAAAAATGAGATAAAGTAAAGGTCGATGTATTTATCGTCGTCACTTGAAACAGCTCTAAAACAGGGTCTGCAGTAACAAGTGTGGCGTCTTCGCCGGTGCGATATCTACATAACATGAAGCAACTGCAGACCGTCTCATCCCTTCATTGGATGGGACCTGCACTCCACTTTTTGAATATCTCTTGTGACGCCTCTGTTTTCTTTACTCGAAAGCAGTAAACGACATGATACAAACGAGCTTTCTTGCCAATAAAAGCAAGAAATATGTGCTGATCTCCAGACGCCGCTGTGAAGGACTGCAACCACACTGGCGCTTGGCTGCCTCCGGTAAACACATTCTTGCTCAGCGGACTTTGTAAAATTATTCTTTCAAGGACATCTCCAAAAGAAACAAATTAAAACATTTGCAAGACAGACTCCTGTACAAGAATTTGAGCGATTACGGTATTTTTATCTGCTGCAATGGCAAAACATTTGGATTGGTTTGGGGCGTTTTCCAAAGCGACTCAGGGAGATGAGAGACGCCTCAGTTGAGAGCAGCGGAAATCTCGACACCACTTAGTATTCTTTAGCGCGCACTGACGTCGCACAGTAAACGGGCGTCTTGCTCTTCCCCTCTATCGAAAAGCAGCCGCCGCGGCCGGTGCCGCGGCATTCGATCCCGCATCCTTGGGCACAGTAGTAGAGCACCCTCACCAGTGCACCATCATGGCAGGGCGGCACTACATCTAATAGTATCTACCCACGGTGGGAGTTATTTGCCATGGGGCATTGCAAATGCGAAAAGGAGGCAAGCGTTTGTGAACATAAATATGGAAACGTTTGAGGTGAGAACAAGGTAATTGAACTATTGATAACGAAGAACTAAACTTCCATGACGCTATGATGTATTCGTTGACAGATTGGCGTACTGTTTTAAAGAAATAGTCGCTTGCTTTGCCTTCTTTCATTGCTGCTCTGTTATAGCTCGTAATGTTTGGGGCATTCTTAGACCATGCCGGAATCCAGTCGGTTAGTCCGGCCCAGGAAGTACTCGGTGCCTAATATGCCTTTTAAATAAAGTTATCTGCCTCTATCTTTGCGGCAGCCGCATGACGAATATTGTAACTGCTCTCTCCTTGAAAATATGCCAACTAAGAGCTCTTGTTTATGAACTGACGCCCAGCGAGTTGCATAATTCTGCTACGTTGCAACTTTTAGCGAATGATATGTCAATTGGTCACATCTAGCCAGATACTTTCATGTGTCCTGTCATACACTGCGCTACAATCTCGCTATTATCATGCACCAACAAGCAAAAAAAAAACGCTTTTTTCTGAGTTGAATCAGCGAACTGACGCGGTGTCACGAGAACGAAGAAACGCTGAAAGAACCTGACTGTGACACGCAAGATCAGATGCGTATGTGACAAACGCGTGATAGGCTCAAAAGTTTTGAACAGCATGCATCTGGATTACAAGAGCGTCGTCATAATAAGACGAAAGCCTTTATTGGGTCAAGCGGTCGTGGACAAAATAGGTCCCGCTTTCGCGGCGGCTCTGATTGACCGAGACGAGATGACGTCATAGAGGTCTCGACCAATCACAGAGAACCACCACAGTATGCACGAATGCATGCCTTATATGGTCATATGGCAATCAATAACTAATACTAATAAATGACTAATTTTATAATTAAATATAAAATATTGACTACCTATACCAATAAATAATTAGTAATTACCAAAGTAATAATTAACTAAATAATTATTCACCTATTATTGCCTTATTATTTATTAACTATATTATAATTAATACCAGTTGGGTAGCAGAATGCAGTACTCAGGCTTTCGCTTCTGACTGCTTTAGTCGCTAAATTCCCTCGTAATTGTTTCTTATAACTTCAGCACATTAAACGGATCACTAAGTTTGGTTCACAATTTCCCGGATAATACAAAGCGAAGCACGAAAAAGATTTCATCAAAGAGGTTCTGTTACCAGTACTCCTTAAGGCGCGAATATAGTTCGACGCAAAGCACGCGCGCCCATGCACTAGCACACGTAGCGTAAACACTCCGTCGATAGTTCCGCGAGCTTAAGCGCCCAACGTAACAGGCGGCGGCCAGCGCGTCCCGACGGGCTTAGCGTAGAAATGGCTTCTGTTCCATTTGAGCGTCAGCGCCGCCGGCCACGTCGACCCACAATGGCCATTTAAGGACCATTTAGTAGAGCAATATTATATGACTATCTCAAATGAACACCAATGATCGACTTCGAACCCCTTGCTGGGTGTGTTGGTATATCATGCTTACAATCACACAGCATTAAAATTAATATTGACAAGATAGAAAACACGACAAATTGTTGACTGCTGCAAAACTTTATAGCTGCGCGCAGTGTTATACATGTAACGTAGAGCGCATTCGCACTAACCAAAGGAAGACGAAGGTCTCCCGCTTAATCTAGCACCAGAATCGCATCGCACTAGAACGCACCCTTCATCGAACAGGCAAGCAAAACAGATGCTACGAAATACTAAACACAAGGTACCAAGGGCACAGCATAAATTACACACATTCGTAAATCGCTGATAAGTTAAATGCCTCAAAAAGTGAGTTCCTTTTTATTCTAAAAGAGCGGTGATGTGCACACACACTCCTCTGCTTTATCCGCGATTTCACAAACGTGCGCCATCTTTCTGGTTGATTTGCTACCATTCTTATGAACTATCGTAGTTATTTCCAAGAAGGCGCCTCATTCCTTGCATTGCTCGCAGTCACGGCACTATGTGCCGAGATAGCAAGACGCCCCGATGGCGCTGTTATAAACCTCTCCTTCAGACATCTGCTTGTCTGATAGATGTAGGTGTGGCAACAGCGCAATGGTATTGAATCAAACACAATTTTTTCGCACTCCGCATACGGACTCCGATACCGAACAGTGCGATATTTTCTGCACCAGAGAAGGTTTCCAAGATATGCAGGACGGTGAATTCCACTGACGTTGCAATTTGTAACTGGACTTTAGGTAACGCAGATATAATCTGTATAATAGAGTCCCTTTTACAGGCAAGAAAACCGCTGCAAAATGAAGAAATATAAGTACACAAATACTTCCCTCCGAAGCTCTCCTTCTCAACTGATTTCGTCTTCCAGCACGCAAGAGAAAAGGCGCGCCAGAACACGTACGTACTTTGCGGCAGGGTCATTCGGAGATTTTGATGTCAGAGTGGAGAGTAGTTTGGCGGCGCCAGTGCTGTAAGAATAATGTAGCTCCGTGTGTATTTCATCAATCATGATCAGTCGGAAACACAAACACACGAATGCTCATAAAAGCAATGCGGATGGAGGGAAATGGAAGAACTGGAGAATTTCGCGTTTTTATGCTGAAACAGCTCTGCACATACTGCGGTAGCGGTTGCTGCAAGCATAAGCTGCCGCTTAATGAGCACGACCATGCCTGGCTCTTTCTGTGTCTTACCAAAATTGACGAAAAAGTGTTTTGCAGTCCGGTTTAATATGACCTGGACGAGGCCTATTTGAAAAATGTCGCTTGCGCATTTACAGGTCGTCTGTAACAGTGCTACGCCAGTAAAGTAGAAATAATTTCATGCTTATATTTACTTGCGATGCCAAAGGAAACTGCATTATCAAGCCTTTAGTTTCTGTGCACACAAATACAACCCGATAAATTACTAACCACCAGTATTTCAATAATCTTCGGGATCATTTCCCGAATACAACTTGACAGCTGCATACCTCGACTGCCTGAAGTGCCGAGTCCTTCGAAGCAGCTACGTCGACAGAGGTGTAGTTCACGGTTCTCTGCACAATTGAAGCCTGTTCCTAGTTCTATACTTTGCGTTGTTATATTTTTCGGATAGATGCTTTTGCAGTGGAACCCTTTATTTGCAGTTTACGTTTAGAAATATTTGGATTGTGTGGCAAATAATGAAACCGGGAACTCCTATCAGCTGAACCAGCTGAGCGTCTGAGGCGACGCATCGGCTCGTTATACCGACCGGGCCTGAACATCCGCCAATTTATTAAGGTCTAATGAACTCCTCTCTGGCACTGCTTTTCAAGCCAAATATTCCGAAAGCCAAGGACACTCACACATACAAAAAACACACCGAGGGCAAAATGGGCGCTATTTATTTAACAACAGGGACAAATTATGTTCACAGCAACCGATGAAATTAATATAAATATACACAATAGCCAATGAATGTACGTGGGTAATATTACAAGAATTCGTAAAGATAAATGACGCATCATTCCGGAAAAAAAATAGGAAGCGAAGGAACATTTATAGCAATTAAAATAGAGAGATGATGAAGACAAGGTAACGGCAGGTCTTTTCAAATACAGGGAAGTAATTGTGGTATAAGGACTGACTACTCTGGATGCCAAATGCCTCAGGACCTCCAGCGTATTGCATATTTGTAAGACCATTAAAAATCTAGACTCTTGAGCAGGAGATCGTAGTTAATACCGAAAATTGCAGACTGAATACATCAATCTCCATTGCAAAGAAGGTATTTAATGAGATAATTGCTGATAGAATTTGGAAATCATTATGCTCCAATCAACCAAAGTCTCGAAGAGGATTTTATACATGCTACGAGGAAATAGACAACGTTGATGCTTTAAATTGTGATATGAAGGAATGCGTAGAATATAACCACACCTTATATAGCCTTCACGGCTTTGTAAAATAGCCGAATCTTCATCAGTATTGCTAGTATACGTAGCATGATGCTGAAGAATCGTAACTAGAAATAGTGCGGTGCATCTTGCGAAGGCTTCACAGCAACCATACTCCTCTATAAAGCAACAGTCTTTCCCAAACAAAGAGTGGCAGGCTGAAAGGAATGATATCTTCAGTGCTATCCACCGTGCGTATCGGAGGTGGTAAGAACGCTCGATTGGGTCAAGGAGGTTATAGCATATAGAAATAAGTTTTGTGTAACATTTTTAAAAGCCACTGTGAATAAGACACGATAGAGAATACCGAAATTGTTTGTGATTTGCTGATTGCATTACCTTGCTCTATTGCCCAGGAAACGAATAGCAACGCATGACAGCGGCCTAGACCAGAAGAGCTCAATGGTGAATCTAAGATTAACATGTAGAAGCCTAAAGCATCCTTCAAAAAACTGGGAATCGATCAGCATTTTAGGACATGTAGCGGCGCATTGGAAGTAGGAATGTAGTAGGTGGTAACTTCCGATCCACGTCCCCAGAGTGAAGTAGCTAGAACGATAAGCATAGTGTAGTTCATTTTTACAGATCCAGATGCCTAAGAGAGGACAGGCGCTAAAGAGAAAACAGCTCTATCGTACCGGCAAAAATGTGTAGGGTAAAATAGGTGAAGTTATCGAAATAGATTGAAATCAGTCAGGGCAGCGCGATACAAAAAAGAAGGCGATAGGTGTGAGAGACAGGAACCTAGCAGAGTAGGTCAGTTAACAAACGCAAATTACTGACGTTCAGTCTGAATTGTGATGAATAATAGCTAAATCATCTCTGTTTTCAACCCTTAGCACTAACTTTAACCCTAAAAATCAGCCCTCATTTCGCACATGTCCGATGTGGAGCCAGGCTGCCAGCTGTGGGTGCCAAAGGATGCGCTGAACGAGGTCAACCCCTGCTGTCACTTCGTCTTCGACCTCCTTTGCGGAACTTCGCCCAAGTACCAGATCTACCAAGCATGCAAATTAAGAGCTATTTTAGCACTCACCGTTGAAGATGTGGTTCCTTAGGGTGTATATCCCGCTCCGTGACTGCATGAGGCACCGCTACAGAGAATTTCTCCGGAGTAAAGGATAATCAACCAATCTGAAGGCAACTTATCTAACTTTTCTGCAGACTGTTTGACACAGAGTGTCATATGAACACTCTGGACGAGCACGAAACACTACACACTTTACTATTATGAGTCTATTTGCGCCGATGATATATTGTTTTGGTTTGGTGTATCTAGTTTGATATCTAGTTGATATAGTTTGATATAGTATCTAGTTTGGTGTATCTAGTAGGATGCAAAAGGCACCGTGAACGAAGGCTCTGGAAATTTCTTCCAGATGGGAAGTTTAACATGCAGCTGACTTCGCACCGTACATGGGAGCCTTGCTTAATGCCTCCATAGGAAGTCGCCACCGTGGCCAGAATCGGCCCCACGTACTTCAGGTCACTGTATTTATCTGTTCACTTAGAGTGTGCAAGTGAAATTGGGGTGATTCAGTGGAGATCGTTTGAACAAGAGTAACTTAATGGAAAGTTACATTTCACAGGTAAGTAATCAGCCGTGTATCTAGGTTAACAACTAAACTAAATAAGAAATGGCACCGAGCTATCCGTTAACAAAACCACACGGCGCTGACTACTGAGCATAGAGTTTCTTACTCTTACCTAGAGGGAAAGCTGTGCTGCCGTCTATGGGCGTTTACATGGAGTTTCCAGACAGCCAGTTCAGCCACCATGGGCGCTCAAAGCATCATGGGCCGGAGAGCTACCGAGTACAGAACTACAACTTTAGGCCAAAACTAATGCAAAGATAAACGTTGTTCTACCGTAAATATCCTAAAATTGAATATTGTGACTATAAATTACAAAAAGAGAGAGAAACAGAATGCCAGTGTAATATTTATCCATTATAAGCGATGGCTCTTTCTCCTATTGGCTTAGTTTGAGCAGCACAAATACCAATATTTCGCATTTATTAGACAAACTTTGAAATAAAAAAAAATGTTATGAAAATATTTATCGTCGTGCAATCACTTAAGGAAGTTTTTAGTAGCATTTCGGGAAACAGAAACTATTTACTGGCGACGTCTGCTTTTGCGCCTCCGCTACTATAGCTCTCGCGGTCTATTTACGCACCTTCAAATGATGATGACGACGGAAAAGAAACATCGCAGTAATGCCACTCCACGTACCTGAGAAAAACCGACTGTCCCGCAACAAGTAGCACACCGGCCCATGATTCTTAGCGCGCCCATGGTGGCTGAAGTGCAGCGCCTTCAGCTTTCCCTCTAGTTAGTGTAAGGAACTCTATGCCACTGAGCGCTGTTTTTCACCACGCAATCATGATGAAAAGAATACGACTACAGGTTAACGCTATTTTCCAATAGCCAACGCAGCTTATTGTTGGGCCACTAGTCGAAGGACAGGTGTGCAATCCAAATACGCATTATCTGTCCAGTGCGGGAATCAGCGCTTTGAACAGTCGCCCCCGTAGCACTGAAATCTTGCTAAGAAAGGTCTTTCTGGCGCCATTGCAATTCGTGATGTTCCAAGTTTAAGTTTGGTTAGTGCAAAATAAGCACTTTGAGTCACATGGAAACCACGGTGCGAGTTGCTTCTGTTAAGGAACGAAAACGGTAAGGACATGAACGGTAAGATTCAATGCAAAAGTAGGAATGATCCGAAAAGTGTTCGCGTACGTGTGTTCTATTCGCGCACGGTTCAAGAACTGAGCCATCAAATACAGTCTTGTTAGTTGGTCGTGTAAATCGCGTCGCCCGTTTCGGGCCACTTATAAAGCACTGGTTAGCTTCGAGGCTCAGAACATACAGGTGGTGCGATATTGTTAGCCAGAACAGCAATGCGATGCTACGTCGACTGCGATCGAAAGCGCCAGTCTACCTCGTAGTTGCAGTCGAAGGGGCAGAATATAATGCGCTCCGTTGTTCGCATTCTTTTTCGTTGCGATGTATTACAGGACAGCGCAGTCCTGTAACGCGTATATGAAAGGATAACATGACAGGGGGAAAGGAGCCTGGCGATGTCTCGTGGCTCAAGACAACAGGAGCTGAACTGTTACCGCTACATGTGTAGCGCTTTCTGGCTTCTATATATGAAGTACAAACTAGTCTTATTGATGAAGAGACGTTAAGGGGAGATGCGAGGCTAAAATCTCTGGTTTTACACCCCTCCACCCGCCCCCCCCCCCCCCCCCCCGCCCCCAAAAAAAAGGGTTTTTAAAGTTTGGTTGTCATCTGCGCCGTAAAAAAACTTTAAACATTTTTGCGAGATCGGGTGTATTCAGCCCCGACGGCGCTCATAAGCCTTGTTTCAAAGACGCAGTCGCATAGCGGATAACAAAGTGAACGCATAGAGCATCCCCAAGTTACAAACCTTGTTTTCTGCACTCTCTAGAGAAACAGAATTTGCTGTCGAGAGTACAGCAGATAGCTAGAACAAATGCCCAAAAGAAAGGCAAATTTTGAACTGTGGAAACAGTGGATTGGGTAATAAACAGAAATAGAAGCTTGGATCGGATAAAACACAGCACATAACCCTTCGCACGCTCTTTTAACGCCACTGGGAGCCAGGCTAACCAAAGTACTCAACGATCTGAATATAGATACGGAGATATGCAGCCCAAACAAAGAGGCACGCCTAGCAAGCAGCCAAGGAAAGCATTTCACTAGCGCAGACATGGAGCTGGACAGCTGGAAAGCTGGAAAAGGAAACAAATCGAACATATCCCCACAGAGCAACGTCACATTGAAAACAATGATCCAACGTATGCCCCGGACCACTTCATTCATTAATTTAGTCCTTCAATTTTAATAGCATCGTCTGAAATTCTTGAATTCGTTTTTCTTGGCGCTTTTTGCAAGAGCACAACCGTTAGGAAAACTGCCATTTCCACACCTTTCGCTTGCTGCTCTCAAGTTGGTTTCTGGACTAAAACTTTCATCATTCTCAATTTTGTAAATTTACTACTTTGAATATTGTATATTTGTGAACTTGTAAATTCGTAAATTTTGTAAATTCCTTACTTTGAATTTTGTAAACTAAAAGTATCAAATATGTGACGTATGAAGACAACAAAAAAGAAGCCTTTTTTAAAAGGCTCAGATTTTTATAAAATGCCATAAAGAACACGCAACGGGTCCTATCCTGCAAAATTAACTACCTGGGAGTTATCTAAGTGCCAACGGTTAGTGCACGTTCATAATTCCATATCACCGACCTAACGTCACCTGCAGGATACATGCCCGTGATGAGTGTGGACTCCACCGAACGCCTAATCAGCCGCAATATGTGGTAATAGGGCGTTAAATCTTCCGCCCTAATAAGGGGCTATTGTCGCTAGCCCCAATTCAGCTTACTGCGAATGAAAATTTAGGAACGCAGGGAACAATGAAAGTTGGCGAAAATAACGGTATAACCGCTTCATTGGCAACAAGCATTGGCTTCAATGCACACCGATTACTTGGCAAGCCAGCGCCGGCCAGCGAGCAGCGGACACTGTTTTTCAAGATTAATTCGGCGCAGACGGCATATCAGGTTTGTAACATAGCGCAGAATCGCAGATGCCACAGCCAATAGCCATAAAATAAAAATACGTTTGTGCAGTCTTGCATTGCTTAGCCTATCGAATCTTGATTTCTTTCATTTTCGGAAGAAGTTAAAATGGTCGACAGGGAAGAACAAGAGAACGAAGATGGCTACACAGTATGAAAAAGAACTGAGCAAATGGTTGAGGGGAAAGACAGGAAAAGAAAAGGGAGAAGGGGAGGAAAGGAAGTAGGGAAAGAGAGCAAGGAGTGAGGCAGTTCGTCATTCGCCCCCCCTCCCCCTCCGCCCCCATTGGAAAGAATATTTCTCTGTCGGCGACGTGTTTCTTGAAGCCGGACACGTGAAGGACGTGGTATAGTCCCGCACCGTTGAGTTTACTGCGAAACACGCACCCCCTTTTCATCAAAATAGACGCATATATTACCTTGGCGTAGAGTTTAGGCTGCTTTTGTGGATCATATTGGCGCAGTCGTGCGGATCTTAGAGATAGTACGGTAACACATTGCTTTTACCGTTTAGAGATGCGCAAATTCCAATCTCTCAACACTGCGTTACCTAAAATTAATCATTTTCCAAAATAGTCCGAGTAGATCAATTTCAACTGCGATGTGTATCTGAACGCAACCGGAAAGCGAACTTGATGATAGCCAGATGAGCGATAAAGGTTCAGCAAATGACTCTGTAAGGGTATCAGTAAAGTAGTGAGGGGACGCCAGATAACCCGACTTAGATCTGCGCTCGCAGCTTCATTTGCGCACTTTTTGACGCCCATTTGCACTTCTGACGTTTGCTGATGCAGTGGGCTGGTCTTGGGAAGATATTGGTGCTGACGAACCCCCGCTCGTTCACGTGACGTCGATAGTCACGTGGGCGAGCTAGCACTGCTCCAGAGCGGCTGAAGGTCGCCGCAGGTCAAAGCGATGGAAGCGGCAAAACTCGCGGAGCATAGCACATTCAAGCTTTCGATTTAAGAAAAGTAAGTGACCTATGCAATAAGGGAGTAATTACTCACTGACATCCACCCAAGCACATCCATACGGCTACATAGTGTTAGGTTTGGGTTCGCTTGCGCCTGAGTAGCGTACCGCTGCCAGCAGTTATTACGTGCGGCGCGCGGCCCCTCGGTAGCGTTGGCCTGGTGGCTCCGTGGACGGCGGACGGCATCAAAGGTGCCAGCAAAGACGAGACGTCTTCTAACGAAACAGCCTTTACTAAAACATCATGAAGTAGCGGGCAGAGAAGCTGACCCGGAGAGAATACAGACACTCTCACACATCTGGTGTCTAGCGTCGTAACAACGGCGCGTCAAAGTAGTCTCTATCTCAGCGGAGTCGGCCGCTGCTTTTTATACTTTTTCCAGTTCACAGAGAAAGGGTAAACCCTCACAGGAAAGGAAGAGCCTGACAAGACTGGGCAAGATGGGATGACTCAATCGCAGGTGGTCCGGTCGCATCTCCTCCACCTCCTGCAGACGGGCGAGGGCGGCGCACTCTCCCACGAGCTCCAGGCATTGGCCGGCGTTTGTACACACACGCACGCACACACATTTGGCGCGTGGCAGGAACACGCTGAGACGTCGGCGGGCGGAAGCGTTGCGCGGCCGATGAACGGCGTCGAAATGGCCGATCCGCTAGCGGTTCTGCCTGTTGCTATGCGGTGGCCGCGTCAGCTGTCCCACTTGTCGGTGGGGAAACGTAACAGACTGCCCCGCCGGGGAAGGGAGATCCCGAAGGGCAGGGGACTGCATCCGCTGTCCGGAGGGATCGGGATATTGCTGCTAGCCGGGGTCGTCCGACTGCTTCTCTTGAGCCAGTCAGCCTGAAGAAGTCCTTGGCAAGACCGGTTTCCAAGGCACTCTGCAACTTGTCTTCAGGAGAGATTTCTGACAACCCACAACGTCACAACCACGCTAAAAACTCAACCGGTCAGCCAACAATCTTCAC
The DNA here is from genome assembly GCF_055883805.1 of Amblyomma maculatum. Lineage (NCBI taxonomy): Eukaryota > Metazoa > Arthropoda > Arachnida > Ixodida > Ixodidae > Amblyomma > Amblyomma maculatum. Next base: position 92,889,926 of record NC_139348.1, read on the forward strand.
TAAGTTATGCCAGACTATTTCCCTCTTATGCCCCCCTTTATACTAAAGGGCAGCTCCGCAGCACTTGGAACGCGTCCACAAATTTGAAAATTGCGCTTTCAAAACACCATTCTCAAACAAAAATAATACAATGCAATATGTTCCAAATCCTATGCCAGGAAGAAAAACACCTAGAAGTGAAAACTGAGGCTTCTTCTCACGTTAGGGGCTCCGACTTAAGCCATCGGCGTTACCATTGAGATCACCCTTTTCACTAAAGCTTCGGTTGTCCGTTTCACGGAGCAACCTTGCTTTCTTGTTTCCGTGCAAAAAACCACATGAGCATGAATCACTCACTTTTCTGAACAATCTATCCCTCTCCTTACGGGTTGCGCACCAGTCACGCATTTTCTGGGCACGGGCGCATTTGTGTCTTTGGGATAGTCGCTTTCTCTTTCAAGATAGCTTCAATTTGCTCCATTGTTTCTCGCGCCTGCCTTTCCGTTTTTTTCTGCGGCAGCGCTGGAACACAGGCTTTCTACTTTCTTTTTGCAATCGTTTTCGTTTGCTCTCCTTACGATGGCAGCATTCTTTCTCGCGCCTGCCCTTTCGCGTTTTTCGTCGGCAGCGCTGGAATACTAGCCTTCTGCTTTCTTTCTGAGCCATCTCTGACAAGCTAGCGGTAACTGGAGTTAGTAGGACATGGTTGTCGTCGAAGTGGTCAAAGTGCGGCGCCGCGTCTACATCGCGGCCAGCAGCACAGGACTCTGCTCTGGTCGCTCGCTGTCGCCTTCGGAAGTCTCGCTCTCTACAGCGTACGCGCACTCTTCGTCGGTCTGCCCTGGCTGATCACAACTCGCGGGCTGCGCTGTTTCCCTGATCGACACTTCATTTTTCTGCGTGCCCTGCTCTACGACACAGCTGATTTTGGAAACCGAAATTTCCTCCTCTCCTAGCTCGTTTCAGGCTCCGTCGCGCTCTACACAAGCTTGTGCTTTCGACTCGAGAGGCGGTTCAGTTATTGCCAGTTCCCCACTCTCATTTGATGGAACTGTATCTCCTACAGCTACTTGGGTCGGCATGCAGTTCACCTCGCTTAACGGCGTCACTTTTTCGGACTTCTCGCCGATTAAGCCTGTGCTAACCGTCTCAGCTGGTGGCTCGACCAAGGTAACACGATGCTCTTCTGTTAGAGGCTCGGTCGGCTCACTACTGCGGTCACGTTTCTCGGCCGCTTCCCCAAGCTGTTTCTCACACTCCGGTGCAAGTTCGATTTGCTCTGAAACTTCCGCACTGTCTAGCCATTCGCTTACAGCGGTTTTCAACTGATACGCCAAATCAAAGTACGTCGTGTTACAATGTTGCTCGCTCTCATATCTTTTCCGAAGATCCTGAGGCGTTATCCGATATCGTATCAGCAATGACTCTTTTAGTGCATCGTAATTTTTCAAGCGGTAGCCAACCAATCGCTTGATTTCTTCCGACGCTTCAGCGGAGAGAAGAGCTACCAACATCGGCGCCCAACTATCTCGCTCGAAACGTTTACTTCTGCAGACATTCTCGAAGTCTGCCAAATACTCGGCCACATCCTCGGCAATGAGGAACGGTGGCGGACCATCTCGCGGTATTGAGCCGTTACACTGAATGGCATTGCAAGCTTTAATTCTTTCCACGCTCATTCTATGAGCTGAAATCTCCAGCTGCATCAGTTTCCTTACGCGGGCGTCCTCTTTCTCGTAACGTTCCCTACGTTCACGTTCACGCTCCTCTTTCTCTAGCCTTTCCTTACGTTCTTCAATGATCTCAAGGCATTCCAAAAGCTCGTCATCTTCAGCTTCCAACGCAAGAATAGCCTTTAACACTTCTAGTTTTCTGAGTTTGTCTGACAAATCCAGACCCGACTCCTCCGCAAGCACCAGCAATTTCGGTTTGCGCAACGACTTCAAATCCAAACCCATGGCTGTTCCGAGTGCTGCCTTCTCTACTGCCCACTATTGCCCTGCTGCAATTAACCCAGCAACAACGACAATACAATTACCAGCTCTGTTCTCTACTTAACAAAATCCTGGCAAAACTCAGTAGAAGAAAGTCCCGCACTCACCAAACCTCGCAGCTAAGAATCCAACGCAGTCGTTCCGCTGCAGGCCAGCAGTCATCACACAGGGCTCGTTGCACTGCTCCCGACTTTCCGCTGAGCTGCTTTGATTCACGGGTCATGCCTCGGACATCTCCGCGATTCCCATCAGATGTTGCACCTCGGTCAGGCCTGGCTCGTTTCACCGACCACGGTCACTGCTTGGTCGTCCTCGTCTCTCCGCTGTTCACCAGTTGTTGGACGACGGTATCGCCTGGCTCGTCCCTCCGACCACGGTTATGGCTTGGTCGTCGTCATCCCACCGCTGCCACCAATTGTTAGGTTTGGGTTCGCGTGCGCCTGAGTAGCGTACCGCTGCCAGCAGTTATTACGTGCGGCGCGCGGCCCCTCGGTAGCGTTGGCCTGGTGGCTCCGTGGACGGCGGACGGCATCAAAGGTGCCAGCAAAGACGAGACGTCTTCTAACGAGACAGCCTTTACATCATGAAGTAGCGGGCAGAGAAGCTGACCCGGAGAGAATACAGACACTCTCACACAGCTGGTGTCTAGCGTCGTAACAACGGCGCGTCAAAGTAGTCTCTAGCTCAGTGGAGTCGGCCGCTGCTTTTTATAGTTTTTCCAGTTCACAGGGAAAGGGTAAACCCTCACAGGAAAGGGAGAGCCCGACAAGACTGGGCAAGATGGGATGACTCAATCGCAGGTGGTCCGGTCGCATCTCCTCCAACTCCTGCAGACGGGCGAGGGAGGCGCACTCTCCCACGAGCTCCAGGCTTGGCCGGCGTTTGCACACACACGCACGCACACACATTTGGCGCGTGGCAGGAACACGCTGAGACTTGTCGGCGGGCGGAAGCGTTGCGCGGCCGATGAACGGCGTCGAAATGGCCTATCCGCTCGCGATTCTGCCTGTTGCTATGCGGTGGCCGCGTCAGCTGTCCCACTTGTCGGTGGGGAAACGTAACAATAGGAAAACTAGCAGCTATTTCAGAAAACTTCGTAGTTAAAAAACATTCGTCCTAATCCGGGGATTGAACCCGGGACCAGCGCTTTTCCTGGGCAGTCCAGAGTTCGATGCCCGGACCAGGACAAATTTTTCTTTCACTACGAAGTTTCTGAGATGGCAGTTAGATCTCCTTTGTAGCCGCATGGCTGTGCTTGGGTGGATGTCAGTGAGTAATTACTCCCTTTTTACAAGTATACTCCACCTTGGGCGATTTCCCTAAATATTTGACCAACTTACATATGACGCGGTGAAAGAGAATATGTATTGTTCAAGGTGCAAGGTGACTAAAAGAATTCATGAAATGAGAGCAAGAATGACAAGTAGAACTGTGGAGCACTCGGTTTTCACCCAAACACCGAGTTAATGTTTGCCGTTAATGGTGAACACCAAACGTCATAAGATGGAATATTATCATCAAAAAATTGTCTTAGCGCAGCTATATGTCCTATAGTCCAAAATGCTGACTGATATATTTAATATTAATTTACGGGTATAAACTTTGGGGAAAGCGTGAAGATGCGGTTTGTGCAGGTAGATTGCACAGAAAGGCGCACGTTATGTTCGCAATAAAGGATCACGATTACACGATAGAAAACAACCAGCCAACGATATGCTGAATTTTAATCTGAAGTGATCGGGCAGAGCTGAAGGCTGCAGATATCAAAGGCCCATCAAGTTTTCATGCTTATTCGGCAGTATAGCCCGAAATACTGAATGCAGGAAAACTGATTTCCGAGGTCATTAAATATGTTGCGCTGCGTTGCACGCATTTAATAATAAGGCTTCGTTGCTCTTGTTGTTGTCTTGTTGTAAATTTCTTTCACATCATTGACGACACAAATTAGGCCAGTGGTAAAAAAATTCAAAAAGGTCACGTTATAAACACTCAGTGCCCAAGATCAACACGAAAAATACTTCGAATGCACATTATTTAGTTACAGTATTTCAAGCCACGTTGCCAATTAGTAAAAGATTTTATGTTGGCGGTGTTTTGGCGTGAACGATTATTTTATTTGGTAATCTAGTACTGTACTACGCAACCAAAAATAAGAATGTTGATTACCGATTCCAAATTGAATAACTTCCTTTCCGTTAAGCGTAACAAAACATATAGCCCGAATTGCTCTAGATCCCACATCTAAAAACTGCACAACAGTATCTTAAATTTGAAAATACAGACCTTACATCAGCTAGTAAATATATGCTTATCCGGAGCTACTCTTGACAGCAGAAGCAGATGGCACTGCCTTTTAAAGGATAGTTGCCTTCGTACAAAACATTTACTGCGTACAGCCTCTGCTAATAATGTGCACCGGCGAGTTGGATGAGCGTGCTGCAGCTATGTTCACAGGTAGCGCAACTAGATCAAAGCGGAGTTCATAAATAAGCTGTGCCAACTGAAAATTGAAAATGATGAAGTTTAAAAAAAAAAACAATTCGTTTCGGCAAGGGTTTCGGTGTTAGTATGAGTGAACTGTTTACATCAAACGGAACATGAATCACGCGCAAAATTTGAACGGCCTCAGTGCTTCAGTGGAAATTCAGCGTCTGCTGTCGAAGAATATAAGGCTTGCGCAACATAGGCACAGGACTTTACGAGGGAAGAAGGCTTTTAATGTGAAAGCATTACTTGCTATGTTCACAAATTTCTGTCCGCAGATCGCGTCCGCAAAATCGTATCCGCAGCAGTTGTTAGTAATTGTGAAGCGGTAGAGGGCAATTAGTGGGATCAATAGATAGAGGGTGATATTGCTGCTGCCGAAAAATAATTAGACCAAAAGGTTAATTAAATAATTATTTACAGGCAAAAGAGGCAAAATAGTGTCCGCAGCAGTTGTAATTGAGAAGTGACAGAGATTAATGAGTAGTGTCAATCGATAAAAGGTGGCGTAATGTTGTGTCCGAAAAAATAAATAGGCCAATGAGTTAAATAGGTAATTAATTAGAGGCAAAAATGTGAAACTAAAGGCGAAAATGATCTCATTAGCCAATGGCTTGGCGTCTCTTTTGAATGTATCAAATACCAAAATAGGTATATAAATCAGTCAATTAAGGTGACGTCAAGAATGTGACGTCACGCAACCTAAATTCGAGCCAAACAAGGGCATGGGGAGGGATTGGCGCGCAATTTGAAAGTACCAAAGACAAATGTAGATAATCAAGGCAGTAAATTAGGTTTGGTTTGGTTTGTGGGGTTTAACGTCCCAAAGCGACTCAGGCTATGAGAGACGCCGTTGTAGAGGACTCAGAAAAGTTCGACCACCTGGGGTTCTTTAATGTGCACTGATATAGCACAGCACACGGACGCCTTGCTTTTCGCCTCCATAGAAAAGCGGCCGCCGAGGCCGGGATTCGATCCCGCGTCTTCGAGAACAGTAGTCGAGCGCCGTAACCACTGCACCACCCCGGCTTTTTTTTTTCTTTATTGCATTGTCATTGACGCCACGTGGAATTCGGTACTTGACAGCTGTTAATGATAATTTTCAGTATGACCTCATCATGCTATTGGGCCTTCACAGTATTTGAAGGAATGGCTTATAGACACTGTGATGTCGATGCACGATCTGTATGTGATTATTTTGTTGAACAAGTGTATAAACTAAAAGAAGTTTTGAAGCAGCAAGACGCTGCGGAGGAGGTCTTGAGTCTGATGGGCGAACTTGTAGTAATGAAAGTCCATTAGACACGGTTGTCAGCCAAGGGGCGTGGCAACCACGATCTTTTACTGATGTATTTGTACCAATTCACTGCGCCACCCCGGCGGGGCAATTAGTAAATTAGGTTGATGTTAAGGATGTGAGGTCACGCAACCGCAAGCAGAGCCAATAAAGGGCATAGAAAGAAATTAGCGCGCAATTTGAAAGAATGGAAGACCTAAGTGGGTAAAGAAAAAGTGAATTAATGTGTCGTCAGTGATGTGATGTCACGCAACTGGAAGTAGAGCCAAAAAAAAAAGCATAGGAAGGAATCAGTTGGCAATTTGAAAGTACCAAAGATTAAAATGGGTAAACAAGAAGTGAATTAAGCAACCAGAAGCATCCAGCAGTAGTACCCGTGCTTTCGCATTAATCCAATGCAGATTGTGCAGTGCCCTTCATTTTTTGTTTATCAACTTGCGATAGTGTGACATTAGCATTCTGTTTTTACTTTTTAAATGCTAATGCGTGGCATTAGCATTTACGTTCTTTTTTTGGTAATTTATCTCATTAAATTTGTTATATTGGTTAATAAAATTTGGTCCAAAACTTCTCGACGAAGTATTGTGCAGCTTCTTTGTACGACTGCTGATTTATCCTTAGACATTTTAGGTAGGTTTGCGCAGTCATCATTACGATGGTATTAGCGGTATAGGCACCGTGCAGGAGTAACTCGCGGTGCGACGCGCGCGCGCCCCTCGCGGCGGGAAGAACAGTTTGGTATGGAGACGTGCGCCCGGCCGTGCAGCGGAGACGCGGCGGATCTGCTGTGCGTGGGGCGCATTTGCCGTTCGTTCTTTCGATTCGCGGCATTCTATGGTTACAAATGAATTGCTAGGTTGCAGTCCTTGCATTGCTGCTGTTGCACACATTTTAATTGGCCTGATAACATATTTTTTGCGTCAACGAATAAGTTTTACGACGCGAAGAGACGCTAAGTGCGAATCGCTGCCTTCCAACGATCAGTGAGCTGGCAATCATGCCCGGGTATTGTCGCGTCCAGATTTACCGCGAAGCATTTTTTTTTTTTCGAAATAGGACACACTATACCTTCACCTGCATTAGCATCCTTTCTCAACCTGCAAAAAAAAAAATAACATTTAAAGAAATTGGGCAACTCGCATCAGTGTTACTGGGACCGCCGTATGCGCCCAGTGGGCCACGCTCGTGAATGCAGTTGTTCATTGCATAATTTTTATGTATGCTGTCCTGTGGTCTATATTTCCCTGTCTACGATAGCTTGCATAAGCACCAGTACAATGCAGAGAGTAATCAACAGGAATGGAGCGTTTTAATGGCGCATTTACTACGTCTTGCACATTAGTTTCGCGAATGTACCTTGCCAACTTTTTTTTTGCTTGCTTGCTTGCTTTCATCATTTTTTTCCTCCCTCTCAGCTCGTTCCTTTTTTTCTTTTCCTTCGCTGTCCGCTTCGTCCTCCTCTGTAGTGATTCAGGAGATGTCATTCCATACGCTTTATTCATTTAGTTGTGTTAATGACATTTCGATGTCTACTGAGCTGTTGAACCTCGAATGATAAGCTGTTTCTCATGCGATACTGCTCAGTCGAGACTTTAGTAGTAAATAAGTAAAAAAAAAAATGAATGTATTTTTTTTTACTTATTTGTGGGCACTCTGAACAGATCTGGCATTCATTACATGCCATCCTGCTCCAAACAAGTTGTCGAGTGGCTGACTGTCACCTGTTACCTTCCCCTGTCAAAACTTAATTTTGTGGCAGAGGAGCTGAAAGTACCGTTAAAGAGGCATTAAGGATCGTTAAAAAAGCAAACGAAAGAAAAGTAGCATTCAAGTCGGGATGAGGCAGGACGTTCTTTCGACGAAAAAGAAAATTAAGCATGCTACAATTCTGACATGTGACAGAGAGGAAGACATGCATGTGTATTGGAAACTGTAGAACGTTTGTGCAGTGCTGTAAGGGAGTTTTCATTCTCATAGCTGCGTCGCTGTATCAGCGACCGCGTGTTATCTGCCATCCTTTCCTTTATCGTCGAGAAAAGTGGCAACCGCCTCACCAGAAAACAGCTAAAGCTCTTCAAAGTCCGTCTGCGTAATATAAGTGCCTGTGGCATTTTCAGGCCCCCGTTATCGCGTTCTAGAGTTTTCAGGCTTGTCGCTTTTTATTTTCTAGGCTTTCTTTTCTTCTTCGACTACAGCTTCATTCATTCCTATTCTTCTCCCATACATGTTTCGTCCTTCTCGGCCGCTCGATTCCCCGCAGCTTTTTTTTTCTTCTCACCCACCCCCGCTCGGGGCATTCGAGCTGGCCTTTGTGAAGCTGTACCACACTTGGGAGGAGGGGCGTTCGGCATAAATGTTTTCTTTTTTCTACATTTTTAATGTGTTTTTTACGCCCCCCACCCTCCTATCCCCTTCGTTTTTTGCTCGGCCTTTTCCAACTGCGCGCGCTTCTCCTGTCGTCTTCCGTTTCGCGTGTTTCTAGCCTAGAAATAAACGCCCAACGGGCGGCCAGGGCTCGTCCCTGTCTCTGCGTCTTGTGTCGTGTGGCTCTCGCATTGTTTGTGCTTCCTACGTCACTCGAGCTGGCTGAAACTGCTACTATTTCGCTGCGCAGGCCGCCTTTTTCAAGCGCGCGCCCTGCCCAGGCGGCCGCGCGTCTCCCTATCAAACTGTTCCGGCGCTCACTCGTGGCGCTGCCTGTTCGCCGCGAGTGCTGCCCCCTGGGTTTCTGCACGGTGCCTATAGTTTAGATGAACTGAAATTCATTAGCTTGTGGTGTTTGGTGTTTGGAAGTGCTTTCTTATGCACTAAAGAAAACTAACTGTCCAGCCCAAATTGGAGCTTCATGTCTTACCTATGATTTGACAGGTAACGTAGCGCTAGAGGATATTTGAAGCTTTTCGGCTGGTTACCTGTAAGCTATGGTTGATGTGGATGAGAACCTAACGGACGTTTTACATTTTTCTTTCGAACTACGGAAGCACTCGTGATCTCTTGCACTTATGTAGAAAGAAATTATTTTTCTTTGTAAAGCGTAATAGCTACCACTGTGAAGACCAGAAACGTTGGAAGAAACGGAGACTAGATTATCCCCCTTGAAGGTCGACGTTCACGAGCTCGGACCGATTGCGGTTATCTACCGATTGGTGGAGTGCCATGCAGAAATCATTAGTGGCAACCTAACCACTGCGATAAATAAGACAATGCGGTAAATCCGAACAAGCAGGTTGGAAGTATAGCCTCTTTCTTTTGTGGAAATTGAGATTGAGAAATACTTGAAGGCCGTTTAAGCTTCGGTTGAAAAGTGAAATGCGATAGCGCCTTTTGCTTCCCTTACTCTTTCATTAGTGGCCATTGCAGTACTCCGACCCATGGTTCTACATCCGACACGCAACAATGCTTTTGCTATAGTGAGTGAGTGAGTGAACTTTAAAAACTGCTCGGGGATCTTTTTCTTCGCCTCTTCAACCGAGGTTGACGAGCGGTTGGCGCCCCCAGTCCAGGGCACCACTGGCTTTCGTCAGTTTGCGAGCTTTTGTGACCACGTAGAGCTGAGCTTCCGGATCAGAGCAGGCCAGCAAAGCCTCCCACTGTCTTTCATTTGTGTTTTCAATTTTTTGTAGTTGATGTGAGCTGCATTCCCATGTTATGTGGTACAGGGTAGGGGTCTTCCCGCATCACGAGCACTCGTCTCTGAATGTCGTGGGACGCATCATGTGTAATATGTGTAAATTAATGAAGGTGCCCGTCTGTAGCCGCCTCAAATCTATGGCCTCCTCGTTGCTGAGCTTTTTATGCGGCTCCGGATATACTTTCCGCAAGCCTCTGTAGTGCTGTAGTATTGCGGTGTAGTCAGGGTCAAACGGAATCAGGTCCTCTGCCGCGAGACTGTTGGGCGCACGGTAGGTTGCATGTCCTCGGGCTACCCTCTCTGCGTACAAATTCCTCGTGACCCCTGCATGCCCCAGAATCCACACTAGTGTTTGAGTGTACTGTTTTGTTGGCTCGCTTGTGGAAGTACGGATGTGGTGCGCTACCTTAGATAATTTACCCCGTTGAAAATTTCTGCACGCGGATTGAGAGTCCGACAGTATCGTCAGACTCTCTCCCGTTTCTCTTCCTTGCCTAATGGCCAGTGCGATAGCCACTTCCTCTGCCTCCGTGACTGTACAGTTTTGGATCGAGGCGCTAACTACCTCCCGGTCTTCGCAGTTTGTGACCATGGTTATCGCCCTCTTTGCGTTGGTTTCGTATAAGGCTGCGTCGGTGAGCATTGACGTGTCTTGTTGGCCGAATGCTTTTTCATAATACTCTGCCCTTGCCTGCCTCCTTCCCGGGTGTAGGCGGGGGTCCATGTTTCTTGGTATGGGCCAAACTCGGTACCAATTTCTGACTTCCCGCGATATCTCTCTTGTCTTGTTATAAGCTTGTAGGCGTGTGCTATATCCCAGTCTTTCCAACACCCGTTTTCCCGTCCTCGTTTGTAGAAGTCTGTTTAGCTGTGAGTTGATTTGGGCTTCTGCTAATTCTTGTATTGCATTGTGCAGACCCAGAGCTGCTAGTTTGTGGTTCGGTGTGTTCTTGGGGAGCTTGAGTGCGGTCTTGATCGCCATTTTGATGATGGCGTCCGCTCTGTCTTCCTCTCCTTTGGTCATATTGAAGTAGGGTAGAGCATACGCTACTCTGCTAATAACGAGGCTCCGGACAAGTTTGAGTGTGTCGGGCTCCTTCATCCCCATCTTTTTGCTGGTCACCCGTACTATCATTGCTATAACGTGCTCGTTCAACACGTAGAGGGCCAGGGTTCGGTCCCCATCACCGTAAAGTGTACTTCATTAAATTATTTGCATTTCCTAGAGTGCACTCGTTAGTAGAACCTCCTCGCTGTTTTGCATCATTTCGACCCTTCTCCAATTTTCTGGCTTCATGCTCATAATCACCAATATTTATACGTACGGAACGCCACATGCCGCCATACTTCTGGCGAAACGTGAGTATCTTTTTTTTTCATTTTCAAGTATTTAATCCCAGCTACAAAACGATGACTCTTGAGTCGCTAGTCCGACAAGCTACCCCTAGTCCAATGAGGTTTTGTAGATACAAGAGTACTTGTATATAATTGGTGGAGACTATTCCATCCATACGCTATCAGCCCGGAATACAACAGACCCCTATCTCGGCTTACCTTAAAGGGGCAAATAAAGTGTCTCTCAAATCTTTCCTCATATATTTTTTCAGCCTCAGTGACGCTATCGGTAACGTTGGGCGTTCGTTAATTTCTGCGTACTGAGGTATAACGCTGCTATGGCCAATGGAGTGGAATCCCTTCCTGCTTGGGCTGAAAAATTGATTGGAGGTCTGAGTGATTTATTTAGGTTCGCTCATCCGATTTCCTTGTACTGCTATTTATCTGGCAAAGAGCATTTAAAAACACTGAAAGAAAGCATGCAGAATGTCATTAGGATAACGACAATGACCATCGCAGGCCAAGCGCTGCACATCACTAGTGGGTCATTCCACCTGCGCGTTCCTTTCCGCCGCTACTGGAAATGCACTCTGAGCAGCATGATTTGCTGGGCTACGTTTTACCTGCTGAATCTGCTGAAATACATTTATTCGCCGCCCAGTGGTATTTCCGCGCGTTATGAATTGGCTATAACAGACAGCGTGAATGGTTGCAGCCACTGAAAACAAAACTGGTCTGACTAGTCAGGCATAAGGTGGAATACTGCTTTGTATTCTGGAACTTTTTTTTTTGTTCAAAAAGGAAGTCTCTTTTCTTGTTATAATGAGAATTATATCGTTCAGAATGGCGCTCGTTGTTGCTTACCGTGTGTAAACGTATGAAGACTTCATATGGAGCTTGTTTTTTCGTGCAAACTTAGTCTCTTTACGCTTAAATGTGCGTTTAGGAGGAGGCAAACACTAAATCAAGAATTCGAGGACACTTTGGCGACTGAAGTGATGGAAGGCGAAAGCCTGAGTGCTGCATTCGGCTACGCGACTTTTGCGCACCTAGCAATGGATACTGCTACGAGTAAAGCGAGCGACTACTTTTTCACATTCTGCGAGGGCCTTTATGCAATGAATTATGCTTGGCAGCGACAAGATCGCTCTCCTTGCATCTTTGCAGTTGTTCTGCGTTTACTGTCGTGTGGTTGATTTTACCGAGTGCGCAGCATTATTTAGCAATTAATTAATTACACAACCGGCACAAATAGGTAGTTATCATCTAGGCATTATTTAGCAATTACCTAATAATTAGATAATTAATAATTAGTTATTAGTAATCCGTAATTATATGAATATTTATTCATTATCAGTCACCGATCATTCATTGACATATGGCCATATAAGGAACGCATTCGCGCATACTGTTGTGGTGCTCTGTGATTGGTTGAGACTTCCATGACGTCATGCCGTCTCGACCAATCAGAGTCGCATTAACAGCGCGACACTTTTGCTGGCGACAACGATGATGCATAAAGGCTTTCGCCTTCAAATAGCCTAAATTACTAAAAACAATTAAACACCCAAACCTATACAAAACATTTGTCGAAGTGAGTAGCCGAGAAACAAAAAAAAAAGCGAATTTTCGTGCTTACGGTGGCTCATTTTTTTCCTCCAGGTTATTCATTTACGCTTTGTGCTGCGATTTTCATGTCGCTAATGGATTTCGAGCTCACAGTTTACGAGATGAAAGGAGGATTGAGTTTTGCGTGCCGTCACTTATAAAAGTTTCACCTTGGTAATTAGTGACTTTCGCCGCACTGATTGAGTGAATTAGGTGTTCGGCTGGTGATCCCATGGTCGGGGAGTGATACTGGCGGCAATGTCGTTTTCGAATGAAGCGGGATACAAAAACGCCAGACAGCTGTGCGCTGCCTAGGTAAGCTTATGAGCCTTTCGTTGTATACATTCGGAGCATTCCAATTCAATTTAATTTAAAAGCGGATTCTGAATCCGTTAGAATCACACGAGATTGAACAGGACAGCACTCTAGATTCAACAAAGCCGCCCCAAAGGCAACGTTTTTCGGCCGCTATGGCAGGCACAATTTCAGTAAAGCATGCAGACCAGGCAGCATTAAAAAAAAGAATATGAAAAGCCTGTTAGCTATCTTCTCTAACTTTCTCCCGAGAGCCATCGGTGAAGGTTTAAAGGTGGCGGGCATACTCTCTTTCAAAATATTTAAGTGCGAACTTGTTGTCGCCAGTGGGGAATTGAGCTTCGTGCGCACATGAGGAACGGTGGCAGTAGAATAGAGGCTCAAAAATAATTAAAAAATAATTAGGGTGTTGCCCCCGCTTGCTTTGTCTTCAAACTACAAGACCTAGGAGGCAAACGCCATTCAGTGGTGATTCTTCAATTAGATCCGCGTTCGTCAATCAGGCGAAGAAAAAGAGAAGGGCTCTGAAGGAATATAACGGACCATTTCGCTACCTAAGGGTGTCAGACAGCTGTGAAAAACTTTTTAACAATCGGTAAAACTTTTTATTTGGGCTAGTGAGGCCTTTCAGGTGTCATATGCAAGAGCTTTAATGCAGCAGTGCCTGCAGTTTTAGCTTCAATTGCTCGTCGTTGGTGCCACTGTAGGAAGGAGGAAAAGAAAATACAAATACCTGCCAACTGGCTTCAGCTGGGCCAACACCGCTGTCTTGCGCGGACAGAGGAGGCTTCAGAGGAGAGAGCGAAAGAGAGAATGAAAGAGAGAGAGAAAGAAAGAAAGAAAGAAAGAAAGAAAGAAAGAAGGAAAGAAAGAAAAGCGCGTCGCCACAACCATCATACGCCACCAAAGAGAAGGCGTGTGCAGTGACGGCGTATAGAACCAACAGAATACACCAATGGCAAAGCAGCCTCCGCCATAAAGGGAGAGTGTCCTAGGTTCCCAGCCCTGGAAGGCTGGGAGCAGCCACCCGACCCGCCAACCTGTCCTGATCAGCCCCCGATTGTCCCTCCCGGTTCCGTCCGGTTCAGCCAACAACCGGGTACAGGACAATCATATGTGCCCTAGTGAGGCTCAGAGGTGTTTCAAAAATTCTCGTGTGTTGCTGATCCAAGTGTCATTTCAAAACATCGTCATGTGAAGCAGTGCTAATACCGACATTGAGATTGCATAAGATAATTAGTGAATTAGTCTAATAGAGGGCGCACCAGAACCGTATACTTAAAGTGGTTTATAAGATAGGAAAGGTCCGTTTCTATCACACGTCTGTGCCCGCTTTGCAACCTCGCTGTAAGAAAAGGGAGGAACGTGGAAATGAAAAAAGAGAAAGAAGAGAGAAACAAGTGGTGGTAGTGAATACTGAAGAATACTTTCGATTATCCAGCTACCTTTAACCTGCCCTGACAGCGCCCAGCACGCGGAAGCATTTGCGCTTCGCTATCATCGAAACACAGCCATATATTGTGGACGCTGGACGGTTCCCGCATCACCTGGAGCAAATTTATCGCTGATGCTGATCACAATGATTGCTAAATTTTATGCTCGAAATACTCTGGGTCTTTTTAACAACCAACTTCAAGCCACTGCCAAAATTTAATCTTACACTGATTACATATTTGTTACACACGGGAATGTGACCAGTATGAACTGCTTCTCTTCTATCAGTTACCACATACCATTTGTCGCTCTCCTGCGTGACAGCACAGAGCACAAGCGGGGATGAATGTAAGTTTTCTCATAAACTGTATTTTCCTTACCGCAACAGAACATGAGTCGATATGCATGCGTTCCTGCAGTGCAAGAATCTAGGCGTAACACATTTTAGTCTGCCAATTTTTTCATTTGCGTGTGTACTCTAGGCACTGTGCAGTTTGAAGATATACTGCCGGGTAAGTCATTTAAAAACAAAATGGTACAAACCGAAATGATTCCGCGCGCAGAAATCGCGCTGGTATAGGAAGCAGCTGTGTTCCATTGCGAGCGCTCAAAAGCAGCTGTCTACAATCAGAGCCGCCACATGGGTCCAGGAAACATGCTAGGTTTTGCGTTCAAGACGTCACGCCACTGATTATCATGCACGATGTGGATTCCATACCGAATATCACAGGTGTCAAACGTTTCCAATATATACTTTAATCTCTACATCCGCTTTTCAGAAACAACAACGTTTCACTGCGCTGGGAGCAGAAAGGAAAACAACACGAGGGGCTGCTCAAAATCTGTCTAATAAGTGAGGCGAAGTCTGCACGGTACTTTTTTCTCAGCGTTTTCGAATTTGATCACAGAATCGGACGCAATGAGCTTCGTGGCATTGGCCTTCGCGCTGCTTGCCTTTACTTCCCAGCTTCAAACCAGCCAGACCTTTCTCGAAACCAACCCCGCACTTGGAGTTTACCAAGATGCCGAACAGGTGAGGCTTTTCATTCAACACCAAGGAAGAGAAGAAGCTAAAGTGAAAACGAGCATTTTCTGTACTGATGATTCCACAATAAGGCAGCGCGATCGAATTCAAAAAACGGCGTGAATTTTTGCAACCCTGCGAACAGCAGCAGTGTCTTTGGAGAGCGGCTGCCCTGTTTAGATATCTGCACCGAGTATAAAAGTTGCCCGTGTAAAAGCAGAACACGGTTCGTTCAACGCGCGGGGGTGTTACGGAAGTAAGTACGTCTTACGGCTACACAATCTACGGCACTTCCATCGGCTGTGCGTCAATGTTGATGGCGGTGTATTATCCACATCAACCTACTTGGCCAAGCCCTATTCACATGCATGACCATTACAACTTATTTTACGTTGAGAGTGAAAGCGGCACTGAGCGCCAACAATCTTCCTTGCGAGCTCGAGCAGCGTGGTAAAATATATAAAGAAGGCCTGAGGGAATTGACCAATAGGAGCTGGCCAGCTGAGGCATTTAAATACGTATACCCAACTAGAATTTACCCGCAATTGAAGAAGAAACCTAGGGGAAATATCCAGTATGTATACAGAACATAAGGATAGAGAAATAAAGAGCTTTAAACGATACGTAAAAAGCAAATCGTAAAAACTGAATAAATTCGATACGGAAGAGGCTAAGCGCAGAACTCGATCGAAATTTGTAAAAATCACATCAGCAGAGAATAATTCTGTCATAACCCCTGTGGCAGTGCCCTACGTTTTGAAGCTAGATCAGGGTGCCTTAGGATGCACATCTACAAAAAGAGATTTAGTCAAGAAGAACATATTTGTGCAGCATGTGGTAAACTCATACAAATAGTTCGTGGTTTTGCGGAGTTTAACGTCCCAAACCGACCCAGGCTATGAGCGACGTTTTAGTGGAGGACTCTGGAAACTTCGACCTCTTAGAGTTCTTTAACGTGTACTGACATCGCACAGCACACGGGCACCTTGCTTTTTGCCTCTATCGAAAAGCGGCTGCCGAGGCCGGGATTCGATCCTGTGTCCTTGGGAACAGTAGTCGAGCGCCGTAACCACTGCGCCACCCCGGCTTTTTTTTTCTTTATTGCCGGTCATCACCAACACACAACAAAACCAACAAAAACGCGCTACAATCAAATGCTCGCAGCAGAGCGGTTACCACAAGCATGACACTTAATACAGAAGCCGGCAGGCTCATACGAGTTGCCTTTGTCAAGTTAAAATTCCTTCAGCTCGCATAGTGGTTCGACTCTTAAAATCCAGTCTGGCACAGTGGTCTTCAATTTGTGCATTTCAACCAATGCGTGTATACTCTCGCGGAAGTAGAGCCTTGCAGGGCGGGCGTCAGGGTCACAGTGAAAACCCGCCATTCTGGACCGCCATAGACTGTGCAGGCCTATTAGCATAACCGTATCAAGTGGAATCCCATCATTATTTTCAGTTGGCAGGAATCTAATCCCGTATGAGTCTAATGGTAATTCTTTTTTAACAGTTCGTTGCAGCACGTCCCAAAAATAGACGCCCTCCCAACAGTGCAGAAATACATGGTCTATTGTCTCTGGCTGTTTACATATTAAGCAAAGTGAACCCCATGGCAGATAAAAGCCCTTGCTTTCAAAAAATGTTTGTACCGATAATGTTCCTGTATGTAACTTAAAGAAAAACGCCTTTACCCCAGGAGAAACTGGCATTCTTTTGACCCGCTTCAGTACGTCTTGACCTAGACGGCCGCTATACAAGGCTCTGTACACAGGAACAGGGAAGAAGTCGTCACAAACAGCTTTATACAGATTCTTCTTTTTCACTGAACTTAAGTATTCTGTCGAGAAACGAGCTGACAGAATTCGAACACTGCTGACAATCTCTTTGAAAAAACTAGAAAGACGCCCTGGCATGCTTTCCGTAGCAACAACGAAATTGGGCAACGCCCGCGCGAGCCTCACTTGGCACACAGTGCGCAAAAAGGGGTCGGTAACGTCGCGAAAGAAAATAAATCTGTTTACAAGCTGGCGCACAAATAAGTGAGCAAGCCCGAGACCTCCGTCTTTAATTGGCCGGAACAGGTTATCCCGACTACCTCTTTCCCAGCTTGATGCCCATACAAACACAGCAAAGATTCGGTGTAGCTTTTGAACACTCAACCTAGAACAATGAAGTGCTTGCATGACGTACCACACCTTGGCAACAAAAAATAGATTACACACAGTGGCTCGTGCAAAGATAGACAGCGGCACTCCTTTCCACTTGTCAGCCTTCTCCCGTATTTCCTGAACTTGGGCGCGCCAAAATGGCTTGCTGTCTTCATAGAATTATAGAGGTACACCCAAATACTTCACGGGTGTTGTAACCCATGTAACGTTGGCAAAAAAGTCAGGCGTTGATGTCCACGCCCCGTGCCAGAAGCCAAGACACTTTCCCCAGTTTACTGGACTTCCTGTGGTCGCACTAAAATCTTTCACAACTTCAACTGCGGCGCAAATACTTTCTTTGTTCGCACAAAACACTGCCACATCATCAGCGTACGCCAAAAGTTTGACCTCAGACTTGTACAGTTGAAAGCCCTGAACAGATGGATTTTGCATAATAGACAGGCATAAAGTTTCGATATAAATGCAGAATAGAAGAGGGCTGAGGGGACAACCCTGACGTACCGAACGCCGCACATTTATGGGTTCCCCTAATACTTTATTAACAATCAATCGCGTTGTGCAGTTTCGGTACGCCAGGGCTACGCCCTCTCTGATAATAGAACCGACATTGATATAATCCATTATTGCAAACAATGCATCATGTGGAACACAGTCAAACGCCTTTTCTAGGTCGAGCTGAAGAAGCGCGACCCTCGCGCAAGCAACGTCACAACATTCCAGCACGCACCTCGCCTTATGAATATTTGTTATAATAGACCGGCCCTTTATACCACACGTCTGGTGGGAACCAACGATATGTTTTATTACTGTCTGTAGTCTGGCTGCCAGAACTTTCATCAGTATTTTGTAATCCACATTTGTTAAAGAAATAGGCCTGTATGACGTCACAAATTTTAGTTTCTCTGCTTGGTTTGACTTAGGAATTAACACTGTATGTGAGGATGCGAACGAAGGAGGGAGTGCACCAAGTTCATAGGCATCGTTAAATACTGCAGCTAACAATGGGGACAGATCTAGCTTGAATGCTTTATACTGCGCCACCCCGGCGGAGCAGACTCATAGAAATAGTTGACCCTAACCTTCATCGATAGCTTATTGCTAACTTCCACGGTAGTGTCATTCCCCTGATCACTGTTATCTTTAAAAGCCAGGAGCTGCATCAACATTCTGCCTGCCTGAACATCCTTATGGATACCATCGCATTTGAGTATAAGATATTCAACTATTTCTATGAGACTGCGCCACCCCGGCGGAGCAGACTCATAGAAATAGTTGAATATCTTATACTCAAATGCGATGGTATCCATAAGGATGTTCAGGCAGGCAGAATGTTGATGCAGCTCCTGGCGTTTAAAGATAACAGTGATCAGGGGAATGACACTACCGTGGAAGTTAGCAATAAGCTATCGATGAAGGTTAGGGTTTGACAAAGGGAAAGTTGCACAATGTTACAAGGGTAGGAAGAAATATTAAATAAAAAAGTACGAAGTGAGGAAATATTGTCTTAAATATTACAATAATAAAGAAATGTAAGAAAAAAACTGGCACGACCCCCAACCTAAGGCACAGTCCTCCTTTCCCCTCTCCCCCCTCCCCCCATTTCAGTAAGGACGCTCATATGTCCTACACATCCATCCTCTGCTGAAAGATCCTGTAAGTGTGGCAGGCAATAAATATTTTGCAAAAACACATGTTTCGTTAGGCCTTCGGTGGCTGTGGTGTCCTTTGTTCTAAGGAAAGCTGAAATGCTTTTCTGACAATTTCCTGGATATGCGCAATAAAATATATTAAACTTGTAGGTAGAGCTCACGAAATATTTTCGAGCGATTAGTTAACGTTATGACGTAATCTACGACTAAATATGCGACAATTCTCAAGATTCTCCTAAAGCAATGCAGCAGTGAGGTAAAACTAAATGATGACGTCATTATGGTTTAGGTTTAGAATTTCAACAGCTTTCGCCCAATACTTTTTGTGTCTCACCCGATCCCGCCGAACAACGCCTCGCTACCTTTACCTTCGTTGGCGCAGGTGTTCTTTCCCAGAGCAAACTTTCTGCGTTGAAAATGCATCCCCTCAACAATTGACGCCATGACTGGTGTCCCTTCATGCCAGCGTGTACTGTAAAGAGTCCTGAACGTCGACATTGTCTATTCAGCGATTACGACGTCAATTTTAATGCTAGCGTAAACTAGCTTAACATGGTTCAACCTTAACCTTCACACATTCGATTCCTTTTCTTAGCTGATATCCTAAACCGCTTCAGTTGTTCTTCGAGATCACAGAGGTCAGGCAGCCGCCAATGCCTGTTCAGGCTGTGCTCATCCTTCGGACTTCTTCTGATCATCACTTTCGTTCACTGTTTACTTTTTGGAGGGCGAACGACACGGAAGGGAGATGAGGGGGCATTCTCATGTGACGGGACAAGGGCTGTGCGTATTGAGAGCGTGGAAATGAACATCACGCCAAAGATAGGTAATGGCACAGAGCGTCAAAGGAATGTTTGAAGCATGTGGATATTACGGGAAGTATTTTCTTTCAGCTGGCACCGACGGCAACACGGCAACACGGTTTCTTAAAATGCTGTGAATGTGCCACAGGGAAGCGTGCTCTTGGAAGAGGTTGACCTGCGTAGATATTGTAATCAAGTATGGTAAGAAAGATGAAGTATATAATCCTCTACTTCCCAGGACCCAAGACAACCTTCATCAGTAGGTAAAGTGGAGCTCAAAAAAGATATAGTTCAAAACTTCAATAAATGAGGAATGGGCAACGAAGCGCGCTTAATGTCTTAGTATAATTTATGTGTTTAGAAGCATACTAGAAGGCACATTGGCAGTCTTTAGGTATTAGGCATACAAAGGACGCATAGGACTAAAGAAAACGACAATTACATACATGTAACTGTAATTAACCATCGTAAAGACAAACCAGCATGTGGCACGCGAGTATCATATTAGAATGCAAAACAGAAACATGTTCCAACAGAAAGACTTTAAGGCAGGCCAACTTCATGCCACGATAAGAATACATATAAGTAAACAACAATGCAGTGAACGTATTCATTCTTCGCGACAACGCGCGACAAATTAATGATTCTCCTTAT
This sequence comes from Amblyomma maculatum, assembly GCF_055883805.1. Lineage (NCBI taxonomy): Eukaryota > Metazoa > Arthropoda > Arachnida > Ixodida > Ixodidae > Amblyomma > Amblyomma maculatum. Next base: position 92,910,300 of record NC_139348.1, read on the forward strand.
CCTCGATCATTCAAATGAAACAAACAGAGATTAACTACTCCTTTAGTAAGTGCCTTAAAGGTCCACGGAAACGGCCCCCAAGAAGACACTGATAAACGCGTTCAATGTGTAGAACGAATTATTTTGAGCATTAAACCAAAGTATAACTCCTTAGAACAAAGCCGGTGATTTATTATTAATTTTTAAAAACAGCGTTTTTTGAACTTCGCGGGCACAGAGGATGTCGTTTGGCGGTGTCGCATGGAACTATTTCCCAGGACCGTGACGTCACGGGCATGTTGACTGGCAAGCAAGCCAGAAGCTGCCATTCGCTGCGGCCACTGCAGCCATGACGTCACGGACACACTTCCGGTAGCTGCGAAAGTCGTCTGCTCGTGCGCTGCTCGAACTCTGTGCGGGCTGTTACAGCTCGCCGCCCTTATCGGTTAGGTGGCCATTGCCCATTAAGTGCAACCGAAGCGACGCAGGGATCGGCAAAACGAAGCTTCATTTACAAATATCTTATTTATATAACATGGTTTCAGGAGTATCGGAGTGTCGTCCGACGAGGCGTCAACAGCACGGTCAAGCACCGCACGATGGCAGCACCTCCTTGACCGCCGTAAACGCCGCCGCTGTGGCCCCTCCTCCCGCATACCGTTCGCGACCGACACGGCGGATCGTTAGCACCGATGTCCGAAATAAAGCGTGCTAAAATTTGTTGGCGTCTGGAATATTGAGCCGAATATCAAGTACGAAGCCCTCGTGAGGATCGCTGACCAGCAGCAAATTGCTGGTAAGAACGATAGCCGTGATACAAGCTAGTTTCTGCTCAAGCCAGCTGCCGCTGGTGCATTTCGGCTGATCCGATCTGCTCGTACTAGCTCTGCAATTAATGCGTCGGCAGAGTTAATCCTATAATTATTTTACTATGGCAGGATAGGAATCACTATAAGGCAGTTTCATAAGTAGACGATTTACGACAGCGTTGATCATGTTCCAAAGCGTCGACCGCCGCGGCTTCGAAGCGAAACGATAGGCCTAGCGACGACTAGGGACGGTCACGCACGGCGCCGGCGTTCGCCGCGCTCGCACGTTCCACCCCCGCGGTAATTGTGTAACGTACCTCAGCCTGCTCGCGGCATCCCGTGCTGCAAGCGTTGAAAACTCGTGTACTTTCATAGCTAAGGCCGCGTATTTTTTGGCGTTCTGCTCAGCAACAAGCCGTTCAAACGATACTGTAGGCAAGACAAGGCTTCAGTACGCAGTCGCTGCGCTGTCGGCCGTAATCGAAGACGTCGGGCGGCACCATATTCTATACATCGATCTTTAAACGTGATACAGTGGGCAAATGAATAACTTTGTGAAGCAGACCCGCTCGTACGTTTCGCGCACTCGGGCGCCGACGAGTAGCTTCCGTCAACAGACGCCGACATAACCTCAGTTAACGACGCAAACCGAGGTCGTCAAGCTCGGTTTGCGGTAACCGCGGTTAGTGGTGCAACCATGGTTTGGTCCGCCGTGTAACATAGGATAACCACGGGTTCGCGGTTACACTAACCGTCGCTGCGCGAACTGGCGAACTCCTCAGGCGTGTGCAAGCGAGGACGGGTTGGCGCGAGTACGCCACCAGCGAGCGGGCGCGCGGCAACCGGAAGTTCGTCGAAGTGATGTATGTCTGGACGGAGCTTTGAACTTGCTTGTATTCTTTGTTTTTTTATGGCTCCCTTCGGCGTACGAGTTGAGAGGGAAAATTGGAAGGGTCATTTTTAATCGCCGATATCTCTGGTGTTGCAGAAGCTAGATCGAAAATTTTTGCGGGAGAATGATGGGTGGTTCAATAACTATCAGTGTTGTGGCGTTGTTTATCCTTCTTTGTGACCCCTTTCAGTGGACCTTTAAGCATCCCGTAAGTTTCTTGCGCTTTAGTTCACTCATGATCAATGCAAAGATCCTCGATATTTCTTGATAGACTGGCTAGCCAAGGCTGGCGATTCTGTTCTTCGGAAATTGTTGAACAGATATATTTTTGTCCCCAAACAAAGAGATGATGCACTATTCAAGATGAATTTAAATAGGCTGTATGCAGTAAGAATGTAAGAGCGCTAACAAAATGAACGGAAGAAGTGAAGCCGGACACACGCATGTAGCTCATGTATCTGCATTTTCTTCTGGCCCGTCCATAAACGCATTTGCATTGTTATTTCAGCAACATCAAACCGAGCAGCCTGCACCAGCCCTGTTCGATACTTTAATTAGGCTGCGGCCGTTTCTTGCTTTCCATCCAAGCGTTATGTGGTTCTTATTGCTCTCTTTACTGTAGCCCTGTGAATCGCGATTTTTTGACTCCCTGTTTTATTTCAAGCTGCTGAAAGGCTGCTATTGCTTATGTCACACATGTTGGCGCGTCAATACTAAAAATGTTTTTTAAATAATTAGCAGGGGGCCTAACTTCGTGATGTGGTACATCATTGTCTTCAATACTGGATGCACATTTGGTCTTCATCCTGATCGCGCTGTCATTTCGTTTTTTAATTTCATTTTGCCTTGTAAGTTCTTTCGGTTAATGCTTGTACCACAAGTAAGTGCAGTCCTCAGGAGAGTGAAGCTGGTAGGAGGTTCTCCAAAATTGGAGATGGGGAAGGGATGTAAAGGACTCTCGCGTACATAATATGCTGTTCCGGAGCAGGAAAGTTTAGGAAACAGCAGCTACCCAAAAGGGGCCCAATCTGCTCTAACCAGATAGGGGTGGTAGGGGGCTCCAATGCCCACAAACACATAGAGCACACCTCTGTTGGCCTCAAGACGACTACGTTAATGATGTATTAAAACGCACCCAGTCTTCGACAAGACGGATTGTCGAAAACCGCTGTATGAATTCAGCTTTCTCGCTACAGTATATATGGGGAAGGTATCCTGAATAACCTTTAATCGTCATTTCAGATTTGTTTGTCCCTTCATGTCCTCTAGGCCTCGTGACATTTCGCTGCACAACTTGCAGCCATGTCTGAGAAACTAGCCAACTAGTTCACCTTGCGAAGGTTCTCACTTCTTAGAAAACGAGGTAACGCAAAGGTTGTCGCATCTAGGTCCTGGCAATAACCGGTACTCTGCTAGATTTAAATCGAAATGTACGCTGCGGCTGCCTCCCCTTCATCAGGCAGATATGAGTGAACCATTGTTAATATTGCGCTATGAGCGCTTAACTACCAGAAGTCAAAGCACATCCTTACGCTTACAAAGTGCGAAAGCAGTGGCTGCTAGGATACGCACTGCGAATGAGACTAGAGATGTTATGATAAAGATGCAAAGTCTGTGAATTTGTAGTGCTGCAGTGTTTTCGAAATATTCGCAGAGACTAACAAAATGATCAAACTAATTCGTCTGCATCCTCTGTGGCGTTTTGTTTTAGAGTTAGCGCGGTATTTGTGTGTTTCCTTTCTTTTAAAGCTATTTTTATTTTGTTACTATTGCAGTGCTTCCCAGCGCAATCAGAATTCCATCTGATGTACCGAAACTATAAAGACGATCCCAATTACGGCGGTACGGCAAAGTGCGTCTACGCTGTGCAAAACGACCCCGTTGTCAGAGACTCAACAGTTATGACGTTCATCTACGGCGGCAAGAAGAAGTAAGGAAAAAAATTTTTAAATTCCCAATCCCCTCCCTATTAATGGTATCAGTACAGACTTCGAAACGAAAGTTTAGAAACTTTGTCTCTTCGCAATATAATTTACTGAGTGACTGGTAGAATAGAAAGCAGATAACGAAGTAATTTCCCAAGAATAATTATCTTGTTATGGATTCAATCGTTATATCCATTCCACGTGTGTGTTCGATGGTTGCGTTCTTTTGCCATTTTTTTGCGTAACAATAGAAAAGATCCCAATGACAAGCGCTGGATCGTCTGGTATTTGTGTTCATCGATCACTTACCTTAGGATAACAATGCAAAACTGTCTTGCTTCGTCGGAATGCGCTGGCCATGGCGCTTTCCGATGGAGAAGGAAAGAACAAGAAATGTCGGTAGCGTCAGACGTCTGGTGGTAGACACGATTGAGGTGCTAATAGACTTGGTAAAGCTTCATTCTTGGGAAGTGAACAACTTCCCAAACGGAAGCTGTTATGTCGGCCAAACGGGCCGTTGCATAATAAAACGCTATGTGAGCACGCCACCAATTGTAAATCCATACACGCATCCAGGAAAGCTGGCGGCGCATTATCAGCACTGTGAATGCCAGCGTCTGTTCGAAAAAGCGCAATAATCTCGCATTCTAACAAAACAGCAAGAGAAATTGCCGAAGCGTTTGAAATCAAATCTGTCAGTGCCGATATCGCTATCGTTGTCTGTGAAAAAGTGCGCCTGCTTAGGCCATCGCGATGAGTATGTCTAGCTGTAGGCGTTTGATGTCTACGATGATTGATTTTCTGAGGTTTCCTCGTTTCTTTGTGTTGCTCTGATGACGATCAAGTTTCTGTGTAAAAATGACTTCCGTTTCGTCCAATAAAACAACCAGTTGTAAGTTCGCACTTTGTGTTGTTGTGGTTCTTGTCGCTCTAGGGGTTAGCGCCGTGAACCACAAGGTTTTTTAAGCCCTCTGTTCTTACATTGTTTATGGGTGATAAGCGGTTATTCTCCGGTGACTTGTGCTACTCAGTCGCGTAACCCCCTGTGTGAGCGCCGAGGTTGAAAGCTCTTCCCTTGTCAGATTTAAAGACAGCGGGTGCACCGTGACGAAGCACTGTCTTCAAATATAGTCTTCTAATAATAATAGAGTGGCTTAGCTCAGCTTAGTCAGGATATAGGTAGCGAAAACGTAGAGAAATGAGCCGTTAAAAGACATCGTTCAATAATCATAAGCCTTGAGACAATGGCGGGTATCGATACCCGACTAACTCTCTAGATAGGGGTGGCTCCTTCGGTAGAGAAGCCTTGCACGTGACAGAAACACTAGCTACGTTCACTGTTTCGGCAGGCCATTCGGGGATAGCTAACTGCAGAGCTGCGTGCATGGTCGTACTCACACGCGAAAAGTCCATCTGATGCCACAGTCTATCATACACTTTATACCTTTAGCCAAACTGATTTCTTACAAATTCAGCCACGAAGGTCCTAGTTCTCGTAGCACAGGCCGGCAGCCGAATTGTATAGTCAGTGATTCGACGCGACTTCGTCGCTTAGAACCCTTGCCGCACAACTGGACGGTCTCTCCTTCCAGTTCGGTAGCGACTCGGCGCCTTTGCCGATCTGAGACTTGGCGCCACCGCTCAGCGAAACGTTCATCCCGCTCTTCAGGCGTCTCCGATGCTCGATTAGCCATCCTTGCTTCATTTGCCCGTTATAGTGCGGCCTCGCGCGCCATGCGATGACTTCTGGGTCTGGCGACCCTTTTTCGCGTAGCCTCCGTTTTTGCAGCACGTGTGCTCGCCGTTCGAGCCAGCATCTTCTTCTCGCGGCACAGTGTAACCGGTTGCCATGGTAACAACGCATGCGAAGTTGTGGCTCTGGCTGGGCACCGTGATATGTGTTTTTGCTAGCCATGTGTAGCTTTCGCTACAAAAGTTCGCTATTTCAGCAATGGTTTCACGGGGGCTGTCATTTAATAGTATTAGTTGTAGTACTCGTTGGCGACCACAACGTACCTTTTCCTGGCGAGCAATCCGAAAACGGTCCGAGTAAAGCCATGCCGACATGATGGAATGGGAGTTGTGGCGGATCGTTGGGCTGCAGTAATCCGGCAGGCTTATATGGTGGCGTCCTGCGGCGTTGGCACTCCCGGAATAATCTGAAGTACCGCTTCATAACTGCACCGAGCTTAGGCCAATAATGCGTTTGGCGTATGTGTGCTAACGTTAGCGAAAAAATCAAGCGACCAGAAAATGATTGTCCCGGGAGGCCTGCATACTTCGTCGCGAAAAGCGTTATAGGTAGGACGAAAAGAGAGGCAGCTTCTATAGGTCCGTAGTCTTTTTTTAGAGGATGCCATCTCTTATACAGAATAATGACACTCCGCACAAGAATATTCGGGACGGTGTCTGAGTGCTTCCTTTCAGATAATCATTGAGAGTCCTTAGCTCAGGATCGTCGGTTGTTTAGTGTTCAGTCTCGGCATCATTCTTGTGAAGACGTGCGCGTGATAAACAGTATGCATCACTGTGTGTTCTGTCTTGTTTATACACGAGTAGCATCTAGTTCTTGCATTTAAGGCTCCAGCATGCAAGCAACCCTGAGAGATCTTTGAGATTCGCCAATGAACAATGGAAGTGGTGGTTGCTCTGCACTCGGAAAGACTGGCCTTACAAATAAGGACGAAATTTTGTCACTGCCCACACAACAGCGAAACATATTGCTTTTCTGTAGTGAAATAGTTGACCTCAGACCATGATAAAGGGCGACTTGCGTATGCAATTAGGCGTTCGACAGCACCCTGCCATTGTACAAAGACTGCCCCAAAGGCTGCATTACTCTGTCTGGTGCAGTTCCATGTTGGCTTCCTTGTCAAACTGACCAAATACAGGCATATTTTGTAGATGCATGAGACGTTCCTCGAGGTCCTGTTGTTAAGCCCGCACCATATACGCAGATTTCGAAGGCACCCTTGAAGTCAATCCTGTGTGCGCGGACGCACCATCAGTCCACAAGTCGAGCCGCCGCCTGTGTGGCCTACTCCCCGAGTTCAGCGGCTTGACAATAGCTGCAAGAGCCATAAAATCTGTCACAGGCAGCCATACTACCCAGCACCTACAGCAAATATGTCACCGACAAAGAGTCGAAGCAGCCAAGCTAGGTTTACTAAAAAGCGCGCAAGCTAGCAACGAACCCGCGAGAAGTCACTGGCACCAGCTTGAACAGGGCGAGGCCAAATATGAAGCAATGTGGTCTAGCCGCGTGACGGCGCCACAAGAAGGGTTCGAAATGTGGCAATATATAGAGGTTATCGTTTATAATCACTGGGAGTTGAAATTAAACGCACTGCATGGGACCAGTAATTTACACATAATTTTTAAATATTTCTCCTCATGACCTTCGCCACCGGTTAGGGACGTTTTACCTCTTTTTCAAGCCATCACTAGCCGTTGAAGTAAACTGGGTCATCTAGATGCGCCCTGTCTCTAGGCGCGCCCAATTGACAAGGGAAGGAAGCAGGGGGACGGGCCAAGTTACGGCCAGTTTTGTTAATTGTTTTTATTTTTTATTTGTGTCGGCCGGAGTTGGAGTAGATGGCGAGTGGAGAATCACTTTTGATTGACGGTATCTTTGCAGTTTGGGAACTTCCCTAAATATTGCTAAGTTGCTAAGCGAGCCGGGTAATAGCTCGGGTAAGGGGGGGGGGGGGGGGGGGTATTTTACAGCATGGTAATGTCTTGGGCCAGTTGGCGAAGTTTACTTATTTTGGCTTAAGCCAGAAGCGCGGAAAAGACAGAGATGTAAGAGAGACCTCTGTCTCTCTCACGTCTCTGTATTTTCCACCCTTCAATTTCGCAAAAATGGAATATTGTAGCCTCTGTAAACATTTTGTCCCATCGTGTTGGTACAGTGGGCAAACCGCTAGACTGCTGTGCCCAAAGATGTGGGATCGAATCCCGGTCAATTTGGCCGCTATACAATGGAGGCGAACAACTAGGCGTCCGAGTGATGTACGATGATAGGTTATAATGAAAACCCTAAGTGGACGACATTTCAGGAGCCATCCACTACGGCGTCTCTCATAGCTTTGGTAGCTTTGGGACATTAAACATCGTAATCCAAACAATAAAATAATTTGTTCATATTCTCTTCACAACCAGCCCTGAAAGAAGTGAATAAAAGCGGGTGTGAAAATATCGAGAACTACAATACGCCTTCACTGTTCTAGTGCGTTTCTTGAAACCAATCACCTACCGTAAGTTATTTAGTGCCGTTTCCTATATACAAATTTCTGTATATAAAATGAAGTGCTCAATGACTGAGGGAGAGCCAGTACTTGTTTCGCTAACTTAGCCGATAGCTACGAATTCGCCTTTCAAGAAATCCGCCGCAGAAGTGCCCGCATTAGTGACCAAATTCCCTCGTTCAGAGACGCTTTAAGTGCAGTTGCAGTTCATAGACATACGTGTGTCACGACATAATAGAGAGATTTAGCTTACCGCGAGTTCCACTGTGCATGCCCAGATCCCCTTGACGCCGATAGATGGCGCCACATACTTGATGTCAGCACATACACCTGCCGCGTCGGGACCAATCATCTTGTGCGCCCCGCCCACGCACTGTAAATGGTCACGATAGCGGATCGCGGATCACGGTAAGCTAAATCTCTCTAATAACGTGCGTTCAAGAATTTTGGTCTGCCGAAATATATTGGAGTCCTCACCTATGGCATTACGCCCCAAATATCGGCAGTATCCGGACGCTAAACCACTTGTACCGTGCCGCCTACGACTTCATACGTACGTCAATACAGACAACGAAGTGTCTGAAGGTACGTCCGACGTATCCATTCGATTCTCGTAAAGATACGGCGGACGTCAATATACAGGCTGCATGGCTATATGCACGTCAAACTGTTGCCGCAGTCCGCTTGCTACGCGTGAATGAATCTAATCCTCTAGCCGCGACTCTCAATGAGGTGCTACGAAGAGTTCATCCGTTCTAACATAGATCACGGTCTTCACTCAGGATTGTGTACGGCAAGCATCGCTGTCACGCACATAGCTGCAGGCGATGCGACGTACTGCACCAACTCCACCAGCTGGCATCGCACATTCACGAGCAGCTTTCGCTTCGTACTAAACTATTACCTTGATCTGCCCGTAATGTAAGCGAGCTACTCCTAGCATTTACGCTGTCTTAGGTCCTGCATCGACCTCCGAAGATCTAGCGCTGGCACAACACACACGTACACCTGGCCGTGCAGAACATTCGGCTGTCCAAAGTATGTATATATACGCTGCATGTGAAATGGTATTGTGCTCGTTTCTCACATGCAGACAGAGGAAACAGGATGTTTCTAGTTAAATTCTTCATTTAAGTTCTACCTCAGAGCCGTGGCAGAAGACATGCCGAATCTACTAAAGGCCCACGCAGCTACTGCGGCGAGCTGCACATCGATTCGTCGAGGCGAAGACCTACTGCACTGCAATACATGAGTGCACAACCGGAAAGCCGGAAGCGCGAATGCTCCGAATTCCCTACGAACAGCAATGTTCTTTGGTATTTAGGGGAAGACTAGACTAAAGTGCTCAGCCTGCATCTTTTTCTTGTCGTTGAATTTTGCGTACATGCAGTTTAAACCCCTGCATGCTCGAGGTTAGCGTGACCGGACTGAACGGCCGCGCAGCTTTGCAATGAGCGGGAGATATCGCCGGACTTATTGGTACGCGGTAGAAAATGCGCGCTGCACATTTCGTTGCAGAAGCTTACTCTTGAAATTTTGCAGAGTGTGCCATGCAGGTGATCGCTGCTATAACCACGCATCCATGTTCCCACGGCTGGCCTACCCCGAGGCGCGTAAATGTCCAACCGTGGACATCGAAGAGAGGACGGATTTTCATAATATTGGGCGCGAAATCGATAGCTACCAGTGCTTAGTGTTAGAGAAGTTCTGCCTTGATTATGCACAATTCAGTATTTCAGGTGTGGTCAGTAGCTATAAGTTTGAACAGTTCGCCTTTCAAGTCAGCGGCGCCAGCGATGTACCGGCGGAGCAATTTTCCACGCTACATCGCTGTCTTGCTAGAAAGCCTACCTGGGCGGCGTTTGACTTCAGCTGCTTTTTGTGGGCCTCGTAATTGAAAGCAACGCCTTCAGAAACGCGTTGAATGTTCAAAAATGTGTTCTCTTTAACAGTTTCATTCCAGGCTGTCAAAGCAGGCGGACGCTGATAAAGCAGTTGAGCACTCCAGTCGAAACCAAACATCTGCGCGTCTTTAGAGATCTGTAGAATCGCATTCAGTTTTTAAAATTATTAGAATAGTTCACTCTCCAATCGCTGGGACATAGACCCTCATGACAGCGCTGTCACGTGAATAAGGACCACACCAGACCGAAAGCTTGTCTCATATATCATAGCTAACCAAGGTATACCTTACAGCGTTGTGTTGATTTTTATGATGCATAAGCGACTAATGCTGCCATGCAAAAACTGCTGCCATGCATGACTAAAATGTTCATTAGGATGTAACGTGTTTTGGAACATTTTTGGAAACCAAAAAGGCAGGCAATTTGCACGTCTCTCCTAGGATCATGCTGGGATGGAAAGAGATCTGTTGCAAAATTGTACAAAATGTTTTCCTCTTATTTTCTCGAGTCTGGCGCACATGTAAGATATGGTTTATAGTTAGTTTATCTCCACACTCCTTGCATATCGGTTTGTCCTCTTTCATAAGTATGAAGCTGTGTGTCAGGTGTGGGTGTGTCTTTTGTGAAGATGACCTAAAATGTCCTCCATGATATGTTTTTGATGACTCATGATTTCCATTCCTCGATGACAGGTTTGACAAAGTGTAGTTTGTTGTTTATTTTGAGGTTTCAAAATTCCTGCCATTTCACTCTCAAGTTTCTTTGTACTAACTTCTTGGTATCATCATGCAGCATATTCACCCTCTATAATTTAGCATTGCGGCAAGGTAACCTGGTTATTTCTTTTCATCACCTTTCAAGACAGCTGTCCCGATTTCATAAAGTGTAGGGTTTCTGACGACAGGAACTCCTTGGAAGTCATAAATAAATGAGATCCACAATCATGAGCTATCTAAGGTATTCATATACATGTCTATCGCTCAGAGGAATGGTGTCAGTACGCTGTTAGAACAGGTCTTGTGGTAACAACAACCATTGTCTGAGGTGGCCCTTTAATGGGCATTGAAGTGCCATTAACTGCAGGCACTGACAGAACTCTTGATCATGTTATGTGATGATGACATCCTTGCATGCATATAGGTATACATTTCAGAATCTGCAGTGCACCACTTGCCACCAGTTTGTGTGAAAATGTATTTTTCATGCATGCTAACCAATATTTAACAGATGGACCCTGTGCACAAGGCAAAAGTGGCACGAACCAAATGTCACTAGGCCACATGACATGGCAGGAGCTGTTAACTCAAGCTTACAAAGTTATATTTGAAATATGTCCTAGGACGTTTCAGCTCCGATTATGAAAGGTTACTCCTAGGCCATGGAGGCATGTTTGTACAGTTTGGTTAACGTGAGGCTTACAGAGGTCTATGACAGGTTGTCTATCACATAACAGGGCAGCCTACGACTGTATGCTAATGAGTATGTTTGAGATAACAGAGAAATAAATTAAGGAATTAGTAATTAAGTTTATAGCAAAGGGCATATAAATTAATGGGAATCCACAGTGGGATCTGCACAATAAAGCCATTAACGCTGGCGCATCATACCCTTACAGGTGGAGATTAGGACTCTCCCTAATTTTTTGTGTGCTCAAGGCTTGTTATTTTCTTCGTTCTTCCAGGTGAGGAAGATGCGAAAATGATAGCATCGGGAATGCCAGAGACCATCGTTAACAAGGATGCTGATCCCAACAGTGTAAAAAGAAATTTCAGAAAAGATGGGTGACTAGTAATGCTGGCAACAGTTGAAGCTAAGTGGAAAGGCATGAAATTAAATGCAACGTATGCAGAGATATGTTGCGAGATGACCGGTCTATGGTGTGAGACATCTGTCTCCGTTAGTTTCATCGTGATTGGCCAAAGCAGATGGGGCTTGTGGTTTTGTGATAAGTGCAGTGTAGTAGCATAGATGCAACCTAGCCCATTAACAATTGGAGTGCAGTAAGTGCATTGTTTTGTTTTTGTAAGATATTCATGGTTTCCATGCAAACATTGACAAATTTCTTCCTAGAGAATGTTTGCTGAAATGTGAATATAGTGTGCAATAAAACTAGTGTTGTCTTGCTATTTACTTTTCCTTGTCACAATCACAATTACTTTTCCTTGTCACAATGCGTCACAATCACACACCCGAGTATGCATTTGTCTAAGGGCACCTATACATGCATGGAGGGGACCGTTGCTTTCCATTTGTCAGAACTGAAATGCATGATCCACATCACTCCTGTAGTTCAACTGCCTGCTATTTGGACTGTCCAGCATTGATGCAAGTTTCAAAGAACTGCAATTAGCAAATTAATCCAAGCAGGAAACCATGCCAAGAACTGCTTCGGCTTCATCTTCAACAACTGTTTGAAAACAAAAATTAGCTAAATGTTGCACAACATATATGAGAGGTTACAAAATCTAAAAAACAACAGATCCTATCTGTGGCATGTAAGGTTTCACATCCTAAAGTGACATATGTAGCTATGAAGAATACTGTAGTGGAGAGCTCCAGAATAATTTGACTGCCCGGGCTTTGTACTTTGCGTTGACATCTCGCAGGAAACAGATGCATTTGCATTTCACCTGCAAACATCACGACCTTGGGGCAAGTAGCCGAACGTGCCGCTGAGATGTTGCAGCGTGTACGTACATGCTATACACGTCAACCTTTCCAGCATTAAGCTGTCACATGCATGGCAGATATTCATGTTCAGCTTTGGACTGACAAGTTTAAAAGTGTACCATTTGTGTTTGTCTATCATGAAAAACAAAGGAAACTAAGTAAAAACGAAAACAAAATGAACATAATATATTGAAAAAGCACTATCATTAACACATAAAGCATATTCGGTCCTTTATTAATGATAAAGAGGCCTTCACTAAAGCCTGTACAAAGCCTGTACATTTAGGAAGGTGCTGTGCCAGGCAGCTATTTTACAGAAACCTGAACCATTTCACCCGTAGTAATGCGCATCACGGCGGTGTGGGCTGGGCACATATTTTTCGGTCCACTCCAACAAGCGAAAACCACATCATGTGCATTCCCATTTTCCGAGTTTTGAGCTCTGCAGTGCAGTCTGATAACAAATTGTCGATGATTTATTTTCGTCTGACTGTTGCACAGCGCGTTTAAATAAATTACAACTGCATCTACTAAACACTGACATGCACGTGAAACATCGCCGATCATAAACGAACACAATGATGTCCGTCCGGACATTGGCGCACTCATCACAGCACTCTCGTAGTCTCACAAAGCACTCTCGTAGGACGTAATCCGTACATTACAGCATCTCACGGTAAGCACAAACCACACGTCTAGTTGTACAACAAACACGAATGACGCGATGCTTGGGCTAGAGACACGCCGGCGGCACCCAGCTTTTTCAGCGCCGCTTGTATATGTATGTAGAATTTGCAGCACCAAACCTCAATGCGAGCAAAAACCGATGCGTTACGTGACGCATCTCATCACAGATGGAAGTGACGAAACTTTGAAGAATCAAAACTACATAACTACATAACGACCGTCGTATACGTTAATCCGCATGATAACAAGGACCAAATGAGCGGGCGTGCGGGCTGGCCGTCAACACCGCGATTACATGCGCTTGCGCTCTGGTCGTGCTTGCCACCCTGCCGCGGTCCAACTCACGTAAACCTATCATCATGCTATCACGTAGTCTATCACCTATTCTAGGCACTATTTTTGCCACTGTACTATTCTTTGTAATTTCACATTTCACGCATGCAGTATGTTGTACATACTTCTTGCACACCTCGTACCAACTTCGATTTGGCTACATATGGCTACCAAGTTGTCACAACCACATCTGGGGATCTCGGATCCGTCCGGCTTTCCCGACAGATCCCAAGGCCCATACCCATGCATATCGGAGAAAAATTCGTTGAGTACATCGGACGAACTCCACCGATCGGGCCCGTCCACCGTACACCTCCCGAATCCGTCCGCCTTTCCCGACGACGTAAACACCTGATCGGGTCCGTCCGCCGTACCTCTGAAAAGTATTTACCGGATCCGTCCGCCGTATCCCGAAGAAAAACGCACCGGGCCCGTCGGACGTACCTTTAGCCACAGCCTACAGACAAGGCAGGGCATCGATGCGCTCATTTACTTATATACAACAGTTACAACTTATATACAACAGGCTTTGGGGCGACACGGGTTTTAAAACGCCTGTTGCGGTGAGACTTCAGGAGATAAGCTAATAGGACTGTCCAAACGCTTGCAGATGTCTTTGTTTCCGCTCAGAGTGCATGGTGTCCACCTTATTCGTCCCGCAGTAATAGCCCACATTTTACCATTTTCTCAGTCGTTATTTTTCTGCTGTTTTATTTGTTCACCATGTCAAGCGACACTCTGTTTAACTGCCCTTCCACCTTGTTGTTTCGAGGTTCGCACCGATTACTTGATTAAGAAATTCTGATTACTGCATCAGGCAAAATTAAATTCTAAATATTTGAATAATTTTTGACACGTGCATGTATTACGACTAAGAGATCTCTGCTTCAGATAATGGTGGTGTTTCTTGAACATTAAATTGCGGCTTTGAACGCAGCGTGAAAGGCAGCGGAAAGAAATAGCGACACAGCCGCAGCTCTAAAAGCAGAGCTTTACTTAAGCGAAACAAGAATGCCGAGGCAGGCCCAAGCCTCAGCACATAAATTACAAAGAATAACGAATAATATTCTGCAGATTCATTTGTTAAAATATCTGCTAACGATTTCCCTCATTAAGAACTTGAACACTAGGACGTATTAGGGCACACTGAAGAATCTTGTGGTAATATTCCACTGCCAGAGAGCTGGATGGATGGACATTTTGAATATTTAAGCACATTTTTAAGCCTCTGTCTGCTTGAGCCTTGTGCATATTTTAAAATTATTGTTCAATAGTTATTTCTTGCAATTCAATTATAGCACCTTACGCCCGTTCGTAGCTTTTCGTAACCTCGCTGACAAGAACCCCAGGTGGTCGATATTTCCGGAGTCCTCCACTACGGCGTCTCTCATAGCCTGAGTCGCTTTGTGACGTCAAACCCTACAAACCAACCAACCATAGAGTCGGGAACCAGCGAGCGATTCCATCGGGCGGGAGGAAGAGATATGGGCCGGCCACTAGCGGTGACGACAAAATTCTGAACGGCCTTTTTTTTGCGGTTTGTTTTTATGGGGTGAGAAAAAACAAGAACTGCCAGTCTTGAACACCAATTTTTTTGGTGTGCGCGATGCTAGCCTAAAAACGTCAGTACCAGTCATTCGTGATTTTTTGTTATATTGAGCACTGTTCTTTTTTTAACGTTTGAACTGTGCTCGCTCCATAACATTGTAAAAGAAAAGGGCAGGTGTTGCCTTTTCAGGCCCTCGCATGTCGCGCACTCTGAGTAATTAACAGCCCCAACTTGGACAAATTTCTTCTTACGAACCTTTACGCGCCAAGTTGTATAGTGGCAGTGGCTATAAATTGCCATATGTAAAATATTATTGCCTCTAGAGAAGATTTTGGTGCGTATAAACTGTTAGGTATTTAGTTTCTGCAACTGAGCTTGCTTTCTTGGTCTGCTGCCTTTTCGGTATGTCGCACATGAACCGCCATGTATTCAGCGACATGGATGGCTGGCAGCTCTTACCATATCTGTAGTAAACATTTTCGACAAATGTGCGCTATTTCGATGCGTATCGTGTTTTAGAGCACACGGGCGACTAGAGTATTACGCGCGAACCAAAGTAATGAATTAATTGGTTTCGTGAGGAATCTCTCAAATCTGTTCGAGGTCTCATATTAAGACTCTTGGCTTATCTTAAAAATAAAAAAGAGATATGTCAACCCCCCACATTTTGTCCTATGTGTAAACGCGGCAGAAAGGGTATGCCTTGAGAATGAAGCAAAAAAAAACCTCTAGTAATTTGAAACATGAAAGTTTTCAAGCAACATTCGAAATTTTATAGACTCTATGCCTCCTTCGTTTCGGCAGTTGCATGAAGCATGGCATAAATTGCTGTATATTTCAGCTGGCAGGCATATACCATTGTTGACGCAAAAACATTTCCCAATAATAGTAGCCGGAAATCGCATCATGAGGCATTGCCGCTTATGCACACCAGGACCGTGAAAAAAAAAAAAAAAACCATTACAAAAAACATATTCCTGTTGCATGAAAATGCATTTGGGAATACCTTTTTGGGAGTGAAAAATCAAATTCCTATGAATTTTCTCACACAGGCAGGCAAGGATGATCTTTTCGTCGGGACCGGGATACACTGAGAAGAATGTCGTTAACATAAAATACCTTGACGGTGAGTATAGTCAGTTACATGTACCCTTGCACCACAACACTTTCTTTTCTAGCAGGCTCCTGACAACGAAACGCCACCTATCAGCCTGTTAACTATCAGGAAATCTCTATTCTTACAGCCCTCTTTGCATAGATACGATCACCATTCTAGGGTAAACCCATCTACAGTTGATCTCCTAATACCTTCACCCGCGCCAGCCGCATTGACGCGATCCTCGTATATCCTTTCATATAATAATTCGTCCACACTGCTATATGTCGTACCTACTACAGGCGTCTTTCTTACGAACCATTCCGCGACCAAAACAAGATATCGTTTATCTGGTCTGCGTAGCAATTTATGTAAATGCCTACGTCTTAAACGTTTAGCTAGAAAGCTATTAGCTCATGCTTGTGGAGCGCCACCATTATTTTTTTTTTCAGTCTCTTCCCATTAAGGCCGACGTTTTGTTTATATATCGTGATGGGTTTTCATCCACTTATTTCAAAGCTTTCGGTACTCCATCAATTGAACACAATGGGTAAGTATTGTCGGAGTTCAACTGAGTTGTTCTTTCCTGTTCAGTGGTGTCCAGGAGTTTAAATTCATTAGGCTCCCACGTCCTTTAACTGCACTCCATCCTATTCCTCTTCGCCTAAGAAGTTCTTTCATGATAATGGTTCGCAGCCACTCCTTCACGTATACGTAATTTGATTTGCTTCCTTACAACTTTAAAAGTGTCATCATGAAGTGTTGCTTCCTTTTCATACTTTACGTTATATTTAATTTTTTTTTTTTTGTCAAAACAAATTGCAGATATACACTCTCTTTGTATTCGTCACGGCAGTTGCGCGGTGCAATTATTTCCCCAACAGCCAGATAAATTTTGACAACAAGGTGTTATCCGAGGCGTTATACTAAAGGGGCTGTCGCAAATCATTGATGTCGGCTTGAGCGCATATTTTACCTTGCTGAAAAGGCAACTCCTATTATATTAAGGAGTAATATTTCCTAAACGAGAAAAAAGGCAAATAAATTACAGGCGTTAAACCTGCCGGCGCGATCACTTTGGGCAAAATGAGCGGCTTACGATTTGTAAAAAGGAAACGCCACACCCTTTTGAGGCTGTTAATTTTGGTCGCTGCGGATCACACGCTGATGCGAATTGTACTCTGCTCGGTGAACCTCAAAGTTTTGATCCTTACTTTATAATCACCGAGCAAGAAGGAACGGAGTCTTTGTAGCGGCTCTGCAAGGCTCTCATTGCCCATAGTGAGCAGGTGCAGCCATTACAGGTGGCAAAAAAAAATTGCTCCACATTGGCAATGCTTCGTACTGCTATGTTTGAGTGCAGCTATTTAGGTATTTCACTCCTGTCTTTCCAACATGTGCAGATGGGCCCTGGTTTATATTTTCCGATCCCTCTAAAGGAGCTTCGAATAAGCTAAGGTCCAGCGATGACCCTGACTTTCAGTACAAGGCCGTCGACTGTGCCGGCGTCCCCAAATGTCTCCATGGATTGCGGCACGCTAGCTAACATCCCTCTATTCCCCCGCACTCATTCACAATGAAGTTTTATAAGCCTGAGCCACGATCCTGCCTTAAGTGGCCCTCATTCGTTTCCCCATTTCGGACCTACCACACTGCCGCCGAGCTTCGCCGACCGCGTCTCGAGAGGCATCTGGCCGCGTGGGTGCGTTTCTCTTCTAAACAACAATTTTGCACAGGAAAATATTCACGACACAATTAAACTCCGCCTTCAAGAGCACCAAGCGGCCGCGTTAATTGCTCGTGTCTTCGGCGGACCTTTCGAGTCGACGTTCTCGTGCATGTTATATCTACTGGCTTATTCACTAGTTTTCTCTCTTGATTTGGGCCTCTTTTATGTGGCACCTCATCTCGTACTTGCATATGGCATAAATTCCTAGGCTATCCCATAGCAGAGTCAATCCAACCTAAATGTCTGAGCTGCCCCAGCATTTCGGGTTTATATCCTAGAGGCTACATGTCTCGCGGCGAATCCAAAGATTCCGGGTTCGATTCCCATCTTAGTTCCTCCGCATAGGCAGGTCGCAAATCAGATGAGTAATCTATGTTGCGTCCATGCCCGAAACAACAATGCTGACAACAACAACAACGACGCAAGGATTTTTTCTGCATGGAAGTGCTGTTGCGAACTGAGCCTTTCCTCTGTCCTTCCCATACGCTGCACTGTGACTCCTCCACTTTTCACATACTCCGCTTCCAGTTTTCCCTCTTCTATCCTTGCCCCCACTCCTCAGGCACATTCCTCTCTTCTAATTTTCATTCTCGTCGTCCTGCTGGGCACTTCTCCACTCTCTCTGTAATCTTCTGCTTCTATTGTAGCCACCCTTCGTGTTCTTCAACGCCACCTTAAATTTGCGCACTTTACAGCCTTCATGATAGCCTCCTCCTTCAATGATGGCCGCCCTCCTTATTCCTGTCGTGACAGTCCCCTTCTGCTTGCGTATTTCTTCAGTTTTTACATGAAGCGCCGGCCATTAAGCCAGCCGTGGCCTCTCCTCTTCCTCCTTAAATACCTAATGGTGTTTTTCATATTCTCAATCTGAAGCCTGCTATAGCTCCGGCAGGGGGTCTTTCTCCCTGCTAGGAAATGCCGCAGCTGGCATGTGGCTGGTTACTCCAATCGGTACGCCAGGAACTAAGAGCTAGACAACCGGATGTGAACCAAGAACGCGCATCTAAGGTCTTTGCTCTCAAAAAGAACGTGAGGCAGTAAGTGAAAAAAGCGCACGGAGGCTAATAAAACGGTGCCGATATTTGAACGCCTATAAATTTCAGTCGTCCGTTGTATTTTAGCGTTGGAGCAGAAGCAGTTATTCTATGCCCACTGTTCAATGTAAAATTACGAGATAAAGCCCAATCCTGCTAGCTGAACGATCACTTGTCATGTTTTTCATCAGGTTAGGGCTTCCCCGTACCAAAGGGAACCTAACGTTGTGAGCAAACGTCGAGTGATGACACCCTGCGCGTGATGACAGTTAGAATCTCGCATCGCTGCTCTAAGCCGCCTGCGTCGTCTCACACCGACGCTGAATATTTCATTCACTGTCAGGCAGCTTCAGTAGAGTAGGAGAAAAAAACCTGAAGGCATTTAATTCTTTAGATTCGGCATTCACGCTGAACACATGTCGACTTTGTTGCTAATGATTGATTCAATCAGCCCGTTTACATCATTTCGAAAGTTTTTCGCATTTCCATATCGGATACAGGCTCACTAGGCGTGTTTTTCTAAATGTATTTTTGTTTGAATATAAGGTGGAAGTAATTAAGCGTTCCAGCGGAGAGCGCACTGATGTATTAAATGTGGCAGAACGCCAAAAAGTTAGCAGAAGAAATGATGAGCTGAACGCTGAAATGCAAATGAGAAGCTCTTTGGTAGAATATCGGGTTACATCAATACGTGACGTCAGAAATATATTAAAGATAAACGTACTTCGAAATTTACACTCCAATATCACTAGAATAGTAGCTCTTGTGTCCAAGTCGAAAGACCAATGGTATAACGTTTCACATAAGGCCTAATCAGTGCGTTGCTTAACTCATATTGAAATGATTAGGGCTGGCTAAGCAGACAACTAGACGTGATCCTGCTGAATGTAACCAGTAAAGTTGCTGCAGCTTCTGAATTCATTCATTATTGCGCATGAAAAGCACATTTCGCAATGTTTACGTGAAAGCGACCATCAAGAGAAGTTCTGAACAACTTTTAGTTTTATGCACAGACGTGCGGGACGCTTATGTTTGTCGGTTTGGAGCGCAATTTTAGCACTTCCTGTGAATCCTGCTTACATCATGCATTGATCGCAGTTGGGCACCACGATGTGTACAATATTTCACTTGTCTTTTATTACAGACCAACTCATTTTCTGGCTCTTTCATGAGCTCGCAATTTCCGGCATAAAGGGAAGTACGGCTGCAAAAGATCTCCTTTTTATCGAATGTCAATGAACGCAAACAAAGAGCTCTATTTCCGCAGCACGATGTAGCAAACAGGCACACTTGAGGGGTTGCACGACATCAAATTATTATAAAAACGGCAGTAAAAAGTAGATAAAAGCAAGCACCAGCAGAGCGATATGTTAGGTTCGCCGTTACAGAAAACTAAACTTTTCCTGCAATGGCGGCTACATTAAAGGCAACTTTAAAGGCATATTGGTCAAAACGTACGATAGCGGCCTCGGTTACAGATTTCGGGCTCGTCAACGTGGAACCTCTGAGAAAAAGTGAAAAGCATGAAAACCGAGAAAATATAGTAGCAGGGCGCAGGAAGGCGCTATTTTTTATGCAGAATCAAAGTTTAAAGGTCAGTATGAAGGTGACAAGAAAATGAATACCCACCCTCTTGCATTACAGCCTATACGCAGCAGCAAACGCATCGCAATACTCGCGTAATGTATTCTCCAGACCTAACCACATTGCAAATTTAAGGTCTCGTCTTTCAGGAAAGTTCATAACTGGATTAGTTGGATCTGATTCATCCTAAAACCAGCAAAACGACGCAGGAGAATTATCATCATCAGCCTGACTATATCCACTGCAGGGCGAAGGCCTCTCTCATATTTCTTCAATTAACCAAGTTCTGTGCTAGCAGCGTCCACTTGACTCCTGCGAACTTCTCAACCTCATCCGCCCACCAAACTTTTTGCCGCCCCCTGCTACGCTTTCCTTCCCTTGGAATCCAGTTTGGTACCCTAAGCGACCATCCGTTACCCTCTCTTCGCACTACATGTCCTGCCCATGCCCTTTTCTTCTTCTTAATTTCCCCTAGAATGTCAGTAACTTGAGCTATTTCTCTGACCCACTCTGCGCGCTTCCTGTTTCCTAATGTCACCCCTACCATTTTTCGTTCCATAGCCCTCTGCGTTGTCTTCAACTTAAGTAGAATCCTCTTGGTTAGCCTCCACGTTTCAGCCCCATAGGGGAGTACAGGTAAGATGCAACTGTTGAATACTTTCATCTTGAGCGATACCGGTAAGCTACTAGTCATAATCTAGGAGTGCTTGTCAAATGACCTCGATCCCAACCTTATTCTGTTATTTCCATATCATGGTCCGAATTTGAGGTTACTACCTGTCCTAAGTAGACATATTCGCCTACTACTTCCAGTGCGCGAACCAAGCGACTAACAACAGCATTTTGGAGGCGCACTGTGGAGCAACTGCTGCGCCACCTAGGTAGTGCAGGTTGCCTAGAATGCTTTGCTAACATATGCGACTTTATAAAATTGTTGTCAACCCAGCCTTCTATTCTATCTAGCAGCGCGTAGTAGTTGGAATGCGTTCATAATAGAAAAAAAGACAGCGCGAAAAACAGGAGCACAGAAATAACACACTCAGCGCTGTCTCGCAATTAAAATGTTCAGTGATGGAAAGAACATTTATACTAACAGGACATGCGCATACAGGAAGGGAGCATTAGAAACCAATAAATCATCGTAAACAGGCTAATGTCATCGTGGATAACGACTACTCATAATAAAAGCTGCGTCTCGTTCAAACAACTGTGCGGATGGTTCCCGGACTCCACCCCTCCAGATAGTGCAAGATTTAAACACTTCTCGTCCGCAGGGTGGGGTACTGAGCCCCACTCTATTCAATCTTGTGCTCATCGACCTAGTCGACCTGCTGCCTCAGTCAGCTCAGATCTCCATATATGCGGATGATATTTGCATTTGGGCCTCAAGCGTGACTCGACCCCAAGTTCGTGCAAGACTACAAAAAGCGGCATGGATTGTGACGTCATATCTTCGTGTACAGGGTTTTACTATCTCAACAGAGAAGTGTTCTGTGGGGGCCTTCACACGAAAATCAATGTCACAATACGCAGTATACATAAATGGCAAAGCTATTCCTTATGAAAAGAGTCATCGCTTCCTTGGAATCGTCATTGATAGGAACCTCTCGTGGAGTCCACATATCAGTGGTATGAAGAAAAGACTGACGGCGATTGCCCATGTTCTCTCCTTTCTAGGAGGCAAGTCCTGGGGCGCGTCAGTGCACTCTATGCTGCAACTATACCGTTCACTTTTCCTGGGTACCATGCGGTACAGCTTTCCAATATTCAGTAATATTAGGAAGACGAACATCGAGATCCTCCAAAGCGTTTAAGCTCAAGCTCTCCGCATATATATATATATATATATATATATATATATATATATATATATTGTAAGGTAACGCGAAGGTCGGACTTGGGGAATCAGGCTTTATTGCAGACCTGAAGCCTTGGTCGCACACTGCAGCCAAACACACTCCGCGATGACGATGGGTATCTACAAGAGGGAGCAGGATGAAGATGAAGCAGCACTACGGTGGCTGCAGCACGTTCAGCCGTGTGGAAGAAGAAGCGCCACACAGTGCTCACACTATTTCGCCCGCGCAGTTGAAGCGGCCAGCCTGGCCGCAGTTAGTCCGCAGGATTGCGCCGAATAAAAGGTTTCATACGTGAAACGTGGACAACTTCAGTGCCACGGTAACGACTGTCCGGAGGAGGGTGAAGAGGAGAGACGCGATAGTTGACCGGGGAGGTTTTTGCAAGAACTGTGTAAGGACCAATGTAACGGTGCTGTAACTTGTCAGAAAGACCAGGAGTGCGTAATGGGGTCCAAAGTAACACCTCGTCGCCGGGACGGAACGAAACTTGGCGATGGGTTGCATCATAGCGGCATTTGCGGTCTTCCTGGCTGGCTTCCGTGTTGACGCGAGCAAGCCGGCGAGATTTGGCCACTCGGGAAAGGAACTGGTCAGGAAGAGAGGGCGAGGAACTGGCATGTGTAGAAAGGAAAGAGGCGTCAAGAAAGGTAGCAGGAGAACGGCCGTAAACGAGGAAAAACGGGGTGTAACCTGTGGTCCGCTGTACAGCCGTATTGTAGGCGAACGTAACAAAAGGAAGTATTACGTCCCAGTTTCGGTGGTCCTGGTCGACGTACATAGACAACATGTCAGAAAGCGTGCGGTGGAACCGCTCAGTCAACCCATTGGTCTGCGGGTGATAGCTGGAGGTCAATTTGTGATGTGTGGTTGAGGCCTCAATAACTTCGGCTACAATCGTCGACAGAAATGTCCGACCACGATCGCTGAGAAGCACTTGAGGGGCCCCATGACGCAGTACGAGCGATTCCAAAAAGAAGGTCGCGACCTCATGTGCTGAGCCATTAGGCAGGGCAGCGGTCTCAGCGTAGCGTGTTAGGTGGTCGACGGCGGTGACGATCCAGCGATTACCTCGTGCGGACAATGGAAGTGGCCCGTATAAGTCTATGCCAACAACGGCAAAAGGAGTAGCTGGGCAAGGTAGCGGCTGTAGTAGGCCAGCAGGAGGAGAAGTTGGCCGTTTGCGGCTCTGACATGGCAGACAAGAGGCGACGTATTTTGCCACACTTGAGGCGAGGCCTGGCCAGAAGAAACGGGTTTTCACGCGGTGGTAAGTTTTATGAAAGCCTAAGTGACCGGCTGTAGCATCATCGTGGAAAGCCGCCAGGATACGGGTGCGAAGCGCTTTCGGAATAACGGGGACCCAACGGGTGCCTTCAGAGCAATAAATATAACGGGACAGCACGCCGTTGTCAAGTTTGAAATTTTGGAGTTGTCTGCGCATCCTAGCGGTAGGAGGGTGAGAAGCACCGGTGAGAAGGTTGATTAGGGAAAGACAGTAGGGATCGGCTTGCTGGTGTGAAATAATGGCGTACCGATCTGGAGCAGCGGCAGGAGTAGCACAGGGGATGTTTGGAGCTCTGGACGACATTGCGACGCCGAGGGTGCACGCAGGAAGGCGCGAAGAAGCACTAGGTGGTGATTCTGGGAGCGGGCAGCGGGAAAGAGCATCGGCATCTCGATGTTTGCGACCTGATTTGAATATGACATCGAAGTGGTATTCCTGCAAACGCAGAATCCAACGGCCAAGGCGTCCAGTCAAATTTTTGAGGGTTGATAACCAGCACAGAGCGTGGTGATCGGTAACGATCGTGAAATGGCGGCCGTAGAGGTAGGGGCGGAATTTCTGAACTGCCCAAACGACGGCGAGGCACTCTTGCTCTGTGATAGTGTAGTTGCGTTCCGCTGGTGTTAGAGTTCGACTGGCAAACGCAATTACTTTTTCCCGAGAAGCGGTGTCACGTTGCAGAAGTACGGCGCCGATACCGAGGCCGCTGGCATCGGTGTGGAGAATGGTAGCAGCAGTGTCGTCGAAGTGAGCGAGAACAGGGTCCGAAGTGAGGGCATTCTTTAGGGTTTGGAAAGCTTTTTCGCATTCTTCGGACCAATTGAAAGTAGTACTGTCGGTAAGGAGGCGGTGGAGCGGTGCAGCAATGGTAGCGAAATTGCGAATGAAACGGCGAAAGTACGAAGACAGGCCAAGGAAACTGCGTAGTTCCTTAGTCCGTTGAGGGCGTGCAAAGTTCAAAACTGCAGCAAGCTTGTCAGGGTCGGGTCGAATGCCATCGCGGCTGACGAGGTGGCCCAGGATCTTGATTTCTTTCTTGGCGAAATTACACTTTTTTGTGTTCAGCTGGAGACCGGCGGATGCTAGGCACGTTAATACTTGATCAAGGCGGCATAAATGATCAGAAAAAGTCGCAGAGAAGATAACTATGTCGTCCAGGTAGCACAAGCATGTTTTCCACTTAAGTCCTCTAAGAACAGTGTCAATCATGCGCTCAAACGTAGCGGGGGCATTACAAAGTCCAAAAGGCATGACATTGAATTCGTAAAGCCCATCGGGAGTAGCGAATAGCCGAAGTAGCGGAGTGGCCCTCTTGAGTCATGACGATGGTGGTCGGGGTCAAACGGCGGCCAGAACGAAGCTCCAGGTGGATGCAGGTGACGAAGCAGCGGGGAAATCAAGGCGCACCTCCACCACGTGTAAGGTAACGCGAAGGTCGGACTTGGGGAATCAGGCTTTATTGCAGACCTGAAGCCTTGGTCGCACACTGCAGCCAAACACACTCCGCGATGACGATGGGTATCTACAAGAGGGAGCAGGATGAAGATGAAGCAGCACTACGGTGGCTGCAGCACGTTCAGCCGTGTGGAAGAAGAAGCGCCACACAGTGCTCACACTAAAAATAGTGTGAGCACTGTGTGGCGCTTCTTCTTCCACACGGCTGAACGTGCTGCAGCCACCGTAGTGCTGCTTCATCTTCATCCTGCTCCCTCTTGTAGATACCCATCGTCATCGCGGAGTGTGTTTGGCTGCAGTGTGCGACCAAGGCTTCAGGTCTGCAATAAAGCCTGATTCCCCAAGTCCGACCTTCGCGTTACCTTACAATATATATAAATTATTTATTTATTTCAAAAAATCTGCCTTGGACTGCCAAAATGCACCTCAACGGCAGCAACGGTTCTTCTCTCCCGCGAGCATCCCATAGCCACATATATTGCTGTTGAAACCATGAGGACACATATACGACACCTCACCCGGGTTTCCCGTCACGACCTGGCAACTATCCCAACAATTAGACCACATACTGCATTTGCCAAAACCATAGCAGCTCATCGCACCTACTTTCCTTCACAGTTCACTCCAGCTTCAAGACCGAGTTTACCCATATGGAGCCTACATGAACCGAAAGTTTACCTATCTATTCCGGGAGTAAAAAAGAAAACGGGTGTACCATTGCCTGCCTTGAAGCAAATGACGTTGGGTCCCCTGTATTCTATGCACAATAATCGTGAACACGTCTACACCGATGGCTCAGTTGCTTCAACAAGCTCCGCGGGGTCCGTAGTGATACCGTCGAGGTCCATCGTGCTGAGGATCAAGACGACGTACCCCACCTCTTCAACTGGTGCGGATCTGGCTGCCTTACGTGCAGCTATTGAGTACATCGGCCAGGAACTTCCAGGTGTCTGGTCCATTTTTACGGACTCGAGAGCAGCGCTTCAAGGCGTTCAAGCTGCGCTACGTCGTGGATCACATGAACAACTAACTGCAGAGATCCGCGTGCTATACCACGACGCTACATCAAAAGGTCATGATATAATTTTCCAGTGGCTACCTGGACATTGCGGTATTGAGGAAAACCACCAGACAGACCAACTTGCCCGTTCTGCACACAACGACGGAACTACAGTGAACACTCCTATATCTAGAGTTGACGCAGCTTGTCGACTTCGTTCCTTAGCGGCGGAGCTAACGCTGTCAGCCTGGAACAAAGGAGAATTTTCCAATCGACGCCTCAGGGAAATGGACCCTGGGCTGCGCCTTCGTGTTCCCCCTAACAAAGGGCGCGGCGCGAAACAACACTGATGTGCCGTATGTGGCTCGGTGTTGCATTCACCAAAAAATACGCTTATGTGATGAGAATGGCGGATAGCCCTAACTGTGAAAGATGCGGCTGCGAAGAGACCACACAGCATCTCCTTTGCGAGTGCCCTGCTTTTTCAAGCGAAAGATATGCGCTGCGTTCGGCTCTGGACCATCTTGACAGCCGTCCTTTCACAGAGGAGAAAAACCTCGGCCCATGGCCACAGAAGGCATCTAACGGCAAAGCCTTCAAAGCACTTATGTGTTTTATGAGAGACACAAACTTGATTGAGAAACTGTGACTGTGCTCCTCGCCGCCTTACCTTTTCTATCATTCTCTTCTATCTTTCTCCTTCAAACTCCTCATTCTCCTTCCCCAGTGCAGGGTAGCAAACCGGAAGCTTTCCTGGTTAACCTATCTGCCTTCTCACTCTTTCTTTCTCTCTAAACACTTCTCGGGTTATCGTATCTGGGTGACCTTTTTCTTTTGTTCCTTCTTTGTTCTTCCTGCCACTAAACACTTTAGAGCCGAGGCAGCGCTGCGTTTATCTGTTATTCTGTGTTGTCCCTGTTTTCCGCGCAGTATTGTACTCATCTCTTGCTTTCCGTCGTAAATTTCAGTTAATAGTAAATACTCGTATTGCGCTCTTTTTTCTTGTGTTAATTGCGTCTTATTGATCGATTTCAGGTGCCTTCAATTTTTAAAACACAACTATCGATCATCAGTGCAGCTCGGGCAGGGCCACTACTTTCAGATCTACCGCGACCACCGCATTTTGTTTTTACTTCTCCTTTCCGTACCATGCCCGTACCATGCCGAACCATGGCAGCACGGGCGTTGGACATGGCGCCCGGGGTCGTCGGAGTGCAGACTGGGCAAAAAGTGTGGCATGGAACTTTGGGTCGGGGGAACAGCAAAAGAAATTTTGTTACATTCGCTTTCACGTTCTCGTTTCGGTTTTCCTCCGTGTCTTGTCTCCGTTGGGGCGCCACGCCAACGTCGCCGCACCAGAAACGGCAGCTAAAGGAATTTCATGGTTGAAAACAAAGAACAAAAACATAACACCACACTACTGTTAATGTCGATGCTTAACACTTCCCTGTTAATAATATGGTCCTGCAATTTTGACCCTTGCAGCTAAGGTAGCTGCTAACCATGGATATCTCATGGTTGATGTTTCCACAGAAAACAAGTGAGACAGTTGCCGCGCCTTTCCCTTCCCATACATCAATCAGGTGTATCATGCTTGCGTTTCTCTTAGGCAAGGGTTGAAACGTTTCAGGTCCTGAAAAATGGATCAAAGCGCCGCCTGGGTGGTGCAGTGGTAAGACGCCCGACTACTGTGCCGGAGTTCCCGGGATCGTATCCCGGCCTCGGCGGCTGCGTTTCGATGGAGGCGAAACGAAGTGGCGTCCGTGTGCTGTGCGATGTCAGCGCACGTTAAAGATCCCCAGGTGGTCGAAATTACTCCGTAGCCCTCCACTACAGCCCCCCTTTCTCTCTATCCACTTTCACTCCCACCTTCACCCCTTCCCTTACGGCGCGGTTCAGGTGTCCACAGATCAAGTGTGACAGATACTGCGCCTTTCCCTTCCTATGAACCAACCAACCAACCAATCATGATAGTGAGTATGTTGTTATGTCATGCGTTTTCGGGGAACCTCTCGAGAAAGTTGGTCGTTTTATCAGGTCGCTGCACATTTTTGGCTGTTGCTGAGTTGCATTTTGTGGCGCATAAGCGACTAAGGCTATCATGCTCCAAATGCATATTTTCGGCTTTTGATCAATTTACCTTCAAGTGATCTTGATGAATAATGCGCAATTCGTTTCTTATAAATTTATATACAGTTGAAACGGAAGCTTCACTGCTCTAGGTAATCAGAATATTAATTGTTTCACCGGAAGCATAAGACACAGTATATGTCACACTTGCTTCCGTGGACACCAGACCCGCGCCGTAAAAGAAGGAAGATGGGAGTGAAAGTGGAAAAAGAGGAAGGGGCCGCAGTGGATGGCACCGGAGTAATTTTTTTGCTGGGGGTCGTTAACTTGCACCGATATTGTCCAGCAGCCCAGCACACGGACATCTTTTATTGCGAAAGCAATACTACGCTAGGTCGAACGATTCTTTACGGTAGCCCGCGGCCCGTCGCGCCGCGCTACGGTATCCTCATAAAATTTGCCTCCACCAAAAATCAAACCTCCATCCCTCGGATACCCGGATCCCAAGCCGAGCGCTTTACCCAACTGAGCCACATCCGGGACCGTAAATAGCGCATCTTAAATCTCATTCTCTAGCCTGAGGATGATAGTAGTGATGATGCTAGGCTGAGCGTACACTCATCAAGAGCGCCCACTCGGACCTCTCCTTTTATGTGAGAGGTTGACATTAAAATCAGCCTGCCATGATATTTGAATCCACGTTACCCCTATGCCGCGGGCAATAGCTGCCAACTCGGATCGCTCCTTTCATATGAGAGGGCGATATCAGAATCAGCCTGCCAAAACCGTTTGCATTCTCGTTACCCCTACTACACGAAGGCATGGCCATACGGCTTGGTTGAAGCGTGACTTTATATGTGAGTTGGTAGCTTACGCTCTCACGTCTACCATTAAAGCATGATTGTCAATAATAATGTAGCACCTCCCTACTGAAAAAAAATGTATGAGGCAATAACCTCACATTTTCTCACACAGTCTCACGCAATTCACGTTAGAAATCACATACAAGTCGCATATAGTTGCGTAAGATCTCATCGTTTCTTGTACATTAACATAAATTATGGAAGATATTTTATGATAATGATGTGAACCGTATGAGATCTAATAGAGTGGAGAGCTGGGCCAGTTGGTACATATTGGTAAGGATTAAAACCAGCGTCTTTCCGCTGGTTTTAATCCTTTCCGTATGAGATCTATGTGACTGGATGACATTGTGTGAGGTTATTGCCCCGTAGAACTTTTCGTTTTTCTGTAGGGCTTACACTGATAGGGCGTGATAGGGGAATAATGTAGCGCAAAAGAAGCTTCAGCCGTAGTTTTGGCAATTGAAATAGGATTACCCTGATCTAAACCACAGCCAATTTTTATTCAGAGGCGATCGCTACAACACTGCAGCCCACGCCAGGATGGCGAGTGAGCAGGGTCCTTCTACCGTCTCGGCAGAAAAAGCGCGCCGTGTCCGGCGGGCTGCGTTGGAGTGGTAGAGAAGACGCCGTAAACTTGAACATTTTGTCGAATCTGTGTAATCCTAGAGCGTAACAAAAGCGAAGCTTAAAGCAAAATAAAAATAAACATCTACAAACAGCTAAACTCAATTCAACCGCGTTTCGCGCGTCTAACTCCTTTTAATATTATTTGAGTCCCTGTCACGTTTTTTTTTTTTTCTTCAAAAGCCCTGCAAAGCGATGAGTAGTTATCCTGGCTCCAGCGGCGGCCACAGTACCGGCACGCAAGGTGCCACACTGATCAGGTGCCCAAGTGAGTCTTCCTCCTGTTCACAAAAATAAATAACCGATTACAGTTACAGTTTCTCCCTGTTCAATGTAAATGATCACAGGTGTGCATTAAAACGAAAAAAAATTATGTGATTAAGTACAGAACAGTAATCGATTACTCATTCGTTATGTTTCTTTGAAATTTATTGCCATAACACAAGCTGGTTGAAGCTGCAAAAATCTAGTTCAGCTCGGTTGAAAATATTTCACACGTTCGCATTTTACCACTGGACTTGTTTTTCAAATTCGTCGGCACCTAGTTTTCAACGTTTCCTCGTGAAGATAAAGCCGCTACTCTAACCACTTTGAAACTGGGTTCTAGAACATTGCCCGGTGTTCGATCCCACGAACCCGTTGCTCACCCGCTCGTAGTTGCGTAATGGTTTGATGCGAGTTTTTACGCTCATAATTATCGGCGCTGTGAAACGTTCTGCAGGCAAGGCCGCTGCAAAATTTGAAGCTGACAGCTAGAAGCTTTCAGCCATGAATTTAGAGCATTAGCTAACTACTTTACCGTTGATGGCATGACTTTTTCTTTTGCATGTTCACTTAAAACAATTTAAGAATGCTGTCAAGACTTGCCGATTTGTATGCTGGCGTAAACGTATTTCGCAGAGCCGTCAAGACGTGTTTATATGCATATAGCGAGACGGTCTCTGCGTATGATGTATTCACCTAGGCAATAAAGGAGCTGTGCAACTGGGGCTTCATAAAACAGCCATGTTAAATGCACAGCGCGAGCCTTTCCCATTTGGAAATCGATGAAGGCGGCTGTGCTTTCTAAGCAGTGCGAAAGTGTTGCAGTTTTACACGAGGCGTGATTGGCCATGCGATAGCACAGTGCTCATGGGCCTGTGCACTACGACGAAGACAACGATGTTTGCTGTACAGCGCGAGAAGAAACATGCGGCGCACGAGTACGCGGTGCCATCGGAGGAACGCATGAGATGCTGAGGTCTTGAATAACGTGAGATGCCGCATATTGAAATGCAGTCAAACTTTCTTTTTGTTGAATTCTGCAAATGCTTACGAACTGTCAACCGGCTTGTGTTGCCACCCTCCCAAGTGCTTTTCTTTCGATTACTCAGAAAAGACGGCCTACTGTGTTCCAGATGTTGCTTGGGTGTTTCATTCCAACAGTTTAGCATGCTGTGGCTGCATGCTTTACTGTTCTTTGGATACATCCTGATCTCCATAAATATGTGCCCTAAACGGTGAACTTTTTCTACACTCGAAAATGATCTTACTTGCCGTTTACCTTTAGGAGTCCTTCCTTTCAACGTGGCTGTCATGCGATTCTATTAGAAAGCTCCCAGTGTGGGGGCAGTGGCGCGCTGCTTCAGCAAAACTCGAGTTAGTCTGCACGGAAACGCTCTTGAGTGGTCCTTGGTAAAGCATGCTTAGGTTTAAGCTATTCTACCTTCGTGCCTGTTCCTCGTGGATGAACTTTGTTTCTTACGTTCAATTAATTTTCAAGAAGGGGTTACCGCGCCAAAGGTCTCAGTAGCGTTTAGCCCTAGCTTCTCCTCAGTTTTCTGAGCGAATATTTAGTCTTTGACAGCAGCACACTCTTCCAGGCCTCTTCATGGGCATCTGCATCTTTCTCTTGCAAGGAAAGCTTCCTTAACCATGGAGTAGAAATTGCAGGAATTTACACTTTAAGCGTGGCATATCGCCACTCTTTCTTGAATTGATGAGGCTTTGCAAATGTCTTGCAACGTCATTGAATATACAGGCTCTTTTAGGGCCTTTCTTTCAAACCCCTCTTTCTATATGTAATGCAATCGAGAGACTGTCTGGGCCTGGAATATTTGTCCTTTAATACATTCAGACCTGCCGCAGACTTTTGAAGTAATTTTGACTGCAGTGTTTCTTATCTTATTGTACAGAAAAGCAAGGTGCAGCTTCAGTATGTCGTCTGTCGCTCTTCTTGAATATTTTATGCGTACAATATTTAGATTTTTTTAGAGCGCCGCGCTTTGGCACCCGTCCCTGGGTTTCGCGTCGTCGGCGTCGTCATCGGCGTGGGCCGCGTCGGCCTCGTAACTGGCTGCCCCCCCCCCCCTTTCATCGCCCCAGTTCGAGCCGGCGCTTCGTCAACCGGAGCCCCGCAGGAAAAAGAGCTGGAGGGGGGGGGGGGGGGCACAAAGCGACGAACGATGGCGGCAGGAGCGCACGCAGCAACCGGAGAATACGAGGAAAAATGGGGTTGAGGGGGGGGGGGGGGGGGGCGGGGGGCGGTCGCCAGAGGCTGCGCTAGCAGCCACTGGCTGCTGCCGCCGACGCCTCTAGCGAGTAAAGGCAACGTGACTGCGCTGATTTTTTTTTATTTGTAGGAAGGGAAAGGCGCAGTAACTATCTCGCTTGTTTTCTGTGGACACCGCAACTGCGCTGTAAGGGTAGGGAGGAAGGTGGGAGTGAAAGTGGAAAGAGAGAAAGAGGAGTCGTAGTGGAGGGCTACGGAGTAATTTCGACCACCTGGGGATCTTTAACGTGCGCTGACATCGCACAGCACACGACGCCTCTTCGTTTCGCCTCCATCGAAACGCAGCCGCCGAGGTCGGGTTCGAACCCGGGAACTCCGGCACAGTAAAACACCGTCGCCGCCATGCAGAAAGAGGAAGAGAGGGTCCCCCCCCCCCTCCCTCTTCTTGCGTGGCGGCGAGGGTACCCTCCGGTTACCGAAACGCCGGCTGATCACGGTGCGTGAATCCCGCTCTCACTTGCTTCACTCGCAAGCGGCGCCAGCGGCATCAGTTAGTCGCTGCTATCTGTTCATCGCGCAACGTTTCTATGGGCCCGCGCTGCCTCCCGCAACCATTGCTATCTTCATTTCTTCGACCACAAAGTGTATTTGATGACAGCCAAGAACTGTTAGTGGAGTGTATCTTGAAGGAATACGTGTCAAAACCTAAAAAAAAAAGTTGTGTGCAATTGTACGTACGTGTCTTGCTTGAAATCGTTGCCTCAATCTATCGAAAAGGTGAAACAGCTGATGAGCTGCGCTCAAATTTCGCATTAGGAAGTAACGTATTCGTCGGCAATTTTTTCTCCTTTTGACAAATATTATGTGATGCTTTTTTTTATCAGGGCTAGAAGTGCTGCTCCATTCTGTTGTGAACTGCTTTCCTTGTGTCATTCTTCTTAAAAATAAAGTTTTTCCATCAAGTTTAGTGGGACACAAGCTTTGCTGCACAGTGGGAAACTGTTTTACTTACAACAAATGCGATCGATTGTAACCAAATTAAGCGACCATCAGGAGGGCAGCGGGCTGGTTGTGAGATGCGCGTCAATGCTTTTTGGGCCATCATAGTCAAAAAATAGCACTGCAGTGATGGCAAAGGTATACTACCGTTTACACTCGGCTTAATAGAAATAAACTTTTTGAAGCAACAGAATCATGGTTTGATTTGGTTTATGGGATTTAACGTCCCAAAGCGATTCAGGCTATGATGCAGCTTAATAAATAAATGTTAGCAGGTAAATTTAAAATGAGAGAAGCGAGTGTAGGTAACTAAAAGTGAAAAAAGGACTATGCATGTCGCAGTGCACCCTCTCCTAGCCTCTCGCCTTTTAAATCGTTGGTGGAGGGAGTGACGCGCAGAAATGACCGATGCAGATACTACAAGCTACTGCGAGCCATAGAAAACTTGTCAGATAAAAAGAACAAGGCAAGTTGTTATAATGCTTGTGCTGGAAAAACAAGCAGGGAATTCACTATTGCGGCTCTTTTCAACATAAATATCAACCCTACTCTAACAAAGGCATACTTGAAGCATTGTGTGGGGATATCACGAATATCCAATCACTAGAAAATAATAATAGTTGTTTCACAGGAAAGGAAAGGCGCAATATCTGTCACACTTTTTTCTGTGGACACCTGAACCGCGCCGTAGGGGAAGGGTGAAAGGTGGGAATGAAAGTGGAAAGAGAGAAAGAGGAGCCTTAGTGGAGGGCTACGGAGTAATTTCGACCCCCTGGGGATCTTTAACGTGCGCTGACATCAAATAAGTTGCTCTGTAGACCTTTGCTTGAATGCGGGGGTTTAATTTTATCTTGTTAGGAGCAAGCCCTTTATCGCTTTCCAAAACCCCTGACAAGGTTTCTAGTGATGTCTTTAACGTGCGCTGACATCACTAGAAACCTTATCAGGAGTTTTGGAAAGCGATAAAGGGCTTACTCCTAACAAGATAAAATTAAAACCCCAGCATTCAAGCAAAGGTCTACAGAGCAACTGAAAGAAGGCAGAGAAATAAAGAAGTTCAAAGGGGAAAATTCTACCCTTCAGTACAATCGATTCTCCTTTAAGGCAGTGCTGACCAGTTCAGAAATGTATCAGTAGCTGTATGTAGTATCGAATGGTACACACAAGCTAGAGAGTGGAAATGCAAAAGGGGAGAGAACTGGATTAGTTGGTACAGATACATTTTGTTTGTTTTGGCAC
Organism: Amblyomma maculatum; assembly: GCF_055883805.1. NCBI lineage: Eukaryota > Metazoa > Arthropoda > Arachnida > Ixodida > Ixodidae > Amblyomma > Amblyomma maculatum. Next base: position 92,944,626 of record NC_139348.1, read on the forward strand.
AACTGCTGGAAATGCCCTGCTTATCGATCTGAAATTTAAAAAGTAGCGGTGCTTAAGCACGTTAAAGTGGTAAACTTTACGTTTGAATTTATGAAGTGGAAATAGGCAGAAGCTTATACATGAACTAGGTGTTCATTTTAAGTGCAGAAGCAAGCGTTCCGTTTGCTCTAAATGTGTTCCGAATCGTTGCTTAGGCTGTGTTATTCTGTAGATTTTTGGTCGTCATGTATAGTGAAATGTGTGAGAGTGTGCAAAGCATTGATGTGTACCAAAACCTAAACAAAGGGTATTTCTAGTTAATCAGGAATAAAAAATGTAAATTTATAAAGTTGTTCGATCTAAGAAACTTCAACCAAAACTCTTGTTTTATTGCTCCACAGCTGCTCTAAAATGTTCGATCCTTCTTCCCCTACTGGTCGATGCTCGAACGTACTTTCTCTGCTTTAAATTAACTTATTATAAATCATTGAGTAGTATGAGTTTATTCCTTTGAAATCCTACAATACTGCATGTGCCACTCAGCATGTCTCTACAGTTTTCATTCCTAAGCGTGGATGCTTGCTGCAGACTGCCAGTACTATCTATTAAAACCTGTGGCACACTAAGCGCCGAGGCGTTGACAGATCATGCTTCAAAAGCCCCGTATTAAAGCCGCAGGAGTGTGCGTCCCATTACCCCTCCTCCAGTACGATAAGTGTATCCCTCGAAAGATGTCCTGTTGTAGCCAGTACGATCTCGACAGCGGCAGTTACTCCTAGGTGAGGAACATGCAGTGCCCTGTGTTTGCTTTGCAATTTAATTAGGCGTTAAACATGATTCAGGTGTTTCGAGAAGAATCCAGCGCCCACCTACGATATGAAAGGTTAGGTTCAGCGCGGAGAACCGAATAGTCGCGGCTTTCCTAGCTGTGTGCCTACAAAAATTCATGTCTTACGTGGTTCTAGAGCCAAACAAGATGACACGTCATGGAGAAGCCCTTTTTAAGCTACTACAATAAAAAAAATCTTGAACTAAAGGGTACAGTAGACGTAACGTCCAGAATCCTTCCAGGAAATCGGGCAATCGGGCACCGCGCTGCTTATTTTCGCCGTACTCTCCGCCTGCCACAAAATTGAACTTAAATTGAATTCGAAGGGCAATAGTGACACATTTTTCTGCCTCTCTGTACCTACTTTATTTATATATTTGTTCTTATTCGTGACTGTAAATCCTGTCTTCGTTCCTGACGCACCACTTTCATTGTCTGGAGGTGTTTTCTTCGAATCATCAGACGGGGTATCTGGTATTGAACTTGAGTAAGACGGTTCATCTTCAGCGAAAAGCTGGTGAAGCTCCTGACTCCGAGCGCAGGGTTCGTGAGATCGAATAATTTTGCACAGCTACATCGTAACGAAAACGTCACCTTTGCAGCTTACTTTGTAACGAAGTAACTGATCACCAGTAATGAATTACAGATAAATATATGAATTACCAGAAACGTTACTGTTTAAAATACAAGTAATCTATTCGCAATAATCAGGTACAACTGGGGTAATAAAAGTCGCCGTGACTATCTGTAGGAGATGTGGTGGGGATGACGACTGCGATAATTAAGTGGAAGTGGTACACTAAAGATTTAACTTATACCACTGCAAAATCATGAAAAAAAACATTTCGGGGATCTCTTACCGTGACTTCTCTCATCACCTTTAGGATCCCACATCGAGTTCAACTTGACAGCTGCTTACCTTGCATGCTCTCAGTGCCACATTCTTCGCAGCGACTACATTGATGGAGGTAATGTTCACTCAGCTTCACATGATTAGAACTCGAACTGTATTTCTGATTTCAAATCATAAACGAGCTGTTTTGTAGAGGGTGCAGGACATATCAATGACATGTGTCGCCTATGGGTCTACCACGGTCACCTACCGATGTTGTGCCTTTTATTGAGGAAGCCACAGCGGCCCTGCAGGGCATCTCTTCACGACATACGCTGCCATTGAGCATGCCTTTAAATAATAAATGGCTTATGGTTTTGGAAGACTTTATGAGCTGAAGATTCTTTTTATAGAAAGCGACGTACCACGGCAGTTTCTCCCAGGGGATTCACTGCTCTCTAGCCTAGAGCTCATACGGTTAGGAAATACGAAATATCGAGGCAGCGTGGTAAGGAAGGTTGGGGAGTTTTCACGCAGATAGATGTGTAGCTTTTCGGTTTGCAAAGTTATCTCTAAGCGAGCATGCCGCCGTGTCCCTCTTGACGACAAGTGTGTTCAGAGGAACAATGGCGCGACACGCGAAGAAGTAGCTTCAGCATCCATTTCTCAGAATTCTCTTACGGCGTCGGCAGAAAGGCTACGTGCTGGCTCTGCACGCCATCCAATACTAAGGCCACTCTTCTGTTGAAGGTAGCGGCAGTCCCCTTTTCTCATCAATGCTTTCCTTTTAACTGTTGAAAGAATTTCAATATAGGAAACCAAATTAATGCGAAAATTGAAAAAGCAAATTTTTACCGTCATTTTGCGGAGTAATTGTGCTATTCTGCAAAAATTCGTTTCAGAATAAACAGTTATGCAGTAAAAAAAGTAAAAGACAGCCAAAATAACGCGTTGAACATTTGGGGCAAAGGAACTACCCCAAAAACACACATCCACGATGATCTAAAATGTTGCTTTATTATCTACATATGATCTCTACAGCACCTTCTTCGGCACAAAGATGTCGCGACAGGCAAAAAGAAGATCACCCACTGAAATCAAGGAAGCATGGTAAAAGGGGACTCTTCGACGTGCGCCAGGAATGGCGTCTGCAATCCAAACCCGAACGCATGCTGTCCAAGTGGGGTCTACTAATACGGCGCAGGAGGGTAGTGGTCTCTAGGACTGACGCACATGATTGAGTTTTATATATGCACAGGCTGGGGCCCGCCGCGTAAGCTGACTTGTTACGACATTTCATCAGAGAGAACCGATATACATGTGTTAAATTATAGCCGAAGCGGTCCTGTCTATAGACCGTTTTATCAAGAACAAGCAGGAGAGGAGAAAAATACTGTCTAACCAGATTCATTGCGCCCGCCCATTGTTGCCAGTACCGAGTGGGCTGTGCATTCGTACGCTTCGTGCATAGCAGAGCGGCCTTGCACCTCGGTGTATTGTTTGAGAAATTTAATTACCTTTTGCTAGCTCCCTTTTTAGTGGTAATGCCGTCGGGACAACAATGCGTTTTCGTGGACTGCACCAACAATCAACTAAACCGCAAGGTAATTGCCAAGAGCGTATGCGCGAAGCATGCAACGACTGTCCGAATGTGGCTGTGATATGTTTCTGCTTCACCGCTTTCCAGTCCATCTTGATTTAATGTGCCTATGAACATTTTGCATAAGCCAGACAAACTTAGTATCAATGAGGCACCCGCTAATATGATGCCCATTTCACTTTCGCCGCTGTAGTAAACACGCACGCCGGGTAGGCCGTGCCTCCCGCGAGCCAACGATAGGGTACATCTCCTCCGCCAGCGCCAGACGAGCCTGCTAAAACCTGTTCTTCACTTAAATAATAAGCCAACAGCCCAAAAAATATATATATTTCTTGCGGAATTGTGGCGCATATATATTGTTGTTGATAACTGCAATACAAACAAGTTTCAAAACACAGCCAGCTGCCGCTTGTGCGGCGCGGCTCATCGTCTGCACGCTGGCTCTACTGCTAATGCGTCAGCAAAATTTACATCTGTATTAACGCGAAAGCGTTACTTCGCTATGTTCACAGATTTCTGTCCGCAGACTGTGTCCGCAAACCATGTCCGCAGACCGCGTCCGCAAAATCGTGTCCGCAGCAGTTGTGAGTAACTGACAAATAGTAGAGGTTAAAGAATGGTGGCAATCGATAGAGGCTGACTTAATGTTGCTACAGAACAAATAATTAGGCCAATAAATTAATAAGTACTTAATTACAAGCAAAAAATGTAAAAGTAGTCTTCAGCAATTGTGAGTAATTGAGAAGTGATAGGGGTTTATGAGTGGTGTCAATCGATAGAGGGTGACGTAATGTTGTGTCCGAAATACTAATCAGAACAATAAGGTAATCAGATAATTAATGAGTGGCAAAACACGTAACATTGTTTTTGCAGCAGTTGTGAGCAATTGAAAAGTCGTAGAGGTTATTGAGAGGTGTCAATCGATACAGGGTGACATTATGAAAAAACAGCGCTACTGACGCGGATGGATGTCAAGAACAAACAGGATGGGCGCTGACTCGCAAATGAAGTTTATTGAAAAAACACAGAGTATAAATAACCCAGCCAAGCAGCACCAAACCACACATAAACAAAAAAACAAATCATGATCACAGCACACACACACACCACGTTCAAGGAACCCGACCTTATTATCTGTTAAAGGTCCCCTAAAATGGGTCGCCAAGAAGGGTAAACAACGCCATAACGCTGATAGATATTGAACCACCCATCATTCTCCCGCAAAAAGGTTCGATCTAGCTTCTGCAATACCAGATATCGGCGAGTAAAATTGGCCCTTCCAATTTTCCCTCTCAACTCGTACGCCGAAGGGAGCCATAAAAAAAAATAAAGAATACAAGCAAGTTCAAAGCTCATCCCAGAAATACGTCACTTCGACGAACTTCCGGTTGCCGCACGCTAGCTCGTTTGCTGGCGTACTCGCGTCTTTACTCGCGTCAACCCGTCCTCGCTCGCCCACGCCTGTGGAGTTCGAGTTCGCCAGTTCGCGCAGCGACGGTTAGTGTAACCGCGAATCCGTGGTTAGCCCATGTTCGGACCAAACCATGGTTACACCACTAACCGCGGTTATCGCAAACCGAGCTTGGCGACCTCGGTTTGCGTCGTTGACCGAGGTTATGGCGGCGTCTGTTGACGGAGGCTACTCGCCGGCACCCGAATGCGCGAAACGTACGAGCGGGTCTGCTTCACAAAGTTATCCATTTGCCCACTGTATCACGTTTAAAGATCGATGTATAGAATATGGTGCCGCCCAACGTCTTCGATTACGGCCGACAGCGCAGCGACTGCGTACTGAATCCTTGTCTTGCCTGCAGTATCGTTTGAACGGCTTGTTGTTGAGCAGAACGTCAAAAAATGCGCGGCCTTAGCTATGAAAGTACACGAGTTCGCAACGCTTGCAGCACGGGATGCCGCGAGCAGGCTGATGTACGTTACACAATTACCGCGGGTGTGGGGCGCGCGAGCGCGGCGTGACCTTCCCTAGTCGTCGTTAGGCCTGAATTGTTCCTGTTCGAAGCCGCGGCAGTCGGCGCTTTGGACCTGATCAACGCTGTCGTAAATCGCCTACTTATGAAACCGCCTTATGTGAATCCTGCCATAGCAAATTAATTATAGGATTAACTCTGGCGACGCATTAATCGCAGAACTATACTCCGTTTCATACATCAAGTGCAACACTGCCAATGCTACAGCTCTTGTTTGCGCTCTCAGCATCCGCGATGAAAAATAGTGCCTACTCTTGACGAGAACAAATAATAGTTATTTTGTCTGCAGGCTTAATACGTCTTACATTTGCCATCAACTTCCTAAAGAGCACCTTTTTTAAGGAGAAAGGATCGGATTCGGTGAATTTGTTTGTTTTTATGTCGTTGTTCGTGTCGCGTTTTCGCTGCCCCGCAACCTTGCCAGCTGTGCCACTAGATGGCGCTGGCTGTGCCCTCTGCGCTGCGCATTTTAGCTGCCCATAGATGGGCAGCTGAAGTATTTAAATACCTGTACTTAAAAAGCGTTGACTCACAATGGAGGAAAACAACTAGGAAACTAACTAGTAAGTATGCTAGTCACAAGGACGGAGAAATAAAGAGCATTAAGCAACAGGTGAAAAACACAGAAGGTAAAAATTGTATAAATTCGACGAAAAAAAAAAACAGAGTGTGGAATTGTACCGGAAGTGGACAATGCAGATCAGGAAGGAAGATTTCTTTGATAACTCAAGAGGCAGTGTCCTACTTTTTGAAGCTAGATCAGGGTGCCTTAAAACACGCTGCTACAAAAAAAATTTAATGGAGATGACGCATGTGCTGTATGTGGTAACTCCAGTGAAACAATTGACCATATTATACTTGAATGCAATGGTATCCATCCAGAAGTTCATGCAGGCGCAATCACTGTTCCTGAAGCTCTGGGGTTTAGAGATAACAGTGGCCGGGTGAATAAACCGGCGATGGAAACTAGCAAAAAATGACTGGAAGATTGGTGGCTTAAAAGCAGAGAAGTGACATGATGTTAGTAATGTAGGAACAAAAATTTAATAAATGGAAGATGGTTTAGGTAACCATTCTAAATCAATAATTAAGATATAGGGAGAAAAATGAGCATGATAGGTACTGCTACCACCCCGTTTCAAAGGGGACGCTCCTATATTCCATCCATCCATCCAGCGCTGCGCATTTCTTTTTGAGAAAATGGTTCTTCGGTGCGCATTTTTTCTATAAGATCCGCACTGCGAAGATGTCAAAGCACGTGAAGCAAGTTATTGCAAACTTGTATGCTCGGAATACAGTCCGTTTCCGCAAGAACCACTCTACCACAAAACGAGAGTGTAGTTATACACCAACATTTTTTTTCTTGCGGACTACTTGCGTAGCTTTCGCTGCGTTGCACCTGATGTATGAAACGGAGTATAGTACGAGCAGATCGGATGAGCCGAAATGCACCAGCGGCAGCTGGCTTGAGCAGAAACTTGCTAATATCCCGGCTATCGCTCTTACCAGCAATTTGCTGCTGGTCAGCGATCCTCACGAGGGCTTCATATTTGATATTCGGCTCAGTATTCCAGACGCCAACAAATTTTAGCATGCTTTATTCGGACATCGGTGCTAACGATCCGCCGTGTCGTTCGCGAACGGTATGCCGGAAGAGGGGACACAGCGGTGGTGTTTACAGCGGTCGAGGAGGTGCTGCCATCGTGCGGTGCTTGACCGTGCTGTTGACGCCTCGTCGGACGACACTCCGGTACTCCTGAAACCACGTTATATAAATAAGATATTTGTAAATGCAGCTTCGTTCCACCGATCACTGCTTCGCTTCGGTTGTTGTACTTGATGGGCAATGGTCGCCTAACCGATAAGGGCGGCAAGCTGTGTAAGAACAGCTCGCACATAGTTCGAGCAGCGCATGAGCAGACGACTTTCGCAGCTACCGGAAGTGTGTCCGTGACGTCATGACTGCAATGGCCGCAGCGAATGGCAGCTCCTAGCAGGCCTTGCCAGTCAACTCACCAGTGACGTCACGGTTTAAGGAAATAGTTCCATGCGACACCGCCAAGTGACGAGCTCTCTGCCCGCGAATTTCAAAAAACGGTGTTTTTAAAAATTAATAATAAATCACTGGCTTTGTTCCGAGGAGTTAAACTTTGGGCTAATGCTCAAAAGGATTTCTTCAACACACTGTACACCTTTATCAGTGGCTTCTTGGTGGCTGTTTCAGGGGACCTTTAAAGCCATTCACGGTTCACTCATCATGTCACCGTACTAACTCGTCCAGATGTCTCTTCTATTACGATAGAGGGTGACGTAATGTGTGCGAAAAATAATTATGCCAATACGTTAATTAGGTATAGGCAAAAAATTTAACTGTAAAGAAAAAAATGTTCGCATTAGCGAATGGCTTGGCGCCACATTTGAAGGTATCAAATACTAAAGTAGTTAACTAAATCAGTCAATTAAGGTAACGCCAAAAATGTGACGTCACGCAACGTGAAGTCGAACCAAGAACGGGCATCGGAAGAGATTGGCGGGCAATTTGAAAGAACCAGACATTAAAGTAGTTAATTCAGGCAGATGATGATGATGATGACAACTTTATTTTCCACCAGATAAGGAGGCCCCCAATTCCCGCCCCCGGCACGCAGGCCTAAGGGACGGGAGCAGAGACCTCCGCTAATTATGGTGACGTCAAAGATGTGACATCCCGCAACCGGAAGTAGAGCCGAAAAAGGGCATAGGAAGGGACTGGCGGGCAATTTGAAAGTACCAAAGACTAATATGAATAAACAAGAAGTGAATTATGTAACGTAGACGATGTGACGTCACACAAACGAAAGTAGAGCCGAAAATGGCATAGGAAGGAATTAGCGCGCATTTTGAAAGTACCAATGACTAACATCGGAAACAAGAAGTGAATTATGCAACTAGAAGCAACCAGAAGTAACCAATAGCAGCATCCGTGCTTTTGTGTTGCTCCAGTGCAGATTCTGAAGTGCTCTGTAATTTTTTTATTGATACAATCGAATCGGCAATAAGACAGTTCCACGAGATACCATTTACTCTAAAGCTGAGCAATTACAAATCGCCGTCGGACTCTACACTGTAGTCGGATATCCCTTCGATACGAAACAGTTTAGGCCTAGCATTGAGTAGGGATAAGCGCTCGGCGAGAGTGCCGTCGTCCGCCGCGCCAGCGGGTGGCACCGCTTTCGTAACCACTACAGTATGTGCTGCGAATTTGTCGTCTTCGTTCATGGTGTAGCTGATAGCGAGCGTTTTTCGACGTTTTGCTCAACAGTGTGTCGTGCAAACGATGCCTCTACGACGGGACAGTGATACGATGTTGCTGCGCCGAACGTACACCAAGCCTGCATAAAAGCATCGACGGATGGTACTTTAGACATTACTTCCTTTATGTGCCGTTCTTGAACCAGGGTTTACCTTGAAAGTATATATACTGTTGAAGCAGGCCTGCTCGATCGTATGCATTTTGCATTCGGTTGCCGACGCACCACAGACACGCGTGCATTCATTAAGCTCAGTGCACGATAGCAGCGGTTAGTGGCGAAACCGCATACGCTGCCCGTGCCTTGAATGCGAAATGAAAGCAGCGCAACATCGAATATAAATATGCACTGTCGAGAGGAAATACAGGGCATAAAATACGTCGCATCTCACGTTAAATCAATGCGGGGATGACTAGAAAGCATCTTTCGTAGTATCTGTATATTTCGCGTTCGGTAGCTGCCCGTACGGCTCACTCGCTGTGTGTTTGTGTGCACAGTTACCATTGCGATTATAAAATATAATTGAAAATACATGTACAGTGAAATATACAACTGTCAAGAAGACGGAGAAGAAACAACGCTGCGGCATCGCCATCACCATCGCTGGTCTCCGGCGCCCATCTCTCTCGCGCTGAAGCTGTGCCCTGCGGCTGGTATTCCGATCCTGCTGCGCCCGAATTACTGCCAGCGCTAGAGTTTCCAATCAACTATTAAACCCACATTTCACTTGGTGGAGGTCAAGCTGAGGTTCGTAAGCTTAATAATGTCATCTTTTACTTCAGCGACATCGCTAATCTGTGGTTTCGAAACCACGAGTCGGACTTTACCACCTGGGCGAATTTCAATACCAAATTTTCTTATGTCTTTGGCCGCCCCACCGTCCGAAAACTCCGCGCGGAACAGCGTCTTCGATCGCGACTACAGCTGCCCGGTAAAACGTTCACCAGTTACATTGAGGACATTGTTGATTTGTGTCGCCGCGTTGACCCGACCATGACCGAGGCCGTTAAGATACGTCATGTCCTCACAGGAATTGATGACGGCGCTTTCAACATGCTCATCGCCAAAGGCCCCACTACGGTCAAGGAAATCTACGACCTCTGTCAAAGCTACGACGAGCTCCGCAAGGAGCGTGTTTTGATTCGCCAGCCTCAGGCATGACTCGCTGGACTAGCCGCGGAGAGGGAGTCATCTAGCCTCTCTGAAGACATCAAGGCTTTTGTACGTCAGGAGGTCGCACGACAACTGTCTCTGCAGCCATATATTAAAGAGCCGACACCAACTGGCCTTGTTCCGGAGCTTCGCCGCGCAATCCAGCAACATGTATCTGAAGTCGTCCCTAATCCTCCTCCTCAATCAGCTCCAGTCGCACCCTCAATGACGTTCCTCACGCCCACAATTTCACCTCCCGGCGTTGCGCCACTGAGCTACGCTCCAGCCTTTGCGCCGGCTCCTTCTCAGGTATTACGTCGCACGTATGCCGAAGTTACTTCAAGTCCACCTCTTGAGCCAGCGTATGCCTGTGCTTCGCCCCCTATCTGTTCAGCGCCAACAGCTTTTGCTCCCTCCTTGCGTCAGACACCATCTCCATGGCGCACTTCTGACAACAGGCCTATTTGCTACCACTGCGGCATCCCTGGACACACGACACGCTACTGCCGGCGCCGAATAAATATGGCCTTTGCTGCATGGCCTGCGCCACCTATTTGGCCCCCCAGTTCCCCGTCCCATCGGGTCCTCCAACAGCACCCCCCGATGCTCCGGACTTACTGCCTCGTCGTTCACCATCACCACGTCGCCGCTCCATTTCTCCAATGCGCCGACGACCCGCTACTCAGCAGGAAAACTAACCGCCGCAGTTTGCGAGGCACGAACTGCGTATTGGACAGAATTTCCCAGTCCTCGTCTTAATCCCGCGAATGTTACTGTTGTCATCATTGAAGGTGTTTATACTCTTGCGCTCATCGACACTGGTGCCGCTGTATCAGTTATCAGCCAAAAACTGCCGCTCCCTCCGAAAAGTGACTACGCCCCTCGAGGGACTATCGCTTCGTACCGCAGTCGCTCACAGTATACAGCCGACAGCTGTCTGCACTGCTCGCGTCGTCATTGCTGCAGCCTTGTACATCATCGAATTCGTCGTTCTCCCCACATGTTCTCATGACGTCATTTTCGGCTGGGATTTCCTGTCCCAGCATCATGCTATCATTGACTGCGCCAATCCTCAAGTAGAGCTCATTGAACCAAGTGATGCACCGTCTGATGCCCTGCTCCACGAGTCGTGTCCTCGTTTTGCGGCCAAACTCCTCGTAGCTCATGACACAACCATCCCACCCGTTAGCGCTGTTCTGGTTCCCCTCACTGCCCCTTTTACCACCGCCGCGACAGTCCTCTTTGTGCCCTCTAACGTTGTCGGCCGCCGCCGCCATTTACCGCTGCCGTTTGCCGTCCTTGACATGAACAACGGCGCTTGCACACTTCTGGTAGCCAATCCTCTTGCGTCTCCCGTTATGTTGACCGAAGGGGAGTGCCTCGGCCGCATCGAGCCCATGGACCTTCTGTTCGCCTTTGATGATTTGTCGTTCCCTGTTTGCCAAGTTGACGCCTTGACTCCAACTCGTGTGGCTTCAGATCCGCTACAGCGGGACCTTTTTGACCATTCTGGGGACAGCGCTCTAGAGCCGCGCCACCGCGAGCAACTTCTAGACCTTCTACACCAATTCTGCTCCTCCTTCGACATCCCGCAATCTTCCTTGAGCCGCACGACGACTGTTTCTCACCTCATTGACACTGGCGCTCACCGACCTCTCCATCAGCGGCCGTATCGGGTGTCCCCGACTGAGCGCCGTGGTATTGCCCTACAAGTCGATGACATGCTGCAACGCGAAGTAATTAGAGAATTCTGTAGTCCATGGTCGTCTCCTGTGGTCCTAGTTAAGAAGAAGGATGGTTCCATACGATTTTGTGTTGATTATTGCCACCTCAACAAAATTACTCGTCGTGATGTGTATCCCCTCCCACGAATCGACGATGCCCTAGACTGCTTACAAGGAGCAGAATTCTTTTCCTCACTCGATTTGCGCTGTGGATATTGGAAGGTGCCCATGGCAGAGGAGCATCGCGCTAAGACCGCCTTTATTACTCCAGACGAACTATACGAATTTAATATTATGCCGTTCGGACTCTGTAACGCCCCAGCCACATTTGAAAGAATGATGGACATTGTACTGCGTGGCCTGAAATGGAACATCTGTTTATGCTACCTCGATGATATCGTCGTCTTTTCAACCGACTTCCCGACCCACCTGACTCGACTTCGCCAGATGCTCACCTGCCTAACCCGCGCCGGTCTTCAACTGAACCTCAAAAAGTGGCGGTTCGGTGCCCGCCAGCTCACAATACTCGGACATGTTGTGTGAAAAGATGGAGTTCTGCCTGATCCTAAAAAGCTCCGCGCCGTTGTTAACTTTCCGAAACCGACCACTTTGAAACAACTGCGAAGCTTCGTGGGCCTCTGCTCGTACTTTCGTCGTTTTGTTGGCAATTTCGCAACCATCATAGCCCCCTTACACAGCTCTTGAAAGGCACCCCTAACCTCTCCTCTTGGTCGCCAGCCTGCGATGATGCATTCGCGACACTGCGCAATGTTCTTACGTCACCACCAATTATTCGCCATTACGACCCTGCTGCACCTACAGAACTTCACACCGATGCCAGTGGTGTCTCGGCGCCGTCCTCGCCCAGCGCAAGCCTGGCTTCTCCGAATACGTTGCCGCCTACGCAAGCCGTGCTCTTACCAAAGCCGAGTCCAACTACTGCATTACCGAAAAGGAGTGCTTAGCAATCGTGTGGGCTATAACGAAGTTCCGCCCTTACTGATATGGCCACTCCTTCGAGGTAGTTACAGATCATCACGCTTTCTGCTGGCTCATGCCTCTCAAGGATCCGTCTGGCTGTCTCGGGCGCTGGGCTCTCAGGCTTCAGGAATACGACATCCGTGTAGTGCACCGCTCTGGCCGCAAGCACTCTGACGCCGATGCTCTTTCTCGGTCACCGGTGCGTTCGCCTAACTCATCATGCCCTCCTCAAGCCTCCTTGTCAGCACTGTTACGTTTCTCCACCGAGAAGTGGGACAGCTGACGCGGCCACCGCATAGCAACAGGCAGAACCGCGAGCGGATCGGCCATTTCGACGCCGTTCATCGGCCGCGCAACGATTCCTCCCGCCGACAAGTCTCAGCGTGTTCCTGTGCGTGCGTGTGTGTGCAAAAGGTGGCCAAGCCTGGAGCTCGAGGGAAAGTGCGTCGCCCTCTCCTGTCTGCAGGAGGTGGAGGAGATGAGGTCGGAACACCTGCGATTGAGTCATTCGTCGTGAACCAACATGTTTGGCTCTCCCTTTCCTGTGAGGGTTTACCCTTTCCCTGTGAACTGGAAAAACTATAAAAAGCAGCGGCCGACTCCGCTGAGAGAGAGACTACTTTGACGCGCCGTTGGCACGACGCTAGACACCAGCTGTGTGAGAGTGTCTGTAATCTCCCCGGGTCAGCTTCACTGCCCGTTTCTTCCTGATGTTACAGTAAAGGTTGTTTCGTTAAAAGACGCCTCGTCTTTGCTGGCACCTTTGATGCCGTCCGCCGTCCACGGAGCCGCCAGGCCAACGCTACCGAGGGGCCGCGCGCCGCAGCGGTACGCTACCCCGGCGCTCGCGATCCCCAAACGTAACAATTGGTAGGCATCGGTGGGACGACCAAACCGTAACCGTGGTCGGTGGGACGACGACGACCAAGCCGTAACCGTGGTTGGAGGGACGAGCCAGGCGATACCGTCGTCCAACAACTGGTGAACAGCGGAGGTACGAGGACGACCAAGCAGTGACCGTGGTCGGTGAAACGAGCCAGGCCTGACCGAGGTGCAACATCTGGTGGGAAGAGCGGAGATGTCCGAGGCGTGACCCGTGAATCAAAGCAGCTCAGCGGAAAGTCGGGAGCAGTGCAACGAGCCCTGTGTGATGACTGGTTGCCTGCAGCGGAACGACTGCGTTGGATTCTTGGCTGCGAGGTTTGGTGAGTGCGGGACTTTCTTCTACTGAGTTTTGCCAGGCTTTTGTTAAGTAGAGAACAGAGCTGGTAATTGTGTTGTCGTTGTTGCTGGGTTAATTGCAGCAAGGCAATAGTGGGCAGTAGAGAAGGCAGCACTCGGAACAGCCATGAATTTGGATTTGAAGTCGTTGCGCAAACCGAAATTGCTGGAGCTTGCGGAGGAGTTGGGTCTGGATTTGTCAGACAAACTCAGAAAACCAGAAGTGTTAAAGGCTATTCTTGCGTTGGAAGCTGAAGATGACGAGCTTTTGGAATGCCTTGAGATCATTGACGAACGTCAAGAGGAACGTGAACGTAGAGAACGTCACGAGAAAGAGGAACGTGAACGTCACGAGAAAGAGATGCGTGAACGTAGGGAACGTTTCGAGAAAGAGGACGCCCGCGTAAGGAAACTGATGCAGCTGGAGATATCAGCACATAGAATGAGCGTGGAAAGGATTAAAGCTTGCAATGCCATTCAGTGTAACGGTTCAATACCGCGAGATGGTCCGCCACCGTTCCTCATTGCCGAGGATGTGGCCGAGTATTTGGCAGACTTTGAGAATGTCTGCAGAAGTAAACGTTTCGAGCGAGATAGTTGGGCGCAGAAGTTGGTAGCTCTTCTCTCCGCTGAAGCGTCGGAAGAAATCAAGCGATTGGTTGGCGACCGCTTGAAAAATTACGATGAACTAAAAGAGTCATTGCTGATACGATATCAGATAACGCCTCAGGATCTTCGGAAGAGATATGAGAGCGAGAAACATTGTAACGAGGCATACTTTGATTTGGCCTATCAGTTGAAAGCCGCTGTAAGCGAATGGCTAGACAGTGCGGAAGTTCCGGAGCAAATCGAACTTGCACCGGAGTGTGAGAAACAGCTTGGGGAAGCGGCCGAGCAAGGTGACCGCAGTAGCGAGCCGACCGAGCCTCGAACAGAAGAGTATCCTGTTACCTTGGTCGAGCCACTAGCTGAGACGGTTAGCACATGCTTAATCGGCGAGAAGTCCGAAGTGACGCCGTTAAGCGAGGTGAAGTGCATGCCGACCCAAGTAGCTGCAGGAGATACATTTCCATCAAATGAGAGTGGGGAACTGGCAATAACTGAACCGCCTCTCGAGTCGAAAGCAGAAGCTTGTGTAGAGCGCGACGGAGCTGGAAACGAGCTAGGAGAGGAGAAACTTTCAGTCTCCGAAATCGACTGTGTTGTAGAGCAGGGCGCGCAGAAAAACGAAGTGCCGATCAGGGAAACTGCGCAGCCCGCCAGTTGTGATCAGCCAGGGCAGACCGACGAGGAGTGCGCGTCCGCTGTAGAGAGCGAGACTTGCGAAGGCGACAGCGAGCGACCAGAGCAGAGTCAGAATCGTTCGTGCCCTGATACCACGCTAGGTTGTATTCGCGAAAGCAACCCCAGTGCGAACGCGGACGTAGCACACATGACCCTCACGCTATCCGAAGCGCCCCAGCTGTCGAATGAGCTTGATCGTGCGCCGGTTAGCGCTGAGCAATGCGGCTCATCGGAGGACCCGTGTAACGTGAGTGGCGAGCCGCCGGAGGAAATGCCTAGCTTGAGGGCTGGCATGAGCGGTTGTTCGGATTTGAATGAAAGTGAGTCAAGCGATGCAGCCGCGGCGCTGCCAGAGGAAATGCCTAGCTTGGGGGCTAGCGTGAGCAGTTGTTGTTCGGACTGGACTGAAAATGAGTCATGTGCTGCTGGCCGCAATGCAGACGCGGCGCCGCACTTTGACCACTCAGACGACACCGGTGTCCTACTAGCTCCGGTTACCGCTAGCTTGCCAGAGCTCGCGCCGAAAGAAAGTGGAACTAGAGTATTCAAGTGCTGCCACCGAAAAACGCGGAAAGGCAGGCGCGAGAAAGAATGCTGCCATCGTAAGGAGGGCAAACGATTGCAGAAAGAAAGCGGAAGGCTAATATTCCCATGCTGCCGACGAAGAACGCGAAAGGGCAGGCGCGATAAAGAATGCTGCCATCGTAAGGAGAGGACACTCAAACGATTGCGAAAAGAAAGCAAAACGCCTGTGTTCCAGTGCTGCCGTAGAAAAAAACGGAAAGGCAGGCGCGAGAAAGAATGGAGCAAGTTGAGGCTATCGCGAAAAAGAAAGCGATTATCCCGAAGGCACAAATGCGCCCGTGCCCAGAAAATGCGTGACTGGTGCGCAAAGCGTAAGGAGAGGGATAGATCGTTTAGTAAAGCTAGTGACTTATGCTCATGCATTTCTTTGCACAGAAACAGGAAGGTACGGTTGTTCCGTGAAACGGACAGCCGAAGCTTTAGTGAAAAAGGTGATCTCAATGGTAACGCCGATGGCTTAAGTCGGAGCCCATAACGTGAGAAGAAGCCCCAGTTTTCACTTCTTGGTGTTTTTCTTCCTGGCATAGGATTTTGAACATTTGTATTGTATTATCTTTGTTTGAAGTGCTGTTTTGAAAATGCGATTTTCAAATTTGTGGACGCGTTCCTAGTGCTGCTAAGCTGCCCTTTAATATTGATGGGGGCATAAGAGGGAAATAGTCTGGCAAAACTTAGTGAAGTTTGTGCCGTGCTTGCTGGCTGACCATTTGAGTTTTTAGCGTGGTTGTGATGCTGTAGGTTGTCAGAAATCTCTCCTGAAGACAAGTTGCAGAGTGCCTTGGAAACCCGGACTTGCCAAGGACTTCTTCAGGCTGACTGGCTCAAGAGAAACAGAGTCGGACGACCCTGGTTAGCAGCAACATCCCGATCCCTCCGGACAGCGGATGCAGTCCCCTGCCCTTCGGGATCTCCCTTCCCCGGCGGGGCAGTCTGTTACGTTTCTCCACCGAGAAGTGGGACAGCTGACGCGGCCACCGCATAGCAACAGGCAGAACCGCGAGCGGATCGGCCATTTCGACGCCGTTCATCGGCCGCGCAACGATTCCTCCCGCCGACAAGTCTCAGCGTGTTCCTGTGCGTGCGTGTGTGTGCAAAAGGTGGCCAAGCCTGGAGCTCGAGGGAAAGTGCGTCGCCCTCTCCTGTCTGCAGGAGGTGGAGGAGATGAGGTCGGAACACCTGCGATTGAGTCATTCGTCGTGAACCAACATGTTTGGCTCTCCCTTTCCTGTGAGGGTTTACCCTTTCCCTGTGAACTGGAAAAACTATAAAAAGCAGCGGCCGACTCCGCTGAGAGAGAGACTACTTTGACGCGCCGTTGGCACGACGCTAGACACCAGCTGTGTGAGAGTGTCTGTAATCTCTCCGGGTCAGCTTCACTGCCCGTTTCTTCCTGATGTTACAGTAAAGGTTGTTTCGTTAAAAGACGCCTCGTCTTTGCTGGCACCTTTGATGCCGTCCGCCGTCCACGGAGCCGCCAGGCCAACGCTACCGAGGGGCCGCGCGCCGCAGCGGTACGCTACCCCGGCGCTCGCGATCCCCAAACGTAACAGCACTCACCGTTGAGGATATGCCTTTCGAGCAACGACAAGATCCTTGCGTTTCTAGCCTGCTAGATGTCCTTGACACTACTACCGCGGCTATGCATCCTCGGGCACTCCGCCGACAGGCCTCCCATTTTACTATTCGGGACGGCCTCCTCTACCGAAAGAACTACAACTCAGACGGCAGAAAATGGCTACTTGTCATTCCGCGCCACCTCCGCTCCGATGTTTATGCCCACCATCACACTGACCCGCAAAGCGCTCACGCCGGCGTCCTGAAAACCTATGATCGAATTCGTCAGAGGTATTACTGGTGGGGAATGTATAATTTCGTACGTCGTAAAATTCGCTGTTGTACCGCCTGTCAACAACGCAAGATTTCTCGCCACCCCGCTGGTCCTCTCCATCCTTTACCGTGTCCAGCTCGCCCGTTTGATCGCATGGGAATCGACCTGTATGGTCCACTATCATGCAGTGCCGCCGGTAATCGATGGGTTATCGCCGCCGTCGACCACCTGACCCGTTATGCGGAGACTGCTGCACTTCACGCGGCGACAGCCCGAGAGGTAGCCCATTTTCTTCTGCACCACTTCACACGGCGCCCCTCGCGAGCTACTCAGTGATAGAGGTCGTGTCTTTCCGAAGTAGTCCAAGAGTTCCTGTCGTCTTGCAAATCGATACATCGGGCTACAACCGCGTACCACCCGCAAACCAACGGCCTCACGGAGCGTTTCAACCGTACGCTTGGGGTCATGCTCGCAATGTATGTTACATCTGAATCTGGGAGCTCCAACTGGGACCAGGTACTGCCATTCGTAACATTCGCGTACAACACTGCCACCCAAGCAACAATTGGTTTTTCGCCCTTTTTTCTCTTTACAGCCGTGAACCATCTTGTACTCTGGACACAATTTTGCCATACCATCCAGATGCCTCTGAGCACATTGCTTAGTCCGATATTGTACAGAAGGCTGAGGAATGCCGTCAGTTAGCTCGCACGTTTACCTCCAATACTCAAGGCTACCGAAAAGATAAGCATGATAGCGATACCCTAGCTCCAACGTTCGTGGCCGACAGCTTCGTTTGGTTATGCGTTCCTGCCACAAGCAAACTACAAACGAAATACCACGGACCTTATCGCGTCTTGGAACGCACATCCCCTGTTAACTACGTTATCGAGCCAGTCACCCCTTCTTCCGACCACCGCCACCGCGGCCGTGAGGTTGTTCATGTTAGCCGCCTCAAGCCTTATTACAACCCTCTTGTTGTCTCTTCTCCGTGAGTCGCCAGGATGGCGACTTCTTCACGCGGGGAAAATGTAAAGAAGACGAAGAAGAAACAACGCTGCTGCATCGCCATCACCATCGCTGGTCTCCGGCGCCCATCTCTCTCGCGCTGAAGCTGTGCCCTGCTGCTGGTATTTTGATACTGCTGCGCCCGAATTACTGCCAGCGCTAGACGTTCCAATCAACTATTAAACCCACATTTCACAACCGATACACCCTCGCAGTTAACTCTGACGATTTCGGCTTGCGGAAGCGGAGCACATCCCTTCGCAGTCGCCCTGGCTGCTAGTGCTGTTTCCAACATTTTCCACCATGCCAAACGGATAGTATACGGTTTGCTGGAGCGCCCAAGAAAACACAGAATAGCACCAAGGTGTCAATGGCTGTCACGAGCACCGTAAAATAGCACTTTTACGCTGCCGTATCGCAGCAGCAACACACACAGCACAGCCAAATATGGCGTCAAGGGGAGCCTGAACGGGCTTTTCCAATTTGATTCATACGGGGCGCCACCACCGAACTAAGATGGCTGCGCCCAGGCATCGAAACTAAAATGGTCTTTATGTAGGCAAAACGCAAAGTTCTCGTACACTGTTCAACGTCAGAACGTTACAAAGAAAGGCATATGGTAGCCATGATCCAGAGTTCTCCGCTATGGTTTTCCCGGCAGTCTGAGTCTCCTTGGAGCGTTGAACTCCTGAGACAAACACACATTGTCTTGTTCTGTAGGTTCGTAAGTCGCAGAGAACATACTCCTCAGAGCGTACTGCATCGGACTACATTAAATATACAGCAAGAGGAGAAATGAAAGGCCCAAAGCTTTCATTTTTATCTGACAGATGTTTGTCTGTTCTGTCTTTGTCCCTCCACAATTGCGCTTTACCACCTTTTATTCTGATAAACAAATGTTTAACGTCAGAACACCACTTTTCATACCATCGGTACTAAAGAAACTCCCTCATTTATCTATCTTGATGGGAAAATGTATAAAATTATTCTAGCCTAAAAACTAATCACTGCAGAAATAACGTTTTCTAAACGACTGTGATGCTCTGTTGGGATTTTCCCTCAAGTAATGAGCTCCAATAAGAGCTTCGGATGTTTACCCCAATAGAGAAAAAGGGATGTCAATGAATGTTACGGTTGAATAGCACGAGAGTTTCGAGGCTCAGCATTATATACACTAAGCAAGCACATCCTGCGTATTTTGCAAAAACAATCTACGTGTAGAAAACATGTACAGTCTTTTGACTACAAATGAACTCAAAATGAAAAAATCGAAAGCAAATGGCAGTCGTTATATACGAGCGCAAAACCCTGTCATCCCTACTTATGACTAATGAAGTGACAATAATCTCTGCCACGATTCAAACCTTACCAGCGACGGAAAACTTACAAAACACGTAAGAAAAATCCACGTGCGTCCATAATGTTTGTTTATTACACTAAGACACTTGCATTGTGTGTGCCGTTGTTTCACTCTTTTTCTACACAGGTGAAGGCTGCATGCTCTGGGTGCCCGGAAATGCTCTCAACGAGAACCACTCCTGCTGCAACTTCGTCTTCGACCTCCTCTGTGGCAATTCAACCAAGTACCAAATCTACGACGGCTGCAAATAGACCATCGTTTTTAGGCACATCAGTACTGTCATTCTTATCCAGCATGCACTATATAGCGCTTTTCAGATGAAGTGTCAAATAAAAGGAGGACCACGAAAACGCGCTGTCGAATATAGAGCGTGTCAAACATCCATGTTCCGTTCAAGCAAATCTGACAGCTGGTGTCAAAGCACACCTTACGCCCAGCACATTCAACCATATTTCAACTCCGAACACATTCTGAGTACTGTTAACATTACTGTAGACAATTTCATGTGCTAAATAACGACGCAAGCTACGTACCTGTTTTCTATGCAGCTGTAAGGCATAAATCTTGCTTCCTTGGTTTCTTGTGTTGAAGTTTACTACACACGGAAGCGCTCGAGCCCCGAGCACGGATTGCTTTTTCTGTCCAGAAGTTACCCTGCTCCGCGATCTTTTGGTTGGTTGGTTTGTTCGGTTTAACGTCCCAAAGCAACTCAAGCTATGAGAGACGCCATAGTGGAGGACTCCAGAAATTTAGACCACCTGGAGTTCTTTAACGTGCACTGACATCGCACAGGACACGGGCGCCTTGCTTTTTGCCTCCAACGAAAAGCGGCCGCCGAGGCCGGCAGTCGATACCGCGTCCTTGGGAACAGCAGTCGAACGCCGTAACCACTGCGCCACCCCGGCGGGGTTGTGTGTATGTATGTATGTATGTATGTATGTATGTATGTATGTATGTATGTATGTATGTATGTATGTATGTATGTATGTATGTATGTATGTATGTATGTATGTATGTATGTATGTATGTATGTATGTATGTATGTATGTATGTATGTATGTATGGTTCGGTTTGTGGGGTTTAACGTCCCAAAGCAACTCAGGCTATGAGAGACGCCGTAGTGGAGGACTCCGAAAATTTCGAGCGCGCAGGTCTGAAAGCATCGCAAGCAAACCGCTGTGTGCTGGAGCCGCTAACGCCTGTAATGAATGATTTTGCAAACGTATTCGTATGCATTAGAGGTCAGTGGTCCGGGCGATCGTTATAAATTGGCGAGCAGCAACGGCAAGCAAACATCGTCAAGCTCAGTTGTAAAATGCTTCGCATTCATGCTTCATGCCTCTTTTATTTATCTATGCAAGCATGCCAAAATATAAACGTGGAGCGGTGTCACTGAGAAAGATCTGCGCTGGGGTGACTGATGGTTGGAATCGTCTGCTAAAAGGAAACGATGGAGACAGCTTGAAAGGTAAAGGGATCATAATGGTACTTCCTGTCAGAGGGGAAGCCGATGCCTGTCAAGAAGAACTCTTGGCTTGGACTATCGAAAGTACTCCCTTCATATCAGTAGGCGCGTGAAGCCGTGTTCTGGTATATCGCAGGTATATCTCATCAACGGCCAACACATCCGCAGCCACAAGGTTGCAGTTGCATTACCGTGGCAGCTTGCAAATCATGACACGAAGGCCTCGTGCCGAAAGTTGGGCGAGTTGGTGTAAGCTCATTATGAAACTTAGATCATGGGATGGGGCTTATTGCTTTAGTAATAAACCCCAGTTGCGAGTTAGCGCTTGCCTTGTCGTCCCTCTGTCCTTCGTCTACTTTTTGCGCTATCTTTCCGTCACCAAGGCGTTGGTTTAACCAATATGGATCGACCATAGTGGCCACCACATAGTGAATGCTAAAAACGTTATGTCCGAATATTGTAATACAGTCAAGCCGCGCGAAACACGGAAAGAGAAAGTATAAAATATTCTAGGAGGCGCTTACGAACCCAAAGACCGAAACGTTAAAAGCCTGTCAGTTGCCATCAGCTCCGATGGAGCGCTTATCGTTGCGCCGCTAAGTCTTCACAGCTGCGGACAGATGGCGCGTGCTGCAGTGTTCGACACTAGAGTTACTTTATAGACTTTGCCAGAGTTCCAAGATCCTTTTCTCTTGGCGCAAAGCAACCTTGAAGCCCACCCGACGGGCACCCTGGCTCCATTCCATCCTCCGTCATGGTTATGGCGTGTTGAGCTGTGTGCATGCTGCAGCGGCGGTGACTTATTAATAATAGGGCAGCTAAAATAAATCCTCTAGCTTTCTTTCCAGTCTGGCTGCTCGGCTCCAGCAAAGACGGCGTATGCATTCCCTGCCCAACTTCGCTGCTTATGCGGCACCTTCGGGCAGCTCTGACAAAGCCTATACAGAAACTGTTCGAAACTAGGGTGCCCCGACAACGCTAGGGTGAATGGAGAGGCGCACAACTATCGAGGCCCCCTATCCGGGGCGTGGTGGCGGCTGGTCACGCTCCTCTCAAGAAACGGGGGTGCATTCGTTATCGTCGCACCCTACGTCGCCATGTAGAAGGCGGGAACCCTAGGGAGGGAGAAATAAGACAAATTTCCCACGTGCCCTAAGCGACATAGTTGATTAGTGCCGTCGGCACGTCATCAGAGATGTATGCGTTCAATTCCCAGGGGAAGGCTATCTTTTCTTGAATTTCCGGGCTTGTTTGTCACGCAATGAGCGGAAAGACATTTTTGCGCAGCAACCAATGAGCCGAAATCCAGGCACACCGCTTAACATTGCGAGCCGCTCGTGAAACCCTCGGGAAATGTTAGTGAAACAAAAGTATGGACACTGCAGCGGAAAATATGCATGGCCTTGATCCGCATTACCCCGCATGGCTGCGTTCGGCGCATGTTGTATGAAACGCGGCGCAATCTATGCGCGTTCTCCGCCGTGCGGCCGATCAGCGTAAACTCATATGATTGCATCGGGACCTGTTCTATCTAGATAGATTTATTCTCACCTCTAGTGCATTGTTTCCAACCTTGAACTAATGTTCCGTCTGCAGGTGTTGAATATTCTTGCGTATTCTGCATATTATATGTTTACCGTTCTGATTTGCCTGTGAGATCATTTCCCATTCCTTGGTACCCTTCCTCTGAAATACTTCGCAAAGCAATGTCATCAGCTAATATCAGATTACTGAGGTATGCTCTAATAGTCATTGCATTGCACTGTCCCTTATTCACATCTCTGAATACTTCCTCTATGCAAGCGTTGACCCCTAGTGTGTAGATCGCATCTCATTGTTTGACCGCTTCCTTTTGGAAATTTTCTTAGCTTTTTTATGGCTGCCTGTAGGCACTATAGCTATCGCTCGCCGCAGGCGAAGTTACTTAGAGACATTGTAGATATAGTCCAAAATTTTCCTTTATGACTAAACGCTCACTTGTTTCGCAGCAGCTGCTTGATGATTGAAGCTTCTACTGAGTCATATGCTCTTTCTTCACCTGGGCATGATATATAGGGTTGTTGGTTCTATACTGAGCCTTGTTCTATCACACGGTTAATAGTGCGCATGCGATATAGTGACAGTGTGGATGAGAGTGACGAATTGTTACTGATAACACACTTATTATTTTTCGTACTTCTAGCATAGTTAATAATTTACTATGCGTTATACTTAAGGTATTTAAATAGATCAACGGACTCACTCATGATTCGACTCCCTCTAACTCACTCAGGCTCACACTCAGATCATGATCTCAGTCGTGAGTGAGTCCGGACTCACATACAGATCATGACCTGAGTCGTGAGTGAGTCCGGACTCACATTCATATCATGATCTGAGTGGTGAGTGAGTCCGAACTCGTACTCATATTATGATCGGAGTCGTGAGTGAGCCCGAACTCACACTCATATCATGATCGGAGTGGTGAGTGAGGCCAGATTCACACACACAGATTATTATCTGAGTCGTGAGTGAATCCGGACTCACACTCAGATCGTGATCTGAGCCTTGAGTCCGGACTCACATTCAGATCTTGATGTGAGTCGTGAGTCCGGACTCACATTTAAATCATGTCTGAGTCTTGAGTGAGCCCGAACTCGCATTCAGACTATCATCGGAGTCTTGTCGAGTCCGACCTAGAAAATTCCTATGAAATCAAATGAATTCTTGCTGAGAGTTTAAAGAATCATCATCTGAAGTGATCGAGTGAGTAAAGGGCACAAGTCGCTTATTAGATCCTAGCGGACTCGAATTGCCTGTGTAATTATAATAATGAATAAGCTTCTTTGTGAGTTGAATGATTTAGAGCAATGTCGTGATTTTTGTTATGCAGTTATTTTGATTGTGGTGATTAATGCAGATTAATCGAACATTTGTTCTGGTTGGCGTGTTGTATTGCAATGGCTATATAGTTCTTCCTTTGCTGTTTATTTACTTCGGATTATCTCGCAAATGATTTCACAGTTTAGCTGCTCGTTGGTGCACAGCGATGCGAACGAGCCAGGCTAGTCGTGCGTAGCTAATAACATCAGGCTAAGTTTGAAGAGATCATTGTGTAACAATATTTTTAATGTTCTTTCTTATTGCGAAAGAAGCCACAGGCTCACCACCATAGACCAAGAATCTTGTCCGATATTTTTTTGTGTGCTATTGCTCTAATTGTGTAGGCTGTTTGAGGAGGTTACAAATACGTAGCTACGTATGTGGGTAATTTAAACGTATTCCGGTGTAGCTGAAGTTTTGCTTCGGTCGATTTGGTCCAAAACATGTCCAACATAATTCGCCTACGGCGACCACCATGGTGACCTCCAAGGCCCCTTATATTTGGCCCACCCACCGCCGAAATTTGACCCCGGCTGATTTGGGCACAACTCTGTCCAATTTAATATGAGTATGGCGAACAAGATGATGACCTCCAAGTTTGACCGGGTCCACCCTCAAATTTGGTTCCCTAATCCCAGTATATTGACCCGAGCCAATTTGGGACCAAAATGAACGGACATATTTCGATTTCGGCGAACACGATGGTGACCCTAAAAGTTTGGTTCGGGTAACACGGTTTACGAACCCTCGAGATTTGATATTGGCCAATTTACATCAAAAGCCATCAGTTCCTAATTGCATTGACCATCATTGACGCTATGGTTACCTATAAAGTTGGGCATGACCATTTGCAGAATTTGGCCTAGGCCACCATCGAAGTTTCACCTTTAAACTAGTATTTAACCATTATTGACTGCGCCCGACAAGACGGCAACCACCAAATCGGCCATAGCCATACCAAAAATTTGGCCCCTGCTATAGCTAGAGACCAAGCTTTCGTACTATAATCAGCATAAAAAAGATAAACCCTACCATATTTTTTCCTTTTCTTGTAGCCTTTCAAAACAGTCTAATTATGTGATGTCACACATTTCTTTCTATTTATTTCCCGCGTTTTTCTCTTTACTGCCTTCTTCCTACCTATACAAGCTTTAGGACCATCCCTCGTTGCTTGTAGAGAGTGGAAATGAGTGAGTCTAAGATGAGTGAGTCCCGATGAGTCGAATTGAGTGAGCTCAAATGGGTCGTCAGTTGAAGTGAGTGAGTCCAGATGAGTCTGAGTTCAGATGAATCGTGAGTCAAAAATGAGTGAGTTGTGAGTCCATGATGAGTCTGAGTTCAGAAGCGTCGGGAGTCGAAGTGAGTGAGTGCAGATGAGTCGCGATTCAAACATGAGTGAGCCCAGATTAGTTCTGAGTCTTAGTGAGCCCCAGTCTATAGTCATCATGCGTGAGTTTGAGTTCATGAGCCTGAATGAGCCCGAGTGAGTCGCCAGCTTGCGTGAGTTTGAGTTCATGAGTGTGAGTGAGTCCGGGCCTTGTGCGTCTGAGTGAGAGTGAGCCCGCAGATGGACGAAATTTTTTTTGAGTGAGCCTGAGTGAGCACACGTGATTTTGCCGACCTATGGGCATTTACACTGGTTCAAATACAAAGATCGTTAAGGGTGCTGGAAAGCAGGATGCAATAAACTCTGTCGTTTCCTGTCATGCGAAGCTAAATGTGAGACTAATGCGAAGCGATGCCCGGAAATCGACCAATAATAAATCTACAGTCATTCCTTTATCGATGTTTTCTTTTCATTCCATCCTAAATTTCTGTCCTCAGGCCGCTAGTATAGGGTGAATGAAATTGAGGGTTCTATCTCCGGTATCTTGAACTAAGGCTTACAAAAAAGTGCTGACTGTGCCAGACACCTGCCTGAAATTGAGCTCGTCGTAATTGCATCGCGATTCTCTGCAGCCCCTCGACATCCTGTTTTGCGAAGAGCGCCGCTGTTTTATACAAGCCGCTGGTTTCTCGTATAGTTGAACATAACATCAAATCTTGTAGGAGGCTCTAGCCGACATATTATTAAGGCAGGTAAAATTGCAGTGCTAAGAGTTGAAACAGTTCCTGATCCGATCAATACGTGATTCTCTGGCTACGAACTCCATCGACAAGGTGAGCACATCATGAAATGTCCGCCACAGTTGTGGCACCCCGTACGACATGACAGTCTTACACTTAGAAATAACTGGTTATCAATCAAAATTCTTATTTCAATTTTGTTTTGCAGCTATTGAGCGACGTTTTAATTTTATCGTTTTGCCGAAATATTTTAAAAACACATCAGAAATGAAAACGTTTGAATGTTATACAGCAGAACCACAAACCATTGTACGCATGTCCCTCCACAGACTCGTTGCGTCACGAATTGTGTACTGCAGGAACTGTTATCGAAATCGATAAAGGGCAGTTCCCCGGCAAGAATAGACACCAGTCGAGTCATTGTTAATGTATCAGAAAAAATGTGCAGAATATAAAAAGCATTAGTAGACAGCCACGTAACAAAAAAGAAGCAGTGTCATTGAGATGATCAAGCATTCCCTAAATCATGCTTGGAGGAAAGGGGGAACACGGATATCAGTTTTGTTTTTTTCATACAGACACAAGCCATTTCGGTTTTCTTTTTTCGTGCTCTATACCCTACTCCTACATGCAGCAAACTGCCCAACAGCAAGCCGGGCAGGAAACCTGAGCATGAGGGCTGTCAGAATGAACCTCAAGTATGTCGGCATCAAGATTGTTCAGCGCTCGTCAACCATGGCCTAGGGATGTCACGCACTCTTTCCGAGCTATCAGTGCACTTCCTTTAATAGTATATAGAGCACATGAAGGTATCTTACATGTTTCAGTCAAGTTTGTTTGCTGTATTGCGATAGATTCCTTCACAATATCTGAAGAGTTCAGTACAAATGTTATTTGGCGTGCATCTCCAACTAGCAGATATCTGAACCTCCTTCCAAACTACCTCAGCATTGTCATTTTTGACGCCTTTTTTTTATTCAAGGTTTTACCCTAAGCCTGACGATACCACGTCCTGAAAGTTTGTCGATGAAAGCATCGCATAATATCTCCTCACTGCCTGTTCATTATTTTAAAGCGACAGCCTTTACTCGAGAAACTACTCGCACCGTTGCATATATTCACAGATATGCCACACTGCTTGATACAATGCCACGCAGTCTCCAAGTCCCCTGCCTACCATTTTCCTCCGTCGTCATCACTGCCCATTTGACTCCCCTCCTGGGACCTTCCCCTTCAAACTGCCCTCGACAACTTCGCTTCGTCTTGAGCGGTCTATGCTGCCCTTGAGATTTGCAGAAAGAAAAATGAGACTCGCGTGCTTTAATTATTGCTTCCGCTGCTTTCTATCGACGTTCGGAGAGAGTCATGGAGAAGTGAAATCAAAGAACAGTGTCTGACTATTCATAATCGAGCTTTAACCCTACAAATTAGACTCAGGTGTATGTGAGTGTAACGTGACTTAGCAATAGAAAATAACCCGGAATAACAGATCTTTCGGCTCACAGCCGGGCTTATCCGAGCTAAGCATTACACGTTTTTTAGAGTGAACTTGCTCCCAGAAAAAGAACCCGCAGGCACAAAATCTGGTTGGTGTATGAGAACAGCGAAGGATTACAATGACTCTGCCTGATTGATGCGACTATGATGCCACGAATGCCACCGCTGGCTGTCAATTTCTGAGTGGACATACCACCCTGCTATACGCCTTTTGATGATCAGGACCCCAATGCATGCTGCTCACGGTGGTAGGAAAGAGATATATGTAGCTCTAAGTTACCCAAAGAGTACGAACATGCCTACATGGCCCGGGAAAAGCGTGTCTGGAGTATCCATGAGTCGCCAGTATGTTCGATTGCCATCTCAAATAACTCACCAATTTGGCAGCACGAGCGACCTTTACAGTCACACACGATCGAGTGAGTTAACGCGAACAGTCGACCAATCAATGCGCTGCCACCATCATCATCATTATCATCACCACCATGATCAGCCAGACTATACGCTCTGCAGGGTGATGATCGCTTCCATTATCCTTCAGCTAACGGGGTCCTCTGCAGGTCAACACGGTACAGGTAGAGGTCGCCAGGGTACTCACCTCATGCGCTACTATGTCGTCTAACTACCTAATTATACAGTCGTTAACGTGAGAATGATTGTACGGACAGACGCACATATATGCCTATGAACCACCTTTCAGCCGACAATCCATGTTGCCGGCCAAATATCACCTTCATGCTCGTGGTTTCACTATTATTTTGCACAGACCGATTGCTTTTGTCACAATGGATGGGATAATGATACTTTCGTACTACAATGAAAACTACTTATCAGACAAAAGGCCTGTAACTGTCTGACTCGAAGACACATGCACCCTGCAGTTAAGGAAAATATGAAAGTGCAGTGGGATAATTAAGAGAGAAACAGTTGTAGGTTGGAGTGAGCACCCAGATAATTTCCACCACCGGAGGGTCTTTAAAGACCGCTGACATAGGATCACCACAAGGTGGCTTTTCCGCCTTGGTCGGGTTCGAATCTGAAAGCTCCCGCTGTATAACCCAGTGCCCTACCCGCTGTTCCGACGCGGCAGATGCCAGTAGAAGTACGATGGCTGGTATTTGTCCTGTGGCTGAATCGCGAGGTCAGGATGTGGTCAGCCTATTTCTCAGCAACCTCATTGTTTGCTTCAGTGAACAAACTAAACTCTGAAGCAGTTGCCAGTGAGGGCTCTCAGATATATATAGGCACGATTTCTTTGTGCCCTGCCAAAAAACACTGCTTGTACTCTAGGCAGCATGTCCAAAATTCTGTTTCGAGTATACGTATTGATCTTCACCTTTGTAACATTTTCTTTAGTCATTTGGCAATAAATGTGCGCTGGTGCAGGCCGCCAATTTCTCGCTTGCTTGCAATATAATCAAACCCCAGGTTTGATTATATTAGAAAATCATATCAATACATTATGAATTCAATATCTTCACGGTGTGTCTTTTCAAAGAGCACTTCCCTGTATACCTATTTTGTTTATGCGCACGTCCTGCTTCTACATAATGCAATCAATTCTTCATTCGCGTGCGACATACACGCAGTGCTGCAAAAACATGATGTATACTTGTTATCATGCCATAATAGTTGCAATGAATTTATAGTCAAAAGCAGTAAGGCACCTTTTTCATTCATGCGACGTCGGCTGCAGTGTAGGTTGCAACACATCGTGTGCAACTACGCACAGTAATAGACCAGAATCATGCCACGCATGACGGCACCGCAATACATCACGCATGTCGGCCGCAGTTGTAATCGCTCGCTGATTAGAACGAACACAATAGCTTTACCCGTAACGCCTTTTCTTCCGAGATGGAAGATTTCTTCTCCCATGCGTTTGACTCAATCGGATGAAGATTCAAGCGATCGTACGTGTTTCCTACCACTGTTGCAAAAACCTTCGAAGGTTGTCGAGACTCTGCCCTGTGCCACAAGTTGTTGAAATTCTCATAGCCACAAGTGTGGATGTACGGACAATTCTGTTTATTTTTATCTTTCCAGGATGAGTGCCTCCGAGGATAAGAATAGAGTTGAAAGCGCCATTGATGCCGGACACAACGACACCTACGGCGTGGGGAATTGCGTCGAGCTGTACGATGCTGCTCTCGCTCCCTTTGCATCCGCCATAGCAGCCATATTGGATTCCTTTCAGCCAGCCTTCCTCGACCTGGCCACGGATGAGGCAGCCACGAATAGTGGTGCAAAGCACCAGCGGCAGTTCCTGGACATTGGATGTGGTTCTGGAGGGTGCTGTTAGGCATTTATTACTATTTTAGTATTTCTTTTTGCATTGAAAGAAGCGA
The DNA here is from genome assembly GCF_055883805.1 of Amblyomma maculatum. Taxonomy (NCBI): domain Eukaryota; kingdom Metazoa; phylum Arthropoda; class Arachnida; order Ixodida; family Ixodidae; genus Amblyomma; species Amblyomma maculatum. Next base: position 92,974,523 of record NC_139348.1, read on the forward strand.
AATGTATTTTTTATACAAGATGTTTTCGTGCATTTAGTCAGAATTCAGGTATGCTCACGCCCGAGTTGCTTATACCATTCGTGTATACAACGAAGGGAAGGATAGACGTACAATCTGAACGAAAGCCACATGCTGATGGAATTAAGGTGTCTTGATTTGAGCTGCTGACAGTAAGCTATTTAGGGGTCCTATTTGGAGGTCTTCTTTAAACGTTGTGTTGGTTGCGCGGTAGTGCCCAGCAGCAATGGCAGCACTTATGCAGAGAGAAGATAACCATAGAAAGAAGACCCTCAGCCCGACAATGTTGAAACATGAATAGGTTATCACTCTAACATTGACCAAAGTGCAGCAGGCACGTATTTCGAATATTGAGAAGTGGCTTCAGTGCAACAAGACTGCTCTGATTTCGCCTATAAACTTTGCATGGTACCTTTTATTAGGTTGCTTACTAAAAGCTACAACTCTTGGAAGAAGGCAGCAGAGCAGGTAAGAACAACACAAAGCGCAAGAGGCACACATACGCACACAAGTGTGCCCCTTGCGCTTTGTGTTGTTCTTACCTGCTCTGCTGCCTTCTTCCAAGAGTGACCAACTAGCTCGTCGTTCGACTCTATTAAAAGCTACAAGGTGATTAATTACCACTATGCAATGAGATTGTATAACAATAAGATTTTCGCCCTTCTTTTGCTTCTCCTCTACCTCCGCCGGCAGAACCCTGCCGTGGCCTGTAACTATGAGAGGCGTTTGGATGCTGGTCCACTAAAGGGTACTCCGAAAGCTTATGGGCGCCCTCTGATGCCAGAAGGCGCCTCGCCTGTAACATCTATGGTGATTGCGCCTCTGCGCACAATCCTACCAAGAAGCGGCCTGGATATATCCCAAAACACACTGAATGTAATGCTCGCCCACCCTTCGCTATTCTTTAGGTGCTGCAACACCGAACACCAAACACCCCACTTTCGCCTAGCTATTTCTTTTGCCTATATGACACTTCTTAGCAATCATTTTCTTGTCACAGAGTCAGATCTCCAGAGAAATCTGGGCTTGACTCATCATCAGCCTGACTGTACCCACAGCTGGGCGAAGGCCTCTCCCATATTCCACCAATTAACCTCGGACTGCGTTAATTGCAGTCTTACCGATGGCTGTTTTGGTAATCGGGATATGTGCAGCCCATTACAAGCGCACATCCCTCAGAACGCTGGTCACTAGGCCAGTGGACACTTGCACCCATCTTTACCTGTAGTCCTGTGGTGGTGGTGCGAATATACTGATTTCTTTTCAATATTGGTTTCCGCCTCTATGAAGTGATTTGTTGCCCATAAACAACTTTAATTTGAGGACCGACCACTCTTCCCACACACTGCAGCATTGCAAAGCTGAGCGCTCGCCTTTTCTTGTTGGATTGACCGGATTCATACACCGGACGAACTTAAGAGGATGGGTCGAAATGGCAGTGGATGGATGGCCATCCGCCTAGCTAGCGCTATGCGGTAACAGGCTGATTGGTGGTTATTCGGGTGCGTGACTGATGGCATGCAACAGGCGGCGTGCATCGAGAAGCCCGCCGCACCCTTCGCACATGTGGCATCCACCTGCCGGCCCCCCTTCATATATCATATATATAGAGAGTAGGACATCCCCTTCTACACTTTGCTGTTAGTCAAAAGTGGTATATGAATGTTGGCCAACATTGTACATATGTCAACGTCGAGCTTTTCCTCCGATAGGGCTTCTAATGCTAGCTCACGCAATACTGTGGTACGAAAGTACAAGCTGCAAAAGAAGGAACACCGCACTTCTACTATGAATGTAACGCGACGATGTGTACAAACGCGGTGATATGTATTTGCAAGAGACAAGATCACAGTGACGCAAGCTAACAAACATGGGCAAACAGAGCTCTCTGCCCACAGTACACACGCGTTTGTCTTCTTCGTGTTTCACACTTACGCTCACCAATGCCATCTCATAGTTGTCGCCAACTGTGGCTGTGACATAATCGCCGACGGTCAATTAGCAACCTCCATTTGCTAACCGCACGACATAGCAATGCCATGAGAGTGCATGTCCTCTAAAACGGCATGGCGTCTTCTTAGTGACAGGTTAATGATTTTTTTGTTGGTATTAGCATGGTCATAGTTATTGAAACCTTTCGGCAACATTTCCCGATGCCTGTTATATCCATCTAGCTTGGAATAGAAGTCGTCTAGACCACACTCAGTGATGAGGCCTGCTGACGCGCTAACTTAGGGAGAGTACACGTCGCAACGATACACATCCATTTTTTTTTTATTGTCCGCTACCTAATCTCGTTTTCTAGGCACAGGTATGGCCGAGCTTTTTGTGGAAGTTTCAAGTGGCAGTCGAATTAGTCGCTTTGACTAATATTCTATAAAACATGGTACGAAACAGGCTTCAAAATTTCCACGCCTAGGGTTCGAATTTCAGCGTTCGCGGTATCAAATGACATTTTTTAACCTAACTTCTTTACGCGGAAAAAGTAAACTAGCAGGAGGGCAAAAATTCTATCACGTTCAGCAAGCACGGCTGTATTTCAGTTGTAGTGGACCTAATGATCGGCTCACGCAAACGAAATTCACGCAAACTCCTGGAATTATATCATCAGGAGAGGAGTATCCGCTGCTTTCCGGCAGCTGTTGCCATCACTTTGGGGCAAGATGCAGCGATGCGCGTCTGTTGAAGTGCTGTTTCTCGCATCTCTCCATTCCTTCGCCTCCACGCGAAGGAGTGATGGCAGCCAGGTTTAAGGCGATCGCCACACTTGCGTTTTGCAGTGCCAGCACCATCACTTATGTTATATGATGGGCTTTTTTAGAGGTCTCACGAGACAAGAAGAGGGGAAAAATAAGTGCAAGCATCTAGGCATGCCGGCTGAAGGGATCGCGTCAAAACAGCAGGAGCGTCACTACCCCAAAGCACATGCGGATAAATATCTCTCTTTTGACGCCTGATAAAAGAAACAGTTGAAAACGAACCCGTCGACAGCCGAAATCGCTGCGAGGGCGACATGTTTATTGCTTCCGCTGCACCAGCGATCCGCGCTGCGAAATGTTCACGCCACGTGCTCTCTTTCCTTCCACCTGCGCGTCCGCTGACAACCTATAGCACTTTACTGACAATATTGACAGCGTGACTAGAGTTCCAACGCGGTTTTCTACGACCCAGTTAGCAATAAACTTCCTTTCTCGATAGTTAAGCACCCTTATCGAGTCCTTCCGGTTGACCTTTGGCCTCGAAGTCCCGCTCACATTCTCCACTATCAGCAACAGCCCGCACCGTGTGCAAGGCTGCATTCCTGAATCTTGAATCTGAAAAGACTGTGGGTTCCAGGAAAATGTCTAAACCAGGCCACGAGTGGCAACCATGGGTTGATCGCATCACAGGCACCGTGAAGGCAGCCCAGTAAAGCGCAGAGCTCCCTGCCACTCGCCGAATGGGCCTAATCTCGCAAACCCAGAGTTGCAAGGCAAAGGTGTGGTTTCAAACGCGTGCATTTGTGGAAGCTTCGTCTACTGCTCATTTATGGCGCTACTTGGTGGTTTACCATGCAACAGGAAAAACCTTCCAGAACATTCCCTGGCAAATGCCAGTCAGCCAACGCGGACTGTTTTATTCAAAAACAATGATGTTTTATTCAAACCCATTGTACTATGCAATTAGCTTATGCGAATTGCCGCTTTACTGTTATTTTTGCATAACACTTAATGGACACTTTCCTGCAAGCCCGAGCATGGCACTGAACTGAGCGGATGCACAATAAGTTTTAAGGAATATCCTGCCAAACGTTGACGGTTTGTTCTTAAGAAGTGGTAATAAGCAAACGGCAAGAAATGCCGCTTAACAAAAGCAACACATATGCAGCATCAAACGCGGAATTTCGAAGCAGTTCTTGTTTAATTGTTTATTATAAACTGCAAACTTTAAGCGAAAGCGAAAAATCTTGCGACATTACACTAGCCGCTTTGCTGAGAACAAAAGCCTTTGGAGGGGCAGACTGTGCTCCTCCAAAAACTTCTATGTAAATCTGTTGAGTGATGGCGAGGAATATGATCAGAGATATTTGACACGAACATTCCATAAAGAAAAACTGATAGAATGATCCAGTCAAAAGGGACACATCATTCATACTTCAACGTGTTTGCTCTAATCTGAATCAAATACGTTTTCGTTTTGCAGCCTCTAACCACATGGGATCATTGTAGTAGTAAGTGTGTGAACTCTGAACTGCAACTTAACTATGCGCAACGTAAGCCATTCTAACAAAATCAAGATATTAAATTAAAAGAAACTGCAGGAATTGTTGACTGTGTTATAACAGAGTGACATCGAGAGATACCGAGCGAATGATTGGATAAGGAGATTAGGCATGAAACTAAAAAACTACTTGGAGGGAGCAGTCAGGGCCCACGGATTTGTTGGGAACCAAACTGTTTAGATTACTCTAATGATAAAACATGTTCTGATGTGAAAATTGTCTCTCACGCAGTTTCACTCTAAACCACCTGATTCCGCGACTGCCATCCTGGTGTGGGAAAATCGTCGGTGCCGACAACTCGCCGTCGATGCTCACTTTCGCCCGAGAAAACCGTTCGCACCCAAAGATCCACTACCGAGAACTCGACCTGCTCGCGGATGAAGACGTGGTGAGATTCGTGCGAGCAGAAGGAAGCTTCCAGAGGGTCTACTCGTTCCTGGCGCTGCATTGGATCACCGACCAACGCCACGCCATGAGGAACATCGAAGCGCTCTTGGCCCCGGGGGGAGAGTGCTTCCTCCTCTTCTTCAGCAACATGCTCGTGTTCGACGCTTTCGCGGCTATGGCGAAAACTGCTAGATGGAGCAAGTATTCTGACGTGAGTGTCTCCCAGAAGTGGCAAGGGGAGGGGAGGTGATAGAGGCTCCAAGTAAGCAGTTGATTCTTCATTCTAACACAAGTAATTGTAAGGACCAAACATATTTTTATATTTAGTAGACATTGTTTAATAGAAATGCTCAGTCATTCTGCGAAGTACATGCGGTAACCCCAAGCTACTTCTTTCTTTATGGCAGCAGCCTGCGAATACTACCTGGAACGATTTTATCTTCCGATGTGTTGCGTTCAAAATATGCTCTAACAAAATTAGTTTTATTAGCATAAAAACCTTTTTTATATAAGTGGTTTATATATATACATATATATGGGTGTGTTTATTCAGTAGACGCAGATGGATTCGGCTCCTCAGGATGAATTCGAAGCGGAGCGTCAGGCGTACCGAATCACAAAGACAACGACCAACTTCTCCGTTCTCGAAAGCGCCAGCACACGACACATGTCAGTGGCTATAACGATGAAGATTACCACACTACAGTTTATATATAAGTGCAAGGGCAGAGCTACTAGAGACCAAATTGCCAACCTTCGCTGGATCATGGAAAAAGCAAGAGAGTTCCAGAAACCCATCTACTTCTGCTTTATTGATTATGCGAAAGCGTTTGACTGCGTAGATCACAGCAGATTGTGGCAAGCTCTACAAGAGATGGGAGTTCCAATTCACCTCATCTGTCTCCTCAGGAACCTGTATGAAGAGCAAGAGGCCACAGTTAGAACTGGGCATGGTGTTACTGGTTAGTTTCCGATTGATAAAGGAGTGAGGCAAGGCTGCATACTGTCGCCCTGCCTATTTAACCTATATGCAGAATGCATCATGAGAAAGGCAGGTCTGGGCGAGTCTTCAGCTGGAGTGAAGATTGCTGGAAAACGTATCAACAACCTTAGATATGCGGATGATACCACTTTAATGGCAGAAAGTGAAGTGGAACTCAAGATACTTCTGATGCGCGTACAAGAAGAGAGTGAGAAGTTTGGGCTTAAACTGAACATTAAAAAGACAAAGATCATGGCGTCTTGTCCTATCAAGTCCTGGAGCATCAAGGGACAAGAAGTGGAAGCTGGGACAGATTTTCTCTTCTTGGGCTTCAAGATTACCTCGGAAGGAGACTGCAGCCATGAAATTAGAAGACGCCTGCTTCTGGGAAAGAGAGCAATGGTTAGCCTTGACCGCCTAGTAAAGAGCAGAGACATTAGTCTGCCAACCAAGATCCGTATAACTCGTGCTATGGTCTTTCCAGTTGTAATGTATGGATGCGAGAGTTGGACTGTGAAAAAGGCTGACCGCCGAAGAATTGACGCGTTTGAATTGTGGTGCTGGCGAAGACTCTTGAGAGTTCCTTGGACTACCAGAAGATCAAATCAGTCGATATTGTCGACCATAAACCCTGACTGCTCATTAGAGGGTCAAATTCTAAAGTTAAAGCTCAGCTACTTTCGTCATCTGATGAGAATAGAGGAGTCGCTGGAGAAATATTTGATGTTGGGAAAGGTTGAGGGTCGCCGGAGAAGAGGGAGGCAGCGAACGCGATGGTTAGATGGCATCCTCGAGGCACTGCAGATGGTTTGTGATGTTAGGAAGATAGTGAGAGACCGGAAAGTGTGGCGTGACATGGTCCATAGGGTCACGAAGAGTCGGACACGACTGAACGACTCAACTGAACTGATATATATATATATATATATATATATATATATATATATATATATATATATATAATAGAGGGAAGGGTACGCTTCATTTAAAGAAACATTTTATTAGACTCGACGTTTCGATCGGAGACCGATCTTTCTCAATATATATATATATATATAATTTATATAAGCATGAGCGCTTTTTTGTCGTTATTCGTTTATTTATTTGTTTATCTCAATTTGCTCGCCAATTTCAGAGCGCTGATGAGCGGAAAGACACAGCAATAAGAGCGTAATATTGAAATCCTCGATAATTACACAATTGACCTTCTTGATAAAACGGTGATCAAAGATAAGTGCAGCCATGCGAAAAAGTGTTTCTGCCCCCGAGATGTTTACGGTGCAAGAATGAATAGTAATTTATATACGCATAGCTGGATGGTAAACTTAAATATTAATATACAGAATGCTAAAATAATGTTCCACAAACTCGACGGGAAAAGCAGCTTATTGCAGGTAGCGCGGCACCAGGAAAAGCAAAATGTCTTCCAACCCAGTAGGCACATATTCGGACTACGATGTAGAATAAATAGAATGCGAACAAAGTCGTGCAAACGTGGTAGTCACTATCGGCATCTATATTATTCCTCAAGAGAAAAGTACAGAACAGGTGCATTTTACCGGCACCCGTTTATGGGGCAGAAACGTGAAGACTAGCAAAAGGGTTCATCTAAAATTAGGAGCTGCTGCATAGCGAGACACAGAAAGAAACACAATGGCTGTAATATTAAGAGGAAATAAAAGGACAGAGTGGGTCAGAGAACAAACGCAGGTTAATAACATTCTCACGAATCTCAAGAAGAATAAATGACAATAACCTCTACTTGCATGCGATGGAAACGGAATCGATGATCGGTAAGTGTAACTAACCGGCTACCAAGAAAAGGCATAAGTGAAAGGGTGTCACCCGTTAATAATTATAAGCTAGTAACGATGCGCCACTGTTGGTGCGCACTTTCCCATACATCCCTAGAGTGTGTGAAGGCCGCTGTTCCGATCTCAAAGGAGATGCTTCTGGCTCGACAACCACTTTCAGAACTTCTGCGAGACCGGTGGTAGGAGAGGGTGCATTTTCACTTCCGTGACAAATCTTAGCTCCACCAATTTCCCCTCTCTCTAAAATTTCTCTTGCACGAATGGGCTGCTCCACAACCTTAATCTGACTTCTGGAGCTAGTTTAAACATCATTCGTGTATATAAACTTTATTAAGTACCTCCTATTACGTAAAAAGGTAGCCACCAGACGTTCGGTAATACCCCTGAGAGGCTTAACTTCAGCGATCTTCTTCAGAAGATCACACTCTTCTAAGAATGTCTTTCTTCCTTTAACATACGTTTCATCCTTACGCTCTCTTCTGTTGCTTCTCTGCCTCTGCTTACTCGTTTGGTACGTTAAATAACCGCAGGTGGTCGAAATTTCTGTATCCTCCACTACGGCGTCTCTCATAGTCTTAGTTCCTTTGGGACGTTAAACCCCACAAACCAAACCAAACCAAACATTTTTCTCTCTTTCTTCTTCACCCTCGTGTTCTTCTAGGTCCACCTATTTTCACAGTTCTGCTCCTTTTAGGCGCTTCTGTTCTCCCAAAGTTCATTCAGAATCTGAACTGCGCAAATGCGGACCACAGCACTATTTGGTGGATCCTACACAACTGCTTCACCTTGACACCTGTCGCCACCGCTCTGCTGCTACACTCTTTATGACCCCTTCGTATACTTTGAAGACTCGTTCACTGTTTTCTGTGCTACAAACGTTTTGTCGTGAACGCCACAATAATTGTAACACATTGATTAATATAGTTTATTAACGATGAGGTACTATAGGGGCGAACACTCCTAGACACCCTTAGAGCGTGTGAGGCACCTTTTCCAGACTCAAAGGAGATGCCCTCGACTTGCGTAGAAAGCTCAATCGGGAGTCAGCTACCTGTAGTGAAAGAAAGGGGTGGTCATTTAGTGCCCAAGGGCCCAATTATAGAACTCATCTAACGGTTTACAGCGTGACGTCAGAATGATGACACTGTGATGCCTCGGCGATAAGTTAACTCGTGACGTCAGAACGGCGACAATGTGATGCCTCGGCGATAAGTTAACTCGGGACGAAACGCGGAATCAACCAATGATGGCAAGAGTGTCGTCCCGGCCGCTTATTTGCACGGCAAGAGGTTTATTCACACGCCAAGGAGCCGTTTGCTAGTGTCTTTAGAGATATACAATGTGCATAAATTGAATGATTTATTGTTTTCAAGAAGCCGCATTTCAAATTGAATATCACCAAAAAAATGAAGAAGCATCTACAGTTTTGCATTCGAATTGAACTGTGAGTAACTTCTGTGGCCTGAGAGAGCGCTATCAGAGGTAAAGAATCCCTACAAATAGCGCCTTCTGTAAAAAAAATAAATGATTCCACGGCTATTTGCTACTTTTATACGCATCGTCTAAAGCCAAAGTACTATGTCGTGATCCTAAATTCTTGGAGAAATCTCATTGAAAGCAGTGTAATCGGGGTTCGGTTTATGTTTATTTCGGAAACAGACACAGCAGGATGATCGACCACGGAGCATGGTCCGGTGGGCAAAGTAAAGTTTTATTGCCGTAAGAAAGCCCCACACACAAATGCTTCAGCTAGAACAAGCACAGGGAAAAGCAATGCGGTTGAGCCTGCTTCACCAACCTCGCTCTGTTCATCCACTTTGTACAGTATGTTGCCTTCGCCGCCGCTTTTTGCTTTGGGTATACTGTTAGGCGCACCCACACCACAGCGTGCCAACTTTGCAGGAAATCACTTCATCCATTTAACGCACGCACTCTCTCACGGTTGGTTATGAGAGGCTGACTCTCTGCTCATTGCCTACCGAAACATGAAATCCTCCGGAGGCAAAAAAAGAAAAAAAAAATCGGAGCGCGCATGGCACTTACTGCCGAACAAACAAAGCGGTCTACCGCTTGCTTCATCAGAGTTCATCTGCAATTTTGTCGCATGACCATTCCACTTTTGCATTTTCAAGTCAAACCAGGCATCAGGAAAATTCGACGGAAGGGTAGAATGTATTCTCCCACATCGCCCTTCGTCGTTTCTCGCGCCGACGCTGCCACTTCAGCACCGCAGCCACTATAGCATCGCGGACGCCGCGCTGTACAGTGCTCTTCAAGAACACTTTTCACGACATTTGGAGATCGTGGGCTCGACTCCCACCATCGGCGCGTTGCTTTTCCTTCCGCTTTGTATTTAATGCTCTTTATTCTAATGATCACCGTAAGACAAATTGCTGTAAATGTCAAACAGTACAAAGATAAAAAAAAAACGGTTGCTTTGCACTCGTAGACTGTTTGCTCCTTTAAATGCTTTATTAACGAGCCCCTCATTTCCGTTTCAATTGTGTACCTAATATATATATATATATATATATATATATATATATATATATATATATATATATATATATATATATATATATATATATATATATATATATTGTTACGGACGACAAGGAAGAAGCAGGCAGTGGCGCGGGCAGGAGCGCTCGCGCTAGGCCCGCGAATATTCATTAAACGTCATCTACCATCGTCATCGGTCATGTTCTGTCTCCTGTATTCATCGGCTTGCCGCTTCGTAACATGTGGTTGGAGGTGCGGCGTACGGCATCCCCATCCTTGCCTTGGAGCATCGACGCCATCTGCAAGCCGGGACCATCACCGAGGGCTCAGGGACATCGCCGAGCAGCTTCGCCCCAGCCCTTAAAGACCAGACCTGAACAACTACCACCGCCCAGCCCCCAGCCCGGACCTGAGGACAAGGAGAACAGACATACCAATCAGAACCAAGACGAAGGACCCGAATGACCCGAAGGAACCGATGGACACGAACACGCAACCCCCGCCCAAGCTGCCCGACGTGACCTCGAGCCATCGGTCCCATGGACTCTGGTGACGGATGGTTGACAGCTCCAAGGGAGGCGGATCACCCACACATGACATCGTACCGGCAAGCCGTTCTATTCTTCCTTCTTCCTCTTCTTCTTCAAGCATCCAGACACGCCCATCATCATGCCATAAAATCATTAACATCGCTTAACTTCCTCGTCCACGATGGGGTCGATCGCTCGGTGGCCCCGGGTCATGTTACGGACGACAAGGAAGAAGAAGCAGGCAGTGGCGCGGGCAGGAGCGCTCGCGCTAGGCCCGCGAACATTCATTAAACGCCATCTACCATCGTCATCGGTCATGTTCCGTCTCCTGTCTTCATCGGCTTGCCGTTTCGTGACAATATATATATATATATATATATATATATATATATATATATATATATATATATATATATATATATATACTTACCTCGAGAGCCATCGCTGCTTCTCACTTTCCGCGCCATAAACGGGGACCAATTTCTCACTCTTATGGAATTTATGGAGTCTATGGAATTTCTGTTTTCGTCTAGGATGGCCTGATTTATAGGTTAGACCGCGAAACCCTGTTGATAAAAATCATATTCGATTCTGTATTCTCGCTTCAAAAGTACAGGTGCGTATATTTCACGTGCTTGATGACTTCCAATGAGCGGTTAGTCGATCCGATGCCAAAGATTCCGCATCTGTATTTATATGCAAGGTGTTCAGCACCTTACAACTTTATCCTTTGCGTAAAACCTAGCGTTGCCCTATCGTGCTCTGAAGCATAGTCACAGTGCGGAAATCAATTGCTTGGACAGTCCATGTTAAATGACGGTTTGAGGAAAACCAACTACTATGAGGGTGCAGCGGTGGCGCAGCGGTAGAACATCCGCCTCGCATGCAAGAGGACCGGGGCTCAAATCCCGGTGCCGCGCAATTCTCCACCGGATGAAAAAAAAAAATCCGCGTGTCAATGGAATTGCATAAACAGGTTTGGGGTGCGACCTGATGCCGGTGAACACCTCCGGCAACGCACTTCCTCACCAGAACAGGAGTTGGCCACCCTGGTGGAGTAATTGGCCACAACCTCCTATGATAAGCTCCTTAAAACCCCGGCCCTCAGTCACCAGCGGCTGCGGAACAACTGACCACGGCGGCGGTCAGACCGGTGACGCAGCAGGGGGTGCTAAGAAAATATGGCTCCGCTGGACAGGCCGCCATTGGAAACTGACCCTGGCAACGTTTAATGCTAGAACCCTAGCTAGTGAAGCTAGTTTAGCAGTGCTGTTAGGGGAACTAAAGGGCATGAAATGGGATGTCATAGGGCTTAGTGAGGTTAGGAGGCCGAATGAGCATATACTGTACTGAAGGATGGGCACGTACTGTGTTATCGAGGTTTACCAGAGAGGCGACAACTAGGAGTAGGTTTCCTTGTCAATAAGTATATAGCGGGTAATATAGATGAATTCTATAGTATTAATGAGAGGATCGCAGGCATCGTAATTAGGCTTAATGAGCGGTATAAACTGAACGTTGTACAGGCCTATGCACCTACATGTAGTTATGATGACCATGCAGTTGAAAGCTTCTATGAATAGGTAGAATCGGCAATGCGAAAAGTAAAGACGCAGTATACTGTACTAATGGGCGACTTCAATGCCAAGGTAGGGAAAAAACAGGCAGGAGACAAGGCAGTAGGTGACTATGGCATTGGTTCTAGGAATAGCAGGGGGGAGTTACTAGTTGAGTTTGCAGAGCGCAATAACTTACGAATCATGAATACCTTCTTCAGCAAACGGAAGAACCGGAAATGGACATGGAAAAGTCCTAACGGGGAGACTAAAAACGAAATCGACTTCATAATGTGTTCAACCCCCGCCGTTATTCAAGATGTAGAGGTAATCGGGAAAGTGCGATGCAGTGACCACAGGATGGTGAGGTCCCGAATTAGCCTAATTCTGAAGAAGGAACGCAACAGATTAGTAAGAAAGAAACCCATCAACGAATTAGCGGTCAGAGGGAGGGCAGAAGAGTTCAGGATCTCGCTACAAAATAGGTATTCAGCTCTAACTGAGGATGGCGACATTATCCTAGAGGCAAGGAACAATAATTTCGGAGATATCATTACTGAGTGCGCGGTAGAAGTAGGCGGTAGGATAGTTAGAGAGGACACCGGTAAGCTGTCTAAGGAGACGAAAGATTTGATTATGAAACGCCAGAGTATGAGAGCTTCCAATCCAACAGACCAGATCGAATTGGCCGAGATATCAAAGCTAATCAATAAGCGCAAGGTGGCCGATATAAGGAAGTATAACATGGAGAAAATTGAGCATGCTGTAAAGAACGGGGGAATCCTTAAAGCGGGAAAGAAGAAATTGGGCACAGGCAAAAACTAGATGTATGCGATAAGGGACAAGGCGGGCAACGTCATCACTAATATGGAAAAGATAGCCAAAGTAGCCGAGGAGTTCTATACAGATCTCTACAGTTGCCAAAGTAGTCAGGACCGTAATGAGATTGGCGGTAGGGAAAAACAGTCAGACGTTCCACCAGTGACGAAGGACGACGTCAAGAAAGCACTAGAAACTATGAAAAGGGGGAAAACAGCTGGAGAGGATCAGATAACTACAGATTTGATGAAGGACGGAGGGGATATCGTGCTAGAAAAACTGGCCACCCTGGATACGCAGTGCCTGGTGTCATCGACGGTACGGGGAACCATGGAAGAACGCAAACATTATCCTCATTCACAAGGAACGGGTCTCTAAGGACCTTACAAATTACAGACCAATCAGCTTACTGTCTGTTACGTATAAGGTATTTACTCAGGTAATCGCTAATATAATCAGGACAACCTTAGACTGCAATCAAGCAAAGGATCAAGCAAGTTTTCGGAAACGGTACTCTACTATCGATCATATCCATACCATCAATCAGGTGATAGAAAAATGCTCGGAATATAACCAGCCGTTATACATAGCATTCAGTGATTACGAAAAAGCATTTGACTCAGTGGAAACCTCGGAGGTGATGTAGGCATTGCGAAATCAGGGGCTAGACGAGCCGTACGTGAAAGTGCTGGAAGATATATATAGTGGCTGCACAGCAACCATAGTTCTGCATTAAGAAAGTAACAAAATTCCCATAAAGAAAGGTGTTAGGCAAGGAGACACAATCTCCCCAGTACTATTCACAGCTTGTTTAGAGGAAGTATTCAGAGACTTGGAATAGGAGCAGTTAGGGATAAGGGTAGCTGGAGAATACCTCAGTAATCTGCGATTTGCTGATGACATTGCCTTGCTAAGCAACTCGGGGGATGAACTGCAAATAATGATTGATGACCTAGACAGAAAAAGTAGAAAGGTAGGCTTGAAAATCAATATACAGAAGACTAAGGTAATGTTCAACAGCCTCGGGAAGGAACAGCAGTTTACATTAGGTAGCGAAATACTGGAAGTAGTAGGCGAATATGTTTACTTAGGACAGGTAGTAACCGCAGATCCGGACCATGAAAAGGAAATAACAAGAAGAATAAGATTGGGATGGAGCGCATTTGGCAAGCACTCACTGATTATGACTAGCAGCTTACCGGTATCGCTCAAGAGGAAAGTATACAACAGTTGCATCTTGCCTGTACTCACCTATGGGGCTGAAACGTGGAGGCTAACCAAGAGAGTTCTACTTAAGTTGAGGACAACCCAGAGGGCTATGGAACGAAAAATGGTAGGGGTAACATTAAGAGATAGAAAGCGTGCAGAGTGGGTCAGAGAAATAACTCAAGTTACCGACATTCTAGTAGAAATTAAGAAGAAATGGACGTGGGCAAGACATGTAGTGCGAAGAGAGGATAACCGATGGTCGCTGATGGTAACAAACTGGATTCCAAGGGAAGGAAAGCGTAGCAGGGGGCGGTAGAAAGTTAGGTGGGCGGATGAGACTAAGAAGTTCGCAGGGGTCAAGTGGATGCAGCTAGCACAGAACCGGGTTAAGTGGAGAAATATGGGAGAGGCCTTCGCCCTGCAGTGGGTATAATCAGGCTGATGATGATGATGATGAACTACTATGGTCGTTTCAATATTCAATGGTGTGATAGTACCTACCAGTGAGCTTGAACTGAACATTGACAGGCATGTTACCATTTTCTCTGCATCACTGCCTGTTTTAGACTGAATGCAGAATAAAGCTAACAGATTTCCTTTGTGACTGCACTGTTGAAGCGTCATGCCTCTTAACTTTATTCCGCAGATTCTGCGACGAGTTCTTCCTAAGACGAGAGATTTGGATGTCGCTTCTCTGCGCGCTCATCTCGTAAACGTCGTAGGGGCGACAAAACTACTTCCGCTGGCTTGCGAAGTCTTCCGGATAAATGCAAGGCATGGACTCAGCCAGGAGAGTGTGGTTGGCAAGTACCCGGTTTACTGCTGCGGGAGTTGTTATATATGAACCTGCAAGGCGAAAATTAAGAGCATAAATCGGCAGTATCCTATATGGGCAGTATCCTATATGGCCAGTAACATGACGGCTACTGTTTTGGGCACATGTTAACACGTACGTGTCATTATTTAGACAGACATTCTCACGTTGACAGTGCTAGGCCGGCCGATGACATTGCCGCATGAGGCTGTTGTAGTATCTATGTTGAGACGAAGCATATATATGTGTGTGTGTGTGTGTGTGTGTGTGTGTGTGTGTGTGTGTGTGTGTGTGTGTGTGTGTGTGTGTGTGTGTGTGTGTGTGTGTGTGTGTGTGTGTGTGTGTGTGTGTGTGTGTGTGTGTGTGTGTGTGTGTGTGTGTGTGTGTGTGTGTGTGTGTGTGTGTGTGTGTGTGTGTGTGTGTGTGTGTGTGTGTGTGTGTGTGTGTGTGTGTGTGTGTGTGTGTGTGTGTGTGTGTGTGTGTGTGTGTGTGTGTGTGTGTGTGTGTGTGTGTGTGTGTGTGTGTGTGTGTGTGTGTGTGTGTGTGTGTGTGTGTGTGTGTGTGTGTGTGTGTGTGTGTGTGTGTGTGTGTGTGTGTGTGTGTGTGTGTGTGTGTGTGTGTGTGTGTGTGTGTGTGTGTGTGTGTGTGTGTGTGTGTGTGTGTGTGTGTGTGTGTGTGTGTGTGTGTGTGTGTGTGTGTGTGTGTGTGTGTGTGTGTGTGTGTGTGTGTGTGTGTGTGTGTGTGTGTGTGTGTGTGTGTGTGTGTGTGTGTGTGTGTGTGTGTGTGTGTGTGTGTGTGTGTGTGTGTGTGTGTGTGTGTGTGTGTGTGTGGCCAGCTATCACTCAGAACAGGAGGTTACGAGGTTACGTTCTGCAATGCAATCGTTTTCAAATATCATTCTAGGCGCGATTTGCTTCCTAGCAAAGCTGCGCTTGCGCAATGGGCAGAAGATCCTTCTAAAAGAACCTGTGCCCTCATGAACGTTGAAATCACTGAAAAATGAAGAATACATGCACTCCCTTCAACCCAGTGTTTGCGAAGAAAATGCAAATATGGCTTCACCTCCTAAAACACAGCCACTATATGGCTCTTCAAGTCTAAGCCCTATATCTTCATTACAAGTTTTAGAAAAGTAATAAATGCAGCGTAACTAAATACAGAATCGTTAATACTGTTTGTAATGTTTTAAAAGTATCCTAGAGCTCAAAGCAGCCGAACCATTTCTCAAGAACAAACTACCTCTTTTTATTTGCCAGCCTCTAATTCCGCCAACATCCACTCTTCCGCTCCAATAAAGGCTTTTATCATTCAGCCATTCATTTGCAACGTAATTGCAAAATAATAGATCAGTGAACATTAGAATGCCCAGGTGATATGCCGCCGCTATTGCCACCCTGGAAAATCACCTAACAGGCTCATGGCTCCTATTGCTTCCAGAATTTATGAGCATCTTGAACCCAGTCTACCCGTTGCTGAACCACGAGGAAAAGATGGAACTGCGCTCGTTCACTAAAGACTTCCTGCATAATTTAAGGAAGCAGCCCGACGGAAGAGCGATAGGAGAACACCGCGTTCTCGTAATCCACGCAAGCAAGCCGACAGACTAAGAGGCGCAAGCCAAAGAAATGACCTAATAAAACCGTTTAAAAAGTCAATCTCAGCTATGCCTCATATTCTTACCCTGAGGGTAACAATTAATAAAAATAAAATAAAACAGCATGTCATTATAAAGGTATATAAGTATGATATTTTATTGTGCTAATATAGTCAGGCATGCAGCGCAGAGGATAAAAGAAGGAAGTGTGAAAAAGAAGCTCGGCAGAAGGAAGGGTGAGGAAGAGGAAGCTCGTCAATTTTCAGTGAACGCGCCAGCTAAAGTATAGTCATCTCTGTAAATAAACTTGACAATATTTTTATGGTGTGAAACATTCACTCAGGAAGGGGTCGAGCCGGGCGAGTGTGGTCAGATCTTGGTCGTGTTCAGCAGTGCCACTTCCACTTCCAGCACGCTGTCCTTCCGCTACTTTGTCTTCGCTCCTCCGTGACATTTTCTCCCTGCGCAGCCGAAGCAAGAAGGGCGAGTTATCCGTTCTCCCTAGAATGGTATGACTTCAGCCGAGCAATGTGTGGCAGTTAAGTCTTCGCAGAACGGCTACTAGTTGAGGTAACGAGTGCAATTTCACGCGTACTGTCTCAAATTCTGGCCACGACCACATAAGGTCAAACTTAGTGGGCCAGTAGATTTTGATGCAAGTCACAGCGCTGAATTCGGCGCCAAAGCCAGATCATAGCCGGAGCGTAGATAACGTACCGGAGGTAGACGTCGTAGCGATCTCTGAAGAGCTCTTCTGATACAATAGATCGCAAGCAGGCAATCCGACGAGCTTCTTCAGACAAGGAGAAGATATCAGCGACGTCCAGATTTTCACTGGTAGAAAACGGTAGGGTTGTGCGTGCGAGCCTACAAGAAGTAGAATGGACTGTATGCGGTATTTTCATGAGTAGTTGTATTGAAAGCGTGTGTGACCTCCTGCAGTGTGGTGTCGCAGTCCTTAAGAGTCCACATGCGTGGCAGGCAGGTTGGTTATTGTCCTGTTGATGCGTTCCGTCAAACCGCTAGTCTGTTGGTTATACGGTTTTGAGTGTCTATAGGTGACTGCACATAGACGTAGCAGCCAATCAACGATTTCGGCAGGGAATTGGCGGCTTAGGTCAGTGATTATCAGTAACACGCGCTGGTTCATTCCTCAAGGCAAAACGAACAGCGATACTTAATGCCTGGTAGCCGATGTCAGAGCAGCTGTTTCACAGTAGCGAGCAAGAAATCTGCTCATATCATAATCCACCATTCGCGATTTGGAGATTTGGGAAAAGGTCCAAGCAGATCAATTTTTACCTGTTTAGGCAGACTTCTGGGAGGCACTTCAGGGTGATACAGGCCAGGTTAAGTGTACGTAGGGCGTTTATGATGCTGACACTGCGTGCAGCTGGCCGCGTATCATTCTGTCGTGGATCGCATTCTCGGCCAGTAAAATTACTCGACCTCGATGGAGCATGCGGACAGATCCCAGATGTCCGGATGCGGATACAAAACAGGTCTTTTACTCGACTGGTTTCGTGCGGTGTCAAGCAGAGGCTCTAGAACTGTATCTCCATGTTGCTCAGTTTTAAACGCGTGAACGTCAGGAGACACTGGGACGATGGCTGAAATGTATTGGTCGAAATTGTCACTGCCACACCCTGTTGATAGCAGCCGCGTTTGCGAGAGACAGTCTGCATCGACTGTTGGCGCCCGCTCTTATATACAACATTCAAGTTACACTCATGTAGAAGAAAGGCCCAGTGCGCGAGGCAACGGCATGGATCTCGAATACTGACGAGCCAGCAGAGGGTTTGACGGTCGGTCACAATCATAAATGGAAGACCGTAAAAGTGCGATCGGAACTCGTGCCCAGCGAAGATCAGAGCAAGGATTCTTGTTCGGCAGCGGTGTAGTTCACTTTGGCGTGCTGAAGGTGCGGTTCGCATATGTAGTAACGTGCTCGTGTTCTTCTCTGCACTAAACCACAAGAGCGCCGATGTCAATACCGCTAGCATCGGTATGAACGTTGTTGGTGCGGAGGGTCGAAATTCGGAGAACGGGATGTGATGTCAGTAGAAATTTCAGCTGATGGAGTGAGGCATCGCACTCGCCTTCCATTCAAACTAACCTCCTCTGTGAAGAAGGCACGTAAACGGGTAGGCAATGTCGGCAAAGGGGTGAATAAAACGCCGGAAATCGGAACAAATCACTAAACGCTGCGGACCTCTTTGTAAGTATTGCTTGAAATGACTCCACAGCACCCGTTGTCTGTGGGTCCGATCTCATGTCCTGAACATCAACGAGATGGCCCAGCACCAACGCTTGACGCTCGCCAATACGGCACTTCTAGGAATTGTGGACTGGTCCGGCGTTATGTACAAAGTTTAATAATAATAATAATATTATAATAATAATAAATATATTATTACCTTTTTTAAGCACAAATGCAGGCCTGCCAAAGCCTCCGAAGGCTTGAATGGCAGTGCCCGCCACTAAACAGCATATAAGCCATGCACCGAGCAGACATGTTGCAAAAAAAAAAAAAACGAAAAGAACTACAAAAGAAACAGTGAGAGAAAAAATGGGTTCAAAACTAACGAACGCAAAAATACACACGTCAGGTGAGAAAACATGTAAAATCACAAGTATAAAGCTGTGTACTGGAACAAACATCTTAATTTCATAAGACAATCTCTCACTATGTTTTTGGAATTGGCAGAAAATATTTCTTTATGTAACCGGTTAAGAACAGAGGGAACATAATGTTTTCGAAGATGCTCGCCATATTGTGTACGCACTCTAGGCACGAGAAAACGATCGCCACTTCGCAGATCTTTCATAGGAACATAAAGTGTGCAAACATCATTTGACCAGATGTGTTTAAAAGCTATTGTTTCAGAAAATAGATGAGAAACGTCAAGCATATGTAAACGTTCAAAAACGTTGCTATGTTCATCACGTCAACTAACATGTAATACTGATATAAGGGCGGATTTCAGTACACTGTTCACTTTCTTTTGCCAAAAGGCATAGCAAAAATAAATGCAGCGAATACAATAGCGTAACACACTGTAGGTCAAGGTGTATACTATTTGCTTGGGCACGTTCATAGGGTAAAGTGACTGGACAGAGTACAGCAAACACGCAACTTTCCGGAGCTGAGAACATACAAAAGGCATATGTCGGAATCGAAGCATATTCCTAAGTATTTGACTGTTGACACAGCCATAACTGACGGCCATTTGCAATGAACACAATTATTTATTTGCAGACTAGTTGACACGTGATTAAGAATTCTCTTTAAATAATTGTGAAAAAATACTAATTGTGTCTTTTTATTGTTAACACTTATTAGGTTATAGCTGAACCATTCCATAACTAACTCGAAGTCATGTTGAATAAAAGATAATGCTATCTTATAGTTCTTGCGTATAGAAACTATGAGCGTATCATCAGCGTATTGAAAAACACGGCACAGTTTGCAAACAGAGCTCAAATCATTGATATATAAATTTAAAAAATAGGTGCAAGTATTGATCCTTCAGGAACACAGGATCTAATACGTGGGTTAAGCGGTTGTTATGCTCGTTTAACGTTTTACTAAAAGTAACGACATCATCAAAAAAGCATAGATACATGTCCTATTTCATGCCCTGCATTACCGTGTGCATAAATCTTTTGCAGGCGCATTGCAAAGTTTTAAAGGCATATCTTAAATTCTAAAAAGGGAATCCTTTCGTTACAAACGCCATTTTTTTCTCTGTATGCTCAATACACCCGGCATTCCGAGTAAGCTGATCGCAGATCTACGCTGGAAAAATAAGAAGCGCCAGAGATGCAGCCTATGGCGTCGTCAATGAGAGGCAAATGGTATAAATCCTTTTTAGTGATGACATTTAACCGGGGGCAGTCCACGCAAAATCTCCACGTGACATTTTTCTTACGGACACGAATCATGGGAGCAGCCCAATGACTAGACGACTCCTGAACGACCATCTTCTCAAGCATCTTTGTGACTTGTTCGCGGATCACTTTGCACTCTGACAGCGACACACGATAAGGCTTTTGACGAATCGGGCGAGACGAACCTGTATCGAGAGTGTGGCGGGAACAAGACTTGGGAATAGAGTGTAGTACACAGAGCTTGAAGAATTCTAATGTAGCCGAGTACTGCAGCAGAATGTCTACAAAACAGTGGCGTTGAGTGGTGCTCGCCATTTCGCTGATCATGCCAAGAAGAGTGATTTCGGCGTTGAACACTGGAAAGGATTTCGCCGGGGCAGCCGCGACCGACGCCAAAGCCGGAGGCGCATCGAGCTCACGTAAAGTAAGTTTTAAGCTGCTCCGTAAAGCAACGGGCTGAGATTATGCAGTAACTGAAATATATATATATATATATATATATATATATATATATATATATATATATATATATATATATATATATATATATGAAGGAAAGAAGCCAACAGTCGGCGAGGCCAAGGAAAGCGTAGGGGATGTTACTTTATGTCCTTTTTTTTAATGTTTACTTGGATAATCACAGAAATTAGTAAGGTAATCTTGTTTAGGGGAAGATAATTGAACCCAAAGAAGCAGAAAAAACAATGTGCCGATGGTGGGAACCGAACCCACGACCTCCGAATATTGCGTCCGGTGCTCTTCCAACTGAGCTACATCGGCCGCTGTCCCCCCTGCTACTTGCTTGAGTATTTATGTTGTCTGTATACGAACCTTGAGAGTGTTCACCAGCGCCACCCTCAACCATAGCGGCGGACGTAGAACGTACTTTGTTACCGCCAGCGTCACGTAGAACGTGATCAAGAGCGGGGGCGAAAGCTGTGCTAGAACCCTCTCACGCTACCTAAGGCTTCAAGACTGCCAGAACCGAGACATCCGTAAGCTACAAGCAGATCAATTAAGGGGAAATGAGGGTGCTCGTTATAATATATGAAGGAAAGAAGCCAACAGTCGTGTTTAATTATCTTTCCCCTAAACAAGATTACCTTACTAATTTCTGTGATTATCCAAGTAAACATTAAAAAAAAGGACATAAAGTAGCATCCCCTACGCTTTCCTTGGCCTCGCCGACTGTTGGCTTCTTTCCTTCATATATATATATATATATATATATATATATATATATATATATATATATATATATATATAATGATATTTATTATGTGAAATAAGGCGCTGCGGTTAACCACAGATAAAAAAAGTGCGGCAGTTAACATTGCAGTTTAAGCAGGTCGCATGGACTGGTTCCAATAGCACGTAGAACATTTCTCCTTTGCCAAGGGTAGCGAACACCGGCATACACACTGCAGCCCACGATGACACGATAGTATACTCAGACACGCAAAACACCGTTCTAGCATCATACGCACTTTCCTTGGGGCTGGGCACATTCTTACGCTCAAAATAAACCTCGCTGCTTGCGCACAGCTTCCAAAAGCTTATTCCTAAAAGGATATCACGGGTAGAGCTAAGGATAACGACGAATTCCGCTTCGTAAACGGCTCCACGCAAGTCAACTTCAGGAGTTTACCCTCCAAGAGGACGCAACTGTTCGCCACTCACGCCACAAAACATTGAGGTTTCATCACACTAGAACATCACTTTGCTTCCCAGCAATCATTTAAATCTCACACTAATCCCCGAAACAGTTTCACCGGTATGAAAGAGATCTAAAACTAACGATCACGCAAACTTTATTCATAAGCATTGAGACAGGAGCTGGAATATCATAATAGAGAGAGGTTACAGCTGCCTCAACTCCATCGGTTGCGCTTGTTAGGTTTCCTGAAGAGGTGACGAGAGCCGGCGAAAAGGTGCTGGAGACTGCCTCGTACGCGAAGTGTATAGTGACGCTCCAATGCGACGCCGGGGGATGAATTACGAAGGGTGGTGTGCTGAAGTTCTGTTGGAGGAGATGAGTGCAGAGTCACGACCGATGCAACCTGGTGAACCGGCCGCACTGGGAACATTGGTGACCCGTATCGATAGGGTCCACACTGATTACAGAATCTTGAAATATTGTCTTGATTCCCGCAGTGAAAGAAAACCAGAGGCGGGCGATTAACGGCCAATGCCTGGCATTCTTCGTCGAAGCGATGACGGGTTCGTGTCTGGTAGCATTCATTGGCGCCAGAAACCATAACAAAGTCATCACGCGGCTCGTTCTGTTCGTGAACTGGTGGTGGCCCTTTAAAATAATGTTAGCCCTGGTGCGACTTCGGAGCGTTGTGTAGTCGATAACAGGGAGGCGTGCGGTGCGTCCCAAAGCCCGCGGCGCTTATAGCAAAAGATTCTCACGACCGCTACATAGAATTGAACGTGCTATCGAAAGGGAGTGTGTTATGACCGCGCATCGTCCGCACTTGCGCGCTCTATTGTTCGCCTGTGGGCATGGATATGTGCTGTGGATATGTGCTGTTGGTGCAAGGGCGCTAAGTGAGCCTGTTTCCATGAATCCTTTTGTGTGAGCCTGTTTTGCTTTGTCGAGACCCTGCAAATGCCAAATTGGCCCTGTCAAGGGAAAGTCTGGAAAAATACAAAGAAATGTCGACCTGTGGGAAATAGCCGGAAGTGCTTTCGTTCAATTGTTCACCCTTCCCGTCGAGAAGCGCTATGGTCAAGTGAGGAATGCCTATTGTCCAAAAGAGACGACGTCCGCTGACGTGCAGGACAAGAAAGGAGCATGACGCATACGGCCATTAGAGGAATTCCCGGGAATGCAGGAAAGATTTGCAATTGTCGGAAAGGGACAATACTGGGAGCAGTATGTGGCGCGCACGTGCACTTGGGTTTCTGAGAAGGAAATCCACTTGCCGGAACCACGATATCGGATCTTTGCAGAAGAATAGAAATGTACCACCTCGCCGTTCCCAAGCTCTACCCGCCAACAAGTGACCACGCCCAACTAAACAGTACCGGACCAGTCAGTGCATCAGACCATTAGTGCAGTGATGTGTTCGATTGGATGCCGATATCTGAGGGGCATGCCCTGGAACTGGTTGGTCAGCATCTTCAGAGAGGGGCTGGACATAGGGGATTTGAAGGACGTTGCAGAGCACGAAATGAAGCTTTGAGCCCTGGGTAAACGGCTCATCCAGACGCTTCTCGCTATGAACTCTTAACGCTTGCCATTTTGCTGATATACCCTTCTTTTTCATGTAAATAAGTTTTCTCAAAGTGCCATTAAACCTGCTTGTATATATTTTACCAACTTGGAAGATTCAATCCTTCTTCAACCCGGAGTCTCTGCACGCTACCAAGTGAAGGCCGGGTCGACTTAGCCCCAGCGTCACGACAAGTGCATGGGAGCGGGACAGTTCCTCTCGAACTATCCGGCGGATTGTGGAGGCGAGGTCATTGGTTTCGGAATTTGCGTCAAGGGCATTAACTGTTGTCACTCTCCAAAGGACCGAAATTTGGTTTTATTCGACGCATCAGAGAATTCACAAATGTTCGGCAATTACGTAGGACATCGGCAACGGAGTTGATGTTCTCAGTGCTGATAACGAACGTGATGCCCTCAGCGAAGCCTTGAGCAAATGGGCCAACTTTGTCCTCGTCGGACATATGAGACGAGGATACCTTGAAGAGCCTAAGTCTCATGCGAATTCGAGCTTCTTGAGCCAATGTCTGCTCAGCCCTCATCTTTCCTACCGAGAAGCCAATCAAGCGCGTTTAAGTGCCTCCACAAAGCAAAGCCAAGATGTCAAGGTATCCTAGTGATTTTATCAGCGTCCGCGGACCGTATCTGTCAGCGAGAAAACTACGTTCACCAGGTGGTCATTATTTTCCCACTTGTTATAACGGCTCACTCGTTGGTAGTGGGTGAGTCATTCGTCGACGTCATCACCAGCTGCTCCAGCGAAGATGCGGCGCTCTCAGTAATGCGACCAGGAACCGCTATGTGTAGTTCTAAGTGTGTCTCCTTCGTCCAGGGACATATCGGGCTCTTCAGGTATCATGTCCGTTTGTGGTAATTATACAAAGTTAAGCGTCAACGGCTCCTTGTATCCACAATGAATTCATTCTCCTATCTAATAGTGTAAATAAATGTTATTCACAAATATTTGTTTGATTTCAACGGAATCTAGGCAGAGATTGGTATCGACAAAAATCATTCGACTAGAGCTAATACTATGTTTCGGACGAGGAGGAAGCGGGCGGTGGCGCGGGCAGCTGCGTTCACGCTAGGCTCTAGGCACATACCTCCCTCTTGAGTATGTCATTATATGAGGCCACAACCAGAACAACAACGCCAGGCCCGCCGCCATTCATTAAAATCATCTCGCGGTAATCGGACATTATTTGTCTGATTTTTGTTCTCTGTGTTCATTGGCTTGCCGTTCCGTAACATTTGGTTTGAGGTACTGGGTACGTCATTATCACTCGTCATCTTGGTCTGGAGCTTTGACGCCCTGTGCCTGCTTGCACCGTCGGCAGCGGGCTCCAAGGAGTGGATCGCCTGGCTGTTCTCCAGCCTGCAGGAGCCAACGTAACCTCGCCGCTTCTCCGCCCCGACCACAAGAGATGACAGAGTGACCAAATGATCCTACCGACCTGAAACGACCACTGGAGACTACGAGGGACCCTACTGACCAGATGACCCAACTGCCTAGACGCTGACCAGAAGACCTCCCCGAGCAAAGACGACAACACATATGAGGACATTCCCCCGCCCATGTCATACGTTGCGTGCCTGGGCCTTGGCCATTTGATCTTGCGGCCTGCGGCCTGAAAACTTCCTGGGACAGGCTTCACTGGTAAATCATCGTGGCGGCAAACTGTTGTCTTTTTCCTTCTTCCTCTTCTTCAGTCCAGTCACGCCCATCGTCATACCATGAATCTCATCAACAACAATAAACTTCCTCGTCCTCTGTCGGGACAATCTCTCGGTGGCCCTTTGTAATGTTATGGACGAGGAGGAAGCAGGCAGAACGGTCGCGCTAGACCCACCGTGAATCCCTAGCCATCTCACGGTGATACGACATCATCTCTCAGTTTCCTGTTCTCGGCGTTGATTGGCTTGCATTCCCGTAACAATAAAACTAGTGCAGAATTCTTCATGTCTCAAGCCACGCTTTCAACAGGATTCCGTAAAATCCTGGAGCAGCTAATATCAACCTCAGCTTTACAAAATCAACACTCATGTTATGTGGGACGCTGTAGCGGGTATTTCCACGTACTGGGCGAAGTTTCTCGTGTGGCAGAGAGAGTGAACTTTACTCAGTGTCCAGAAATCAGTTAGCGGTTGGCATTAATACGGGATTAGTGCTTGCGCTCGGTCTCTTGCTAACACATTGCGCTGCTCAGAGAATCCTACGTCGGCATCTTAACCTCCCACTCCATAAGGCTGAAGCTTTGCTCTTATTTGTTTTTGGTATGCCTCTGTATTTAGTTTGTGGGGAGCGTAGAAACTTTTGTGATGCGAAATAGATTCCAGCGTCCTTCTAGACACGATCTTTGTATCTCTGATAAACACCGCCGTGAATGCGCAGGAATAAGTCATGATGATGTTACCATAAATTCATTAAGCAGAGGCCCCGCTGGACGAATGAGTGCGCGCAACGCCATGTGCATCAACGGGGTGAGTAATTTTAGCTAGACATTTCCGCGAAACGCATAGACTTCGAATTCAATGCTAAGTTATTTTTCCCTTCGACATGCTCCTTGCTGCCTTTTCCATGGACTTAAAAAATACAATATATTATAATTTTCTCCACTAGTTGTTTTCAAAACGTATTTCACATTTCTTTGCACTAAGAAGGAATATAGCTCTACTTCAGTGCTGTCAAATGTGAAAGCGGTGAACATAGCGCGTGGTTTTGGGGCGGAACGGTACGATCTGCTGGTGGGATTGTCATACTGTTTTCCAGTCCGAGTGACTCCTGCAGCTTCCTGGAAATATCACGCTTGTAAGAGAACTAGGTTTCAACTGATAAATTTTTAGGAAGTGTGTGAAATATGCGGGCACACAGACAAGAAAAAAACAATATTTTGAAAATCGTACATGCTGAACCGTCCTTGAATCAAGTTTCAGCAGCGTAAGCCATAGGTCACAGTCGCTGATTCCACTTTGACGCAGTAATGGAAGAAGTAGTAAAAAAAGGCAAGGACAACCACCTAGTGAAAGTGGGGACTTTAACGCCCCGCACAGAAACTGGGGGTATAGGATAGACTCGGCCAAGGCAAGATCCATCGTAACGAACATGGATGGGCACATCGTAGAGCTTGTTACTGACCCCCGTTTCCTCACAAGAGGAGTAAATAGTGTTTCCAGGGATACGTGCCCCAACATCACACTAGTCCGGAATATAGAAGACTGTATATGGACCAACACCAACGAACCTTTTGGTAGCGACCATTACGCTAAGCAAACACAGGTAAATTTAACGGAGTACAACAGACCCCCACGTAACGCTACAATTACCAACTGGCACAAGTTCAGAGAACAGACAACTGAGGACCATGAGATCATCAGCTTACAGAAATGAGCAGAGGAGATTACAAAAGTCCACAAGAAGAATACAACGGAAGTCACGTCCACGGAAGACTTCAAAATTGTAGACGCACACTTCCTGCATCTATGGGACGTACGCATGGGAATGACAAGATGATGTAGAAAGCACAAATGTAACAGGAAACTCAAACAGATAATTGCATAAATCAATAAAGAAATCAGCGAATACGCCCTTAAAGTTACGCGCAATAATTGAAACCAGATCTGCGAAAGTTTAAATGAAAATCTTAGCAGTACGAAAACGTGGGCACTGCTAAGACACCTTATTGACCAAAAAAAATCAGAGAGATCAGAACAAGACACTAGAAAGGATTACGCATTAGTTCCGAGGAACCGATGAGCAAGCCATCGACCACCATCGAAACACAAACATGCACACCACTATGCCCGATACAATACACGGGAGAGGACAGGCAGAAGCTAGACGCCCAAATAACAACACACGAGGTACATGCTGCGGCCAGATCATTTGTCAAGAATACAGCCCCAGCCAAAGATCAAATTACCAACGCGATAGTTAGAAACCTAAATGACAAGCAAATCCAGATGCTAACGGATTTTATCAACACTGGGACCAAGGTAACGTTCCCGAGGAATGGAGACACGTGGAGATCGGAATGATCCCCAAACCAGGCAAACCACCTAGCCTGGATAATCTCCGACCCATTTAACTGACCTGTTGCGTGGGGAAGCTTTATGAAAACGTTATTAAAACAAGGCTGAGTAACTACCTGGAAAATATTACCTGTTTCTGGACACGATGTTCGGCTTCAGGCGTAGGCTCTCTACACAGGACGTTCTACGGCAGCTAATGGAGACTGTCATAAACTGAATAACAGCAAGAAATAAGACCATCATACTGGCCATAGATTTGAAGGAGTTCAAGGAACTCTCGGCAACAAATTGTAGAAGAAAGACCTTTGAGTATGTCAGGACCTTCTTAGCAGACAGAACAGCCACAACTGGGATTAATAACATACGGTCAAAAACGAGACAAATACCCCACAAGGGCGCACCACAAAGCTCTGTTATATCTGCAATACTATTTGACATTGTCATGATAAGGATAGCGAGAAGACTCAGAAATATACAACACATAAAACATGCAATCTACGCAGACGATGTAACAGTATGGACCCAGAAGGGGTCCACCAGGGAAAAAGAAGAACTGTTACAACTCGCTGCGCAAGAACTTGAGGATTTCGCTCGTTCTAGCGGAATGAAGTGCTCACCGGAGAAATCACAATACATAAGATTACAGTCTAGTAGGTACTAAACACTGGGCATCGACATAATCATGAACGGACACCCGATCAGTCAAATGGACAAAATGAGAGTACTAGGGCTGTGGTTACAAAAAGGAAGCAAGCATGATCACACGATGAATTTTCTTACCACTGTGACCGACCACATCACTAGAATTATAAGCAGGATGACAAAAAAGGAGGGGGATCAAGGAACAAGACGCAGTACGGATAGTGACAGCCCTCGTCATTCCACGCCTCACCTACAGTCTCCCATATCTTAAAACAACCAAGACGGAAAGAAACAAGATAAACGTGCTAATCAGGAAGGCAAACAAACTGGCTCTGGGATTGCCATCATAGACCTCTAACAGCACGTTTGACGATCTGGGCATCCCTGTACCATCGAAGAACATAGCGAAGCTATGCTCGACTCCCAGATCATTAGACTTAAACAGACCAAGAAGGGCCGTGCTCTCCTTACAATACTCGGATATACCCTTAAAGACGACAATAGCGCAGAAACCACAAAAATTCCACCAGACATCAGGGACACTTTGCCAGTCAGATCACTGCCCAGAAATATGGACCCTGTCAATGATAACGGCAGAAGGAATGCCAGAGCAAACACCCTTGACAAACACCTGAACCCAAAACATTTTGTTATGTACGTCGGTGCAGCGAGGTACAAAAGCAGAGAGGCGACAGCAGCCGCAGTCACTGACTCACGAGGGAAGCTCATATACGGAACAAGTATACAAACCAAATGCTTCCGCACAGCGGGAGAGGTGGCAATAGCCCCAACAATCTCGGAAGCAAACAGAAGACAACACAGTTACTAGATAGTCTCGGACTCGCAAGCCGCCTACGAGCCTTCCAAAACAACAGGATTCATCGCATAGCAAACAAGTTCCTAGCCGGCCGGACAGACGTAACAGACCCAAGTAGGCAACACACGATTGTTTGGAAACCCGACGCTGGGGTGAAGGCTAACATTAGAGTAGATTCTGTCGTCCGAGGTTTCACTAGCTGGGCGGCGGAGCCATCGGTAGAGCCTTTCACAAAACCAGAAGCATACGGGCAAACAACACGAGCGTGAAGGGAGAGGCGTAGAAAGTACGGACTTCCGCATGACACACTAAGCCGAGAACAAGACACTGCACTTAGGTGCCTACAAACAAACACATATTCTAACAGAGCCCTATACCACAAGATACGGCCAATACAATACAAAAGTGAATGTGTCTGGTGCGGAGACACTGCTACACTATACCATACAACATGGAGATGTAGGGCAAGCCCAATATTGCCTAAAATAGATAGCCCTAGTCCTGAGCAGTGGGAGGACCTTCTAGCCGACTCGGACGCACAGCATCAGCTCATGCTCATGCAGCGGGCCAGAGCCGCTGCTGAGGCCAACGGACTACTCTTTTCCAACCCACTATTCCTAACGCCAATTTCTAACCCATTATCACTAACATGGAGTAGATTTGTAATAAGAGCGTAATTACTCATAGACCTCCACCCAAGAGTGGCCATTCGGCTAAAAAGCAAAGTTATATAGCTTTTTCAGAAACTTTGTAGTTAAAGAAAAACTCGCCCTGGTAACAGGATCGAACCCAGGACCACCGCCTTTCCGGAGCGCTTACACTATCCACTAAGCTAAGCAAGACGGTCTGCAGATCAGATGGTAGGGCACGAGCAATTTGTCAATAAATCGAACTGGGAACTATGCTCGTACTTTAGGGGACTATTTTAGGGGAATACCTAATGTGTACTACATTAATAATAAAACCTAATTACTCCTTGATATCCACCCAAGCGCGGTCATCGGGTATTTTCCTCCCCGATTAAAAATCTATGCCACCTTGGTGGATTCCGTTAAAATACTCCACCCACACCTTTCTAGCTTGGAGTTAATACTAAATTCGCTCTCAGCTTATCTTCTGACAACACTAGTTAGCTCAGTTGGTAGAGCGGCTACATCGGAAAATAAGCGGTCCCGGGTTCGATCCCAGGATAATCCCGAATGTTCATTTACGAAGTTTCTGAGAAAAAGCGTATAGCGCATTTAATTGGAATAAACAAAGAGCTAGCAGACTGAAATTCATGGCGATGACAATGTTGACTGCACAGCGCGAGAGTTTGTTGCAGTTTTACACGAGGCGTAATCCGGTGCGGCGATACCATAGTGCTTTCGTGCCTGGGCAAAACGACTATGTTTCTTCACAGTGCGAAATAAAATGGCGTGCAGCACACGAGTGAGTAGCAGCATCTGTGGAAAACATGGTGTACTGAGCCCAGTAAAAACGCGAAACAGGGAAATGCAAGCAATATAGCTAACGCTGTGAAAAAAAGGCACTGGCGAAACAATTCTTTATCTCGCGAGAACATTTATATATACCTGCAACGTCATTACTAGTGTCAAATATTATACTGCTTTCAAACGCAACAATAACCTTTTAGTAGTACCTATAGATGTATGCCGGGATGGAGCAATTTGCTCCCGTTCTGATGGGCCTCCTCCGCTAAGTTCACGCTTTTTGCTTCCCGGTTTCGTGTAAGTCGTGTTTATTCCTACTTTAGGTCATTCATATGTGTTGGTCGTATTCTGCGTCTTTTTTCATCCATGAATGGTGGTGGAACTTTGATCTATTGCCGAGGAGTATGCTGAAAAACCTGCATTGTATTTTGGTTGCCTGAAGTCTGAAGCCGTCCTGAGAAAATAATGACTACTATAGATATTACGTTGCAGGCAATCGAATCTACGTTTATCGGGTTGTGAGTGTTCGTTATTCACATCACCTTTTTTGCTCCCAAGATAATACTAGTGATCTTACACGATTGCTCTCGGCTCTAATGCTTAAGGCATTGTGTATAGAGTGTTGTGAACATAGCGCATACTATAAAGCAACTTTCAGCCAACATGTTATTACCTACCTGATCTTCACAAGGTATTTTCTCTTTTTGCACGCTTATCGCCGATAAACCCAAATATAACCTTGCTAAATCTAGCTGGGTGAATATTGTCAGGCTTAGGTTTTGACATGGACAGGCATGGCTTTACAATGATTACATTGCATAGACTATGCAGTCGAGGAGCTTTTTAACTAAACGAAGCAACACGCTATGCTGTATCTGCCGTCAAAGGTCATATGGTGGTAGACATTACGTGACATCATGGTTAAGCAATATAGTCAAGCTGTGGCCTTTGGCTCGTTCAAAGTTCAGTATCCAGCCAGGTTTACCTCGGCTGACACATGGCACAGTGACAGTTTACTAAGGGGGAGCCAGCATGCCCTTGCAATGCAACTCAGTGACAGACTTGACTCTCAGCTGCCGGCGCCGGACCGTGTTGAACGCGTGCGTCCATGTTGTGCAAGGCGGGATCCTTGGGTAGGGCACAGAATTCTTAGAAACCGAAGAGCTCGTTTCGTTAAATCTTGCTGCTTACCCGGATGTTCACACTTGGGAACCCGGATGAACAGAAGTCGGTGTCCAGCTGAAGGGAAATTCTTACAAGATGACGAAAATCGGCGCCCAGATGGGAAATTGTATGATCTCTGTTTTGGCACGACCTCACCAGGAGGTTGCAGAAAATAGTGTGTAAATCATTTCATGATAAATCATCTCAAAAAATGCAAGAAAATATGAAGCTTTCCATTTCGGCGTCTCCCGTAAAGCACGTGTAGCTTCACAGCATCAAATTATGGAGTTATCATTTAATATCGTACTGCAGTCTTAGTAGATATTCTGCGTAACAAATTTAGTAATGCTGAAACATTTTTGTCCGTACACTACAACGTTAGGACAGTCCACTTTATTCCGGCTTGTAAGCCTACAGTCGTGCATCCTGTAATCCAGACCTAGCCAGCAGCCATAACGATCATCGCATACATCTGTTCATCCTCCAAACCGGATATGCAACTCAGAAAACCGCATGCAATAAATTCTAAGCACATAACTACACAAAGACAGTATCGGTGATTTGCATTATCTCATCTGCTCTGGGGATTGACAGCTCAAGGAGAGCATGCAAGGACGGTATTTTAAATATCTGCCCTCGATCCGCGCTAGTCTGGCACCGCAAACTGCAGATGGGAACACCATACATTGTACTTTCGATTTTCAGTCCCGTATAACTTGCTGACAGGTGTCCGGCGTTCGAGTTTCCTTAAAAAAGCCAGAAACCCCGCCCACCAGCCCAGCTCCCAGGCTGGCTACCCAATTTGAGTTAGCCTCTGAGCGTATACTGAGTACTGATCATGTTCCTACAGACGATACCATAGGTTAACCCATGGGTAGATTAGATTATCAGTTCCAGGCTGCCCGGACTATGCTCACAATCTGGCGTTCGATTTTCATCGTGCAGCTCTGAACCTGTGCTCGTCAGTGTAACTCCCAGGCTTTCGAGCGCGTTCATCCATATTCCGACTCCGAGAACATTCTGAGTATTAAGACGAAAGCCTTTCATGCCTCATCGTTGTCAGCAAGAGGTGTCGGCAGAGGCTATCACACTTTCGAGGGAGGTAGTTAAAAATAAATAAATAAATAAGCCTTGTCTCCACTAGGAATCGAACCTCCATCACTTCGATCCCCAGCCGAGCGCTTTCCCAACAACGCCACGCCCTGGATCGTGAAACGTTCATCATTGTTTTTTCTTTATTGCATGAAAAACCTACCGTACAAAAAGTAAAAACTCCACTTGCTTAAACTTGTCCATGTCTCAAGTTACCGCGCTGCTTAATACGAGCCCGCCTTATGCCTAGCCCGACAATGCGCCGTCATCAAAACATCAAAATTCTGGCAGGCACACACATGCCTCTAGGTACGGCATCCAGTTTGGAGGTTCTTCGCATGCCGCATATACACTCCTCACTAACGCTTACTGCCCCCGAAACACAAATTTGGGCGATCTTCGTGGCTCGGCATGCCTGTCCCATGCGGCCTTTCCAGACTGAGCAGTTCCGTCAACACAAACAGATCATAAGGCACGAGAGTTTTTGTCAAGAGGCAAAAATCTAATTGTATATGGTGTAATTTCAATGTCCTTTCTAAGAGTTCTTTGTAATATGTCCCAAAAGAACATATCATCACGGCACAGAATAAAGCAATGCTCAGTTGTCTCAGGCGCGGTATAGTGACAGCAATTCCCCATCCAGGGCTCAAACATCTCCTTATCGTGAATAAATGTCTTGGCAGGCAAAGTTTCTCGGCGCAGTTTGAAAAAGAACGTTTTTGCGGCTGCCGGAATGCCCATTTGCCTATTGAACAGGCTGCCGATACAACGGTACAGGGAACAAAGATTCGTGTGAGAACCTGGGTCATCTGCTTTCTCGACAGGCTATAGGTAATCTATAGAGAAACGCACAATGAGAAAATTAAAAGTGTCAACAATCTCCTTAAGAAATCCCCATAAAGGCCCCTCACTAGCCTGCCCAGTCGGTATGAATAAGTGAGGCAAATGAGGGACTAAGACGCCTAATGAGCAAAGCTACAAGAAACCGATGGTTTGCCGATTTGAAAAAGGAAAAACGGGAAAACGTTGATGCACAAACAAGGGAACAAGTCCCACTCCACCAAACGCTAAGAGGCGGGACAGGTTGTCACGCCGCATGGGCTCCCATTGAGAGCGCCACACAAATGTTGCACATATTCTATATATTACTTGTACCTATCTGGAGATAGCTGGAGAACGATTTGATGTTGGGAAAGGTTGAGGGTCACCGGAGAAGGGGTAGGCAGCGAACGCGATGGTTAGATGGCGTCCTCGAGGCACTGCAGATGAAGGAAGATAGTGAGAGACCGGAAAGCGTGGCGTGATATGGTCCATAGGGTCACGAAAAGTCGGACACGATTAAACGACTGAACTGAACCTATCTCCTCGCATAATGCAGGACTTGAAGGACATACGCAAGCTTTGCAAACAAAATATTACAAGGGTTCAATGCTGCTGAAACAAATATTGAGCGAAAGCATTAGCTGCGGGTGACCGAGCATTCTTCTCTTTTTCTCCTTCCTTAGCCCTCATATAAAGTCCCGCTTTAACCAAGCCGTATGAACGGCCCTTAGTGACCTATATGGGTAACGTGAATGCCAGGGTGCTAGCAGGCTGATTCTGCGATAACCGTCCCATGTGAAACGAGAGACCCAAGTTTGCAGCTCCTGCCAGCCCATCATTCGCTTTTGTGCCACGTGGGGCGATGAGAAATGGGACTTGAGCACGCACCCAAAGACTGAGGTCTGGGACGGTGTCTAGAAAGACTTCATTTAATGCGTTAGCTTAAGATGGCGACTCAACCATGTCCTCGCTCACGAGCTCATGCTTTCTTTTTTTCGTGTTTTTCTTCCCGCTGGCTCGGTATCTTCTTCCTCCTAGTTGGCGCGGAAAGAAGAGCGGTGCTAAAGATTTAACACACTCCAGACCGCAAAATGTCAGGTGTTCATCACCAAACGCATAGGCTTCTGCATTGTTTGCGTAGCGACAAATCAATCGCCGAACTTGACCTTGCAGAAGCCATGTTTTCTTGTTTCGTGGTGCCTCATGTAGCCTCCAGTTGTCGAAGGCGAGTAGATGGGTACCATGAAGCTCAAGAGGACGTAAGGAAGCAGATGGTATCATAAATATTGTCACAGAAGCCAGTGAAACTGGTTCAGCAGGTTTACTTACAACTAAGTAAAAGCAGCGGCAAGATCAGGCACGGAACCGACTGGCGGGCAAGCACCGAGAGCGAAGAAGGCGAGCGCGTGCCAGTCTCCGAGCTCGCCACATGGCGGCGCCAGTAAGATAATATTATGGCATTGCTCCTCCCGGTGGGAAAGGCATCGTCCCGATGCCGAGTGGCGAGGTCGAGGATAACCGTAGTCGGCGAGGATGCGCGTTCACATCTAGTAGTTAAAGGAAGTAAAGAAAAAAAACACATGTAGCTTGACCTAGCGGGAGTAGAAGGGCTTCATCCTGGCGACATGTACGACTTCCGATTGTGCTTGCCGTCGGGATGAGCGAACAGTTCCTTGCGGGGTCACTTCGTAGGTGACGTCGCTGAGTTTGCTTTGTACTTCGTACGGACCGAAGTAGCGGCGCAGAAGCTTCTCGGAGCGACCCCGGTGGCGAACAGGTGTCCACACCCAAACCTGATCGCCAGGGTTGTAAATTACCTCCCTGTGACGAAGGTTATACCGTCGAGCATCTTTAACTTGCTGTGTCCGGACTCTCAGTCTAGCCAGCTGGCGAGCGGCTTCGGCATGCTGGACGAATTGGTCGGCACCGGCAATCGATGTGTGGGCAGCATCTGGCAGTAGCATTGCGTCCAGCATGGTGACAGCTTCGCGACCGTACACCAAACGAAATGATGTAAAGCGGGTCGTTTCCTGGACTGCGGTGTTATAAGCAAATGTTGCATACGGTAGTATCTGGTCCCAGTTCTTATGATCTTCGTCGACGTACATAGAAAGCATATCAGCGATGGTCTTATTGAGTCGCTCAGTAAGGCCGTTCTTCTGAGGGTGGTAAGCTGTTCTGCGATGACAAGTGCCACTGAGCCGCATCACTTCCTGGGTTAGAGCTGAAGTAAATGCCGTGCCTCTGTCAGTTAAAACGATCGCAGGGGCACCGTGACGAAGGACTAGACTAAAGATGAAAAAGTTCGCAATATCAGTAGACGTGCCGCTGGGAAGAGCTTTCGTCTCACAATAGCGGGTTAGATAATCTGTGGCGACTATAATGTACCTGTTGCCCAATGATGACGTAGGAAATGGCCCGAGCAAGTCCATACCGACTTGGTGAAAAGGTACTCGCTGAGGAACAATAGGCTGCAGCAGGCCGGCCGGCTTGACAGGTCGTATCTTCCGACGATGGCAATCACGACACGTCCTAACATAGCGCTGAACCATAGCGGCAAGCTTGGGCCAGTAGTACTTTTGTCGTAGTTGTGCCAAGGTGCTCGAAAAACCGAGATTTCCGGCAGAAAGCTCGTCGTGGCATGCCTGCAAAACGTCGGTACGGAGCGGTGTTGGGACAACCAGCAGATACTGAATGTCTGTGGAAGCGTAGTTTTTCTTGTAGAGGACGCCGTCACGCAAGCAGAACGACGACAGGCCACGCGTGAAAAGGCGAGGCGGCGATGAGGCGGTTCCTTCGAGGTAATCGATGAGTGGCCGCAGTTCGATGTCGTCTCGCTGCTGTTGAGCGAGATCTGGCGTCAAGAGAGCGCCGAGAAAGACTGAGACATCTGTTTCACTTGAAGAACACGGGATAAGGCCTCGGGATAGGCAGTCAGCGTCACTGTGTTTCTTGCCGGACTTGTACACAATAGTGACGTCGAACTCCTGTAAGCGGAGACTCCAGCGGGCTAACCTGCCTGACGGATCTTTAAGGTTCGCTAACCAACAGAGTGAGTGGTGGTCGCTAACCACTCTAAACGGCCGACCATACAAATACGGCCGAAATTTCGTTACCGCCCACACAACTGCAAGGCACTTTTTTTCGGTAGTAGAATAATTCGCTTTGGAACGAGACAGGGTGCGGCTGGCGTAAGCAATCACCCGCTCAACGCCTTCTGTCCACTGAACGAGAACTGCACCGAGGCCAACGTTACTGGCGTCGGTATGCAATTCTGTGTCGGCCTCCTCGTCGAAGTGGCCAAGTACGGGCGTTGTTTGAATGCGCTTGCGAAGCTCCTCGAAGGCCCTTTGCTGCTCGTCGGCCCAGATGAAAGGCTGGTCGTCCATTGTTAGAAGAGTCAATGGTTCCGCTATTCGGGAGAAGTCGTGCACAAATCTCCTGTAATATGCACAGAGGCCCAAAAACCGACGCACGGAACTTTTATCAGTGGGGGGTCGGGAAAGCAGCTACGGCAGCCGTCTTCTCTTGATCAGGGCTAATTCCCTCAGCACTCACAACGTGACCCTAAACTTGAGCTGTTGGAATGAAAAGTGGCATTTTTCTGGTTTTAGTGAGAGTCCGGCCCCGCGGATGGCATTTAGCACGGCCGTCAATCGTTTGAGGTGCTCTTCGTAGGTCGCAGAGAAAATGACAACGTCGTCAAGGTAGGCGAGGCACGTATGCCATTTCAGGCCGGCTAGGACAGTGTCCATCATTCTTTGAAAGGTTGCGGGAGCGGAACACAAACCGAATGGAAGCACCTTAAATTCGTACAGTCCGTCAGGAGTAATGAATGAGGTTTTCTCTCGATCACGTTCATTGACTTCGAACTGCCAGTACCCACTGCGTAGATCGAGCGATGAAAAGTATCGGGCGTGGCGAAGTCGGTTGAACGAGTCATCGATTCGAGGCAATGGGTAGACGTCCTTTTTCGTAATTTTGTTAAGCCTACTATAGTCGACGCAGAATCTGAGTGCTCCGTCCTTTTTAGCGGCCAGCACAACTGGTGAGGCCCATGGGCTTGTGGACGGCTGGATCACAACACCGCGGAGCATTTCATCAACTTGCGCCCAATAGCCTCTCGTTCTTTCGGCGATACTCGGTAGGGGTGTTGGCGGATAGGGCGCTCGGTGGGATCAACTATAATTCGATGTTTGGTTACTGACGTCTGTTTCACTTTGGAACATGACGCAAAGCAGTCACGGTAAGTGTCCAGAATTGCTTGAAGGTGGCGTTTCTGGGTAAGAGACAAAGCTGGATTCACGTCAGTTTGAACAGCATGTCCGGTGCTCTCGGGAGGGTTGTCGTTGGCCAGCGAAAGAGCGCAATGGGCGGATGGCGCACTGACTTCTTCAAAATAAGCGATAGCCGTACCTTGCGGTAAATGGCGGTATTCGGCACTAAAGTTCGTTAAAAGTAGTTCAGTTCGTTTATTTATCAAGGCAAAGACCCCTCAAGCGACGCAGACTAGTAGGCTCAACAATAAATTCACGTTCGTTTCCGCTAGGCCTTGAAAGCCGGGGGGGTTGTCGCACTGTACTGTAACAAACAAGCTGGTGCGTGGAGGTAGAGTGACATGGTCGTCGCACACTCGGAAAACTGGCCTGTCTGTGCAGTCGTCGCTGTGCTGTCTGTACTCGTCGGAAATTGCGCGGTCAGTGGAAAACGTCATCATGAGGTCACGGAGGTCGATGATTGCGTCGTTTTCTCTAAGAAAATCAAGCCCTCTAAATGTTTTTCACTCATGAAGACGATATCGTTCGCTAAACAATGATAGGTTTTGTGGTTCTGTGTGGTTTAACGTCCCAAAGTGACTCAGTCTATGAGAGATGTCGTAGTGGACGACTCCGGAAACTTCGACCACCTGGGGTTGTTTTACGTGCACTGACATCGCACAGCACACGGGCGCCTTGCTTTTTGCCTCCACCGAAAAGCGGCCGCCGAGGCCGGAATTCAATCCCACGTCCTTGGGCGCAGTAGTTGAGCGCCGTAATCACTGCGCCACCCGCACGGGGCACTGAGACAAGCTCCGTAGCAAGCGTCTAAGCAGCTGTAAGACGTTTTAAGTTTGCATCTTCGCTCTCTTGTCTGCAATTTTACTACAGACTAGAGCGTCCACAGCACCGAGCATGGAACATTTATTCCGTCCAGAAGTTCTCCCCTGTGCGCGATATTTTCAGCGTCCTGGTATGAAAGCTTTTTATCGTCTTTAACCATCTGCAGTGTTATTGGGACTCTCTGAAATGGGAAAAACATTTTTGTAAGTTTTCCTTGCAAGTATTTCTATTGCCCGGGCTCCCGACTTGTATCTCCATACGTTTTGCGTTGTTTTAAAAATAATTCACCTCTTTAACGAGGTTTCATAGTTTCACAATGGGCTCTACGATTTTCAGTTACCCTGCACGGAATGGTGACATCATTGGCACAGTGTTAATCGAATATTTAGGGGAATCCTTCAAGATGGATATTTGTAAATTCGTAATAAGGGAGCAATCACTGAGTGCCATCCACTCAAGCGCAGCCATTCGGCTACAAAGGAAAGCATCAACACCAATCAACACCATTCTCACTTCGAGTTATTGATCAATTCGCTCTCGCCCTACCATCTTGCTCTGCTGACTGTCCTGGTTAGCTCAGTTGGCAGAGCGCCTGCCCTGGAAAGGCGGTGATCCCGGTTTCGTTATCAGGATCAGGACGAATTTTTCTTTAACTACGAAGTTGCTGAGAAAGCTTGATAGCTTTCCTTTGTAGCCGTATGGCTGCACTCTGCTGGATGACAATGAGTGTATGACTCCCTTATTACATAGGCACACTGAGAAATCAGGAGGCTGCTTTTAAATATTTTGGCTGCATGTAATTCTATGGGCGCTAACTCTTATTTTCACACCCAGTCGGGCCAACCTGGTGACAGCAGTACCACCGCACATTGCTTACGCTACAGATAAGTGTTGATCTACAGAGCGCAGTACCATCTATGCGGCCGATCAGTATCGACACAAATGTTATTGCATCGTGACCTGTCCTATGTGATGAATTCCCATCTCATCTCTAGCGCCTTTTTTTCTACGCTGAACTGCTGTTTCTTCCAAAGGGTGTTGAACATTCTGTCCGTCTTCTGCATATTATATTTTATGTTTAACTTTGCACTTTGCCTGTACGATTTCACCGATCCCTTAGAACTCTTTTCCTGAGTTACTTAGCAGGAAAATGTCGTCAGCGAACCGCAGATTACTGTGGTACTCTCTATTAGATATTGCATTGAACTGTTCTCAATCCACGCATCTCTGAATACTTCCTCTAGGCAAGCTGTGAAAACTAGAGAGGAAATCGTGCCTCTCTGCTTGACCGCCTTCTTTACGGGAACTTTATTAGCCTTTTTTACGGCTACTTGAAGCCACTGTAGATATCAGTTCATTGCTGGCTCTGTTTCTTACAGACACTATAGGTATCTACCCTCATTTTCATATATTGTTAACCTGCTCACTCATTTCGCAGCTGCATGACGGTTGAAGTTTCTATTGAGTAATAAGTTTTTTAAGTTATCTGGGCGTTATCTATACGAGTTTCTTGCATAATGAGCATTTTTCTATCGTGCGGGTAACCCACCTTTTGCTGGAGGATGTGGCGCCATCATGCGGGAAGCGGTGGGAAACACATTGGACGGCAGTGTAGCAGACGACCCGAAAGCACACCATGCGAAATGATCATGTCAACGCAGGTAAAAGCGTAAGCTCCCCTTTTTTTTTTTTTTTTGCTTTCAGGGCGGAAAGTAGGAACAGTGATTGCAGTTTCATGTTCCCGCAGTATGGGGGAATGTTTCAGCGTTTTCATAATCCACTCATAACGCATGCATATACTGTCTTCTATTGAAAGAGCGAGTAGCGCGGGCTGTATTCGACGTGACAGAATGAGACGCTCTCAGCGTGCAGATTGACTACAGGCTTAAATTTATTGTAAAAGAAAATCGAAAGGAGAGCGCGGATGCAGAGAGAGAGAGAGAGAGAATGAGAGGGATTTCAAAGGGCAAAGCAGCCAGGGATTTGTTGATGCTTCAGAGCTAGGTGGAATCGTCTCCTGTGGCTTCCGAGCGGTGCGTATGTGCGGAGCTCTTGAGTTACCGAGCACAACGCGGTCACCGCGGCGCCGGCATGGTGCAATGGGCGTCGCTTAATTCCTCCTCGCGCGCCGCTATAGGATTTCATCTACGAAGCTCAGCAGAGAAGCTCTTCTCCACACCCTCTGAACCATGGAGGAAGAAAAAAAAAACTAGGAGGGAGCGCCGCAGCGGAGAAGTGAAGCCTAGTCATAACAAATATAATGGAAAGAATCATGGGAAATTAGCCGTCACGTGATATGGCAAGCGGTAGGCGGTAGCTTGTTTCGGTTGCGGTTTCGCACGCTTCGCTCTAAAGGAATGCCTTCGCGTGGCCTTCGCTACGCGACGCCTGCACTAGAAACCTGAGGCGCGCGATGCAAGCAGGTGATGGATGGAATTTTGGACTTTTAGACGGGCTGATTACGTGGGGCTGCCGCCGCCGCGCAGTGCACCCGTGTATTTCGCGAAGTATGGTTGGGTCCCCTCCATATGAAATGCTTGCGGGGCTTGACGCACAAAGACGAAGCACGCGAGAACAAGAAGGACGAGGGAACGAAGCGCTGATCTTCACTTCGTCCTGTCGTCCGTTGTGTTCTTGTGCTCTTCTCTGTGCGCTGAGTCCTGCAAGCATGGAATCAAATCAACTAGCCCAACAAAAAGTACTGCCATATGAAATGCTGCATACAGGGATGCAAGAACTACACGGATATACCTCTCGGGGCTGTCGCTCGAACGGTGAGTATCCTGTTATGCGCACTCCTCGAGAAACGAAACGTTTGTTTGTCAATGCATGTGCATGTATTGTTCGAGACGAAAATCGTTCGATTCATTTAGGAAATGCAGACCTCAATACACATTGTTACGCTGAAGTCAGTTCCCCAGCATGAAATGTTACGTCGAATTCATAGTCTTTCTGACGAAACCAAAGATGAAAAGGCCACCTGCAGTTCTCACTAGTGTGCCTATAAACACGGAGTACAATGCAACAATTGCAAACGAAATAACTTATGTGTTACGACGAGACGCGCAACTTTCGGCAGACCACTCCGGTAGGCTTTCCGCGGGGACATTCAAAGTCACTAAAAAATACCATGTACCCTGCTGGTTTTGAGTCTGGCAAATATGTTGGCTAAATTCCCAAGAATCATTTCGCGCAAAAGAGAGAAGGGAGCGTTGTCAGAGGAGGTTGGCTTGTGGAGGCTGCGCGCGCTCCCTCCAAGTTTTTTTTTTCCTCCATGCTCTGAACAGGGCATTGTCCCGGCAGGAGTGCACACCTGCAGGAAACGCGCATTTTTCTGGCAATGGATGATTTAGCGCTGTAGACGGTTTCTGCCCCCAGAACGGATGTGGTGGCAGTGGTGAAAAGGTTCTCGATACAGTGTTACGACGAGACGCGCAACTTTCGGCAGACCACTCCGGTATGCTTTCCGCGGGGACATTCAAAGTCACTAAAAAATACCATGTACCCTGCTGGTTTTGAGTCTGGCAAATATGTTGGCTAAATTCCCAAGAATCATTTCGCGCAAGAGAGAGAAGGGAGCGTTGTCAGAGGAGGCTGGCTTGTGGAGGCTGCGCGCGCTCCCTTCAAGTTTTTTTTTTTTCCTCCATGCTCTGAACAGGGCATTGTCCCGGCAGGAGTGCACACCTGCAGGAAACGCGCATTTTTCTGGCAATGGATGATTTAGCGCTGTAGACGGTTTCTGCCCCCAGAACGGATGTGGTGGCAGTGGTGAAAAGGTTATCGATACAGTGTTACGACGAGACGCTCAACTTTCGGCAGACCACTCCGGTATGCTTTCCGCGGGGACATTCAAAGTCACTAAAAAATACCATGTACCCTGCTGGTTTTGAGTCTGGCAAATATGTTGGCTAAATTCCCAAGAATCATTTCGCGCAAAAGAGAGAAGGGAGCGTTGTCAGAGGAGGCTGGCTTGTGGAGGCTGCGCGCGCTCCCTTCAAGTTTTTTTTTTCCTCCATGCTCTGAACAGGGCATTGTCCCGGCAGGAGTGCACACCTGCAGGAAACGCGCATTTTTCTGGCAATGGATGATTTAGCGCTGTAGACGGTTTCTGCCCCCAGAACGGATGTGGTGGCAGTGGTGAAAAGGTTCTCGATACAGAGAACGGTCATTCTGTTGTGAAAGGATCCGCAACCTTTCTGCCTCCGCAGCGATTTCTGCGGAATCAACGACTGCGTGGTGACACATGCGCATCTCCTACACATTGGATGCGCATGTCGGTCAGGAACCAACGCTATTCTACGTTCAGAGCACTCCACTCCGCAAGTGAACGAGCAGGAACACTTCAGGTGACTCATTTGTGCCCGCCGGTTTTCGTTGCAGATGTTTGGACGAGAACGACGACTTTCAAGCTCCCTAACAAAGTGCAGCTTATTGCGTCATCGAACGAACGAAATCTGAATGCTTTGGCTAGAACGAAGACGAGCTTGTACGGTAAAAAAAAAAAACCACTGCGTCGTTCAAGAGTGTCAAATGTGTCATATATGTTCCGAGCGGCAAAAACACAGATACTACAGGTATGTATGCATCTAAAAGAAATATGCATGATGAAAAGTACCTACTGAAGTTCGCACCCCGCCTGTAACGCACCAGTGATAGCTGCAATGAGGATTTGTTCGGTGCGTGTTTGCTTTAAGTATGTGCGACGGGGCCTGATGGCGATGCATTTTGTCGTTTGTTTTCTTTATGTGCGAAAGGGCCAGATAGCGCAGATATCACAGGCCGCTGTGGGCGCTAAACAGCAATATTTAGCATGTTTTATCGTGACTGCCGTCTCAATAACAAGAAAAAAAATATGGTGTTTGTTGTGATGCACCGCCGTTCGCGATCCTCATGACGAGCTCAACCACATCGGCTCGCGAAAGGCGGCGCATCATAACAAACGCCGTATTTTTTTCTTTCTTGTTAGTCAGGCGGCAGTGGCGATAAAACATGCTAAATATTACGGTCTAGCGCACATGGCCGCCTTGCGCTACCAGGCCCCTTCGCACATAAAGAGAACAAACGCCAAAATATATCGCGATCAGGCCCCGTGGCACAGTCGAGAGAACGCAGTCGGTTGCTGAGGTCGCCCATTCACATCTTGACGCTTAGTAGCCCTAATTCAAGCTTCACGCCGTTGGTGGTCGCGGCTCGCCGAAGGGAACCTAAAAAACCACGTCTTGCACTCCGGCACGCCTCTAGAGTGGCAACTGTATAAGCGGCAGATGTGGTTGGCTTCGTTTTGCCAAGCCTGCGACGCTCACCGTGACGCCAGTCCCCGTGCCCTGGCGGCGACGAGAAACGCCGTCGACGCCGTCCAATATGTTTCCATCAGTCGCCGCTGGGACTTGGCGCATGCGCATAGAACTCACGCAAAAGGCGGATTGTACGCATGCGTATAGTGACAGTACGGATGGGATAATGACGAAATCTTGCTGATAACACACTTAT
Source organism: Amblyomma maculatum (assembly GCF_055883805.1). Classification (NCBI taxonomy): domain Eukaryota; kingdom Metazoa; phylum Arthropoda; class Arachnida; order Ixodida; family Ixodidae; genus Amblyomma; species Amblyomma maculatum. The sequence continues at coordinate 93,018,708 of NC_139348.1, forward strand.
TCTTCTTCGAGATTCTACCATATATAATTTATTTATTTTATTTATTTTGTACACACTACAGCTCCATCTGGAGCTATAGCAAGAGTGTGTGTGTGTGTGGGGGGGGGGGGGGAGTGCATATTTTAAGAAATTACAAATGGAAAAGAAAAAATGTAAGGTAATCATACAGTACAATATCAACAAACAATCGAGCAAACAATCAAACAAACGCAGAAACAAACTAATCATTGAATTCAGGTTATAAAGACAGTGATTAACAGCGGCTGATTGCCCTAACAAATTTAAGCAGTGGGAGGGAACGATGTGATCCAGGTATTCAGTTCCATGCCTCGATCGTACGAGGGAAAAAAAACTGTGTTTTAATAGTTTTAATAATAGTTTGCTATCCGTCACACATAAGGTAGTTACACAGGTAGAAATACAATGAGGGATAAATGTTCGGAAAAACAGGATACAGAAAATTGTGTCTTCTCGTAGCATGCAAAGCTTAATATAATACTAATTCGAGGTCATGGCGACATATGGGAGCATCAATAATCTACAGCCATTCGTTTATCGATGTTGTGTTTTTATTCCATCCAGAATTTCTATCCTCAAGCCTCTAGTCTAGGGCGGATGAGATTGAGTGTTCCATTCTTTCCCCGATTTCCTTATCTCATGCTTCAAAAAACATCCGGGGTGGGACAGACACGTGCCTAAAAATACGCGCCATGAGCTCATCGTAACCGCGTCGAGATCTTCTGCAGCCACTCGGTATCCTGTTTGGCGACGGGCGCCGCTATTTTATACTCTCACGTAGGGGCGGCAATGCGGTCTACAAAAAAAAATGAGGAGACGTGAACTTCACAGCAATCAACTCTTTATTGGGCTTACTTGCGCCTGCAAAAGAACTGAACAACTCGGTTGCGGTGATGCCATCTTTTAAAGGATGGCGTGAGATTGTCATCATTTAATAAGTGCCTTTTTAATTGTTTCAGTTCTCGAAGAGTAGTTTGTTTTAATTTTTTGATTTGACATGAACATTTGCGAACAGATATCACTTGCTGCCGAAACGGTGTGCTCCGCAGGTGTCGTGTAGGCAAATTTCCTATTTGCCATGCCCTACGTATATATTTCGAAACCTCTTTTAAGAGTCCCCTCTCTTCTAAGTGAAGTATGATGCGCTTTTCATTGCTGTAAGAAGATTAACTTTCCTTTCATGATACCTGGAGCGAATGTAGTGTTCATAATGTTAGGGGGCCACAGAAACGCTATTGTAGCACGCGGGGGGCATCAAAATGTAGCAACTGTTCAGTAAGTATGTAATATGTCTGCCCCATTTATAGGGAAATACTAATGTAACAAAATACACAAATAATGAGAACGTATATATAAAAAACACACTCTCTTTGCAGTCTCAGCCATTCAAATTCAACTCAATTATAGTACCGATCTGACCATTATGGGAAGCCGAGGCTTTGAAAACGTCTACATCGTAAAGCTTATTAGACGAGATTTTGAAGGAAAAGCGGTTCGTGAATAGGGACAGTGGACTAAAAGTAAACCGCAGGCACTAATCCTCCGTAAAACATATATACTACGGAACGTACTACGGACCTCCGTACTACGGAACGACAATAGCCATATCAAGCAATGGTGCCATGTAAGAAAATATAAATTGTGAAAGCGCGATAATGTTCTTTCTCCGAAATCATCCCTCGAATTTCACAACCCTACATGCAGATCTTTTCAATACTACTAGTTGCGAAACTTCTCACAGGGCCCATGTATCGAAAAACAGCGGTTTTGATTGGTGAAAATTAGGGTGTACACGAATGGTGGCGCCACCCGCGGCCATTAAGGAAACTGAGTCTAAATTGCAAACTTTCAGATTGTTCCTAAATGCACCAGCACCATGGAAAATAAAGTTATTTGAAGACATGCAGCAGCAAAAGTTGTTAAAAATAATAGCCATACAGTTATTTAGATGGAAAAGAAGAGAGAAAAATGCGATTTCTAAAAGGTAATGACGGCAATTGCAAAAAGCTTTTACTGACCGCTTCCAGATAGCGTGGCAATTCATAAGCACCCGAAAAACGCATACAAAATCTGGTCATTTTTGGAAGCAGAGTTTCGCAACTTGTATTATCCAAAAGCTGTGCCCTACAGGTAGACTGCAGTAAATGCTCGTAATAATAAGCGTCGTTGACCCGCACACCTTCTAAATGAGTAAGTAGAGAAGAAAGAAAGCAAGAAATTCTTAGACACTTAGGACTGCTCACATCGGAAAGGCGATAGCAGTACTTTTCCTCGGCAACAGTTCTTTTTCAAAATTTCTTCTTTGCGATGGCACGTCTGCGTGGATTAATTTGCAGGAAGACCGGTACACGTTCGGAACTTCGAGCTGCTCTCGGACAGTGAAAGGTGCCACTTTGTGGAGCACCAAGCACAGTTGTTCTGGCACGCCGAACTCGATTCTTCATTTGAATATATCGCCCGCTTCTGCGTAAAAAGCGTCCGCACACTTCCGCTTGCAAGCCTCTGACAGGAGCATTACATGAGTCACAGCCACCACCTCGTCGCCTGCTCCTTAAGAGTAGATACACCGCTCAAAATGAACAGGACGAAACACAGAAACAAACGGACAAGGCGCTACTGCAATAGAAATGTATTTCGCCAACTCGCCTCTTAATAAGGTGCGAGCTGAAAAGAGCGCAAACAGAACAATTGGCAGGACTCTGTGGGGACAAGCTTGTGAAATCAACGTGTACCCTAGAACAAAAGTTCTTTTTCCATCATCAGCAAAACGGTAGGCGGGCCACCACAATTTTCCTTGTTTTTTCGATTAGACATGCTTCAATTATCTCTCTCGTATCTTTATCTTTGTGCTTACTTATGACACACGCGTAAGAAAACATTGAAGCGCAATCTCTGCACCCTCTGCAATGCGCAGCAATGTGGCCATTTATGGAAACATTTTAGTACTTTGGAATTAACACAGACATTACGCAAGAGTGTTGGCCCTGGACTGATAGCACCAGCAGGCATGATGCAATGATAAACGGGGGGTGAGGTCAACAAACCGTAAGCTATCGTTTTTAGGAGCTCGAAATGTAAAAGCTAGAGGTTGGAGGCGCTTCCTAAACGCAGAAACAACAGTGGCAGTGGAAGTAGAAAAGTCAGTATGAGAATATCACGTAATACCAGGTGATCGTCAACGTATCTAAAAATTTTTTGCCACGCCCATTCCTGCTAGACTGGCAGAAAGCCTTCGATTGTAAAAAGAAAGATGTTGCTCAAAACTGGTGCTAAGCACGAGCAATGCACACACCACTTTTTGTGTACATAAACGGGGCCACTCCAATAACTGTGTGTAAGCAGACGACAAATAAAGCGCTAACAATTCTAACAAAATTTTAACCGTGATGCCAGCTTCGTTTTGAGAGCCTACAATGTCGTAGTTGCCAATCGCAACATCTACACAGGTTAGTAATCTTTGTGAGTGGGAGAGTAGTACAGGCCCTAAATGTGCAGCTAGAAGCCATTAAAACTGTTATTAGAGTTGTCGTTCAAAAAAGTTGACAGCTGGTTAGAGTTGTTAATTATGCAAAGATAGTCAATTGTTAAAACCTTTAGTTTTGACTGTAATAAGGGAGCGACCGATTTTGGTCAGCAACCATTTTCTGAAACGATGACTCTGAAATGACGCCTTGATTTATTTGCGGAAAAAACAGTTCAAGCTGAGCTTTTTTAGCCGAGTGAATACAGGATTCAAAACTTCATGGCATCTAGTGGCCTGGCATTATAGTCAACCAGTGACTTAACAAAGAAACCCCCTTCTTTACCTGACGAGTCTGATGACAGATAGTTGTTTCAGAGGTGACTGACAGTGTCATTCAATGCATTGTGAATAGCGCGACATGGTTCCTTTGCTCTGCTCTGCGTGCCTTCTCGCCGTGATGGGCCCACTGAAAAGATTCTGTCCGGCTATTTTGGTCCCTTTTGTGTGCTGCGCTAAGTTACAGCCGTCAACTACGAGGCCGAGCTTGTGTTCCAAGAGGAAATTTTCTGTCCCACACCATCCCCGATACTGTCCAACGTCTCACCCATCAAGCAGCGACCCGTGCCATGCTCTGAATAAGTATCTCCAGGGAAGCGCAAAGAGCAGAATGAACAGTGATAAGCCGACGAACAGTGATTGTGCTTGGTGCGTGCTTGGTGGCCGAATCCATCCCTGCAGCCTGTGTTTTGACGTCCTGTGCACCCTATACATGTGTCTTTATTGTGTGTGCTCAACTGCTGTGAAAGCTTTCTAAACCTTAAGAGTATAGATGTATGACAGAGTGCCACAACGGCAGCGCCACGCTGCAGCAACAAGGTATGACCACTCGTTGCCGGCAGTTGTCGAAGACGAGCGGATGTGCCCCTCAAATCACATCATTAGTGGTCCTTCGGACGTTACAGCAACGCGTGATTGACGCGCTTTTTTACTTTCGCGTACAGAGTTCGTTTGGATGCATATCAACGAGAGGCTTACGATAGAACAACAAAATCCAAAGTGGATATAATCTAATCAAAATTCATATTTACAGCATGACCCAGATTGCGAAAACCTTCAAGGCGACTGCACTAATTTGACAAAACCAGAACAGCAAAAGCATCTTACGTCAGAGTTTATCAAAAGCACAGCGTAACATTTATTTTGCTTTTGAGTGTGTATTTTATATCACCTACAGAACTCACCTACAGGAAAGGTCTTGGGGAACAACGGTTAATAAGAACGCAAAAAAAAACTGCCTACAAAAGCATACTTGGCCGTTTTCTTCCGGCTACAGGTGTGCGGGCTTCATGGCTGGTAATGCAACATTTATACGGGGAGCTTACGTTTGTTTTCTCGTCCTTCAAGTTTTGTTGTGCTTTGTTCTGACTGCGTTGTCAGAGCTATTAGCTTAAATAGGCGGCTAGTGATATGCCTGTTACATTTATGCCTTCCATTGGAATGTCAGGATGGCCGGTATTACTTGCGTAAGCCAACTGTTTATGCGAGTTTCTTTAAACGCAAAGCAAATCATAACACCAGCAACGCAATTATTCTTCTGTGTTTCAAAGCCAGAACACTGCGCGCGTGAGAGAGAGAATATGGAAAACTGAAATTAGGGCACACAGCAGAGCATATGGCCCCTCAAAGATTTGACACCATGCTGTAATACATCAAGTTATGTCTTCAAACGTATTCCATGTCAGAAAATTAACGCAATTGTTACGTTAAGTAGGCACAATGCATAGCGCACCTTACGGAATATATTCTTTCTTTTTTTATTTCGAAAAGCGCTTATTTATGGGAACCAAAAAAAGCCAAATAGTGAGGTCCCAACTCTAGAGAGAAGGTAGATAAGATTAGGATAATCTCTAACAACATCAATCCAGCGCATTGTGGAGCCGCAGAGCTCTATCTTGGCGACGTGAATATGCAGACGACCGATAAAGTGCGCGCGTGGGCAGAATGGTGCCTCGCTAAGACCTCTCGAACTGATAGTGCAGGTCGAAAAGAAAGAAGACAGCCTTTATGTGCTTTCAAAAATATCTGGAGGATAAGCCCACTCTTATGTGCGGCCACGGCGACGAGATGAGCTTGAGCATCTGAACGGGCAATAAGCCTAACGTAGTTCTATTCTCAGCAGTACGCGATAACAGAACTAAAGGGTGTCGCCGCTACGCGATAGCAGTGGGGATCCTGAGCTAAGCTAAGGAAGCAAACACTGGCCGTTCGACGCCAGAGCCTGAGGTACTACTCTAGCGCAGCCAACTTCAGTGACGCCCGCCGTGCTGTCCAGTGAGTCATAGCTTCTTGTGTGTGTTTAAATTGCGTGCTGCTTTACGCAAGTGTCACCATAAAAATCTAAGTCCACGTTCGGTATTTCTGTTTGCGATACCCAGTACAGGGTTCCAATGCCGAAATATACCGGTTGCTTGGACGGTCTACAAAAACATCACTGCGCTGTGGATTATGTATTTCGCCACTATTTCACATTTTAAAGTTAGTCTGCGCCCGACAGATTACTTCCGCTCTGAGGGCCGTCAAGAACAAACGAATAACAGTTACGTGGGCAGAGCAGGGTTTATGGCTGTCTCTTAGAGCAGGCGGGTGAGGGAGGGAAGCTTTTTGTATTTGCGCAGGTCATTTGCAGATGTCTTTAAAAAAAATGAGGCTTTGCATCTTTCTTCCACAACAAACTCCAGTTTAAGGAGTGAGGCTTCTAGAGCTGCAGAGGGACAGCCCCACGCCGTTCACAGCCCGCAAATGTAACTCAGTCAGCTGATAATTTACTTCACAATGGGTTAGGTTCAGTTCGCGCTCTCCACCAGCGGAACGGGCCAATTCTCGCTCGCGGTGAGCTGTTATTACACTCCTGACAGTGTAGAGTGGAAGTGTCCCGTCTCGAACAAAACCCGACGTGAGCGGAGGTAAAAACGGCAATGTTGACATTTCTCCTGTAGAAAAAGACGCATTTATTGCTGAGAAAATTTGCTTTCAATTCGGAACATCTTTTCTCTGTCGTGTCGATTTAAATCCATTAAGTAATCGACGGGTAGCGACTGGCTTTCAAACCTAGCCTCTGAAATTTATTTATTTATTTGAAATACCCTAAAGGCCCAATAGGGCATTACATAGGGGGGGGGGGGGGGGGATGTTGAAGCAAATCAGTGTAGAACAAAAACAGATTAACAGATGATGTCATGGTGTTGGGAAAGGTTGAGGGTCGCCGGAGAAGGGGTAGGCAGCGAACGCGATGGTTAGATGGCATTCTCGAGGCATTGCAGATGAAGCTATGTGATGTTAAGAAGATAGTGAGAGACCGGAAAGCGTGGCGTGACATGGTCCATAGGGTCACGAAGAGTCGGACACGACTTAACGACTGAACTGAACTGAACTGTCATGGTGGTATGTGAGGGAAGTAAACTAGTCATAATAATCTTTATACAAAACTAGAGAAAAAAAAATAGTCGGGCAAGCAATATTTCAACATAATAAGATAACTGTAAAAAGATAAAAATGTGCAGCGATTTCAGCAAGAGGGAAAAACTTGCACATCGCGCAAACACACCGCACCTAAAGTAACGGCCTGTTTAGCGTAGTTTGTTCTCCCTTCCGTTTCTGGTTGCACATGTTTATAAGCATAAAGCCGTAACCTCCATATTATGTGAAAGACTACAGATGATTGATAGAATCCCTGCTTTAACCAAGCTGTACGAACGTGCCTTCGTGACCTATTATTCAGGTTTCAATTCTTCTTATTCAATTATTTCAATTATCCTTATTCGGGTTTCAATGGTCCCATCAGATTCGAGTACCATATCACAAATTGTACAGAAGATGGCAGCTCATGGCATAAAGTGGTAATTTGTCATCAGAAAACAGGTACAATATAAATAGAAAGCTCTGCTTTAGTCATCCCGTACGAATGCAGGTACTTGGGTGACTCAGGAGTAGCCTGTCGAAATCGGCATCCGAATTGGGCAGAGTGTCCGACTCTCATCAAACTAATACAGCCCAATGTAGAAGCTCCTGGTACCACCGTTTTTAGACCGAAAAAAAAAAGGCAGCTGCTTAACATAGGCTATATCCGTTTATGCCAGCGAAATGTTTGTTATGCGTGGTTAATCTGTGTTACTAGGAAAAGTTAGACTCACATAGATAACCTACTTTACTGAGTGTACGATCCATTAGGCATGGTCAGACAACGGTTTGCTGTGTTGTAACTCCTCTATATCGCTGTAGGAAATGCAGTCAAGGCACTTGTAACGGCACCCGACTGCTGTCGGCACTGCTTAGAAACTCAGATGTCCACGAGGACAAAAACATACATAATATTTGTTTTCTTGTCTCCTCAAGATGAGCACCTCCGATCCTGAGAATAGAGATGAGGCCGCAACCGCCGCCAGTGGACACAGCGACACTTTCGGAGTGGAAAAGTGCGTGGAACTGTACGATACTGCCATCGCCCCCATCGCGCCCGCCATCGCAACCATACTGGACACTTTCCAGCCTGCCTTCCTCGACCAACCTGTCAATGAGCCATCAGAAGGGAGTTTTTTTAGGTCCCAAGGCCAGTTCCTGGACGTAGGATGCGGGTCTGGCAGGTAGTGTGTCTCGTTCATTTATTCGGAAAATGCTTGTCCTATTTTCTTTAAAAGAACGCTATCTTTTTTCGGCATGAATTTGCTCCATTTACGTTTAGACAGTAATATTCTAGTAACAGAGCAGTAATAGATCAGGTTGGCTCTTTTACTGTGCCAATTTATGCGGAACCGAATCCCGGCAGCGCCGGCCGATTATAGCTGGATGCGAAAAGCAAGGCGCCCGTGTGCTGTGCAATTTCACTGCACGTTAAAGAGCCCCAGGTGGTCGAAATTTCCAGGGCCCTCCAATACGGCCTCTCGCACAGCCCGAGTCGCTTTGGAGCGTTAAACTTCATGAGCTAAACTTTTTAATAGTTCAGTGCGTGCCGCTCTGAACCTTTATTTCCATCCCTGCGAAAAGAACGAAGGAAAGAAGACACATTACCCTTGCCAGTGCAGAACAAATTTATAAGTGAAACTTGAAATTTCTCCAACCCAAACCTTTTTATTTCACAAAACCCGACGTTCTGGGTCGGGTTTTGTAAAATAGAAAAGCGTTGGTTGGAGAAACTTTGTTTCACTTAGTATTCAACTCAACCAGACAGGATCTGTCGAAATGTTTAGCTTTCAGAACAAATTTCAAACTTTTTACGTAAAGCCAGACGACGATTAAAGTCTTTTGATTATCCGAGGTCAACACAACAGGCTAAAATGAAGCTGTTTATCAGAAAAGTTTCCTGCGGACGTAAGCCTTTTGCTAGCTTCTATGTCAAGGCCTGATGTCAGCGGTAACAGACTCAGCGGATGGAGAGTCTGTTAAGCACATTCATCCCGGCGTTGTTTCAACACATATAGAGCTTCACCGTAAGCAAAATTTTCTCAGAAAAATTCACGTAAATTTATTGCGAGAATCCGGGGGTAGTTTACTTGAACGGATTGTCTAGGCTCACCTTTTAATATATAACGAAATATTTATGTGTGTACCAGGTAGATATTCCTGGAATATAATAAAATCAAATAATTAAATAATATAATAAATAACTTATTGGAAGAAGTTCTTCCAGAAGCTAGTGAGTAGCCATCTGAATACATAAGCTTTATGGCTAACGATAGATCCATTCAACACATTTATTATAAAGCTTGCTGATCCAAATCTGCAAAAACAATACCTAGTACTGTGCGTTAAACGCCTTGCTGAAATTGCACTATTTTATTTACGACGCAATATTCAATCTTTGGTTCGATTATATAATACACTGTTCCACATTCAAGCCCCGGTGAAAGATATTTGAAATGTGGATTTAATGGTTGGTTGGAACGTCTAGCGCTGGCAGTACTTTGGGCACAGCAGAATCGAATTACCAGCCGCAGGGCACAGCTTCAGCGCGAGCGAGATGGGCGCCGGAGACAAGCGATGGGGATGGCGATGCCGCAGCGTTTTCTGTTCTTTGTCTTCTTTACAATTAAGCGCCGCCTGAATTTGGTTTGGGAAAGTTCAAATTATTTTGTTGCGCCTGCCTAGCTTCTCCTTGGGATAAAAAAAGTACGATGCTGTGCCTATTGATCGGTGGACGAAGATGATTGGTCTTTCTTTTTTCTTCGCGGAAGAGGTGGAAAGGCAATATATTTAGTGCCGCAAGCAGTACATTTACGATGTTCTACGTACAGATGATGACTTCCCGGCCCGTTTCTGGAGGGTGCTGACTCTTTATTGTGGTTACTAGGAGGTCAAACACCGATAGATAATTTGAGATGATCACACAGAGCCCTGAAATATGGGCTAAAGAATAGCAATCGTAACACGTTCTTGCCGGAATTTTCCTGAGCTTTAAAGGGTGCGCAGTAGTCATTGGTTACGTTTTACATAGTTCACATATGTGAATTCAATAATATAGCTTCTCGTGAAGAGTGATTCCCTACTATTTTCCATTCTGCTCTTTGAGTACACATATTACCGTGACTCATGCTGAATAAACCTTGCCCCTTTATTGCGGGATAACAATGAAGTTCCGCTTATTATTCCACTCGATGAATATAAAATTAGGTAAGTCCTTGTGTTTACCCGAAAAGCGCATTCTGATATGAGCAGGTTTTCTGTGCAAAACTATAAGGACAGCAAGCAACAATAGCTCAGAAGTCTGTTTTAAGTTACCTTGCAGGTAATTTACACTCACGTAGCACCGAATATTCAACGCAGCGCCGAATGCGAGCATAATGTAGAAAAGTGTTTTATTGATGCTAGAGTCCACGGCAGGACTGCAGATTGGGCGTCTTAACAATTTCTGTCCTAGCATACTTATAAATGACCGCCAAATACTGGCACATTACTGGTCATGAGAATACACAGAAGCTGTGAAACAAGATACAAATATACTGCTTATCCACCAGACGCAACATGGCAGCGCTATTTGATCGTGCTTCTTGCTTACACTTTGGCTGCTAATCTGCCGGCTTATTCTGGACAAAACTTGTGGTGCTGTGCAACAACGGGTTAACCGTATGTTAACCGTCTATATTGCGAAATTAATTTTTTCAAACAAAGGTATAACAAAGATAATTGCATTTCTGAATTCGCTAATGCAATTATAATACTCTACTAATTACTCGCCAAGAATAATTACGCTATATTACATTTAAAAAAAATATTTTACAGCACTGCTGTTATGCGGTCTTTCAGCGGTTGTGCTGCACCGCCATTGGTGTTGTTGCCAGTATAACATGCGTGATAGAGAGTCACCAGGCACGAGCCACAATAACATCAAGGGCCAAAGAGAATTGTACAGATAAGGAGAAAGAATAAGGATCCCAACCTGACTGAGCCAGGCGGCACTCCGAGAGCAAGCAATGAGCGCCCTCTTCGGCGGGAATGTCATAACGTGGAAGGCAGGCGGGTGAGCTGAGGCACCTCATGTCTCTATGTAACGGCTGTATTGCGGTTGTTTAAAAATACGCAACCTTAAAGGACATTTTCGGTGTGGAAACCTTAAAAAAATGGAAAAACTGCTTTCTAACGTGTTATGGAATACGTCGTACAGGACCCTCAATGTTTCTGTGGAAGTGAAGTGTGTGTCACAGGTGAGCGACACCAACACCTACAAGGTAGGTACATCCCTAGGTCAGCACACAATTTCTCAGCACTTTAACGCCATGTAGAGGCTCGGACTGCTAGCAGAAAGAATGCGGGTTTCTCCGCCCGATACTGCCTCAGTTTTTGCATGCTCGACATGGGGATATTTATCGCCTAATTCCCCGTTTCTCACGCATCTGCTTTCGAACTTCATTACATACACTTTCATTTCGCTTGTTAGCATTTAGGCGCAGTTCAGCTCGCTACAAAATTCTAGCTCACGCATTCGTGTGCGCACGCGCTGTAACATCGCCGATATCGTCCCCAGAGGGGATTCCTAATAACTATTACGCACGAACCACGCCACTCAGGTGTAAAGACTCCGCCCTATTGTTGTCCGCACGTGTACACTTGCGAGCTTGTCTATATGTACTTTTAATTAAACTTGGTTTCAAACTGTGAAATATACAATAACTGCACTTGACGTCAAACCAGACTTAGTCTTTGTAGCAGTGGGCTAAGCCGTGTATGCATTCAACACTGCACAGCTAAAGTTGAGTGCAAGCACATAAGGTAGTGGCTAGTTATTATCTCGATAATTTAGTAACCTTTAGGTTAATGAAGTATGGAAAATATAATTAGCTAACTATGTGTTACATCGCTGGATAGCTACTGACAAGAGCAAGCTAGTCTGACTGCGATGTGCAAATAATTGAAACTGAATTGTAAATTTCTAAATCCGTCTAAATTGTCTAACACGCAGCTTCACACTGACCCATCTGCATCCCCGACTGCCTTCACGGTGTGGCAAGGGACATATTATTCATACTTCAACGCGTTTGCTCGAATCTGAATCAAATACGTTTTCGTTTCTCACCCTATAACCACCTGGGATCATTGTAGTAGTAAGTGTGTGAACTCTGAACTGCAACTTAACTATCCGCAACGTAAGCCATTCTAACAAAATCAAGATATTAAATTAAAAGAAATTGCAGGAATTGTTGACTGTGTTACAACAGAGTGAAATCGAGAGATACCGAGCGAATGATTGGATAAGTTAGATTAGGCATGAAACTAAAAACTACTTGGAGTGAGCAGTCAGGGGCCACAGATTTGTTGGGAACCAAACTGTTTAGGTTACTCTAATGATAAAACATGTTCTGATGTGAAACGTGTCTCTCACGCAGTTTCACACTGACCCATCTGCTTCCTCGACTGCCATCCTGGTGTGGGAAACTCGTCGGTGCCGACAACTCGCCGTCGATGCTCACTTTCGCCCGAGAGAACCGTGCGCACCCAAAGATCTCCTACCGAGAACTTGATCTGCTCGCGGATGAAGACGTGGCGAGATTCGTGCGAGCAGAAGGAAGCTTCCAGAGGGTCTACTCGTTCTTGGCGCTGCATTGGATCACCGATCAACGCCACGCCATGAGGAACATCGAGGCGCTCACGGCACCTGGTGGAGAGTGCTTCCTCGTCTTTACAAGCAATCTATTCGTGTTCGATGTGTTCGCCGCAATGCTGAAATCGGCTCGATGGAGCAAGTACTCTGACGTGAGTTTCTGTACTCAAGATGGGTTAGGGGAAGCTTACACAGTGCTATACAAGAACCCGTATGCCATGTGAAATATGCGATGAGTTTTGTTCCCAAATTATTTTGCCGTCCGGCCGTAGCAATACATTTAAGTCATGGCAGATTAGTTTTGTGTTCTACAAGGCGGTTGGTGAAAATGCGGAATTGTTTATCATTATTCCAAGGATTATTTATTATGAGGCTAGTTCTAAAAATAATAAATTAAAAAAAAAAAAGCGGTGAACACCTCCGCATCGCCTTCGATTTTATGACGCGAAAGTGTTCATGGCTTTCTTCCGCAGCTCCCCTTTGCGTACACTTATTCTTGTACAGAAGCTTCCGTGGTCATGCAAGCACCAATTCGTAATTACTCCCACAATCTGAATGGGATAGCATTGCCAGCTACCGCATTTACCAAGCCATAGATACAAGCGTTCGTGTTTTGGGAGTAGCATACCTCAATAGGTCCACCTGACTTGGTAACTCAAACCATGACATGCGCTCTCATGACATCCCACAAATCAGCGACAATTCCTCGCCAAGCGATCTCCATCCAACTACCATCTGCCAGATAAATGTGAGAGAAACTGACGTCATGACTTTAATCCTGACACCAACAGCATCTGCCTTTCTGCAGAACGGAACCTTTCACGCTGTCTTCTCATTATATACGAAACAGGTACAAGTCACAATTAACGACTATTTTAAAAAAGACGCGGAGACCTAACTTAGTGAATCAAACTGAGGCCTTCTGAAAGTTTCGTGTCGTTGAACGCGGTATTTTGCTCTTTCTCCAATGTAAAAAATTGTTGTGAATTCAAATTAGCTACATTGCCTCAAAGGATAAAAATTTCTTACATTGTATAGATCCACTTCAAAGCAGTTGGCTGCAATGTCGGCTTCGCAAGTACTATTATAAGAGTTGTTCTTTCTGTACGGAAGCTATCACGAAACAAGCTGCTGAAGCAACTCTCGCATTATGTACAGATGTACAGATCCCGCCTGTAATCTCTTCTTCGGAGCGAGTAGCCTTTTAGAGCCAGAAACAAAAAACAGTTTTACTTATACAGTAACTTGGAACAACGATTTCAATCATTTGTATTAATACAATAGCATTAAAGGCTTCGTTCGCCAGAAAATATGCTGTCAGCTTTGTGAGCGAAAAATAAACATGGCGCGGACGGTATATTACATGAGGGCAGCGCACAGGCTTGCTGGCGCTGCAGTTAAGAAGTAAAGTTAGGACCACTGGAAAAGCAAAGATACTAGCCCCAAAAAGGCCGCTTATTTTGGTCGCTTTCAATAAAGGAGAAGACAGTAGAGAGTAGCAAAAGGAAGTAGGCCTAACCAAAGTAGTCACCGCACCATGCATCATATACGCTGAGAACACTGTAGGGGGGTGTCCTAAATATGCATTTCGTTGCATCCAGGAAGCAATGAGTAGAAAACGCGGTGGCTAACACATTTCAAAAAAGTCGATTTTAGCTTATGTAAAATGCTCGAGTTGGAAGTAGCAATAAGGGAACTACAGTCGAAACGCTCATTATTTAGATCAAAAATAAAACCCTAACTCTCCACTTAACTTTCATATTCAAACTGTTCAATACGAACAATGGTGCAAAATGTCCTACTGTGAGCAATATAAGCAGCTTCTGAAGATGTAATGTCACTCATTAGGTAGCGAAACCACTGTACCTTATTCAAGAGTTGTTTTTTTAGCCATTTTAGGAATTTTGTGAATCTGAGTTTGAAGGAGATGGCGTCCTCGTTTCGTAATGACTGTAGTAAACAATTACGGCGTTTTCGCAATTACACAGCTTGGACGTTATTAGTTGAAGGCGCTGGTGGCAGCTTTGTTCGAAACCATGACGCCCATTTATGTGATTTTATTTCGGTAAGAAATGAGTACGCCGCCTATACAGAACTGTCTACTGTTAATCATCATCATCATCATAATCAGCCTGACTATACCCAGTGCAGGGCGAATGTCTCTCGCATATTTCTCCACTTAACCCGGTTCTGTGCTAGCTGTATCCGCTTGACCCCTGCGAACTTCTTAACCTCATCCGCTTACCTAATTTTCTGCCGCCCCCTGCTACGCTTTACTTCCCTTGGAGTCCAGTTTGTTACCCTAAGCGACCATCGGTTATCCTCTCTTCGCACTACATGTCCTGCCCATGCCCATTTCTTCTCCTTGATTTCCACTAGAATGTCAAAACTTGAGTTATTTCTCTAACCCAATCTGCTCTGCGGGCTTGCCTATTGGTTGCTAACTCCTATACGATTCTATGTCACCAGCATTCTAGTGAGTACAAATGTTTTCGCGATGTCCCAGTATCGGTCTTGTCACTACGCCACGCTTTGGCAGAAAGCGCACTGCGCACGATATATATTTTAATGCTAAAGCCTTACTATATCCATTTCCCATAATTCTGCTTGTCGTTACCATCACTTATATCTGTTATGATGGGACTGAGTTAGGCGTTTTTGAGTCACCGAAGCGGTGAGTGGGACGACGCCAATCCAAAACAGATGATGCTGGGAGGCCCTATCCTCGCTTTTCGCTTCTGACGCGCCATTTTCACGTACGCCATTCCGAATAATCTCTATGTGGCGCCAGGTTTTCTCCAATTGTTATCAAAATTCTAGTGCAATTTTTTTTATGCTGCATTCGAAGTAAATAAGACGCCATTCACCTCCCATTTAGCTTGGATATGCTAGTCACGCTGAATGCTAGTTTACGACAAAGATTCCAGCTAACGACTTATCTACCCCCAATAGTATGCATTGAAATCAAAGTTTCGGTGATTCCGGCACTAAGTTGCCGCTTGCAGCATGGCAGTCTACGTCCAACATGCAAACGCACACACCGAATACAGTATTAGTACAAAGAAATTTAACCCATGTCAAAAACGTCACAACTAATCACCCCCTCAACTAAGTGGCTTTCGCAGTTCTACAGTAAGCAGTATTAAGCGAATCAGCCGAATATTATTTTTCTTTTAATGTTTTATATTAAAACCCCAGATTAGGGTACTCGTTCCTGCTATAGCAATGCTGTGAATCGATACATTTCTGCTGCTTTTTTCGGACTGAATGTCGGCAATAATGAAGTAAAAATAAAAAATAAATATATGCACTATGGCACAGTGTACAGTAGTTTGCTTGAGACCTACTCGCAAATGTCTTTGGTCACTGAGCACTCGGCACATCGTGTGTATACGACGCACGCACGCGCCCACTGTACAAAAGAGTGACGGCCGACGGTGGAGGGCGATCGGCCGTTATCTTCCGGAATAGCACACGCGGAGCATTCGGTCGCAACGCGCTCTATCTGGCGAGTTGAAATAGGAGGGTCATTGTGATAAACCCCAGCATATATGGTCAATAGAGGCGCGGCATCCCATTTACGGTTGCCTATCGTCCCTCTATAAGGTATGAGAGCACATTTAAGTTTAATAAGGTCACTTTCTTTTACAAGCACTTGAATATTCACACATAGTAGTCTAAATTACACTGCATAATAATAGAGTAAACTAGAAAACGAAAAGGCCACGACACGAATGTGATAAAAACAACAGCTGAGTAAATGACAAGACTAAAACCCAACAACGGACAAAACACTGCGATAAAAAGAATTTAATAAAGATAACAAAGCAAGTATTCCAGATATAATAAGTATGGGCAAGGGTTACATAGAAAACAGAGCGTAAAATACTAAGTCAGATCAAGGTTTAACAAAGGGGAAAAGCATAATCGATTATCCAAAATTTGTGACAAAAAGGAATTCTCACAGTATTCTTGTTAGTTGAGGCGTCGAAGGCTGGGCAGTACAGATCAGAAGAACGATGCGTTGATCGCGAGTTCGGTAAAACACAAGACGCTTACCCGAGGGGCCTCGAGAGCGTTTTTATACTCTCGGCTGGCTGCGCAGTGCCCGCGTCAAGGACGCGCGGTCGCTGCCCGAAAGTCATGTCGAAGCCTGCTCATAGGAACGGGGAGATACCGTGCGTTTCGCTCTATATTTGAGGCAGGAGATACCGCAACGTTCGCAGTATAGGTGTGGCAGCTTGTTACAGTCATCAAGCCCGCGTATTCGATGTATACACACAGGATCACGTGTGTTCACTCGCGGACGCGCGCACTGCCCAGCGTCAACTGCTCGCGGTGCAGTTCAGTAGATGTTCGAGGGTTTCTACCGCGCTACAGCCGTCACACGTGTCACTGGTGGCAGGTCTGTGGCTCATCACGAGTTCATTTGTCTTTCTGGGAAAAGAAAGCGCCTGTGAGTTGCAGGGAGAGGTTATACCTCAAGCACCCAGTAAAGCATGTTTTCCACAAAAAGGATTAAAGAGGGAATTGCCCCCTCCCCCCCCCCCCCCCGAAAAAAAAAAGCCGACAGTTAACGGGTTTGTCAACACGTTCTATCCTGTGCAGGCACACATAAGGACAAAATAAAAGAACTATACATGGTTAACGTAAAAATGGTGTAACACCTACACATGGTATGAGCATTCACATGAAGTGTTTGAGCTGTCTAGAAACTGGTTACCACCAGCCATAGCGGGTACGCAGCGCCGTGAAGCCGAGTGCCAGCGCACCGGAAGCCGTCAAACCAGAAGGCCCGAAGGCCCGAAGGCTGGCGTTGGAGGAAGGGTCACATGATGGTCTATAGACCTTTTCATCGGGAGAGGAGGTTGTCGAAACGCCTCCTCTCTGGACTGCTGCTAACCAGTTCCGCTGCCGCCTCTACCGTGTTGACGCTAGGCGCACACAACAGCCCAGCGAGCAATACGGTGACGCCCAGGAGGCCCTCGTTGCAAAGGTCTATAGGCCGTGCAGGATCGGCGGCGAGAAGCTGCAACGCTCCTTTCAGCGCCACTCCGTACGTGACTGAACGCGAGCAAAGCGAAGCGTGCACCTAATGCACTAACATAAACATAGAGATCAACTTTTTCTTGAAACGAACTTCTATGTTTAGGTGCCTCACTTAACTTTTCTCTCCAGATTCTGCTGCCCGTTATTCCCGAGACGAGAGAAATGGAGGACCTTGCGTCTTTGCGCTCTCATCTGGTGAGCGTTGTGCGAGCGACCGAACTACTACCTCTCGCTTGCGAAGTCTTCCGAATCACAGCAAAGAATGGACTGAGCAAGGACAGCGCATTAGGCAAGTGCACATTTCTTCCTGTCGTCGCAGCTATTGAACAGCTCTCTCGCGTGCCGAATTTAGAGCACAGACCACCAATGTCGAGCCGTATGACAGGTTTCATGACAGGCATTGAGTCAAGGGCATATCACCAGTTTAGCAAATAATCGTATGACTGCCTGCGGTACAGATGCGAAGAAATTAACTCCCTGCCCATCATTGTAGTAACCCCTGTTGCTCTTATGCAGATCTTGGATTTCAGCAAAAGATATTAAGTTTTGGCTGAGTTAAACGGCAAGTCCAGGTTTCTTAAAAGTCAATTTGAATTGGAACAGAATAATAAGATACTGCTATAAAATAAAAAAAACAATCGACCACTCTTCAATGTACCGAAAAATATTTAGTTTTCAAGTATATCTTTTGCTTGCGGCTGGCGGTTGAGCCTGCAAGAGAAATTAAATGGCGCAGCGCTGGTCCTGTTCTTGTTGCTTCAACGTATGTCCCGTTTCTTTTGTGATGGTATTTCTTCACATCACTAGCCACCGATTAGTACGCCCCAAGGTATTATCGATGCCATGCGGAACGTTTTGACAAAGCGTTTGCCAGACACCCACCGGTAAAAATGGGTACAAGCGTTCCCCGGCCTGGCGTCCGGCACTCACAGGGGTGTGCACTTGGAAGAGGCTCCGCAAACCCCGCTGCGCTCCTTCAGGGGCAAAACAGTTTCAAACACTTCAGCCTGCAAAGGTGGTTCGAGTTACCGTGTTTCACGGGATTCAAAACTGAAAACGAGCCGTGTCCTGCACACGCGAAAACTCAGAAAAGCCTTGAAGTTTCAAGTGCGAAACGCTATAAACCAGCGTGTCGAAAGATGTAAAGGTTCACTGTCACTGACGAAGTTCACTTCTCAGAGAATCACTGCAGTCCTCGGCCAGTCCGGATTCCCGGCTGTCTGACGTCGCGACAAAAAAAAAAAAGGGTCGCATAATGGACTTTTGACGCGCCAGGAGGAATTATGGTTGTCCGATGGCGGAACGGATCAATGTCACATCGGAGCAACTATTTGGACCATGACCCCTTTTCCCAAGCATTTCACCACAGAAGAGCTGAGCATCAGGCCGGAGGAAGCTTGTGCCCATTTAAAACCGGTGGGTACCCGGCAGCACCAGGGTTCGACCCCAGTACCTCCCGAATGCGAGGCGGATGCTCTATCACAAGGAGTTTTTTACGGAGTTTCTCCCAAGTTTATTTTTTAAAAAAACTAGAAGGTTGCCGAGGGCATTTAGGAATCATTATCAGGATATTTTACCAGACTTCCAAAATGTTCACGGACTATTTCCCATTAAAAATTTAGTTGGTACGGAGTGATGGGAATGTGTTTGTTAGCAGAGCGAAAAAAAGATTGGAAAGGGTGCGACCAAAATCAGCGCTCGCATCCTCGCAAATATATGCAGGCGCGCCTTAAAAAATAACCACAGTGAAAATCACGTTCATAATAAACGCCGTATTCGCAGAGTAGCAAAAAAAAAAGCCCATACTTTGCACACTCATCATGGGAGAAGCCTCGGCAAGTAATAATGCACTTTGCAACCCTAGCCCCTTCACACGCACATACAGCCTTACATCCATGACGTCACAACACATTTTCTCTCGAGGACGCAAAGATCACCGCATATGTCTAGATAACATAGGCGAAACGTGTGAAACTCACATTACTATACTGGTCGCCGTGAGGAAATTCCGTCCACCCCAGTCAGAAGCCCACAAATAACAAAACTAACAACAATATGAAGCAAACAAACAATAACAATCAATATCAGTCATATAAATAAAAATAAACCAAAAAGTCTACTTCTCAGGCTACACCCTTCTTTTCATTGCTAGCACAAGTGTCCTGTGCTCGATGCTCCCTAAACGCCGAATGGGCGCCACTTAAAGGTGGTTTATAAATAGCTATTGAGAGATTACAGTGGATAATAATACCTAAGTGAAACTTTCAATTTCGCCAACCAACACTTTTTATTTTACAAAACCCGACATTTCGGAGCCCGCTCGACTCCTTCTTCAAGGGCTGTGTGCAGCTATAGGTAAAGTAATGGTGGAGGGAGAGAAGAGGGCCGTTGGAGAAGAGGGAGGTGTGAAAGAAATGAGAAAGAAGGAGGGGGGGATGCACCGACTGTGATGCTAGCTACATTGGCGAAACGGAACGAAAAACCTAAGAGAAAGAATTCGGCAACACGGGAATGATGTACGAATTTTTTCAAGAGAACGCAACCCTGTAGCTGAACATTCGGAAGATTCCGACCGCAGAATAAATTTTGAAGAAACGTTCATCCTGGAGACAGAGACCAATCACCGGAAAAGACGCCTCCTCGAGTTATGGCACATACAGTCGACCGCACATAGCGTCAGCCGAACAATAGGCAACCGCCCTGCTCTATACTTGCAAGGTCTTTGCTCCCTCCTGGCCACCTCACACAAGAAAAAAAAAAAAAGTCGCCAGCGTGCACCCCCGCACCTGCGGCACCGTGACTCGTCATAACCCCTCTCCTTCCTTCTCATTTCTTTCACACACATCTCACCCCCTCCCCTTCCCCCCCCCCCCCCCCTTCTTCTCCCCTTCGACCATTTCTTTACTTATAGCTGCACGCAGCCCCGCGCCATGCACCCTCGAAGAAGGAGCTGAGCCGGCTCCGAAACGTCGGGCTTTGTAAAATAAAAAAGTGTTGGTTGGAGAAATCTCAACTTTCACTCAGTTATCAACCCAACCAGGCAGGCAAATCTGTCGAAATGTTTAGCTTTAAATATTTAAATACCACACTCGGTAGGAGGTATCATCTCCTGATGTCCACAAAACGACAAATTTATTCAGTTATATGCTCCCGTTTAAACTACTGTTTCCTTGTACGGTTAACAACGACAAGGAATCTAAATTATCTTGCTATACAAAAGCGAGTCTTGCGGGATATCGCGAACTTGGCGCTTTCACAAAGCTGCCGGCATTTATATAGGTCTTAAAGCATATTAGAAATAAGTCAACTCCAGACATACAAACTATGTTTGAAAGCATTACGCTAGTGCAAGTTAGATGAAATAGCCTTCGAAATACATGTCGCACTAAGATTAGCACATATAAACCTCGGAAACGAGGCAAAGAAATATCTCGTTACGGAAAAAGTTTGATCTTTAGAGAATAGGATGGCGAATTTTTTAATTATTGACCAGCACTCCAATGTCACCCTGTTATTTATCCAAGTCTATGCATCAACCACTACTGCTGAAGAAGCTATGTTGAGAGATTTTATGCTGCCCTGCAATGCCTTCTAGACCGCACTCCATCACCAGACATCCTT
Source organism: Amblyomma maculatum (assembly GCF_055883805.1). Taxonomy (NCBI): domain Eukaryota; kingdom Metazoa; phylum Arthropoda; class Arachnida; order Ixodida; family Ixodidae; genus Amblyomma; species Amblyomma maculatum. The sequence goes on from NC_139348.1 coordinate 93,039,947, forward strand.
TTTCTCATAGGAGACTGGACTGCTAAGGTAGGCAGGGAAGAAATATCCGGGATTACAGGCAAGTTCGGTCTTGATGAGCCAAATGAAGCTGGACAGAGGAGGTTTATCAAGAAAACAACCTGACCATAGCGAATACTCATTTTCAACAGCACAAGAGGCGCCTGTACACATAGACTTCACCAGACGGTCTGTACAGGAATCAGATTGATTATAATATTTGCCGACAGAGATGTCGGCAAATATTATAAGCGCTATACAAGCAGTAAAAACAAGGCCTGGGGCTGATTGTGGCACCGACCATCAGCTTCTTGTTGCCAAATTTAAGCTTCGATTGAGGAAAACGCAGAACACTAGAAGGCTTTTCAGGTATGATCTAGATCAAACTCCATCCGAATATGCTGTGGAAGTCAGTAATTGATTTGAAGAATTAGATTTAGAAGAAAGAGAACCTGAGGAGATATGGACTGATGTTCGTGAGATTATACAATAAGTTGCTACTAAGGTAGTTCCAAAGCAAACGAAATGCAAGAAACCAAACTGGTTATCTGAAGAGGCTTTGCAAATAGCTGAGGAAAGGAGGATGGCAAAAGTTATGGGGGAAAGAGAAAGATACAAGGTTCTCAGTGCCAATTTTCAGAGAATAGCAAGGAGAGATAAGAATACCTTCCTGAACATACAGTGCAATGCAGTTGAGGACAACAACCAATTGAGAAACACAAGAGCTCTGTATAAGACAATCAAAGATATCAAAGGAAGCTTGTGTGCTAAGCTGGGCGTGATAGAAAACAAACGAGGCAAGAACCTCACTGAAGCCTCAGAGATAAAAGAGGTGGCGAGAATACAGAGAAGAACAGTACAAGAAGAAGCCGAATGTGCAAATCCAACATGAGACAGTTGTGATCACTGATCTCGAGCCGGGCAACATGAATAGTGAAGTTGAATGGGCCTTAGCCAGCCTTGGTAAAAACAAAGCTAGCTGAATTGATGGCATTCCAGCTGAGTTGCTTTAAAACCTTAACGATGGCGCTGTTAACGTTCTGTACGCATTATGTCATTAATTTTGGACAGCCCTGCAGTGGCCACAGGATTGGAGGAGGTGAGTGTATATCCCCATTCCAAAGAAAGGCAATGCCAAATATTGTTGCAACTACCACACAATCGCGCTTATGTCGCGTGCTAGCAAGCTGATGCTGAAAATCTTCCAAGGAAGACTGCAGCAGTATCTGGATCGGAAGCTTCCGGGCGTGCAAGCTGGATTTCGTAAGGGCAAAGGAACTAGAGACCAGATTGCTAACCTTCGCTAGACCATGGAAAAAACAACAGTTCCAGAAACCAATCTACTTCTGCCTTATTGATTATGCGCAAGCATTTGACTGCGTAGATCACAACAGATTGTGACAAGCTTTCCAAGAGAGGGGAGTTCCAATTTACCTCATCTCCTCGGGAACCTGTATGAAGGACAAGAGACCACAGTCAGAACTGGACATGGTCTTACTGATTGGTTTTCAAATGAGAAAGGAGTGAGACGAGGCTGCATACTGTTGCCCTGCCTATTTAACCTATATGCTGAGTGCATCATGAGGAAGGCCGGTCTGGACGGGTCTTTAGTTGGAGTGAAGATTGCTGGGAAACGTATCAACAACCTTAGATATGTGGATGATACCAGTTTAATGGCAGAAAGTGAAGTGAAACTCAAGAGACTTGTGACGTGCGTGCAAGACGAGAGTGAGAAGTTTGGGCTTAAACTGAACATCAAAAAGGCAAAAATCGTGGCGTCTTGCCCTATGAAGTCCTGGAACATCCACGAACAAGAAGTTGAAGCCGTGACAGATTTTCTCTTCTTGGGATCCAAGATTACCTTTGAAAGTCACTGCAGCCATGAAATTAGGAGACGCGTGCTTCTGAGAAAGAGCGCCATGACTAGTCTTCACCGCCTAGTAAAGAGCAGGGACATTAGACATGCCAACCAACATGCGCTTAACTCGTGCTATGGTATTTCCAGTTGTGATGTATGGATGCGAGAGTTGGACTGTGAAGAAGGCTGACTGTCGAAGAATTGGCGCATCTGAATTGTGGTGCTGGCGGAGACTCTTGAGAGTTCCTGGACTGCCAGGAGATCGAATCAGTCGATATTGTCGACCACAAACCCTACTGCTCATTGGAGGGTCACATTCTAAAGTTAAAGCTCAGCTACTTTGGTCATCTGATGAGAAGAGAGGAGTCGCTGGAGAAAGATTTGATGTTGGGAAAGGTTGACGGTCACCGGAGAAGGGGTAGGCAGCGAAGGCGGTGGTTAGATGGCATCTTTGAGGCGCTGCATATGAAGTTATGTGAGGTTAGGAAGATATTGAGAGACTGGAAAGCTTGGCGTGATATGGTTCATATAGGGTCACAAAGAGTCGGACAAGACTGAACTGAACTGAACCCCATTATGACAAACATTGTACACTGCTCGCCCTCTAATCAAAAATATAAAAAAATAATAAAAGAAATGCAATTTGATATGCATTTCAATACCAAATTTAATTGCTGTCTGGAATATGCTATTTTCTATACTTGAACTGTGGTTAAACTGTTCATTTTTAGCATAACCGCAATACTTATAAGCATGTAATTTTTATGTAAATTCTGAATTACTATCTTTTTACTATTTTAATTACTATTTATGTAAAAGTGAGCTTGTCTCACATCAGGTAAATGCTTCCTCCTGATTTTTGTAGCCTGTCGTACGGGTGGCGTGAACCCTGCTGGCAGTGTTGCATGTCACAACGGACAAAGTTTCTCCTTTGCCGGAGATAAATGTAGGTATGTGATATGGAAGGGTAATATAAGAATCACGCTGCCAATACCCTTGCATTGAAGTTACCCCTGTGCCACGCAGGTAGGTTGATGCGGCTTCTTTAGAGTGGTGTTTTAAATATGCCCTCGTAGCCGCACTATCGCGTCGTACCCTTAAAAGTGGAGCGTGAGAGCCCTCCATATTTTATCTTCCATTTAAGGCATTCTGTACATATAAATAATTGACGTAATATTAGCTAATATTGGCTTTTTAGTGTGTTTCTTCGAGAAATTGTGTGGTCAATACGCAAGGTAAGTAAACTACGATATTTTCCCTGTTCATTCATATAGCGCCAGAAAAAAATACCTACTGAAGGGCTTACCAGCTATCAAGTTTTTCCAATCTGTTTCTCAAAGCTCACACCTACGTAACGTTTTCACGGTCCTTGAAGTGAAACGTCTACTCCGACGCGTCCGTCGCAGCACAGAAATCTGCGAGGATATACATTTCCTGACGGCTCGCATCCCTCAAACCATTCGAACTGAGCGGGCTACTCAGTTCATAATGCTCTGCAGAATCTGCAGCTTCCCAGGCGAATCTACCCCATAAATGCCACGATTCCTCAGCATAAATGATGCCACCCTTCTTCTCGCAAGAAAGCAGCATCTCTGGTGCCGCACTTGTGCTCTTGTCCATACGTGTGCGGTAACCTAACCCAGCAGTCGTACCCGCGCAGAGGGTGCGCTTGGTTGGGTCCGAGTTGGAGCCCTCACACCCGCTGTGGATCGAGCATGACCTCAATTTCGATAGCGTGCGGGATAGCCTGTCTGGAACTGCCAGAAAAGTGAGTCAGTTACTCACAACTTGCGTGTCTGGCCGGCGCTGAAGCCAACGAGAATTCGGCACCTGACCGCAGTGGGTCTCTCGCCATACCACCCGCCATCTTATAAAGCTCGCACGCAGGGGGTTTCGTCAGCTTTCCTCTTTGACTTTATTTGAACGACCAACCTTTTTTCTTTCATTTTATACCCTTTTAGTTATTTTTACGAATTGATTAGGGCCCTGAAGCAAACAACAACGTTATAAAAAATGCCATGTCAGCTGTCGGCATTCAGGATAATCATTGCATGATCTTACGCTTTTTCTTTTGCAGATTTCTTCTGCTTGATGAACCCAGTATACCCCCTGCTGAATGAAAAAGAAAGAGTGGAGCTTCGTTCGTTCACCGAAGAAGTTCTGCAGTATTTCACTGAGCAGCGCAGAGGAGGAGCCGTTGGACAACACAACATCCTCGTAATACACGCATGCAAGCCCCGAGAGTAAATTGCATATGCGATAAAGGAAACATACTTGCTGAAGCCGTACCATCAACTTCACTTTCCGCTATGCGGCATCCATGCATACCCTATAGGAATGTCAGTGCAAACGTACTTAACTTATAATCCGCAGCAGTGGCTTAGTGGTTCTTAGAGAGCAAATATTATTGGGATATCTCATTCGGCTGTCAGGTAGCATATCGCGATGGTGCAATGGTTGAGGCATTCAACTGTTGGCTCAAGTATGCGGGCCCGAATCCCTGCCACGGAGGCCACTTTTCGATGGAGGCAACAAGAAAGGTGTATGTGTGCTGTGTCAGTGAACGTTAAACCGAGATTTCTGGAGGTCTTCACTACGATCGTCTCTCATAGCCTGAGTTGAGTAAGGACGTTAAATCCCCACTTTTGTTCTGATCATATCAGCGCATATCAAGAGCCCAATATGTGACGCACCGTTCGGAGCGCCCCACAGTGCCTGCCGCAGCCCATGCGCCGTATGAAGCCTTAAGCACTGACGAAATTCAATATAAACATGCGGAGACAAAGCCAAGAACTGTTATTGCTTTTTTGAAACTCCTATAATGCAGGGATGCTTCTATTTCACAGCATATAATACCATTACCTTTTCTTTTCGCCTTCCACGCCCTTCTTAGGGTCCATATGTTTTGGCCTGAATTGGAAATTCATTCTAGAATAATTTATACCTCGGCTTCACCACAATCATTGCACTCTTGTTGGTGTTGCCTCTGTATTTGGAGCGTAATAAAATTCCCATCGCCACTCACTAGATTTTTCTGTCAATGCCAGTGGTTGCAGTCTCTTGTTTCACCAGAATTCGACGCCGGCGTGAACGTTTTGCTGAAAGTATTTTCGGTGTCATCTCTGCATCATGTGGAACACTTACTCACGACACCCAACGTATAGTTCATAATGTGGATTGTGATTGTTGTTTGTGTCCGAAATTCATTCTTTTTTGTACTGAAAAACATTTTTGCTAAAGTCAACCTGAGCTCTGCACTCCTACAAGTGACTACATTCTGAAGAGATTATCTGCAATATTTTCGCTGTTGTATCACTAATTGCAATAAAAATGCCTTCAAAAATATGTAGCAATCCTCATGCAGCTACGTCGTCAATCATAACAGCGTGCGCAAGAACGAGGTTCCGTCGGCAACTGGCGACGGCCGCCTGTATCGAAAATGTTTGCATCCGCCTTTTCACAAACGTAAAAATTTACCCAAATACAATTAGAGGAGCTTAATCTGAAACGAATTGCTATTTCTAAGCCTGCAAGAAAAGAACCATCGATTGAGCTCAGCTCTTCGTAACGAATTTCTAATCCTTCCAGCTCATGTTCTGGAGAGAAGCAGATTGCCTTTCGGAAGGCCTAACATAGGCAGTGGCTGGACGAAATGTATGGCCGAGGTTTACCAGGGCTAAAACTACTAAGTCGAAGTGAAAGTGTCATTTCATTGGGTTTACTTTGAGTAGGCTAAAGTTTAGACATGCGGAGTCATGTTTTTGCAACGAATAAATTACCAATAGAGATGGAGGCGAGGATCCCTCAACTACTAGAGATAACAGGCGATGCTCTATCTACCGTCAAACGCTGAGTGGTGATGTAGTGGTTAGACTATATGTGGTACCAAAATTAACCAACATTAATGGACTGTCATCTCTGGCTCATTAAAGGTCAAGTGGCTTTCCAGGTTGACATCGATTGATACATGGCATACTAAAGCGAAGAGATAAACGCCCGGGATGTGTGAAATTTTTTAAGAAGTGTTTTCTGAAGTGGCAGTTGGCAGTTTAAAACGCGTCTTTGGCTTTGGACAACACACATTCCAACGAGCGAGAGAGCAGCCCGGCACGAACTCTTGTGCGTGAAGGTCGGATGTATCACTGCCTTTGAGAAGCACCGAGATGATGGCAAGAATGATTCTTGGTGCAGTCGCAATAGAGGTGCAGAACAAACACAACGCTGAAAGGGTATCCATAGCCATGTACAAGGCCCTGTGCTCAATAATAATAATAATAATAGTGTGCTCAAGGATGCGCTTTAGGCTCCTTAAATAGTGGTTCACTCGAGCGCAACTTGATACTCCCATTTTATGCACTGGCTGTACGATGTCTCGCATGTATCCGTAAGAAACATTGATACAATATAGTTTGCACTAAGTAATTGTAGTAACTGAGTCGAAAATTCAGTCCACAAATAAGGAATAACACAGACCATCAGCACTGTCCTGAGGGGACTGGATGTGTGCCACGCGCTGTAGAGACGCTGCACGGAAGCTCACGCGAGCCAATTCGATTGTTCTCTGATGCACGCCGGCCACTGAAATAACTGTTCAGGTGGTGAACTTGTAAAGGAGCGCGAAAAATGACAACACAAGGCAACCTAAGGAATTAATGGCACTGAAGACCTTATCCTTTACTTATACAATGAACGTTACTTTTATATACCATCGATCCATGACATAAGTAAGAAGTGGTGGCGTTTGCGTCACCAGCAGGAACTACTTGAAACATAACGGAGGCCTAGCAGCTAGAGACATAGAAGCAGACAGCGTTTTAAAAACGGTTTTCTGATTTATACACCGCCTATGAACACCTTTACTGGCGAAAAGTACAACGATGTAAAGATAGGAAACACTGCGTGACTACAGAGTCATTTCAAAGGATGTGTATTTTACACACGCGTTGATGTCCCCTCTGTTGGAGGCAGCATAACCCACTGAACGCATAGAAGGCAACTTTCTAAGCAAAAACCACCATTGGAGTCGGACGTTTGTGAACAGTTGCCGAGCGCTTGGATGAAAGCTGTCGCAAAGTACTCTAAGTGATTTCGAAACTATATTTTTTAACTTTATGATATACGCGTGCTGTAAGCCGCCCCGTAGTGCGAAACATTTTAGGAGATATGTAAACTCCGCAATTAGGCCAAGTGAGTAAGTATAGTGTGACTTAAAAAGACAAGACTGTTAAACTAACCTTGAACAAAGTTTCACGAGCGTCATCCCTCATCCACAGTCGTATTCGCTACTGCCGCTGCGATCATGGCTCACTTCTGCCCTTGGTAATTGGTTGGTTTGTTGGTTTGTGGGGTTTAACGTCCCAAAGCGACTCAGACTATGAGAAAGGACTTCGGAAATTTCGACCACCAGGGGTTTTTTAACGTGCACTGACATCGCTCAGCACACGGACGCCACTCCGTTTCGCCTTCATCGAAACGTCTCGGCAATATGATATTTGGCTTTTCGTTGTTCGGTGGTCTCGGCAGCCTGTTTGGCACGTCTGGCATGTGGTGAATTTATCTAAGTTGAATGAAGGAGTGGTGCATGTATAAATTAATGAAGGCGACGATGTTCAATGCAAAGCTCGGAAGAGTTTTGCAGTTGGAGCTTGATGAAGGCGACTATGTTTACTGCACAGCGGGAGAGTACGTTGTAGCTTGCACGAGGCTGAACCGGCTGCAGCTACGGTACGGTGTTGTCGTGTCTTAGCACGAAGACGAAGAAGGCTGTTTGTTGTACAACACCAAAATCAAACAGCATGCAGTGCACAAGAACGTGGTGCCACCTGTGGAACACATGACGTACTAAGAGCACGATTAATGAGGAATGCGCATATAAACGCAGTACAGCTAACGCTCTAAAAGCCTCTGCAGGGCCCTTTCGTATAAAAGGCGACTACGATGCGGCGAGATAGCCACGTGTACACACAAAGCCGCCTCCGAATGCCGAGCGCTGAAGGCACAGAGGAAACCCTACTGAAAAAATTGTATGAGGCAATAACCTCACATTTTGTCACACAACCTCACTTAATTCACATAAGAAATCACATACAAGTCGCATATAATTGCATAAGGTCCCATAGTTTCTTGTATATTATCATAAATTATGTACAATATTTTATGATAATGATATGCACCGCATGATACTATGTGTTTACATGAGATTTTATGAGGTTATTGCCCAATAGAACTTTTGGTTTTTCAAAGGAAGTCACTTCCACCGAGGAAAGTTAATTCTGTTCTCCAGGCATCGTTGGGTGCAGCGGCTTCGATCTGATCACAGTGCTGTTACACTGCGCGCCGAATGTCTGCGGTACTTTTTCGCGTTTGTTACTACTTCCACCATCAACATTTATCTAGTGAGGCACATACCCATCAGCACAGGTGAGAAATAACTTCGCCTAAAACACCATACGACATGACATGCTTATATTTCCTACTTGCACCGATGTCCAGCAAACATGCTTTCGGCGCCTAGCAGGTAACGTGCCTATCTATAGCGACGGCAGGAAACTGCGTTCGTATCCGGACAGATTTTGTGAAGATCCGTTTTTTAAGCAAACGCTACTGAAAAACCAAAAGTTCTGCGTGGAAGTAACCTCATAAAATCTCATCTAACCGCATAGAGTCTCATGCGGTTCACATCATTATCATAAAATATCGTACATAATTTATGATAAGGTACAAGAAGCTATGGTACCTTATGCGATTATATGCGACGCGTATGTTACTTCTTATGTGAACTGAGTGAGATTGTGTGAGAAAATGTGAGGTTATTGCCTGATATAATTTTTTCAATAGGGAAGCCAAATCACCGTATAGTGTTGGGCCATTTCAGGCATTCTCCGACCACTAAGTAGTAATGTAAGTGCTGTTTTCAATATTTTCTTTCCAAACACCCAAGAGTAATTAGTTTCCGGCATAATTAGTCAAAAGCCCAAGAGGTTCTACTATTATATGGCCGCCATCAAAAACAAATAAAACGTCTCTGCATGCAACTAGCATATAACGCTCAAGCGCTGTATGCCAGGATCCAAAGAAAGTGAACATTGATAGAGGTTATGACTGTTCATATAAAGCGGCAGAACCGAAAACAAAAAATTTGTTGCGGTTTAACTCTGGTTAACCCTAGTTGAATTGCGATAGCAACGGCGGAAGCTCCTTTTGCCTGCTACATTATTTCCCTATCACGCCCTATCAGTGTAAGGTGCTTCATTACTGGGGACGATTAAGCTCATCCTTTAAGGGTATGACGCGAGAGCGTAAGCTACCAGTCCACATATAAATGAGAAGGATTCAATGCTCCTGATCCGAATGTGGAGCGAAAGCATTAGCTGCCGGTGACCGAGCGTTCTTCTTTTTCGCGGCTGCTGAAGGCCAATTGTAGCGACCGGCCGCGAGGTACGCGAAGGCTGGAAACCTGACGCAGTATTGCTATCGCAATAAACCTGATTGGGGTCACTCAAGCTCTGTATTTAAGGGTATAGAATAGGGAACAATCCGATTTCTGTGCTTTATCCGAGCCTTACGAACGCGCCTTCGTTGCCTTTATATGTAGCGTGACTGATCCAAGAACGCCAGAACACTATTATTCCCCCTTCCCAACTCCAATGAAACCCACTTTGGCAGCTCCTTCCTACTTTCTTATAACAAGTTGTCTACGTAGCGAAGACCATCCAAGAATCACCGCCCGGGCATACCAGCCGCCAGCTGCCAGCTCTAAAATGGGTGGTAGCCTGAGCGTGATGAGGAGGATAATAGGTATAGGAAAATTCAGATTCATCGGTGAAGAAACAAAGCGGGAAATGACATTACTAGTATTAACTAAAAAATCAACGCAGCCGAGGAAGTCTACACAGAACCACACAGTAGGCGAAGTAATCAGAAGACTAATGATATTGGCAGTAGCGAAGAGCAAGAGCGCGTTCCGCTAGTAACGAAGGGCGAAGTCAAAAAAACCTTAGGAAGTTTGAACAAGGAAAGAGCTGGGCAGGATCTCATTAACTGCAGATTTTTGAAGGACAGTCGGGATATCGTGCCAGAAAAATTGGACAGCTTGCATCGGAATCTTAGAAGAACGCTAACATTATTTTACTTATAGGAAAGGGGACATAAGTACTTGAAAAATTAGAAACAGATCAGCTTACTAGTCGCTACGTACAAGGTATTAACAAAGATAATCGCCAATAGAACAACGAAAACCTTAAACTTCAATCAACCAAAGGATCAAGAAGGTTTTAATAAAGGGTAGTCTGCTAGCGACCACATGCACACTATCAGCCAGTTGATAGAAAAATTATGGGAATATAACTAGCCCTTATACATGGCATTCATTGATAACGGGAAAGCACGTACTTCCGCCTTAACCGCAGCAGTAGTACAGTAATACAGGCATTGCGAGATACGGGTGTCATATTCAGAGTACTGAAGATGTGTGCAGTGGTTGCGCCGCAGCCATACTTCTGTACTTCTACATTACCAAAGTAATAAAAGTAATAAAATGTTATTAAGCAAAGCGACAGGATACCTCCAATATTATTCACAGCTTGCTTTTACAAAGTTATGTTAGGTGTCATGGCGCAAAAGCTAAGGCTACGATGCTTACAGAAAGTAATCAAAGATTTGGAATGGGAAGTACCTGATTATGCTGCGAATCGTTAATGAGATTATCTTTCTAAGTAACTAAGAGGACAAATTACGAGAATCGTTATTGTCCTACACAGCCAACGCAAACAGGTAAAATGGGAACACAAAGAATATTATGCTGAAAACTAACATGACGTTAAACATCCTCGTAGCCGAACAACAGTTTGCAAAAAGTAGTGAAGCCCTGAAAATTGTTGGCGGATATGTATACATGACAGGTAGTAACCACAGATACAGATCGAGAAATGCAAATACCCAGAACAATAAGATTGGGATGAAGCACATTGAACTGAATAAGCTTTATTTCTCGTCTCAGAGAGGGGAGGCTGGCCTAGAGGCACCAAGGGCCTGACAAAGGTCCCCGCCCCCTACAAAACCAGTTTCAACAGCGGCAATATACATAAATGCAGAAAGGACATTCCCTGCAAAGTACAAAACGTAGAAACAAAAATGGTATACAATACACTTGTGTGTATTACATACTGCACAGCAACACTGCGGACTTAAGACAGCAGTACTTTATATACACTTTGAAAAATATATATATACATACGAACAAACAGACAATGAAACAAATAGAAACAATTTGTCAATGAATAAGAAATCCAAACACCACCGGCTAGTAATAATGTATTACACTATTTTTTGAAAAACTTTAATAGAGCACCTAAATCTAACGATTCTCCGACCTCATTTATTATTTCTGTTGACTGATTTATGAACGTCTGCCTCCCGTAATTTGATCTTGTTTTCGGCACGTGTTTGATATTCTGCCGTAGAGGATAACTAGATGTTTCAGGTATACATGCTTTGTTAAATAATTTTTGTTCGTGTACTATAATGAGAAGCGTCTTACAATATATTTTGTCAGCGCGAATAAGTCAATAATGCTGGAATAATTGAGCTGTTTTAATATCTCTTTGACAGCCACGGTAGTTGCAGTAATTATGAAGGATTCTTTTCTGTAAAATAATTAACCTATTGTAGTTCGCTGCTGTTTTTTTTTTCCATACCAAAACCCCATAGCAGACTATCGAGTAAAAACAGCATTATATAACTGTTGTTTCAGCGAAAGAGGAATCAGGTGTGCTATTGTTTTAATGATACTGGAAGGTCAATGCAAAACTCCCTTATATATGAACTCCACAATAGATGTTCTTCAAACCACACTACCAATAAGTTTTTTCCTTGACGCGGTTAATTCCGGTACCATTAAAATATATATTTATGTCACAACTAATGTTGTTATTACGAGCCCTGAATGAAATGTGTGTAATTTTTTTCTGTGTTTAGCCACTGCAACAAACGCTTTAAGTATGTATTTACCCTGAGGGCAAGTTCAGAACTGTCATTGGATGTAAAAAATTCGTTGGTATCATCTAAATACATTACCAAATCAGGTGAGTTAAGCACTTGTATGTTGTCATTTACGTATATATTAACAATAAGGGGCCCATGTTTGAACCCTGAGATGCACCCTGAGTTATAGGTAAAATGTCAGAGGAAATAGAATTTAGCCGAACAAATTGGTGTCGATTTGTTAAATACTTTTTGAATAAATCCCCGGCGAAGCCACGAATCCCTGTATTTTTAATATATATAATAACATAATATAATCAATCGAGTCGAAGGCTTTTCTTAAATTTACGAAAGTCCAAGTGTACCGCTTTGTTTTTCAATGTTCGCTATTATTTTGTCTTTAATATGTAAACGCGCTTGCTCTGCCCACTTATTTTTCTGGACGCCGTATTGGTACGTTAAAATCACATCATGTTCCGTGAAAAAAGACCACATCCTCTCAAATATAACTATTTAAACACCTTTGTAAATATATTTAGGACGGATATTGATCGATAATTTGAGGCTTGGTCTGTCGCACCACCTTTATGAAATGCATGGTGTCACTCGCGCAGTCTTCAAAGCATCAGGAAAAATTCCTAAAGAGATTGACATATTACCATGAGAGCTAGTATGTGACATATTTTGTTTGAGACGCGCTTAATCGGCTCCGGCCTAATTCCGCGTGGCCCAGCCGAAGCGATACTCTTCATTTTGTCGATCAGATTCCGTAGGCTCGGTGCGGTCAGTGGATTGCATCAAGATAGTCCTAGTCACACGTGCGATATCGATTGCATAAGCCACGCTTCCACTATCGGCAAATGATCCAGCTTCCACAAAACTTCGTTCATGCTTGTTATTAGGCTTTTGTTCACACATAGTGTCCGTGGCCTGGTACCTAACTCTCTACGTGTTATATTATTCACAGCGTCTCCATATAATATGGGAGTGTTTGCATTCCCCAGGCAGGGCAAACAAATTTGATAGTAGAGAAGCCTGGGGGGCTTTGCTGCAAAGCCCAGCCCCGGAACACCAGCTACTAGCGGTTCGACTGGCTGAAGAGGCCGCCGAGATCCAGGAGATTTTGCCCAGCATCTGAAGCGGATTCTCACCGGCCCCAAGCGCCTCTCCTCTAGAGGGGAGGACCTTGGGTAGAAACGAGCTTTCTCTGTCGGACAATAAAGTTGACTCACTCACTCACTCACTCACTCACAGCCACCCATATCAGTTTTGGTTCATTTCGCACATCAGAGAACAACTATTCATAGTCATCATCATCATCATCATCAGCCTGATTATACCCACTGCAGGGCGAAGGCCTCTCCCATATTTCTCCACTTCACCCGGTTCTGTGCTAGCTGCATCCACTATTCATAGCACTCCTCTTTAGCTTTTTTCTGCTGATGTTGTAATTGGTTCCAGAATTTTTTAATGCTACAACCGGTTCATGATCCCGTGTTCTTATAAAAAGATGGTGGTGCGTCGCATTTTCCTTTGTCACTTTATAGATGAAGGTTTATCCGAAGCTTTCCTACTGTCTTATTTCAGTTGTGTTTACTCTGTAACGGTAAAGCAGCGTAGTAAGAAATTTGAATGCTTGCAAGAAAGATGTCTCAAGCTGTATTAACAACACTTGCAATGTAGACCGTCTGCCAGTCTATTGCTGCAATTAACTCAAGAACGTTTTCTAGCGAACGATCGTTTATTACTCGATGGCACAAAGGCGTACGGGGAGCACGACTGTTGTGGAATTTGTCAAAGAAAATAGTGGTAAATGGTCGATTATATCGATTGCAAGAGCACCCGTCAATATGTCCTCTCCATTTATGTTCGTAACACAGATGTCAATTGAAGTGACAACATTCCCTGTAACTCGAGTCGATAATTTAACTTGATTTGCACTGGTGTGGCAAGCTAGAAAGAATTTCAGTTCCCATGTCCATATGTTTTGAGAATTCATGTCTATGTTTACATCTCCCTGATCATCACAGGTCTACTCTTAAAACAGATAGTACTCACATATAATGACTAGCAGCTTACAGGTATCGCTCGCGACAAAAGCATGTCGAGAGTACTGCAAGAGGTGCCGCGATTCACGCCCAACACTTCTGGCAGATCTCTCAGTCTCGGGAATGCCTTGAGAGCACAGGCCGTTGACATCGGTCTCAGAATCCAGGCAGGGCTGCAATTCAGGGAGCGGAGACACGTAAGCCAGGATTGAAGCTCGAGCGAACGCAGGAGAATTTGTCGTCGGTGCCAGCTGCTGGCGAGTTACGAGGCTGGCACGGGACAACATAATAGTTCCATCTTACCGATACTCTCGTAAGGTGCTGAAACGTGGAGGCTTGCGAAAACGGTTCCATTAAGTTCAAGACAACGCAGAGTGCTAATGAACGGAAAATGGTAGGTTTTACATTAAGCGATACAAGCGTGAAGACTGCTTCAGAGAGAGAACACACAGAGTTCGTGGCATTCTATAGCAACACGCAATAAGAAACGAGCAGGAGCAGGACATGTAGTGCGAAGAGAGGATAACGGATGGTCGCGGGGGGTAACAATTTCTATTCTAAGGCAAGGAAGCATAGCAGGGGGAGCCAGAAAGTTACGTAGGCGGATGTTACAGTTACAGTACCAGGGAGTGATTTAGGAGAGGCCTTTGCCCTGCAGTAAGTGCAGTCCGGCTGATGATTGTGATAGCCAGACACACACAGGTAGGATGAGTAATTGTGCGCCGGCGTTCATTTTTCTTGCGCTCATCCAATGACCGGATGTGTGATTTCGACGAACGTCCCAAAATCAGGAGATTGCGTGACGTCATGTAATAAAATCCCGTGTTCAAGTTGGAGGCAGCCACCATCTCGGACAGCTCCTTTCGCTCTAACATTAGGATCGGAATCAATCGCATGGGCCCTTTAACCCCCCATTTGAATCCTCGCTGCCTCGTAAGCTCACAAGCATATCTCTTTAAGGTGGCACGGGATTCTCCAGTTCTCTGACCACAAGTCTCTGAACACAAGGTATCCTCTTTGGGCTGGGACATTAACCTTAATCAAATAAAGACGGCTATAGGTCATCCCATGTGGTCCAACACGTGAAATCAAATTACAATAAATAATTACGAACAAGCGTTATATTTTGCTCACTTCATTACATGCTCAACAACACAGTAACGTATATGTTGTAGTAAAATAAAGCTCTCGTGTATATGCTGGTTTATTAACAGTAGTCATCAGTACTTTTTTATCCCCCTACATTACAATTGTATTTTCTTGATTGCCTTATTAGATTCCTTGTCCTCGGCATAATATGGAGTCCATTTACTCGTTCAGGTAAATTTCAATTATTAAAAAAAACTCAAAGAAAACAGTCCCGACCGAAATTAACTGGAGTCACTTGCACTGCCTTTCGATGAAAACGCAACTTGCCGCGTCACTTGCTACTAACTAATCCTGTTGCGGCGGCCGCTTTCCGATGGAGGTAAAACACAACGTGCCCATGTGCTGTCCGATGTCGGTGAATGCTAGCGAGCCGCAGGTGGTCGAAATTTCCGGAGTACGCCACCACGGCGCTTCTCATAGCCGAGTCACTTTTACACGTTAAACCTCATGAGTAGACCAAACGAAACAAAAGAACACATTCGCTTCAGCTGAATAAAAAATCTGCATATATAACCTGATCATCAGCATTCATTTACGCATCTATAGTACTATAAATTTCTTAAGTAAATATTCTTACAGAAAATATTATTAGGCTGAAAAAGTTGACTATCATAACAGCGGACATCGCTTCAAATGGCGATGCACCAGCATTCGCCACTCTTTCGTCAACATTCCTATCGAAACTTTCAGTTCTCTCATGGTACGACAGGACACTTCGCGGAACACTGCGGCGGACGACTCGGAAAACTTCTTTTTATATCACTTCCTTTTCTTTCCCATCCTAATATACCAGTTATTTTTTGCTTCAACATTAGAGCAAGCATCCCATCCCTTGGGGAAAAACCGTTCGGCGAACATTCTATCTACCTTTACAAAACTACTCGCCATGAACCAGTTGGCAGGTGGTAAAGCATGGAGAAATCTGCCTGCCACTTTGAAAGAAAGGGTTGTGTTGGCCGCAAGGTGGCTCTAAGGAGAGAAACCTGAGGGTGGCTGCTATGGACGGCGCAAGTTCAAATTTGATGAGATCACGGTGGGACAATATGTTTTGGTGTTGACACTCCGTGAAGCGACGCGACCAGATCTTGTACGCCGCTTTGGTGCTTTTCTGTAGCGCTGACAGGTGGCGTAACGCAGCAGTCTTGTGTAAAATCGTCTTGTGTAGGGTGCTCGATGCAACGCCACCGTTCAGGGCGGAGACAACCTTGCCGATACCGCCATTTTGAAGCACATGGGATCCTCTGCTCTAACATGTGTAAAGTTGCCGTTCTTGATTTCGGCGCTTCAGAGTGCTTTGACTTGCTGTCGTTTTCATCAGTACCGCATTGCGAGTAATTGCATTATTAATAGCCATATTAACATCTAATTGTCGAATACGTAATTGTACGGCTTAACTTTACGGCCTCAAGTCACCGAGCTTGTGCGGCTGTGGGATTGGAAAACCTGTTGGTATTTAACAGATCCTTTTTCGGGTATGTTCTGCTGCGCCCTGAGTGGATGGAAAAAGTTTTCTTATATTTGTTTTTTTCACATGGCCCATTTTTTTTTAAATCTCTCGCTATGCTGACGGCCGCGCGTCAGCTGCTCGCGCCCAGCGGTTGTATTAGATTTCGTCGCGCGGGCTGTTTCTCTTTTTTTGCGCTCGCAGAAACTGATTTCGGACTGCTTTCTAGAATTTTGAAGTGAAAATGCGAGCCGTTCTGGCCGTACTTTGCTTACAAGGAGGAATGACCGGTTTACAGGCAGACACTAGTATACACTAATGATGCGTGAACTTCAGTATACGAACGTTGCCACAGTGCCTTTCTTTTTGTCGGCGCCCACGAAAACCCACTCCTGTAGTTGTTGATAGCATAAATGATTAGGCAAGTTTTTCACTCGTTTCGATTTTCCC
Source organism: Amblyomma maculatum (assembly GCF_055883805.1). Classification (NCBI taxonomy): domain Eukaryota; kingdom Metazoa; phylum Arthropoda; class Arachnida; order Ixodida; family Ixodidae; genus Amblyomma; species Amblyomma maculatum. The sequence goes on from NC_139348.1 coordinate 93,056,874, forward strand.
ATATGTCCGTGCATTTGCTCTCATGCACAGTTCGCCTGCATCATAGACATGCGTACCGGTTGCTCAGCTGCGGATTCCTGTTATATTTTATTCAAGGTGATCTCTACTGAACTCTAAACTATGCATATGGACCTGCACACAATTTGAGGTTATCAAAAAAGGGCATCATAAAATTTGGGGTCATCATAAACTGTAGATGTCGTTTTCTGAAAATGTAAATCCAACAAGAGCAATAGACTTTAAAAAAATCAATCATTGAAAAAATACAAAATATTTAGTTGAGAAAAGTGTAATACTATGGACATTCCTGAATTACATTTTCTGCCGACTGGATTGGGTGCTGAACAGTCAGGCTGTTGTAGAAATGCTAGACACCTAAAGGTAGACACATAAAGCTCCTGCAGACACGTATGTAACGAAGTTTATCAACATCACCTTAGCGGACAGTAAAGACAGCAAAACCGAAGACGATGCGAATTTGCAAAAGCGTAGCTTGTTAATACAGTTGATGCCTGGTACATGGAAAACAAAACCGCCGGAACGACGCGTTCATAACGAAAAGAAGCACACCGGACGCCGCTGGAAACACCACTACAATTTTCTTTTTCTTAAAATTTTATTTTGTGTTTCTGGCGCAACCTCTGTATTTCTCTTATAACGCATTGTTTCCGCTGGAAGGCTTTTCACTTACAATGCAATTTATTTTTCCAGCGTTGAGTGCAGTCGAACATGGAAAAAAATGCTAACTGTAACATAAATTACCGAGCCAGAAGGACATATATATCGTCGATGTAGAGTCCGTTGTAACCCTTATAGATAAGATATGAAAGCAACGCGTGAAAAGAGATGTAAACCACAAATTATGTGGCAAACTTAAAGCAACAATTTTGATGTGCGCAAGCAGCGAACGCGATGGTTAGATGGCATTCTCGAGGCATTGCAGATGAAGCTATGTGATGTTAAGAAGATAGTGAGAGACCGGAAAGCGTGGCGTGACATGGTCCATAGGGTCACGAAGAGTCGGACACGACTGAACGCCTGAACTGAACTGAGTGTGAAGTAACATTCGCAACAAAATGAAAAAAAAAATGTCAACCACGAATCAGCGAGCAAGAAAGACTGGTAACGCTGATGTGTGGAGTATGGTATTATAGTTCAAGCAAAGCCCTGTACAGCAAGTTGACGTCAGCCACAGTCTAGTTGCCATAATTGTCGCCAGTATCACCAGCCTCGCTTAGCCAGCCTCTGCAACAAAAGCTTAGGAGGAGTTACCGTCTTCCTCTCCAACAGGTGTATGTTTGGCACTTTCGCAGGGAGTTTACTTGGCTTCTGTTGAGCTGAATAAATAAAAAGCAGGGGTTATTGTTTCGAATCACTGGAAAATGAGGACTTAATACTGTCATGTACACGCATTACATCTAAAGTCAAAGAGCACGGTCAAATTTCTGAACATTAACAGGTGGCGTTCATCCTGTCGACCTTTCTCGAGCTCATCCTCATCATAGTGGTGCTAAGGAAAACTAAAACGCCAAAAGGGATTACTGAAGCTAATTTATAGTGATACAAAGAAATACTTTGAAGAAAATTATTCAAAGTACTGAACAGAACGCTTTGATAAAAATTTTGTTGCATATTACTGAGTCGCGCATGTTTATAAACAATGCGCATACTACGACAGGTACGTTCAGAAATTCTAGGAGAAATTTGAGTACCATAATGCGTGTTGACGGCGTGTTTACATGTGGTACATCATGCTTAGGCATTTAGATGTGCAACATAATAGGAAGCACGGTTGGGAAAGAACGTCACATTTATATGATTTCGAACATCTAACTGCAAACATAACGTTGGGTACATTGCTTGCGATTACAACGGCACAATACATGCTAATATAAAGAAATAAGCTAGGAGCCTAGACTTGGGATTCGCAAGACATCGCTACTGAAAAGCATCTTCACTTGACTCTGCATCAGCACTACGCACCCCGAAGAACAATGTTCAAAATGAAATATGGGTTAAAACTGTACTGTAACATACCTCGCCGGTATTTCAGTTTTCAGTTGCTTCCCGCTGATGGCATCTCTATCTTCCCTTTGAGCCCCAGGGGAAATGAAAACAACCTAGTTCTTTACGGGTTCACCCTGCGCACATCAGCACACACAAAAGCTCGTCGTTCTCGCTTGGTGGAACTCTTAGGTCACGCGCGGTCTAAGTCTCAAACAATTACAACCACCAGCAAGTCATCCACAGCCTCGAACAACGCAAGCTTAGCTGCTTCCACTACGCAACTGTCGAGCGCCAGCCGTGATCCAACATAGCGTCGCAGCACAAAAGAAGCGGCGTGGGGCCGATCAAAGGAGGCACCACTCTGAACGGGCGGCGCTGACATCGAGGCACCTTAGTCTTGAGGAATCGCCTTGTTTCGCCGGCCGTACTGCAGGGGTTGAGGGATCATTGGGAGCGCGGCATATGCGTGACCTTTTATTATTGCGAAAGCAATACTACTCCCATTTTCAGCCCTTCGCGTAGCCACGCTCGGTAGGCACGTTTGACCTTTAATGACCCCAGATAGTTGTGACGTTATACCAGCTGCGAGAGATGGGCTACCAAGTCGATTCGTTGGGTGGCGACGGTCGGTAGGCACGGCGCGCCGCGGATGAGATGATGACAGCACTGTGACGTCATACCAGCAGCGACAGATGGGCTACCAAGTCGAGTCGTCGGGTTGCGGCGGTCGGTAGGCACGGCGCGCTGCAGCTGGAGCCGCGCTGTTACCAAGGGGATGCGCTGCCGTCACCCCTTCTCTCGCAATTGAGAGGAGGAGAAGGAAAACGATGGGTATGTAAATGCTCGTATTTGCTCAGCTGAGGCCCTCGCTATGCATCCTGATAAACAGAAAAAAACGTCACGCAGTCTCGATGAGGCAAGGAAACGAGAGCGGGCTACGGAGACAGATGAAGAACGGGAACAGCGTCTCGCTCGACGCCGCGCTCAAGATGCAGCTAGACGAGCGAGTCGCGCTTCTCTCGAATCGTCCTCAACCGGTGACGACTCCGAATAAAATGTAATGGACGCTGTCCATTACAATAATTGCATTGCATTCAATACATTAATTACATTATCGTCATTACATGTGTGCCCTGTGTTAATCGTACGGTCAACGGGCTACACCACAATTGGCTACACTACGAGGTGAACCATAGCGTAGCCATGCTATCATTGCTTTCGCTACCTACCGCTAGCTAAGCCCCAGCTAATTTTTTAGTGTGGCAACGTGCCTAGGAACTGAACCTTTGGATGAAGCCTGGTGATTTTCCGCTACTTTGTTTTACTCTCTGGGACTATGAAAATCAGTGGAACAGCAACGAGAAAATTGCCTTGCGTTCGTTCTGAGCTCGATATCGAAATACAATCTGTGCAACGTCTTTCGCTAGTCCACACAACTGCTGCGAAAATTTTTAGCCATACAGCATATTTAAGACTGGTGGTTGCTGTCAACGAACTCCCTGCTACATTTGCGCCTTTGAGTGCATTTAACTCTCTTTTAGTAGTGTAATATGCTTACACTGCGAGAAGAAGCACTATGCCTGAATAACGTCATTTGCTTCCGCCACCTGGGGTTTTAATGTGCACAGGAATCTGGATGGTGTGTCCGCACTTTGCATTCAGGGGTAATACTACAATCCGCGCAGCTGTCATCGAACTAGCAGTATAAAAGGAGACCTCCAACAGATATACCCGTGAGCACCTAGACCTCAAAAAAACGATGCGTGTCTTTTCTGCGTTTTGATTGCTAGAACAGTATACTTTTAGGTATGCAGTTTGCTAATGGCTGGAGAGAACGCCCCTAACGTTCCTCTTATCTAGCTCGTCTTTTACCCCTACACTAGCAATATTGAGCAATTACCATCCTTAAAGAAAGACTAAAACATGAAATGTAAGAACATACGCTAGCCTTGGCGGATATCAGTTCAGAACAGTTTCGAGTGTTCCGCTGGTGCATTCCAGGGGTGGCATTGAGCCTTCTTAAGTGCAGGTATACGAAAGCATTGTGCGTTCTGTGACGCCGCCTCCTCTACTCGCCCTACACTAATTTAGCGGACCTCGGCCACACTCGACCAGGTGGCGCAAATGTATGGCGTATGTACCAGGTTAAATGATGGAGCGGCGCAAGAGCATTCTTTATCAATGTTGTGTTTTATTCCATTCAGAGTAGCTATCCTACATCTAGTACCTCTGCCTCTAGTACAGGGCGAATGTGATTGACTGTTCCATCCTTTCCCCCTTCTCTTGAACTCAGGCTTACGAAAACATCCTGCACGTGTCAAAAGCCTACATGCAAATGTGCGCCATGAGGTCGTCGCAACCGTGTCGAAGTCCTCTGCAGCAGCTCGGCATCCTGTTTGGCGAAAGGTGCCGCTGTTTTATATAAACCCGCTTGCTTTGCATGTAGTTGAACAGAACGTCATTACTTATAGGAGAGGTCCTAACCAACCAATCGTTAGGGCAGGCCGAAGTGCGGTTATAAAAGTTGAAACAGCCCTGAACCTAGTAAAAAGAGACTGTCTTCTAACTGCCTCTACAAGGTAAGCACATCACACAATATCTGCGGTGGTTGTGGCCGCCTGTGCAACGTGGAAGTCTCAAACTTGGCGATGACTGGTTATCACTCAAAAATCAGCTTTCTAAGGACGTTTTATTTTCCCATTTTGCCGAAATATTTATAAAGCACATCTAAAAGGAAAACGTTTGAGTGTTATAGAACAGAAACAATCAGCACGCCCCTCCACAAACTCGTTGCGTCTAGAACTGCTGACTAGAGAGAGAGAGAGAGGGAAACAACTTTATTTGCTCGAGCCAAATACGACGTCTGCTTAGACGCTGTCGATGGGAGTGGTTCGCTCTTCTCTCTTACTAAAAGAACTATTATCACAATCGATAAAAGGCTGGTCACCTGAAAGGGTAAATAGACACCAGCCGAGTCGGTGTTGAGGGTTTGAGAAATGTGCAGAATATAATGAGCATTAGTAGGCAGCGACGTAACAAAAGAGAAGGAAGATAACTGACATGCACAAGCATTCCAAGAATCATGAGTGCAAGATTGGTGGAACATTGATACAGACAAAAGTCATTTCTTTTTCACGTTCAAACCATCATCCAACTTACAGAAAATAGCCCACCAGCAAGCCGCCCAGAAAGCCAAAGCCTCATTCGCGGTTCATTCCCCATCAGGCCAAAGTCTGATGGCACCTAATCTATATTGGCAGGAAGATAGTTCAGCGCCCGTCAGCCATGACCTAGAGAAGTCACACGCTGTTTCCGAGCTATCAATGTACTTGCTAAATTTATTTTAAATATGTTATAGTCCATGAAGGCATCTTACACTTTTCGAGGAATATTTTTGTTGTATAGCAATAGATTCCTGCAGCGCGCCTGAAGTGCGCGGTGCGAATGTTATCTTGTAGTGCATTAACAACTAGCAGATATCTGGGCCTTCTTCAAAACTACGTAAGCATTGTCATTTCTGGGTCCTTTATATTACTTATTGGAAGTTGTATCAGTAAGCCTGTCGATGCCATATCCTGTAGTTCTAAAGATGAAGACATCCCATAATTACTCTAAAGTCAAATCATCTCACTGGGGCCGATTTTTCTCTTCGCTGCTTATTTATTAACTTTAGAGGAAAAGCTTTACTAGTGCCGCTGAGCCAAGGGCATCGGCGCGAGGAAATTTGACCTCATGTGTGGCGCGGAGCAGACGGTCTTCGATTTTTCTCCTTTGCCCACCTGTTGCGTCTTCTTCAAACACCAGGCAAACTTTATTTGCACCGGCACATATCTCCACAATTATAACAGACTGCCTAACACAATGCCACACAGCCTCCCACTTCCCTGACTATCATATCCCTCTGCTGCCACCGCTGCATATGGGCTCGCCTCCTGGAATATTCCATTTCAAAATTCCCTCGACATCTTCGTTTCGTCTAGACGAGTCTATGGTGCCTTTGAGGTTCGTTGACAGCCATAGAAGAGTTGCGTGCCGGAAGAATTATTTCTCCTGCGTTTGCTTGACGTTCGGAGACAGACACGGAGGAGTGAAACTAAAGAAAGCAGTGCCTTAGTATGTTTAAGTGAGCTTAAACTCTCGAAGTTAGGTTCCGTTCTATGTCAGTCTAACGTGACCTTGCAACACACAGTAAATAAACATAACGAATCGTTTGCTTGCATAGTCGGGCTTAGCCAAGCAAAGGCGCAGTCATTTTTTTTTCGAGTTGGGTTGCCCCCAGAAACCAAAAACGCGCAATGACACTTAAGACTGGTTAGGTGTGAGAATATGAAGCATTACAATGACTGAGCGATGGCTACAACTATGACTCTTAAATATGCGTATTGATTTTAGATACTCTGAAGCTTGCACTAATATTACTAAAGTGTAATGCCAAGTTGCACAATATATATGAGCAATGAGTGATGACTCATTGAACGTTACGTCAAATGAATCTTGACTATATCCCCAACCCGTCGTGATGACGCCATGCGAACTTGGTACCACGGACACCACCACCGCGGAGCAGGTGGCATGACCTCTGCCAGGTCATGCCACCTGCTATACGCGTGTTCTGAGGAAGACCGCTAAGTATGCTGCTGAGGATGATGGAAAAGGCATATATGAAGCTCTAATATAAGAAAACTGTGCGAACCTGCCTGGATGGCCTCGGCAAAGCTCGTCTAAATTGTGACCAAAGGATCCTGGTGGGTTCTATTTAAATTTAAAATGTGCCCACCATTTGGCAGCACGAGCGAGCTTTGCCATATGACACGTGATCGCGTGACTTCGCGCAAACAGGTGACAAATCAAGGTAGTGGTCAAATTTTAGAGGCGTGAACGTGAAAAGGACTGTAGAGGCAGGGACACAGATATGCAGATATGCCACCTTTCAGCCAACAGTTCGTGTTGCCGTCTAAACATTGCCTGCATGGTCGTGCTTTCATTATCATTTTGCGAACACAGTAGGCTTTAATCACATGGAGATAATAATGTTTTCGTATTACAAATAAACGTGGTTATAAAATGAAAGTCCAGTAACCGTCTCACCTCGCCCGACGCCTCAACTCTGCAGTTAAGATATAGATGAAGCTAATAGTGACAGAAAATAGAAACAGTTGTGGAGAGCCCCCGATAATTTCCACCACCTGAGGGTATTTTAATGTTCACTGACATCACAGGCTGAGTAGCAGGTCAGATTTTGATCAATCCGGCCACCCTCCCTGCCTTTACTATGAATAAATCCATCTATCTATCTGACATCACACTGCACACGGCAATTTTTCACGTGTCATTGCCATGGGAACGCGGCCGCCGTAGTCGGGTCCGAAACCGGATGCTCCCGCTCAATAGCAGAGAGCCCTACCCGGTGTGCCGACGTGACAGATGCCTGTTCGAAGTACGATGTCTGGTATTTGGCGTGTGGCCAGGATGCGGTCAGCATATGTCAAAACAAACTGGTGTTCTTGTTTCAGTGAACAAACTAGCCTGTCAAGCAAAAGGTGTGTTTTCTTTGTGTTCTGCCTACAAATACAGCTTGCTGTTTAGGTAGCATGTCTGAAATTAGGACGCTATTTCTAATGAAAGCATAGGGCTTCATGTTATAGCCCTGAAACCTTTAATTATTCGTTCATTTGGCAATAACTAATTCCTCGCTTGTTACCATTATACTTGAACCTGAATTATCTCCTTGAAACCATCTGAGAACTCTTGATAAAATCTTGCTTAAACATCCTGTCAGTGTGTCTTTTCAAAGAGCACTCCCCTGTATGCTCCTTTCTCTCTGCACATGTCCTGCTTCTTCTACATAATATAATCAATTCTAAATTCACATGTGGCATATAAGCATCGCTTTAAAGAGCGCGCTCTATTCTGCGCACATGTCAAGATATCATAAGAGTAGCCAGTGAAATTAAAGCAATAACCATCAAGGCACTTTTTCCATTTATGTGACGACGGCTCTAGCGTAGATGGAACATATCGTGTGCAACTATGCACAATAATAGGGCAGAATTATGCCACCTATGACCACACCTGAACACATCACGAAAACTGGGCATAGTTCCAATCACTCGCCGTTTGGAAAGAATACATTTTGTCACCCGTAACACCTTATTTCCGGGATGGATGGGTTCATCTACATATTGTCACGACTGAAGTCATAGGGAGCCGTGAAGGTACACGTTACACGTTGCCGAGGACCAGAGAATAAGGTCAGCTTGTCGTTCCGATCACAGAGTCACAGTCCACCACCAGCGCGCCGCTCGTGCCAACAACAACTGCTTCGTCGTCGTCGGCACCAAACAAGGCTGTCGCGCGGCACTAGGCACGTGGCTATATTTTGAATTGATATACAAACGAAAGTACTAGTGCAGATAGAAGTAAACGGAGAACTCTATTTCATTGTAAGATTTTTCACACGTTCTATATAACTCAAGTTGGCAATCGTGCAATTTGCAGAACCAGTAGTAGACGCCAGTGAATTTTCACTTGAACAAATAATGTTTTTTTATATCTGATACAAAAGGCGTGATTGTAAATTTGAACGAAAAATCTTGCTTCCTTTATGTCGGCACGTATACGTGTTTCCTACCATTGTGACAAAATCCTTCGACGGGTGTTAAGATTCTGTGCCATGCCACAAGTTGCCGAAATTCTTATAGCCACAAATGTTAAGGTGTTGCCAATTGTGTTTTCGATTTTTCCAGGATGAGTGCCTCCGAGGTTAAGAATAGAGTTGGCAGCGCTATTGCTGACGAGCGCACCGACACCTACGGCGTGACGCAGTGTGTGGAGCTGTATGATGCTGCTCTCGGTCCCTTTGCACCTGCCATTGCAGCCATACTGGATTCGTTCCAGCCAGCCTTCTTCGACCTGGTCATCGATGAGGCGGCTGCGGATAATGGCCCCAGATACCAACGGCAGTTCCTGGATATTGGATGTGGTTCTGGCGGGTGATGTGATGCATTTGTTACTGTTGCAGTCCTCCTTTTGGCATTGAAAGAAGGGAGTTTAGATTTATCCAAGATATTTTCATGCCTTTATTAGGCACGCCCGACTTGTTTGCACCATTCGTGCGGGCGACAAAGAAAAGCAAACACGTACGACGTGGACGAAAACCAGATGCTGATGGTATTGAAGCATTTGAATTCCAGCTGCTGACTATAAGCTCTAAAAGGGAGCTTTTATGGGGTTTGGCCTTACTAATTGTTGTGGTGCATGGCAGGGCTCAGCGGGAACAGTAGTACACATGCACACAGCAGATAACTGCAGAAAGAGTATACTCAGCCTGATTGTGTTGAAATAGGAATAGGTTATTACTGCAAGTAAACTTGACTAAAGAACAGCAGTAGGTGTTATTAAGAAGTGGTGTTGATGCAGCATGATAGCTCTAAGTTCAGCGATAGATTTTATATGCTCCCTTTGATTAGTTTTCTTACACTAAAAACTACAAGATGCTTTAATGAGTTTTATGTGATGACACCATGTAACCCTAAGGTTTTCTACCAGCTTTTAATTGTTTCTTGAGAACTTGTGCGGGCCGAACTATGCCATGGTCTGCAAACTATGGCAGGGGTTTGAAGGTTGATCTTAAAGTACTCCGAAAGGTTCTGTGCACCCTCCGATGCCGGAACCTGTCTCTTCAGTAGCATTCATGGTGGTTGCGCCTCTGGGCACAATCCGTCTTATGGCGCATTCGGTTGGGGGACGAGAGCAGAGGCGCCGAGCAGTACACAGCAGTACAGGAGCACGCCGAGCGAAGGTGTAACTGTCCTCCCACGGGAACGCTCTCTGCGTGTCGAGAGCAGTGCGTCACGACCATGTGATCGCACTTCTCTCCCCAGCATTCTCCACCTGCCTGCAGCGGCGGCAGTTGCAACCCGAGGAGAGGACAACACTCCGGGTAGAACTGCTTGTTTTCCATGCCTTTGTTCTCACAGCGCGGCGATCTACCTTATTTGGCCCTTACGATGCCAGCAGCGACTCTGAAACATGCATACAGCACCTGAGCAATGATTTCCGCTCGCCGAGTGCCGAAACTTTGCAGCCGGCATTCTGATATGCCTCGCTTACACTTGAGCATTCGACGGAGCGGGCGAGCGAAATCCGCTGCCGCCGACACGCTAATCCGTTCACAATTCTGTGCCAACATATCGCCACCTTCGCCGCTTCGACTGCGAGCTCCCGTTAACCCTGACCTGACCGCTCGACTGCAGCTACGAGAAGCTTATAGCTATGCTAAGTGGCGAAGAAAAAACGCATTATCATTCACTTCTTCACAAAATCATGGCGCATTTGACCCACGTAATGTGGCAACAAGAGCTTCAATGTGCTATTTGCCGGCATACTAAACAAAAGGGGCATATTTGCCGCTCATAACAAAAACAGCGTCAATCTTATTCCAAATGTCATTCTTCCCCTACTGCATCCTTCCCTATTGCGCTGGTCGCCCGAAGAAAAAGTAACTCGGATAAAAAGGAAAACCTAAAAGGTAACGAAACACCTCAAATAAACTAAAAAGCAAAAAAATCAATTTGTAGAAAAAAAAAGATACCCCTAACGCGATTCGAAATCACTACAACTGGGTCCCTAGCATTCTGCGTTAACCACTCGGCCAAGCCGAGATTTTTTTTCTTTATTGCATGAAGCAAACTTGCGGAAAAAAATGAAAAACTCCACTCAATTAAACTTGTCCATGTCTGAAGTTACCGGGCTGCTTAATACGAGACCGCGATAACCATAGCCTGACAATGCACCATCATTAAAACGTCTAAATTCTGGGAGGCAAACAGTTCAGTTCAGTTCAGTTCAGTCGTGTCCGACTCTTCGTGACCCTAAGGACCATATCACGCCACGCTTTCCGGTCTCTATCTTCCTAACATCACATATCTTCATCTGCAGCGCCTCGAGGATGCCACCTAACCATCGCGTTCGCTGCCTACCCCTTCTCCGGAACCCCTCAACCTTTCCCAACATCAAACCTTTCTCCAGCGACTCCTTTCTTCTGATCAGATGACCAAAGTAGCTAAGATTTAACATTAGCATTTGACACTCCAATGAGCAGTCAGGGTTTAAGGTCAACAGTATCAACTGATTTGATCTTCTGGCACTCCAAGGAACTCTCAAGAGTCTCCGCCAGCACCACAATTCAAACGCGTCCATTCTTCAGCGGTCAGCCTTCTTCACAGTCCAACTCACGCATCCATACATCACAACTGGAAAGACCATAGCACGAGTAATACGGATCTTGGTTGGCAGTCTGATGCCTCTGCTCTTTACTAGGCGGTCAAGGCTAGCCATGGCTCTCTTTCTCAAAAGCAGGCGTCTCCTAATTTCTTGGGTGCAGTCACCTTCCGGGATAATATTGGAGCCCAAGAAGAGAAAATCTGTTACGGCTTCCACTTCTTGTCCCTTGATGCTCCAGGACTTGATAGGGCAAGACGCCATAAACTTTGTCTTTTTAATGTTCAATTTAAGCCCAAACTTAACACTCTCTTCTTGTACGCGCATCAGAAGTATCTGGAGGTCCACTTCACTTTCTGCCATTTAGGTGATATTATCCGCATATCTAAGGTTGTAATACGTTTTCCAGACATCTTCACTCCGCCTGAAGGCGCGTCCAGACCAGCCTTCCTAATGATGCACTCAGCATATAGGTTAAAAAGCGAGGCAAACACATGAATCTAGATACGGCCTCCAGTTTGGAGGTTCTTCACGTGCAGCACACACTCCTCACCAAACCACACTGCTCCTGAAACACGGATTTGGACGATCTTGGTGGCTCTGCATCCTGTCCATCATGCGGCTTTTCCAAAAACTGAACAGTTCCATCCACACATATAGATCGTAAGGCTCGACAGAGTTTTTATCAGGAGGCCAAAATCTAATTGTAATTGGTGTAATTATAATGTCCTTTTTAGGAGTTCTTTGTAGTATGTCCCAAAAGAACATAGCATCAGGGCACAGAATAAAGCAATGATCATTTGTCTCGGGCACATTACAGAGAGGGAGGCGCGTTACCAGTGCGAAAACATCTTCTTATCATGCAGAATTGTCTTGACAGGCAACGTCGCCGTGCGTAATTTGAAAAAGAACGTTTTTGCAGCTGCCTGAATGCATATTTGTTTAACACCCTATAGAACAGTGATGTTCAAAAACTCCAGATAAGGCTTGTGATACAACGGTGTAGGGAATAAGCACTCAGTGAGAGCCTGGGTAATCTGCTTTCTCGAGAGGCAATGCAGGTAATCTACGGAGAAAAACAGAGTTGCGCCTTGGCGCACCGTCCCAAGGCAATACCGATCGAGGCACGGCGTTTACGGCACAACTTATGCACAACGTATTTGAGCTCAGTCACACGAGACATCGCAAAATCACTGCCTATCATGCACAGACGAATGGCCTCACGGAGAGGCTCTATTAAACGATCGCTGACACGATTTGAATTGGCATAGACTCCGAGCACAAGACCTGGGACGAGATTCGCCCGTACGTCGCATAAGTCTACAGCACTGCCATCCAAGAGACGACGCGTTTTACGCCATTTTGCCTGCTCTATGGACGTGACCTTCAGACGATGCTGGATGCCATGCTTCCATGCTACACTGATGATCATCTCACGCCAGACGCCGAACAGCTTGCTCTGCGCGCCGAGAAAGCACGTCACCTTGCCCGCATTCCCATTCAGCAACAGCAGGGCAAGGATACGCGTCGCCACAACCTCCGTCATCGACACGTCACATACCAACCTGGAGAGCAAGTTTGGGTGTGGACACTAGTGCGCCGGCCCGGCTTCTCTGAAAAAGTTATGTCGTGTTACTTTGGACCTTACGAAGTTCTGCGCCGTGTTACGGAAGTCACATACAAGTTCTTCCAGCGGGTACTGTGCAGCCCTCGCGTCGGCAATCACGCTTTCACGCGGTAATGAACATGTTTTGTTATCGTGTAGTGCACTTTACTCTGCTTCCGTTTTCTACTTGGTTTTTCTGCTGATACTTTGGTTTTCGCCTGCATCGCCCATCGCTCGCGCTCAAGCTCAGCTTCCTTTTTTTTTAAGAGGGGGGAGTAACGCCACCTGGTGTTCCCGAGATTGTTATGTGCCGCCTTGAAGAAAAAAGACGCTCGCGCGCTCTGTGCGGAACTCTGGCTGCTGATACAGCTTAGCACTGTCTTTGAGGCACGTGTAGCCCTATTTTCCGTGTATATATATACAATGCCACATAGTATCCTAGCATTGCCAGGTGGCGCATTCCTAAGGAGTGAAGGAAGATGAAGTGTCACCTGCGCCTGTGCGTCTGTTCTGCTTGCTGCCGTTGTGTCTGGGCTAACTCCCTGTCATAAAAGCTGTCCTTGGTATCTCGAATCATCGTGTACGTGACATTCTGGATAAATGTTTCGGAAAAAACAGCTACGTCGTCCAAGTACACAAGACAGATCGGCCACATCAGGTCAGTGAGTAGGTTGTCTATCATCCTTTGGAATGTAGCTGGGGCTGAGCACAATACGAATGTGAGTACTTCGAATTCATATCGGCCATCTGGAGTTAAAATTGCGGTTTTTTTTCCGCCTCATTCGTCCACTTTTCGCACGTCGCAATCTTTCCAGTGAGTCATCCATGCGCGGCAACGGGTATACATATTTCTTTGTCACATTGTTCAATTTCCGATAGTCGACGCAAAATCGGAGAGTACCGTCCTTCTTCTTGACCAGGATGACTAGCGAAGACCACGGATTTTGTGAAGGCTGTACAGCATGGTCATTCAGCATCTCCTGAACTTTTGTCTGGATCACTTCCCGTTCTTTGACAGGCACGCGATAAGGCTGTTGTATAGGGCGAGCGTCGTCATAAGTAATGCTTCGATGTTGTGTGATGGGCGTTTGAGGAACCTTCGAGTAAGAAGCAAAGCAGTACTTGCAAGTCCAGTAAGAGTTGCTCTAAGGCCCGCCATTTATTCTTGGACAAGTGGCAGTTAAAATCAATGTTGCCAAGAGATGGTTCGTTATGTTCGGCTGTCGTGGATGCAAAACAGCCCGGATCAGGCGCAGCAGGGTCAGCGATAGCGATAGCAGTTCCCGGAAACAAGTGCCGGTGCTCAGTAGAGAAATTTGCGACAAGGAGTGCAGCCCGGCAATAGCGAAGCGACAATAAACTCCGAGCAGCGCAGATGCCTTGAGCAAGCAGGTGTAAATGGTTCGCCTCCGCTACAGCTTTGCCAGCACGGAAATCGTCACAGGTAACTTCCACAAGGACACTGCTTCGTGGCGGCAGCGAGACACTCTCATGGGAAACGCGAAGTTCGGGACTGCTTCTATCATGTTCGGCAGATTGTCCAATCGAAAATATGACGAATCTATTTCGCAGGTCGATAACTGCTTCGTACTCTCGCAGAAAGTCAATGCTGAGAATAAGGTCGCGGGAGCAGTCGCTGAAAACGACGCAACTGACGACGAACGTGCATCCGTTAATCTGAATGCGAGCCGTGCACATCTCTTTTGGAGCAACTACATGACCGCCGGCGGTTCGAAGCTACACACCTGGCCAAGCATTGAGCACTTTCCTCCCCACTTGGAGGTTGCCCGTGTGGTGCGCGCCCTGTTGCAGTTACAGCTTTGCTGCAACGAGAAAAACACTCCATGCTATTCTGTGACAAATGCCGAAACACTGACTAAAGCGTTAGGCAGTCAGGCTGAACTTCACAAATTTGATTCCCGTTGAGACTGACGCAAGCGTCGCAATTAAAGCTTGATTTTTTTTTTTTCGTTTTCTTAATTTAGAAAAACGTGGTTGCGGCATAAATCCCACATCAAGCACTGTGTTAGATGCATGGAAGATTCAGCTATACTGGAAGCTGTAATGAGTATCAATTTAAATTAAGGTGATGAGGGCACATTATCAGCTACTGTTCATCATCATCATCATTTATTGTTCCTCAGGGGCCCTAGGTCGGGCATTACATAGGGGGGAGGGGGTAACGAGTAAAGTGAGTAAGTGGTCGTATGATTATACAGTGAAATGAAGAGCAAAGAGGCAAGGTAACGTTATACATTTCTATGTAACCCTAAGTATTGAAAGATTTGAAGCATGATACATTCAATAAAAATTCATATATGCACAATTAAAGAAAAATGCAGATATGCAGATATGAATTATGCAGGTATGGATCAATTTCGCTTTCGCTTTGTACCCGAAGAGCATGCTGCAACCAAAACGAATGCGCCTGCGTGTAAGCACGTTTAACTGAAACAACCTGTACAGTACAATCAACTTAGAAGAATTGTCGCTTTGCTTTTATTTTTGAGTCATACTATTCCTTGCAAAACGACGCGGTTTGTTCTTATGATGTCCTAAGGCACGAACGGCAAGAAAAGCCACCTACTTAATTAGGATAAAAAATATGCAGCATCAAACGTGAAGTGCGAAGCAGTTTTTTTCACTTTGTAGTGTGAACTCTAAGCGTTAAGTAAAAGTGCAAAATGATGCGATATCGCACTAGCCGTTTACAACGAAAGGAAAATTGTGCCCCTCAAAAGACTTTTATGAAAAGGTCTTGCATGACTGTGGGAAATATGATGAGAAAGATTCGACACAAACACCCCGTGCCCAAAAACTGATAGAATGATATAGCCAGAACTGCCGCGTTATTCGCACTTCAGCCCGCGTGCTCGTATCTTTTATTTAACTGCGGTTTCATCTTGCAAATTAAAAACAACATAGGATCATTGTAAAAACTCTGAACTGCAACTTCATTGCAACGACGTAGGCTACCCTAATAAAATCAGCATATTAGATTTTAAAGATACAGAAAATGTTGACTGTGTTACACAGGAGCAAAATCGAGAGATACCGAGAGAATAACATCATGATCCGATTAGGTGCAGAAATTAAAAGCGATTGAAGTGAGCAATCAGGGCTCCTGGATTTCGGTAGAGACTAAAAGCGGTTTAGGATACTCTAAAGATAAAACAAGTTCTGATGTGAAAAGTGTCTCTCACGCAGTTTTACACTTAAACATCTGCTTCCCCGACTGCCTTCGTGGTGTGGGAAGCTTGTGGGCGCGGACAACTCGCCGTCAATGCTCACTTTCGCTCGAGAGAACCGTTCGGACCCGAGGATTCACTACCGAGAACTCGACCTGCTCGCGGATGAAGACGTGGCGAGATTCGTGCGAGCAGAAGGAAGCTTCCAGAGGGTCTACTCGTTCTTGGCGCTGCATTGGATCACCGATCAACGCCACGCCATGAGGAACATAGAGGCGCTCTTGGCCCCGGGTGGAGAGTGCTTCCTCCTCTTCTTCAGCAACATGCCCGTGTTCGACGCATTCGCGGCTATGGCGAAAACTGCTAGATGGAGCAAGTATTCTGACGTGAGTGTCTCCCAAAAGTGCAAAGGGGAGGGGAGGTGATAGAGGCTCCAAGTAAGCAGTTGATTCTTCATTCTAACACAAGTAATGGTAAGGACCAAACATATTTTTATATTTAGTAGACATTGTTTAATAGAAATGTTCAGTCATTCTGCGAAGTACATGCGGTAACCCCAAGCTACTTCTTTTGTTATGACAGCAGCCTGCGAGTACTACCGGGAATGATTTTGCTTCCGATGTGTTGCGTTCCAAATATATTCTAACAAAATCAGTTTTAATAGCATAAAAAACTTTTATGCAAGTGCGTTATATATTTATATATATCATCATCATCATCATCAGCCTGATTATACCCACTGCAGGGCGAAGGCCTCTCCCATATCTCTCCACTTAACCCGGTTCTGTGCTAGCTGCATCCACTTGACCCCTGCGAACTTCTTAATCTCATCCGCCCACCTAACTTTCTGCCGCCCCCTGCTACGCTTTCCTTCCCTTGGAATCCAGTTTGTTACCCTCAGCGACCATCGGTTATCCTCTCTTCGCACTACATGTCCTGCCCATGTCCATTTCTTCTTCTTAATTTCCACTACAATGTCGTTAACTTGAGTTATTTCTCTGACCCACTCTGCACGCTTTCTATCTCTTAATGTTACCCCTACCATTTTTCGTTCCATAGCCCTCTGGGTTGTCCTCAACTTAAGCAGAACTCTCTTGGTTAGCCTCCACGTTTCAGCCCCATAGGTGAGTACAGGCAAGATGCAACTGTTGTATACTTTCTTCTTGAGCGATACCGGTAAGCTGCTAGTCATAATCTGCGAGTGCTTGCCAAATGCGCTCCATCCCAATCTTATTCTTCTTGTTATTTCCTTTTCATGGTCCGGATCTGCGGTTACTACCTGTCCTAAGTAGATATATTCGCCTACTACTTCCAGTATTTCGCTACCTAATGTAAACTCCTGTTCCTTCCCGAGGCTGTTGAACATTACCTTAGTCTTCTGCATATTGATTTTCAAGCCTACCTTTCTACTTTTCCTGTCTAGGTCATCAATCATTATTTGCAGTTCATCTCCCGAGTTGCTTAGCAAGGCAATGTCATCAGCAAATCGCAGATTACTGAGGTATTCTCCATCTAGCCTTATCCCTAACTGCTCCCATTCCAAGTCTCCGAATACTTCCTCTAAACAAGCTGTGAATAGTACTGGGGAGATTGTGTCTCCTTGCCTAACACCTTTCTTTATGGGAATTTTGTTACTTTCTTTATGCAGAACTATGGTTGCTGTGCAGCCACTATATATATCTTCCAGCACTTTCACGTACGGCTCGTCTACCCCCTGATTTCGCAATGCCTGCATCACCGCCGAGGTTTCAACTGAGTCAAATGCTTTTTCGTAATCGATGAATGCTATGTATAAGGGCTGGTTATATTCCGCGCATTTTTCTATCACCTGATTGATGGTATGGATATGATCGATAGTAGAGTACCGTTTCCGAAACCCTGCTTGATCCTTTGCTTGATTGCAGTCTAAGGTTGTCCTGATTCTATTAGCGATTACCTTAGTAAATACCTTATACGTAACAGACAGTAAGCTGATTGGTCTGTAATTTTTAAGGTCCTTAGAGTCCCCTTTATTGTGAATGAGGATAATGTTTGCATTCTTCCATGCTTCCGGTACCGTCGATGACACCAGGCACTGCGTATACAGGGTGGCCAGTTTTTCTAGCACGATATCCCCCCCCGTCCTTCAGCAAATCTGTAGTTATCTGATCCTCTCCAGCTGATTTCCCCCTTTTCATAGTTTCTAGTGCTTTCTTGACCTCGTCCTTCATCACTGGTGGAACGTCTGACTGTTTTTCCCTGACGCCAATCTCATTACGGTCCTGACTACTTTGGCTACTGTAGAGATCTGTATAGAACTCCTCGGCTACTTTGACTATATTTATATTATATATTTATATATATATATATATATATATATATATATATATATATATATATATATATATATATATATATATATATATATATATATTTATATATATTGTCGGGTTGTGTTTTTTCAGTCGACGCAGATGGATTCAGCTGCGCAGGATGAATTCGCAGCGGAATGTCCGGCGTACCGAATCACTAAGACAACGACCAACTTCTTCGTTCTCGAGAGCGCCAGTACGCGACGCATATCAGTGGTTATTACGATGAAGATTACCTCACTGCAGTTCTTTATATATATATATATATATATATATATATATATACGAGCGGTTTTTTTGTCGTTATTCGTTTATTTATTTGTTTATCTCATATTCCTGACCAACTTCAGATCACTGATGAGCGGAAAGACACAGCAATAAGAGTGTAATATTGAAATCCTCGATAATTATACAATTGACCTTCTTGATAAAACGGTTATCACAGATAACTGCAGCCATGCGAAAAAGTGTTTCTGAACCTGAGATGTTTACGATGCAAGAATGAATAATAATTTAGATACACATAGCTGGATGATAAACTTAAATAATAATATACAGAATGCTAATATAATGCTCTACAAACTCCGCGAGGAAAGCAGTTCATTGTTGGTAGCGCGGCACCAAGAAAAGAAAATGTCTTTTTAGCAAGCCCAGTAGACACATATTCGGACTGCGATATAGAATAAATAGAATGCGAACAAAGTCGTGCAAACGTAGTAGTCCTTATCGGAATCTATATTATTCCTCAAGAGAAAAGCACATAACAGTTGCATTTTACCGGCACCCGTCTATGGGACAGAAGCATGGAGATTAGCAAGAGGGTTCATCTTAAATTGGGAGCTGCTGCATAACGAGACACAGAAAGAAATTCAATGGCTCTAATATTAACAGGAAATAAAAGGACAGAGTGGGTCAGAGAGCAAACGCAGGTTAATAACATTCTCACCAAACTCAAGAAGAATAAATGACAATGACCTGTACTTGCATGCGATTGAAGCATGATGATCGGTAAGTGTAACTAACCGGCTACCAAGAAAAGGCAAAAGTCGAAGAGTGTCATCCGCTAACAATTATAGGCTATTAACGATGCGCCACTGTTGGTGCGCACTTTCCCAGACATCCTTAGTGTGTGAAGGCAGTTGTTCCGGTCTCAATGGAGATGCTTCTGGCTCCACAACTACTTTCAGAATTTCTGCGAGACCGTTAGTAGGAGAGGGTGCATGTTCACTCCCGTGAAAAATCTTAGCTCCCTCCCTCTGAAATTTCTCTTGCACGAATGGGCTTCTCCACAACCTTATTTGGACTTCTGAAGCTAGTTTCAGCAACATTCGTGTATATCAACGTTATTCAGTACCTCCTATTTTAGGAAATGGTATCCTCCACACGTTCGGTATAATACCCCTGAGAGGCTTAACTTCAGCGATCTTCTTCAAAAGATCATACTCTTCTAAGAATGCTCTTTCTTTCTTTAACATATATTTCATCCTTTCGCTCTCTTCTTTTGCTTCTCTGCATCTGCTTACTACCTTTGGTACGTTAAAGAACCGCAGGTGGTCGAAATTTCTGGAGTCCTCGACTACGGCGTCTCTCATAGCCTGGGTTCCTTTGGGACGTTAAACGTATACAAACCAAACCAAACACTTTTCTCTCTTTCTTCTTCAACCTCGTATTCTTCTAGGTCCACCTATTTTTACAGTTCTGCTCCTTTTAGGCACTTCTGTTCTCCCAAAGCTCATTCTGAATCTTAGCTGCGCAAGTGCGGACCACAGCACTATTTGGTGGATCCTACACAACTGCTTCACCTTGACACCTGTCGCCACCGCTCTGCTGCTACACTCTTTATGACCCCTTCGTATACTTTGAAGACTCGTTCACTGTTTTCTGTGCTACAAACGTTTTGTCGTGAACACCACAATAATCGTAACACATTGATTAATATAGTTTATTAACGATGAGGTACTATAGGGGCGAACACTCCTAGACACCCTTAGAGCGTGTGAGGCACCTTTTCCAGAATCAAAGGGGATGCCCTCGACTTGCGTAGAAAGCTCAATCGAGAGTCAGCTACCTGTTACGAAAGAAAGGGGTGGTCATTTAGTGCCCAGGGGCTCAATTATAGAACTCTTCTAACGGTTTAGAGCGTGACTTTAGAATGACGACACTGTGATACCTCAGGGATAAGTTGACTCCTGACGAAACGCGGAATAAACCAATAATGGCAAGAGTGTCGTCCCGGCGACTTATTTGCACGGCAAGAGGTTTATTCACACGCCAAGGAGCTATTTACTAACGTTTTTAGAGATATACAATGTGCATAAATTGAATAGTTTACCATTTTCAAGAAGCCGCACTTCAAGTTGAAAATTATCAAAAACATCAAGAAGCATCTACAGTTTTGCATTCGAATTGAACCGTGGGTAACATTTCTGGCCTGAGAGCCCCCTACGAGAAATACAGTCCCTACAAATGGCGCCTTCTGAAAAAAAAAAACTGATTCCATGGCTAGTTGCTTCTTTTATACGCATCGTCTAAAGTCAAGGTATTATGTGGTGATCCAAAATTCTTGGAGAAATCTCATTGAAAGCAGTGTGATCGGGGTTCGGTTTATGTTTGTTTCGGAAACAGACGCTGTTTCGGAAACAGACGCAGAAGGATGATCGACCCCGGAGCATGGTCCGTTTGGGCAAAGTAAAGTTTTATTGCTGCAAGGAAGCCCCACACACAAATGCTTCAGCTAGAACAAGCACAAGGAAAAGCAATGCGGTTGAGCCTACTTTACCAACCTCGCTCTGTTCATTCATTTTGTACAGTGTGTTGCCTTCGCCGCCGCCTTTTGCTTTGGGTACACTGTTAGGCGCACCCACACCACAGCGCGCCAACTTTGCAGCAGATTCCTACTGAAAAACGAAAAGTTCTACAGGGCAATAACCTCCCACAATCTCATAAAATCACAGACTCATACGGTGCACATCATTATCATAAAATATCTTCCATAATTTATGTTAATGTACAAGAAACTATGACATCTTACGCAATTAAATGCGACTTGTATGTGATTTCTTACGTGAATTGTGTGAGACTGTGTGAGAAAATGTGAAGTTATTGCCTCATACAATTTTTTCAGTAGGGATGACTTCAGCTATTTGACGCACGCACTCTCTCACGGTTGGTTATGAGAGGCTGACTCTCTGCTCATCGCCTAGCGAAACATGAAATCCTCCGGAGGCAAAAAGAAAAAAAATCGGAGCGCGCATGGCATTTACTGCCGCACAAACAGAGTGTTCTACCGCTTGCTTCATCAGAGTTCATCTGCAATCTTGTCGCATGACCATTCCACTTTTGCATTTTCGAGTCAAACCAGGAATCAGGACAATTCGACGGAAGGGTAGAATGTATTCTCCCGCACCGCCCTTCGTCGTTGCTCGCGCCGACACTGCTACTTCAGCACCGCAGCTACCACAGCATCGCGGACGTCGCGCTCTACAGTCCTCTTCAAGAGCACTTTTCGCGGCATTCGGAGGTCGTCGGTTCGACTTCCATCGTCGGCGCGTTGCTTTTCCTTCTGCTTTGTATTTAATGCTCTTTATCTAATGATCACCATAAGACAAATTCCTGTAAACGTCAAACAGTACAAACATAAAAAAAAAACAACGGTTGCTTTGCACTCCTAGACTGTTTGCTCCTTTAAATGCTTTAATAACGAGCCCCTCATTTCCCTTTCAATTCTGTACTTAATATATATATATATATATATGTATATATATATATATATATATATACTTACCTCGAGAGCCATCGCTGCTTCTCACTTTCCGCGCCAGAAACTGGGACCAATTTCTAGCTTTTTAAGTTTATGGAATTTCCGTTTTCTTCTTGGAAAGGCCTGATTTATAGGTTAGACCGCGAAACCCTGTTTATAAAAATCATATTCGACTCTGTATTCTCGCTTCAAATGTACAGGTGCGTATATTTTTCCTTGCTTGATGACTTGCAATGACCGGTTAGTCGATCCGATGTCAAGGATGCCGCATCTCTATTTAGATGCAAGGTGTTCAACACCTTACTAGTATATCCTTTGCATAAAACACGTGCGTTGTCCTACCGTGGTGTGAAGCATAGTTACAGTGCGGAAATCAATACCTTGGACAGTACATGGTAAATGACCGTTTGAGGAAAACCAACTACTATGGTCGTTTCAATATTTATATAATGGTGTGACAGTACCTACCAGTAAACATGAACTGAACATGAACAGGTATGTTACCGTTTGCTCTGCATCAGTTCTTCCTTTAGACCTTATGTAAAATAACGCTAACAGAGTTCCTTTGTGAGTGCACTGTTAAAGCGTCGCGCCCCTTAACTTTATTCCACAGATTCTGCTACGAGTTCTTCCTAAGACGAGAGATATGGAGGATGTCGCTTCTCTGCGCGCTCATCTCGTACACGTCGTAGGGGCGACAAAACTGCTTCCGCTGTCTTGCGAAGTCTTCCCGATAAATGCAAGGCATGGACTCAGCAAGGAGGTGGTAGTGGGCAAGTACCCGGTTTACTACCGAAGGAATTGTTATATGTAAACCTGCATGGCGGAGATATAGAGCAACCTTATCTTATATGGCCAGTCACATGGCGGCTACACTTTCAAGCTCATTTTACCACGTACGTGTCATTATTTAACCAGACATTCTCACGCTGCCAGTGCTAGGCAGATGACAACTGCCGTATCAGGCTGTTGTAGTTATCTACGTTGAGACAAAGCATGTATGTAGGTCTTGGGTATTAACAGCCAGCTCTCACTGAGAACAGCAGGTTACAAGGTTACGTTCGGCAATACAATCGCTCTCAAGCATCATTCTAGGCGCGATTTGCTTCCTAGCAAACCTGCGCTTGCGCAATTGGCAGAAGATTCTGCTAAAAGAACCTGTTCCCTCATGAACATTGGAATCACTGCAAAATGATGAATACGTGCACTCTCTTCAGCCCAGTCTTTGGGAAAAAAATGCAAACATGGCTTCACCTCCTAAATAACTGCCACTATATGGCTCTTCAAGTCCAAGCCCTATATCTTCATTACAAGTTTTAAAAAAGTAATAAATGCAGCGTAACTCAATACAGAATCGTTAATACTGTTTGTAATGTTTTAAAACAGGCATCATAGAGCTCAAAACGGCCGAAACATTTCTCAAGAACAAACTACCTCTTTTTATTTGCCAGTCTCTATTTCCACCAACCTCCACTCTACCGCTCCAATAAAGGTTTTATTCATTCTGCCATTCATTTGCAACGTCATTGCGAAATAACAAATCAGTGAACACTAGAATGCCCAGCTAATATGCCGCCGCTATTGCCACCCTGGAAAATCACCTAACATGCTCATGCCTCTTATTTCTTCCAGAATTTATAAGCATCTTGAACCCAGTCTACCCGTTGCTGAACCACGAGGAAAAGATGGAACTGCGCTCGTTCACCAAGGACTTCCTGTCTAATTTAAGGAAGCAGCCTGACGGAAGAGCGATAGGAGAACACCGCGTTCTCGTAATCCACGCAAGCAAGCCGATAGACTAAGAGGAGCTCAACGAAGGAAATTACTTTATAAAAGCCTTTAGAATTCATTCTCAACTATGCAACATCCGTGAATACATGAACAGCATGTCAATATAAAGGTATATAATTATAATATTTTATTGTAATAATATGGTCAGGCATGCAGCGCAGAGGAGAAAAGAAGGAAGTGTGAAAAAGAAGCTCGGCAGAAGGAAGAGTGAGGAAGAGGAAGCTCGTCAATGTTCAGTCAAGGCGCCAGTTAAAATGTAGTCATCTCTGTAAATAAACTTAACAATATTGTTATGGTGTGAAACCTTCACCCAGGACGGGGTCGAGCCAGACGACTGTGAACAGATCTTGGTCGTGTTCAGCAGTGCCACTTCCACTTCCAGCACACTGTCCTTCCGCTACTCTGTCTTCGCTCCTCCGCGACATTTCCTCCCTGCGCAGCCAAAGCCAGAAGGGCGAGTTGATTTGTTTTCTCTATAATGGTATGGCTTAAGCCAAGCGATGTGGGAGAGTTCAGTTTTCGCAGAACGGACACTAGTTGAGGTAACGAATGCAATTTCACGCGTAATGTCACTAATTCTGGCCACGACCACATAAGGTCCAACTTAGTGGGCCAGTAGATTTTGGTGCACGCCGCATCGCTGAATTCGGCGCCAAAACCAGATCATAGCCGAAGCCTAGATAACATACCGGAGGTAGCCATCGTACCGATCTCTGACGAGCTCTTCTGATTCAATAGATAGCAAGCAGGCAATCCGACAAGCTTCTTCAGACAAGGAGAAGACATCGGCGACGTCCAGATTTTCACTGGCAGAAAACGGCAGGATTGTGCGTGCGAGCCTACAAGAACTAGAATGGACTTTATCCGGTAGTTTCATTAATAGTTGTATTAAAGCGTGTGTGACATCCTGCAGTGTGGTGTCGCAGTCCTTATGAGTCTAGATACATGGCAAGCAGGTTGGTTAATGCCCTGTGGATGCGTTCCCTCAAACTTTTAGTCTGTGGGTGATACGGTGTTGAGTGTCTATAGGTGACTGCACATAGACGTAGCAGCTCATTAGTAATTTCGGCAGTGAATTGGTGGCTTAGGTCAGTGATTACTAAAGTAACACGTGGTAGTTCATTACGCAAGGCAAAACGAACAGCGATACTTGATGCCTGGTAGCCGATGGTAGAACAGCTGTTTCACAGCAGCGAGCAAGGTAATCTTCTTATATTGTCACGTCGTGGTGACGAGGTCGACGACAAAAATGAAGGGTCGATGATTGCACTAAAGAAACTCTTTATTTGGGCTGACTTGCGCCCGCAAAAGAACTAAGCAACTCGGCGGCGGCGATAGAAACAAACGTGCTCGTCGATCGTCGAACAAAGAATGCTCGTCACACTCGGCAACGCTCAATTTAAAAGCTGCACAGAACAATCTAGATAACGTCGCAAACAGCTCCCAGCACGGGATGGAACATTGTGGAAAGACACCCCAGTGGCCGGAACCTTCGAGACAGATCTCGGTGCATCTTGCGCTACAACAAAACTGATAAAGGTGTGACTCGCGACATCGAGCATTAACAAACAAAGATTACGGAACTGATACGCGGTCCAGAAAGCGTGTATGCCGGCGGCTGTTAAAAAACAACAAATACTGTTTTCAACAAATAGTGTTTTGATGTCTGTGCTGCATACGTTGACGGCGACGCTTGATCGGGGCGGCACGGTCAATTCTCCGTCGAGGACGTTTAGAGCGACGTGTTGCGTCGACGTCGTCGTAGCAGGTATGGCTTTGTCTGCAGAGAGCTTGATGAGCTTGGATCGGAGGTCGATGATAGCCCTATTTTCATTTAGGAAGTCCATGCCTAAAATCACGTCGCGGGAACGCGGCTCCAAGACCACAAAGCTGGTGGGGTAAGTACGCCCAATTACGGTTATTCTTGCAGTACATCGTCCTGATGGAGTAATCAGGCTGCCACCTGCGGTGCGAATCAGCGGGCCATCCCAAGCGGTTGTAACTTTCCTGAGCTGAGAGGCTAACGGTCCACTAATAACTGAATAGTCAGCTCCGGTGTCTACTAGGGCAGTGACTCTGCGACTGTCGATATCAACGTCAAGTTCACTTGTTCGCGTCCTCGCATAGCACGTGGGCCTTAGTGTCCGATCTCGGCACCGTCGTTTCTTCAGGTCATGGCCGGGGCATACCGTTGGTTCTTCGCTGGGCGGTGGTGTCTGCTTGCACTCTGGTCGCGTTGTCGTCGATGACGTCGTGTGGAGCGGCGGTGAAATGGCTGCGTCGTCGTTAGTGGTCGTCTGCGGCGGAGGATGTTCGTCTTTTCGCTGTTGAGCAACCTCACCTCCAAAGGTTGCTCTGTTTAGTTTCCCCTGCGCGGGCTTGGGGACCTTCCGCGCATACTCTCATCATAGGTACAGCCTGGCGACGCAAAGCGGGCCCTGTACGGCGATGGAGATCTGAACCGACGGCTTGGTGGCGCAAGCTCACCGCTACGCAGACAGCTGTCGATTTCTTGCGGTCGTTCACCTGGGCGTGGTCGTGGAGCGTATACTGCAGATCCGCGGAGACCAATTCGTCGGTACAGACAGTACCGCAGAATGTGGCCGGCCTCACCGCAGTGGAAGCATAATGACCGGTTGTTCGCTGTCCTCCATGCGTCGCACTTCCTGGGGCTTGTTGGTCGTTGGTAGGCTTGGTGGGCGAGGGCCAAGGGGCGGTTTTCAGGAACAGGACGGTAATGGCGAGGGCTCGGAAAGTCATCACGTCGGGGCGGAGGGCGACGTAATGCACCAACGTAGTTCATCGCTGTTGCCTCTTGTGCTGGAACAGTCGCAGCCGTCGCTTGAAGAACGCCCAGCGCCTGCTGGACTTCACGGACGACGTCCGCGAGTGTCGCCACCTGCGGTTCTTGTGATGATGGCATCAGTCGGTGGAGCTCCTCTCGCACGATCTCCCGGATGAGGTCCCGAAGGTTCTCTCCGCTTGTAAGTGCGCTGGGGTAGTGGCTTGAGTAGTTCAGTTGAAGTGGTCGCTCGTAATGGCGCATCCGGTTGTCCAGAGTCTTCTCGATGGTAGACGCTTCTGTTTCAAATTCCGCCACATTTCTTGGCGGATTTCGCACAATACCCGCAAAGAGCGATTCTTTAACGCCTCGCAATGAAAGTCTGACTCGCTCACCTTCGGTCATACTAGGGTCGGCGCGGCGAAAGAGGCGCTTCATCTCCTCAACGTACGCCAAGACAGGCTGGTTAGGGAGTTGAAGTCTTGACTGTAAGAGGGCCTGGGCTCTTTCCGTTCGGACGACGCTTGAAAAGGCAGTCAGAAACGCTTCCTTGAAAGTCTCCCAATCCTTCATAGTTGCCTCATGATTTTCGAACCAAACTCGGGCATGTCCTTGAAGAACAAAGTAGACTTGCCTAAGTTTCGCGGCGTAGTTCCAGCAGTTGAATTCTGCCACACGATCGAAAAGGTCCATCCAGTCTCCCGCATCTTCCTCCTGTCGTCATGGAAGCAGGGGGGCTCACGGGGCTGGACGAAAACAACCGGTGCTGTAGGCTGGGCCATTGCCAGCGTCGATGCCTTCCGAGATCGAATGGAGTGAGGCAGCAGACCGTGTTCGGGTTGTAGGCCTTGAAGTCGGCGGCTGGCTCGGTGACCTGTAGGCTGGTCTTCCAGGACGACAGGAACATGGCTTGGGTCTTCGCTTGAAGGATCAAAGGCAGCACCTCCACCAGATGTCACGTAGTGGTGACGAGGTCGACGACACAAATGAAGGGTCGATGATTGCACTAAAGAAACTCTTTATTTGGGCTGACTTGCGCCCGCAAAAGAACTAAGCAACTCGGCGGCGGCGATAGAAACAAACGTACTCGTCGATCGTCGAACAAAGAATGCTCGTCACACTCGGCAACGCTCAATTTAAAAGCTGCACAGAACAATCTAGATAACGTCGCAAACAGCTACCAGCACGGGCTGGAACACTGTGGAAAGACACCCGAGTGGCCGGAACCTTCGAGACAGATCTCGGTGCATCTTGCGCTACAACAAAACTGATAAAGGTGTGACTCGCGACATCGAGCATTACAAACAAAGATTACGGAACTGATACGCGGTCCAGAATCAGAGTGATAAGCGTGTATGCCGGCGGCTGTTAAAAAACAACAAATACTGTTTTGAAGGTTTCGCGGCAATATCACGATCCACCCTTCGCGATTTGGAGATTTGGGAAAAGGTCCAAGCAGATCAATTTTTACCTGTTTGATAAGACATCTGAGAGGCACCTCAGGGTGATGTAGGCCAGGTTAAGTGCACGTAGGGCATTTATGATGCTGACACTGCGTGCAGCTGGCCGCGTATCATTCTGTTGTGGATCGCATTCTCGGCCAGTAAAACCGCTCTTTCGCTCGAAGGAGCATGCGGACAGATCCCAGATGTCCGGATGCTGATACAAAACAGGTCTTTAACTTGCTGGTTTTGTGCGGTGTCAAGCGGAGGCTCTAGAGCTGTATCTCCACGTTGCTCGGTTTTTAACGCGTCAACGTCAGGAAACACTGGGACGATGGCTGAATTGCATTGGTCGAGATTGTCACTGCCACACCCTGTTGATAGCAGCCGCGTTTGCGAGAGACAGTCTGCATCGACTGTCGGCGCCCGCTCTTATATACAACATTCAAGTTACACTCATGTAGAAGAAAGGCCCAGTGCGTGAGGCAACCGCATAGATCTCGAATACTGACAAGTCAGCAGAGGGTTCGACGGTCGGTCACAATCATAAATGGACGACCGTAAAAGTGCGATCGGAACTCCTGCACAGCGAAGATCAGAGCAAGGATTCTTGTTCGGCAACGGTGTAGTTCGCTTTGGCGTTATCAGGGTGCGGTTCGCATATGTACTAACGTGCTCGTGTTCTTCTCTGCACTAAACCATAAGAGCGCCGATGTCAACAACTTTAGCCTTGTTATGAACGTTCTTGGTGCGGAGGGTGGAAATTCGGAGAACGAGATGTGATGTCAGCAGACATTTCAGCTGATGGAATTTGGCATCGCACTCGCCTTCCATTCAAACTAACCTCCTTTGTGAAGAAGGCACGTCAACGGGTAGGCAGTGTCGGCAAAGGGATGAATTAAACGCCGCAAATAGGAACAAATCACTAAACACTGCGGACCTCTTTGTCAGTATTGCTTGAAATGACTCCACAGCACCCGTTGTCTGTGGGTCCGATCTCATTTCCTGAACATCAACGAGATGGGCCAAGCAATTGAAGACTGGTCCGACCTTATGTATAACGTTTAATAATAATAAAAAAATTATTATTGTCTTTTAAGGTACAAAATGCAGGCCTGCCAAATCCTGAATGGCAGTGCCCGCCACTAGATAGCATATAAGCCGTGCACCGAGCAGACATGTTGCAAACAAAAAAAAAAACGAGAAAAGCTACAAAAGAAACAGTGAGAGTAAAAATGGGTTCAAAACAAACGAACGCAAAAATGCACACTTCAGGTTAGAAAACATGTAAAATCACAAGTACAAAGCTGTGTAATGGAACTAGCATCTTAATTTCAGAAGACAATCTCTCCTTTTTGGAATTAACAGAAAATATATCTTTATATAACCGGTTAAGAACAGAGGGAACATAATGTTTTCGAAGATGCTCGCCATATTGTGTACGCATTCTAGGCACGAGAAAACGATCGCACTTCGCAGATCTTTCATAGGAACATAAAGTGTGCAAACATTATTTGACCAGATGTGTTTAAAAGTTATTGTTGCAGAAAATAGATGCTAAACGTCAAGCATATGTACATGTTCAAAAACGTTGCTATGTTCATCACGTGACCTGACATGTAAAAGTGATATACGTGCGGATTTCAGTACACTGTTCACTTTCTTTTGCCAAAAGGCATAGCAAAAATAAATGCAGCGAATACAATAGCGTAACACACTATAGGCTAAGGTGTATACTATTTGCTTGGGCATATTCATAGGGCAAAGTGACTTGACAGAGTACAGCAAACGCGCAACTTTCCGGAGCTGAGAACATACAAAATATATGTCGGGATTGAAGCATACTCCTATTTGATTGTTGACACAGCCAAACTGACGGCCATTTGCAATGAACACAATCATTTATTTGCAAACTAATTAACACGCCATTAGGAATCTTCTTTAAATAATTGTGAAAAAATACTAATTGTGTCTTTTTATTGTTAACGTTTTCAACATAACAGTTATCCAAGTCTATGCACCAACCACTACTGCTGAAGCAGCTGACGTTGAGAGATTTTATGCGGGCCTAAAATGCCTTTTAGACCGCACCCCATCATCAAACGTCGTTTTTCTCATAGAAGACTGGAATGCTAAGGTCGGGAGTGAAGAAATATCCAGAATTACCGGCAAGTTCGGTCTTGGTGAGCCAAATGAAGCTGGGTAGAGGCTAGTAGAGTTTTGTCAAGAAAACAACCTGACCATAGCGAATACTCATTTTCAACAGCACAAGAGGCGCCTGTACACATGGACTTCGCCGGACGGTCTGTACAGGAATCAGATCGATTATATTATTTGCCAGCAGGTATGGAGAAGCGCTATACAAGCAGTAAAAACGAGGCCTGGGGCCGATTGTGGCACCGATCATCGGCTTCTTGTTGCCAAAATTAAGCTTCGATTGAGGAAAACGCAGAAAACTAGAAGACCTTTCAGGTATGATCTGGATTGTTAACACTTATTAGATTATAGCTGAACCATTCCATAACTAACTCGATGTCATGTTGAATAAAAGGTAATGCTATCTTATAGTCCCTGTGCATAGAAACTAAGAACCTATCCGCAGCGTATTCAAAACACGGCACAGCTTGCAAACAAAGCTGAAATCATTGATATATAAATTTAAAAAAAATATAGGTGCAAGTATTGATCCTTCAGGAACACCGGATCTAATACATGGGTTAAGCGGTTGTTATGCTCATTTAACGTTTTACTAAAAATAACGACATCATCAAGAAAGTATAGATACATGTCCTATTTCATGCCCAGCATTACCGTGTGCATAAATCTTTCGCAAGCGCATTGCAAAGTTTTAAAGGCATATCTTAAATTCTAAAAAGAGAATCCTTCGTTTCAAACGACATTTTTTTTCTCTGTATGCTGAGTACACCCGGAATTCCGAGTACGCTGATCGCAGATCTACGCAGGAAAAATAAGAAGACTAAAGATGCAGTCTATGGCGTCGTCGATGAGAGGCAAATGGTATAAATCCTTTTTGGTGATGACATTTCCCCGGGGGCAGTCCACAGACACAAATAATGGGAGCAGCCCAAGAACTAGACGACTCCTGAACGACCATCTTCTCA
The DNA here is from genome assembly GCF_055883805.1 of Amblyomma maculatum. Taxonomy (NCBI): domain Eukaryota; kingdom Metazoa; phylum Arthropoda; class Arachnida; order Ixodida; family Ixodidae; genus Amblyomma; species Amblyomma maculatum. The sequence goes on from NC_139348.1 coordinate 93,088,145, forward strand.
AGCATCTTTGTGACTTGTTCGCGGATCACTTTGCACTCCGGCAGCGACACACCATAAGACTTTTGACGAATCGGGCGAGACGAACCTGTATCGAGTGTGGCGGGAACTAGACTAGTACACAGAGCTGAAAGAATTCTAATGTAGCAGAGTACTGCAGCAGAATGTCTACAAAACAGTGGTGTTGAGTGGTGCTCGGCGTCTTGCTGATCATGCCAAGAGTGATTTCGGCATTGAACACTGGAAAGGATTCCGCCGGGGCAGCCGCGACCGACGCCAAAGCCGGAGGCGCATCTAGCTCACATAAAGTAAGTTTTAAGCCGTTTCGTCAAACAACGGGCTGAGATTATGCAGTAACTGATACATTTATATATATATATATATATATATATATATATATATATATATATATATATATATATATATATATATATATATATATATATATATATATATATATATATATATATATATATATTGTCAGGCCACTGACGACGAGGAAGAATTGTGCTGATCTGGGAGAAGAAGAGGAAAAAACGCGTTGGTGCCTGGGAGCTAGTAGGCTTCACCTTGTCCCTAATCCCATTACCATATCACTATAAATAAACACCCCTTTGCTATTTCACCGTAACAACTTGGTGGAAGGTGCTCCTTTCGATCCCTAAGTACGGCGCAGCAAGACCAACTGGAGTTTCGACGTAGTCGCCGCCTTGCTGGACTGCCACCGCTTCCAACCATCATGGACAACACCGAGTCTAACCGTGCCAGCCGCGACGCCGCAATCCAGGCTGGTGACAGGCCTGCCCCCTCCAGCTCTACTATTCCCTGCCAGCCTTACAGGGAACCACGACCGTTTGCTGGAGAAGACGGTGAGGATGTTGAGAAGCGGCTACTTCATTATGAACGAGTTAGTCGGTACAACCGGTGGGACCCTATCACCATGCTCACAAATGTCGTTTTCTTTCTAACTCACACGGCTATGACATGGTTCGAGAATAACGAAGACAATTTGACAACTTGGGAACGGTTTGCCACCGAGATAAAACAGCGTTTTGGTGACTCTGTACCGAGCAAAAAGCGGGCTGAGCAGACCCTTGCTCAAAGAGCTCAATTGCCGGATGAAACGTGTACCACTTATACAGAAGAGATCCTCAGATTATGCAAATGTGTGAATTCCAACATGGCCAAAGAAGACAGAGTCGGCCACATTTTGAAGGGCATCGCGGCTGACGTGTACAACTTTGTAATGCTAAAGACACCCTTGAAACCGTCTCCGATGTTATTAAACACATACGCGCTTTTCAAGCTCTCAAAACGCGTCGTGTTGCACCAAAATTTGGGCGGCTGGCCAACGTGCCTACCGTGGCCAGCCTTGATGACCATGCGCAACTAGATCTTCCGTCGACGATCCGACAAATCTTACGGGAAGAACTCCTGCGGCTCAATCCACTTCCGCTGCACGAATCTGCTGAGGTCTCTGTCCAGAGGGTATCCAGACGGCCGGCTTCACCACCACAAGTGATTACAGTGCAGCCTTTCGCTCAAGCTCCTGAAGTTGCAGCTTCTATTGACTACCCTCCTGTGCAGTTCGCCAACCGGAATGCGCCGATGCCTGACGCCCCAAGGTATGACGTCGCCCCAAGTGCACATAGGTCTTCCATTCGATCTACCAGGATTTCTGAGCAGTATGAGCATTCAGCCAGACCTACGACGCGCCCAGCTGTTCCTTGCTCTTATCCACAACAGCATTTTTTACCTTCCCCGCCGATATTCTACCGCTGCGGCGTCGAAGGTCACATCGCCAGGTACTGCCGCAGTAGGTTCCCGCCACGCTATAACCGTCCGGTGCCTCCAGCAGTACCCAACAATCGGCAATACAGCCCCGTTTTCCAGCAATCCAATACTCCCCGTGGGTACTTCAACAACATCCAAACCGGGAATCTCCGCGACCATTCCCCAGCATCTGAGCGAAGTGTTACTCCTCCACCCGCCTTCCGTGCACGTCGTTCTCCATAACCGCGGCGGCGCTCCATGACGCCCCAGCAAGAAAAGTAACCAGCGCGACCGATGGGGGTGAGGCCGCTGGAAATGTGCTGTGTGCCAACATCCCTCCAACTGCAATGCTCAGAAACAAAATTCGTGTGTTCAATGATGGTGTGTGTACATTAGCTTTGGTAGATACGGGTGCGACTGTGTCTGTGATGAGTAATCAGTTTAGGCGCTTGTTGGGACGCAAAGTGATGTTTGAATATGACCGTGCTTCAACGTTTTGTGGTGTGAGTGGAGAGGCATTGCGACCACTGGGTGTGTGTAGTGCGCAAGTGTCTGTGGTTGGTGCAGTTTTTCAAGCCGAATTCGTAGTCTTAAACCACTCTGCGCATGACATCATTTTAGGAATGGACTTCTTGAAGTTTTGTGACGCTACTGTGGACTGCCGAAGTCAAGAGGTTCATTTTGATGGCTCGCATCTGCCGACACTTTTTGAAAGTGGCCGTGATGAAGAAACAGTTTTTAGTATTACCGAAGACACAGTAGTTCCGCCCTTGTCTGCCATGTTCGTCCCCGTCTCCGTTCCACTTCTTGAGAAGGTTTCATTCCAGGCCATGGTGCACCCAGTTCACTCAGCAAGCCTGAAGAAAAATGTAATTATCCCTCACTGTATGATATCCGTGCATCACGGTAGTGCCTCGTTATGGACCATCATTCTATCGTCCGAGCCCGCAGTTTTACCAACGGGATTGAAGCTTGCCTCCTGTGGACCCGATGCGCCCCACGTCGTTGCTTTGGTCACAGATGCTACGAGTGCCACCGTACCTCTGCCTGCTGATGAAACTTCGATCTTCCGCATGATCAGCGCCGATCTCAGCTCACCTCAACGCCGTACACTTGTGGATATTCTTCTACCTTTTTCGCCTATGTTTGACTTTTCTCAAACAGATGGACCAACCTCTCGCCCTGCACATCGGACCCATCAAAGCATCAACACTAGTTCGGCTCGTCCCATTCGTCAAAAGCCATATCGCGTGTCCCCATCTGAGCGCAAAGTCATTCATGAGCAAGTGGAGGACATGCTACGGAAGGAGGTGATACAGGAGTCATCTAGCCCCTGGGCTGCCCCTGTTATTCTTGTACTCAAGAAAGACGGTTCGTGGCGATTCTACGTCGATTATCGGCGTCTAAATTCTGTTACGAAAAAGGGCGTCTATCCTCTTCCTCGCATAGACGATGCCCTCGACTGCCTCTCTGGTGCGTCCTATTTTTCTTGTCTTGACCTCAGATCTGGCTACTGGCAAATTCCAATGGACCCTGCGGATAAGAAAAAAACAGCCTTCGTAACGCCAGATGGCCTTTATGAGTTTAATGTTATGCCATTCAGGCTGTGTAATGCGCCAGCAACATTTGAACGCTTTATGGACACAGTTTTGCGCGGCTTAAAATGGGACATTTGTCTTTGCTACCTGGACGATGTCGTCATATTTGGGAAATCCTTCCAAGAACACAATGACCGGCTAGTACGTGTCTTGAATTGTCTGCACAACACCGCCCTAGTTCTGAACTCCAAAAAGTGCCGCTTTGGAGAGCGCCAAGCGCTGGTGCTAGGACACCTTGTCAATGGTGATGGTGTAATGCCGGATCCCCAGAAAACTGCCGCTGTTGAGTCTTTTAAACCCCCGCAGACAGTGAAGGAGTTGAGCAGTTTTCTAGGGTTGTGTTCGTATTTCAGACGCTTTATACATCGCTTTGCTGACGTTGCTTACCCATTGACATGCCTTGTCCACAAAAACTCTACTTTTGACTAGACACCAGACTGCGACGCGTCATTTCGTCAACTGAAGTTTCTTTTAATATCGAAACCCATCCTACGTCACTTCGATCCTACTGCAATGACAGAAGTACACACGGACGCTAGTGGAATCGGTCTTGGCGCAGTCCTTGTCCAACGGCACGATGAACGAGAGCATGTTATCGCGTACGCAAGTCGTACCCTGAGCAAGCCGGAGCGAAACTACACAGTCACCGAACAGGAATGCCTAGCTGTAGTTTTCGCTGTGCAGCGTTCCTGTTCATATTTGTACGGACGTTCGTTTACTATCGTAACTGACCATCATTCACTCTGTTGGTTGCGGAACCTTCGAGACCCATGTGGTCGCCTCGCACGCTGGGCCCTCCGGTTACAGGAATATGACTTTGCCGTGGTGTACAAAAGCGGGAGGCGTCATGCAGACGCAGATTGTCTTTCTAGGATGCCAATGGCCACGGCTGGACCTGAAAGCGACGATTTCGACAATTGTATATCGACCCTCGTGCCAGCGTTCCCCGACACGAATGTTTTCAAAATGGTACAGCAAAATGATACCAGTCTGCAGCCTCTCTTTGCGCAAGCCAACGTACCTACAAGCCGTTTTTGTGTGCATGATGGCCTCCTATGGAAAAAGAGTTATTCGCCTGTCGGCCAGCGATACCTACTCGTAGTTCCCAAGACGTTGTGCACGGACGTATTGCATGTTATGCATGATGATCCAACTTCTGGGCATTTGGGATCGGTTCGAACACTACACCGTGCGCAAGAAAAATTTTACTGGCCCAGAATGCGCTCGACGGTTGAACAATACGTTGCCAGTTGCAAGCAATGTCAACGCCACAAACGTCCAACTGCAACTCCGTCTGGCTTGCTGCATCCTGTGAAGACCCCGACCGCACCGTTTGATCAAGTAGGCATTGACCTCGTAGGTCCGTTTCCGAAGTCCGTGGATGGAAATCGCTGGATTGTAATCTGCGTGGACTATCTCACACGTTACTGTGAAACCGCCGCTCTTCCATCTGCTACGGCGCATCAGGTATCGCTTTTCTTGCTGCACTCAGTCATCTTACGACACGGGCCGCTACGAATTGTCATCACTGACGGGGCCGACAATTCACTGCTGATGTTGTTGAAGAGCTCATGCGTTTATGCGCCGTAACTTTCCGACACTCGACGGCATACCATCCCCAGACAAATGGCTTGACTGAGCGCGTCAACAGAACGCTTATCAACATGCTAGCCATGTATGTGGACGCAGGGCATAAGAACTGGGACACCATACTACCCTTCATCACGTATGCATTTAATACCGCCACGCATGAGACGACTGGGTACAGTCCATTTTTCCTGCTCTATGTCAGACCGCCACGCTACTCCCTGGATACTATCCTGCCCTTCACAAGCCGTGAAGACCCCTGCCTGGCTGAGACCCTCTGTCTCGCCGAAGAAGCTCGGAGAATCGCCCGATTACGGTCTGGTGCTTCACAAGAACGTTCTAGAGTGCGATACGATGCCAGTCACCGGCGGGTCACGTACTCTGTAGGTGATTTAGTCTGGCTGTGGCGTCCACTTCGGCGCCGTGGCCTACATCAAAAACTCTTGGCCCACTATGACGGCCCTTATGTGGTTGTCAAACTCAACAGTGATTTAACCTATGCAATAGCCCGCCTGACAGCATCGGGTCGTCGGTCTGCCAAAACCGAACTATGTCATGTTGCCCGCTTGAAGCCGTGCCAACCTCGCACAAATCACGAACACGCCCAGAGGGCTTAGGCTGAAGAGGGGGGAAATGTCACGCCACTGACGACGAGGAAGAATTGTGCTGATCTGGGAGAAGAAGAGGAAAAAACGCGTTGGTGCCTGGGAGCTAGTAGCCTTCACCTTGTCCCTGATCCCATTACCATATCACTGTAAACAGACACCCCTTTGCTATTTAGCCATAACAATATATATATATATATATATATATATATATGAAGGAAAGAAGGCAACAGTCGGCGAGGCCAAGGAAAGCGTTGGGGATGGTACTTTGTCTTTTTTTTTTAAATGTTTACTTGGATAATCACAGAAATTAGTAATGTGATCTGTTTAGGGGAAAGATAATTCGACACAAAGTAGAAGAAAAAACAACGTGCCGATTGGTGGGATCCGAACCCACGACCTCCGAATAACGCGTCCGGTGCTCTTCCAACTGAGCTACATTGGCCGCTGTCCCCCCTGCTACTTTCTTGGGTATTTATGTTGTCTGTATACGAACCTTGAGAGTGTTCACCAGCGCCACCCTCAGCCATAGCGGCGGACGTGGGACGTCCTTTGTTACCGCCAGCGTCACGGCTTCAAGACTGCCAGCTGGCAGTCTTGAAGCCATAGGTAGCGTAAGAGGGTCCTAGCACAGCTTTCGCCCTCGCTCTTGATCCCGTTCTACGTGACGCTGGCGGTAACAAAGGACGTCCCACGTCCGCCGCTATGGCTGAGGGTGGCGCTGGTGAACACTCTCAAGGTTCGTATACAGACAACATAAATACCCAAGAAAGTAGCAGGGGGGACAGCGGCCGATGTAGCTCAGTTGGAAGAGCACCGGACGCGTTATTCGGAGGTCGTGGGTTCGAATCCCACCATCGGCACGTTGTTTTTTCTTCTACTTTGTGTCTAATTATCTTTCCCCTAAACAGATCACATTACTAATTTCTGTGATTATCTAAGTAAACATTTAAAAAAAAATACCATCCCCAACGCTTTCCTTGGCCTCGCCGACTGTTGGCTTCTGTCTTTCATGTATTATGACGAGTACCCTCATTTCCCCTTGATTGATCTATATATATATATATATATATATATATATATATATATATATATATATATATATATATATATATATATGTGTGTGAAATAAGGCGCTGCGGTTAACCACAGATACAAAACAGTGCGGCACTTAACGTTGCAGTTTAAGCAAGTTGCATGGACTGGTTCCAATAGCACGTAGAAAATTTTTTCTTTGCCAAGGACAGCGAACACCGGAATACGCACTGCAGCCCACGATGGCAAGATAGTATACTCAGACATGCAAAACACCGTTCTAGCATCATACACACTTTCCATGAGGCTGGGCACATTCTTACGCTCAAAATAAACCTCGCTGCTTGCGCACAGCTTCCAAAAGCTTATTCCTAAAGTGATATCACGGGTAGAGCTAAGGATAACGACGAATTCCGTTTCGTAAACGGCTCCACTCAAGTCAACTTCAAGAGTTTACCCTCCAAGAGGACGCAACTGCTCGCCACTCACGCCACAAAACATTGAGGTTTCATCACGCTAGAACATCACTTTGCGTCCCAGCAATCATTTAAATCTCACACTAATCCCCGAAACAGTTTCCCCGGTATCAATGAGATCTAAAACTAACGACCACGCAAACTTTATTCATAACCATTGAGACAGGAGCTGGAATATCATAATAGAGTGAGGTTATAGCGGCCTCAACTCCATCGGTCACGCTTGTTGGGTTTCCTGACGAGGCTACGAGGACCGACGAAACAGTGCTGGAGACTGCCGCGGACTAAGCACGCGAAGTGGAGTGGCACTCCAATGCGACGTCGGGGGATGAATTACGAAGGGTGGTGTGCTGAAGGTCTGTTGGAGGAGATGAGTGCAGAGTCACGACAGATGAATCCTGGTGATGCGGTCGCACTGGGAACATTGGTGACCCGTATCGATAAGGTCCACACTGATTACAAAATCTTGAAATATTGCCTTTATTCCCGCAGTGAAAGCAAACCAGAGGCGGGCGATTAACGGCCAATGCGCCTGGCATTCCTCGTCAAAGCGATGATGGGTTCGTGTCTGGTAGCATTAATTGGCACCAGGAGGCATAACAAAGTCATCGCGCGGCTCGTTCTGTTCGTGAACTGGTGGTGGCGGTTTATTATAGCTTGGTGCGACTTCGCAGAGTTGTGTAGTCAATAACAGGGAGGCGTGCGGTGTGTACCAAAGCCTGCTGCGTTTATAGCAAAAGGTTGTCACGATCGCTACATAAAATTGAGCGTGCGATCGCAAGGGAGTGCATGGGGAGCGGGATAATTCTTCTCGAACTATCCGGCGAATTGTGGAGGCGAGGTCGTTGGCTTCGCAAGTTGCGTCAAGGGCAGTAACTGTTGTCACTCTACAACGGACCGAAATTTTGTTTTATTCGGCCCATCAAGGAATTCACAAATAACGAACGAGATGTCCTCAGCGAAGCCCTTGAGCAAATGGGCCAACTTTGCCCTCGTCGGACATACGAGACGAGGAGACCTTGCAAAGCTTCAGTCTTATCGGGAATTTATGCATCTTGAGCCAATGTCTGCTCAGCCCTCTTCTTTCCTGTCGAGAAACCAATAAAGCGCGTTTTAGTGCTCCCACAAAGCGAAGCCAGGATGTCAAGGTATCCTAATGATTTTATCACCATCTGCGGCCCATATCTGTCAGCGAGAAAGCGACGTTCACCAGGTGGTCGTTATTTTCCCACTTATTATAACGGCTCACTAGTTGTTAGTGGGTGAGTCATTCGCTCACGTCATCACCAGCTGCTCCCGCGAAGGAGCGGTGCTGTCGGTAATGTGGTCAGAAACCGCTATGTGTAGATCTAAGTGTGGCTCCTCCGTCCAGGGACATCTCGGTCTCTTGAGGTATCAAGTCCGTTTGTGTAAATTATACAGAATTAAGCGTAAACGGCTCCTTGTATCAACAATGAATTCATTCTCATATCCAATAGCGTAAATAAATATTATGCTCAAATATTATTCCTTTGATGTCAACGGAATCTAGACAGAGATTGATATCGAAAAAAATCATTCGACTAGAGCAAATACTACTTTACGGACAACGAAGAAGCGGGCAGTGGCGCGGGCAGCTGCATTCACGCTAGGCTCTAGGCACATACCTCCCTCGTAAGTGTGTGTCATTATATGATGGCACTACCAGAAAAACAACGCTAGGCCCGCCGCCATTTATTAAAATCATGTTATGGTAAACGGACATCATTTGTCTGGTTTTTGTTCACTGTGTTCATCGGCTTGCCGTCGCTTAACATTTAGTTAGAAATACTGGGTACGTCAATATCGCTCGTCATCTTGGTCTGGAGCTTTGGCGCCCTGTGCCTGTTGCGCTATCGACAGCGGGCTCCAAGGAGTGGATCACCTGGCTGCTCTCCAGCCTGCAGTAGCCAACGTGACCTCGCCGCTTCTCCGCCCCGACTACAAGACATGACGGAGTAACCAAATGATCCTACCGACCTGAAACGACCACTAGAGACTACGAGGGACCCTACTGACCAGATGACCCATCTGCCTAGACGCTGACCAGAAGACCTCACCGACAAAAGACTACACCACATATGAGGACATTCCCCCGCCCATGCCATGCGTTGCTTGCCTGGGCCTTGGCCATTTGAGCTTGCGGCCTATGGCCTGACACCTTTCTGAGACAGGCTTCATCGGTGAAACATCGTGGCGGCAAGCTGTTGTCTTTTTCCTTCATCCTCTTCTTTAGTCCAGCCACGCCCCTCGTCATACCATGAATCTCCTTACTGATTATTAATTAAAAGTTTTCTCTCTCTCTCTCTCTCATCGACAACGATAAACTTCCTCGTCCTCTGTCGGGACGATCTCTCGGTAGCCCTGTTCCTGTTCTCCTGTTCTCGGCGTTTCATTGGCTTGCATTCCCGTAACAATATCACTAGTGTAGAATTCTTTACGTCTCACTCCACGCTTTCAACAGGATTGCATGAACTCCTGGAGCAGCTAATATCAACCACAGTTTTACGAACTCAACACCCATGCTATGTGGGACGCTGTAGCGGGTATTTCCAGGAACTGGGCGATGTTGCTCGTGTGGCAGAGAGAGGGAACTTTACTCGGTGTCCAGAAATAAGTTAGCGGTCGACATTTGTCCGGCATTCTAGAGCCTTGTGCTTAACCTCCCACTCCATAAAGCTGAATGTTTTGCTCTTATATGTTTTTGTTATGCCTGTGTATTTAGTTTGTGGAGAGCGTGGAAACGTTTGTGATGCGAAATAGATTCCAGCGTCCTTCTAGTCATGATCTTCGTACCTCTGATAAACACCGACGTGAATTCGCAGGAATAAGTCGGGATGATGTTATCATAAATTCATTAAACAGAGGCCCCGCTGGACGAATGAGTGCGCACAAAATCATGTCCGTCAACGGGGTGAATAATTTTAGCTAGACATTTCCACAAAACGCATAGACTTTGCGTTCAATGCTAAGTTATTTTTTCCTTTCTACAAGCACCTTGCTGCCTTTTCAATGGACATAAAAATCCAATACAATATCATTTTCTCCGCTAGTTGTTTTCAAAACGCATTCCATATTTCTTTGCACGAAGAAGGAATATAGGTACACTTCAGTGCTGTCAAATGTGAAAGGGGTATATACAACGCATGGTTTTGGGGCGAAACGGTACGACCTGCTGGTGCCTTTTGTCATACTGCTTTCCTGTCTGAATGACTCCTGCAGCTTTCTGGAAATATCACGCTTGTAGGAGAACTAGGTTTCAAGTGATAAAGTTTCAGGAAGTGTGTGAAAGATGCGGGCACACAGACAAGAGAAAAGAATATTCTGAAAATTGTACAGGTTGAACAGTCCTGAACCAAGATTCAGCAGCGTAAGCCAAAGGTCACAGTCGCTGATTCCACTTCGACGCACTAATGGAAGAAGTAGTAAGAAAAGCCGAGGACACCCACCTAGTGAAAGTGGCGACTTTAACGCCCCGCACAGAAACTGGGGGTATAGGATAGATTAGGCCAAGGGGAGATCCATCGTAACGAACATGGATAGGCACAACCTGGAGCTTGTTACTGACCCCCAATTCCTCACAAGATGAGTAAACAGTGTTTCCAGGGGTACATGCCCCAACATCACACTAGTCCGGAATATAGAAGAGTCTATATGGACCAACACCAACCAAACTTTTGGTAGCGACCATTACGTTAAGCAAACACAAGTAAACTTAATGGAGTACAGCAGACCCCCACGTAACGCTACAGTCACCAACTGGCCCAAATTCAGAGAACAGAGAGCTGAGGACCAAAAGATCAGCTTACAAAAATGAGCAGAGGAGAATAGAAAAGCCCATAACAAGAATGCAACGGAAGTCACGTCCACGGAAGACTTCAAAATTGTAGACGCACACTTACTGCGTCTATGGAACGTACCCAGGGGAATGACCAGATGATGGAGAAAGCACAAATGTAACAGGAACCTCAAACAGAGAATTGCACAAATCAATAAAGAAAACAGCGAATGCGCCCTTAAACTTAAGCGCAATAATTGGAACCAGATCTGCGAAAGTTTCAATGAAAATCTTAGCAGTGCAAAACGTGGGCACTGCTAAGACACCGTATTGACAAAAAAAAATCGGAGAGATCACATCAAGACACTAGAAAGGATTACGCATTAGTTCCGAGGAACCGATGAGCAAGCCATCGACCACCATCGAAACACAAGCATACACACCACTATGCCCGATACAATACACGGGAGAGGACAGCCAATAGCTAGACGCCCAAATAAAAACACACGAGGTACATGCTGCGGCCAGATCATTTGTCAAGAATACAGCCCCAGGCAAAGATCAGATTACCAACGCAATAGTTAGAAACCTAAATGACAAGCAAATCCAGATGCTAACGGACTCAATCAACACTGGGACCAAGGTAACGTTCCCGAGTAATGGAGACACGTGGAGATCGGAATGATGCCCAAACCAGGCAAACCACCTAGGCTGGATATTCTCCGACCCATTTAACTGACCTGTTGCGTCAGGAAACTTTATGAAAACGTTATTAAAACAAGGCTGAGTAACTATCTGGAAAAAATGACCTGTTTCCGGGCACGATGTTCGGCTTCAGGCCTAGGCTCTCTACACAGGACTTTCTACGGCAGCTAATGGAGACTGTGATAAACTGAATAGCGGCAAGAAATGAGACGGTCATACTGGCCATAGATTTGAAGGACGCATTTGACAACATTAGCCACGAAGTGATATTCAGGGAACTCTCGGCAACAAATTGTAGAAGAAAGACCTTAGAGTATGTCAAGGCCTTCCTAACAGACAGAACAGTCACCGTTAGAATTAATAACATACAGTCAGAAACGAGAAAAAAAACCAACAAGCGCACACTACAGAGCTCTGTTATATTTCCAATACTATTTGACATTGTCATGATAGGGATATCGAGAAGACTCAGGAATATACAACATATAGAACATGCAATTTACGCAGACGATCTAACAGTATGGACTCAGAATGGGTCCACCGGGGAAAACGAAGAATGGTTACAACTCGCTGCGAAAGAACTTGAGGATTTCGCTCGTTCTAGCGGAATGTAGTGCTCACCGGAGAAATCACAATACATAAGATTACACTCTTGCAGGCACAAACCACTGGACATCGACGTAATCATGAACGGACACCCGATTCATCAAACGATCAAAATGAGAGTACTAGGGTTGTGGTTACAAGGAGGAGGCAAGCGTGATCAAACGATCAAATTTCTTACCACTGCGACCGACCACATCTCTAGAATTATAAGCAGGATAACAAACAAAAGTGGGATCAAGAAACAAGACGCAGTACGGATAGTGACAGCCCGATCGTCATTCTACGCCTCGCCCAGTCTCCCATATCCTAAACCAACCAAGACGGAAAGGAACAAGATAAACGTGCTAATCAGGAAGGCATACAAACTGGCTCTGAGATTGCCACCATACGCCTCTAACAGCAAGTTTGACGATCTGGACATGCTCTGTACCTGTGGAGAACATAGCGAAGCTATGCTCCACTCCCAGATCAGAAGACTTAAACAGACCAAGACGGGCTGCGCTCTCCTTACGAAACTTCGATACACCCTTAAAGACGACAATAGCGCAGAAACCACAAATATCCCACCAGACATCCGGGACACTTTGACAGTCAGACCACTGCCCAGAAATACAGACCCTGTCAATGATAACGGCAGAAGGAATGCCAGAGCCAACATCCTTGACAAACACTTGAACACAAAACATTTTGTGATGTACGTCGGCGCAGCGAGGTGCAAAGGCAGAGAGGCGACCGCAGCCGCGGTCACTGACTCACGAGGCAACCTCATATGCGGAACAAGTATACGAACCAAATGCACCCACACAGCGGGAGAGGTGGCAATAGCCCTAGCAATCTCGGAAGTAAACTGAAGACAACACAGTTACTGGATAGTCTCGGACTCGCAAGCCGCCTGTCGAGCTTTCCAAAACAACAGGATTTATCGCATAGCAAACAAGTTCCTAGCCGACCGGTCAGAAGGAACAGACTCAAGTAGGCAACACACGATTGTTTGGGAACCGGACGCTGGGGTGGAGGGTAACATCAGAGTAGATTCCGTCGTCCGAGGTTTCACTAGCTGGGCAGCGGAGCCATCGGTAGAGCCTTTCACAAAACCAGAAGCATACGGGGAAACAAAACTATCATGTAGGGAGAGGCGTAGAAAGTACGCACTTCCACATGACACACTAAGCCGAAAACAAGCCACTGCACTTAAGTGCCTACAAACAAACACATATTCAAACAGAGTCTATACCACAAAATACGGCCCACACAATACAAAAGCGAATGTGTCTGGTGCGGAGACGCTGCTGTACTATACCATACAACACGGAGATGTAGGGCAAGCCCCATAACGCCTAAAATAAATAGCCCAGTCCTGAGCAGTGGGAGGAACTGCTAGCCGCCTCGGACGTACAGCATCAGCTCAGGCTGATGCAGCGGGCCAGAGCCGCTGCTGAGGCCAACGGACTACTCCTCTTTTTTAATCCACTACCCTTAACGCCACTTTCCCCCAAATAAAGTTTATGAATCAATCAATCAATCATTATCAGCTCGGTTCCGCGTTCAGTAAGCTTCTCGGTAGCGCGCTAGTCTTTCTCTACATTGCTCGATGGTCTCGGTAGCCTGCCAGTCACGACTACAATCTCTGTCTTTAGTGGGATGATGTTTGTATATGTATACGGCTGAATATATTAGGGGAACCTTCAAGATGGAGTAGATTTGTAATATGAGCGTCATTACTCACAGACCTTCACCCAAGCGTGGCCATACGGCTAAAAAGCAAAGTTATATAGCTTTCTCAGAAACTTTGTAGTTAAAGGAAAACTCGCCCTAGTAACAGGATCAACCCAGGACCACCGCCTTTCCGAGGCGCTCACACTATCCACTATGCTAAACAAGATGGTCTGCATTTCAGATGGTAGGGCATGAGCAATTTGTCAATAACTCGAAGTGGGAACTATACTCGTCGAATATTTTAGGGGAATACTTCAATGTGTACTAAATTAATAACAAGGAACTAATTTCATTTCATCATTTCATTTCATTTATTAATACTGTCAGCCACCGTAAGGGGCTGTAACAGGAGTGGAAAATACAAAACGAAAAATGAGAAATATAGAGCACGATGAAAATCAATAGTCGATCAAAAATTGTCTCTGAATACACACACAAAAATGAACTGCACAGAAATCGGAACAACAGCCATCCTACACAATGTTCCTCCTTGATATCCACCCAAGCGCGGTCATCGGGCATTTCGCTCCCCGATTCCGTTAAAGTAACCCACCCACACCTTTCTAGCTTGGAGTTATTAATAAATTCTCTCTCAGCTTACCATCTGATCTTCTGACAACACTAGTTAGCTCACTATGTAGAGCGGCTACATCGGAAAAGCAGCGGTCCCGGGTTCGATCCCAGGAAAATCACGAATGTTCCTTTCCGAAGTTTCTGAGAAAAAGCGTAGAGCGCATTTAATTGGAATAAACAAACAGCTGGCAGACTGAAATTCACGGCGACGACAATGTTGACTGCACAGCGCGAGAGTTTGTTGCAGTTTTACAAGAGGCGTAATCGGGTGCGGCGATAGCGTAGTGCTTTAGTGCTTGGGCAAAAGGACTATGTTTCTTTACAGTGCGAAATAAAATGGCGTGAAGCGCACGAGTGAGTAGCACAGTCAGTGGAAAATATGACGTACTAATCCCAGCAAAAACGTGAAACCGGGAAATGCAAGCAATATAGCTAACGGTCTGAAAAAAAGGGCACTGACGAAACAGTTCATCATCTCGCGAGAACATTTATATACACCTGCAACGTCATTACTAGTGCGAAATATTATACTGTTTTCAAATACAACAATAACCTTTTAGAAGTAGTACCTATATATGCATGCCGGGATGGAGCAATTTGCTCCCGTTCTGATGTTCCGATGAGCCTCCTCAGCTACGTTCACGCTCTTTGCTTCCCAGTTTCGTGCAAGTCAAGTGTTTATTCCTAAATTAGGTCATTCGTATGGGTTGGTCGTATTCTGCGTCTTTTTTCATCCCTGATTGGTGGTGGGAATTTAATCCATTTTCCAGAAGTCTGCTGAAAAACCTGCTTTGTATTTTGCTTGCCTGAAGTCTGAAGCCGTCTTGAGAACATAATGACTACTGTCGATATTACTTTGCAGACAATCGACAGTAAGTTTATCGGGTTGTGAGTGTTCGTCATTCACATCACCTTTTTTTTCTCTCATGATAATACTAGTGATCTTACACGATTGCGCTCGGCTCTAATGCTTAAGGCACTGTGTATAGAGCGTTGCAAATATAGCGCATACGCCAAAGCAACTTTCAGCCAACATATTGTTACCAGATTCTCGCAAGGTATTTTCTCGTTTTTGCACGCTTATCGCCGATAATCCAGGCTTAGGTTTCGACATGTATAGGCACGGTTTTACAATGATTACATTGCAGAGACTATGCAGTCGAGGAACTTTTTAACTACAAGAAGGAACAAGTTACGCTGTCATCATCATCATCATCCTGACTATACCCACTGCAGGGCGAAGGCCTCTCCCATATTTCTCCACTATATTGCTGTATGTGCCGTCAAATGTCAAATGGTGGTATAGACATTACGCGATACCATGGTAAAGCAATACAGCCAAACTGTGGCCTTTGGCTCGTTCAAAGTTCAGCAGCCTGCCAGGTTTACCTCGGCTGACACATGGCACAGTGACAGTCTACTAAGGGGGAACCAGCACGCCCTTGCCATTCAACGCAGTGACAGACTTGATTCCCAACGTCCGGACGCGTTTCGAACCAGCTGCCGGCGCCGGCCGGTGTTGTATGCCTGCATCCATGTTGTGCAAGACGGGATCCTTGGGTAGGGCACAGAATTCTTAGAAACCTAAGAGCTCGTGTGGTTAAATCTTGCTGCTTACCCGGATGTTCACACTTCGGAACCCGGATGAAGGGAAGTCCGTGTCCGGATGAAGGGGAATTGCTACAAGATGACGAAAATCGGCGCCCGGCTGGGAAATTGTATGCTTTCTGTTTTGGCACGACCTCACCAGGAGGTTGCAGAAAATAGTGTGTAAATTATTTATTGATAAATAATCTAAATAAAATCTAAGAAAATCTGGAGCTTTCCATTTCGGCGTCTCCGTAAAGCACGTGTAGCTTCACGACATCAAATTATGCAATTACCATTTAATATCGTACTGCAGTCTGAGTAGACATTCTGTGTAACAAACAAATTTGGCATTGCTGAAAAATATTTGTCCGTACACTCACAACGTTAGGACCGTACCGGTTTATTCCGGCTTGTAAGCCTACAGTCGTGCATCCTGTAATCCAGACCTAACCAGCAGCTATAACGATCGCTGCATGCATCTGTTCATCCTGCAAATCGGATATGCAACTCAGAAAAACACATGCAATAAATTCTGAGCACATAACTACACAAATAAATGATCGCTGATTTGCAATGTTTCATCTGCTCTGGGGATTGACCGGCGCCAGAGCTCAAGGGGAGCATGCAAGGACGGTGTTTTAAATATCTGCCCCCGATCCGCGCTAGTCTGGCACCGCAAACTGCAGGTGAGAACACAATACATTGTACTTTCGATTTTCAGTCCCGTATTACTTTCTGACAGGTGTCTGGCATTCGAGTTTCATAGTGAGGCCCAGAAACCCCGCCCCACCAGCCCAGCTCCCAGGCTGGCTACCCAATTTGAGTTAGACTCTGAGCGTATACGGAGTACTTATCGTGTTCCTTCGGACGATACCCTATGTTAACCCATGGGTAGGTTAGATTTTCAGTCTCAGGCTCTCCGTACTTCGCTCACAATCTGGCGTTCGATTTTCATCGCGCAGCTGTGAATCTCTCCCGCCAGTGTAACTCTCCCAGGCTTGCGGCCTTATTTACATCCGAGCACGTTCATCCATATTCCGACTCCGAGCACATTCTGAGTATAAGGACGAAAGCCTCTCATGCCTCATCGTTTTCAGCAGGAGGGGTCGGCAGAGGCTATCACACTTTCGAGGGAGATAGTAAAAAATACATAAATAAGCCTTGTCTCCACCAGGAATCAAACCTCCATCCCTTGTATTTCCAGCCGAGCACTTTCCCAACAGCGCCACGCCCCGGTTCGTGAAACGTTCATCATTGTTTTTTTTTTATTGCATGTAAAACCTACCGTAAAAAAAAGTAAAAACTCCACTTACTTAAATTTGTCCATGTCTCAAGTTACCGCGCTGCTTAATACGAGCCCGCCTTATGCCTAGCCCGACAATGCACCATCATCAAAACATCAAAATTCTGGCAGGCACACAAATGCATCTAGGTATGGCATCCAGTTTGGAGGTTCTTCGCGTGCAGCATATACACTCCTCATCAAAGCTTACTGACTCCGAAATACGGATTTGGACGATCTTGGTAACGATCAGCCTGCCTGTCCATCATGCGGCTTTTCCACACTGAACGCTCTTATCAACACAAATAGATCATAAGGCACGACAGAGTTTTGTCAAGAGGCAAAAATCTAATTGTATATGGTGTAATTTAAATGTCCTTTCTAAGAGTTCTTTTACTGTGTCGCAAAAGAACATATCATAACGGCACAGAATAAAGCAATGATTGTCTCAGGCACGGTATAGAGACGGCAATTCACCATCCAGGGCACAAACATCTCCTTATCATGAATAAATGTCTTAGCAGGCAACGTCACTCTGCGCAGTTTGAAAAAGAATGTTTTTGCGGCTTCCTGAATGCACAGTTTCCTAACACGCTATTGAACAGGCTGCCGATACAATGGGGTAGGGAACGAAGATTCAGTGAGAGCCTCGGTCATCTGCTTTCTCGAGAGGCTATACAGGTAATCTATAGAGAAACGCACAATGAGAAAATTAAGTTTTAGCAACCTCCTTAAGAAATCCCCATAAAGGCCCCTCACGAACCTGCCCAATCGGTATCAATAAGTAAGGTAAATGAGGGACTAAGACGCCTAATGAGCAAAGCTACAAGAAGCCGGTGGTTTGCCTATTTGAAAAAGGAAGAACGGGAAACAAGTTGATGCACAAACAACTGAACAAGGCCCACTCCAGCAAGCTCTAAGGGAAGGAACAAGTAGTCACGCCGCATGGGCTCCCATTGAGAGCGCCACACAAATGTTGCACATATTCCATGTATTGCTTGTACCTATCCCCTCGCACAATGAGGACTTGAAGGACATATGCAAGCATTGAAAACAAAATATTACAAGGGTTCAACGCTGCTTAACCAAATATTGAGCGAAAGCATTAGCTGCGGGTGACCAAGCGTTCTTCTCTTTTTTTCCTTCCTGAGCCCACATACAAAGCCCCGCTTTAACCAAGCCGTATGAACGTGCCTTAGTGACCTGTAGGGGTAACGTGAATGCCAGGGTGCTAGCAGGCTGATTCTGACATAACCGTCCCATGTGAAACGAGACACCAAGTTGGCAGCTCCTGCCAGCCCATCACTCGCTTTTGTGTCACGTGGGGCGACCAAAAATGGGCCACGAGCACGTACCCAAAGACGGAGGTCTGGGACGGTGTCTAGAAAGACAGCATTTAATGCGTTAGCTTAAGATGGCGACTCAACCATGTCCTCGGTCACGAGCTCATGCTTTCTTTTTTTCGTCTTTTTCCTCTCGCTGGCTCGGTATCTTCTTCCTACTCGTTGGCGCGGAAAGAAGAGCAGTGCTAGAGATTTAACTCACTCCCGGCCGCGAAATATCAGGTGTTCTTCCCCAAAGACATAGGCTTCTGCATTGTTTGCGTAGCGACAAATCCATCGCCGAACTCAACTTGCAGAAGCCGTGTTGTAAATTTTGTACTTGTTTCGTGGTGCCTCATGTAGCCTCCAGTTGTCGAAGGCGAGTAGAGGGGCACCATCAAGCTCAAGAGAACGTAAGGAAGCAAAGACGGTACCAGAAATATTAGTGTCATGTTGGTGCTGAATTGTCCTCGGGTAATAGCATTTATACAACGCTTTCGTTGTGACGTCACGTGCTGCGCCGTGGCTGCGACCAAACTATACCCTTCCAAAAATACCCTTCGCCGCTTGAGTTGGTAGCCGAGCTCTCACCCTAGTGTCACGTGGGGTGTAACGTCACAGCTTGACGTGGGTGCGGCCGCGCTACGCCGACCGCTTAAGTTGGTAGCTCAGCTCTCACCCTAGTGTCATGGGAGGTGTGACGTCGCAGAGTCACGTGGGTGCAGCCAAGCCAGGCTGAAGGCTCGAATCCTAGAGTAGTATTGCTTTCGCATTAAACTATGTTACAAACCAGCGCCCTAGCAAACACTGATTGTTCCCTACCCATCCAAGCCTGTGTTTCTCGCTGCATAGGTACGATCTGTGAATCCCAGTAGGCTGCGCTGTTGCGAACTTGGTGCAGCAGAACCCCGCGGTACTGAAGAGGAATACAGTCCCAGCATATGCCTCCAAACTGGCTTACTGTAGTGCCCCATGGCCTAACCAAAAGCCTTTTGATTCATCTAAATTAAGAGCCGCGCCTGATACATCGCAGAACTGCTTAGTCAAGTGTAAAGCCTTAAATACACTCTGTTTGTCAGAACAAAATAGTGCAATATCATCAGCGTAGGCTATAATCTTAACTTCACTTTGGGCAAGATAGAAGCCCCGGATGGCTGCAATGCTGATTATACTGAGATAGAGGGGTTCCAAATATAAGGCAAACAACAATGAAGACAGTGGACATCCTTGACGAACAGATGATTCCAGTGGTATTGATTTTGTTAGCTCCTGATTAACAATTATGTATACGAGTTCATATAGCACAGCCTTATGCCTTTGAGAAAAGCGTCACCAATGTTTGCATGCTCCAAGACCGCGAACGTGAAATCGTGCCGAACTTTATCAAACGCCTTCGGCAGGTCAATTTGAATCAGAGCTACTTGTCCGTCTCATCTGATACTGTCTCCATTACTGAATGTGCTATATGGATGTGTGTTTGAATACTGCGCCCTCTGATACCACATACCTGATTCGAACTTATCAAGTCAATAATGGTCAGCTGCAGACGACAACAAAGAAGCTTGGAAAAAATTTTGTAATCAGCATAACAGACGAAAATTGGACGATATCCTTCAGCAATATTCAACCAATTCGTATCTTTGGTTTTGGGAATTGATATTGTGTAGCCAGAATAGAAAGTGGGAGGCAGGGAACCTACATTATAAGATGCTCGAAAAACTTTAATAAAAATAGGCGTTAGGCAAGGCAAAAATGTTTTAGAGAATTCGCTAGTAATAGCATCTGGGCCAGGAGATTTCTGGCTTTGAAGTCCTGAAATGGCTGATTTAATTTCGTTCAAAGTGATGGGTCCCTCCACTACAGCACACTTTTCATCGACTAGTCGAGGAATGTTCTCTGTAAGGAATTATAATTGAAACCCCGATTTGCGTCTTCAAAACTGCCGAATAGCTTTCGATAATAGTCATAGAAAGCAGCAAGAACACCAGGAGCATCACTGCATTTGCAATCACCATAGTGAATTTCCAATATTTCCTTCGTTAGAGCATTCTCTCTTTCATCACACCGGGCCGGACGTGAATGTTGCGCGTCAAGAAACCTTCGGGTCCTAGATCTTATCAGAGCCTCCTTGTATCTTCCGCCGCAAATTGTAGCGCTCTGCCTTTGCGTTATTAATTTCTTCAACATAGGCACCCAGGCTAACCCTCTCTAGCTCATGTAGCTCAGTTAAGAGTGCTCCCAAGCTCACGAAGGTGTTGTCTGTTCAGGAACGCGATTCTTGCAGAAGCTTCAATTGACAAGTTTTGGTCTGCTGTTTAAACAATAATTTTTTAAAAACTGACAGATCATGGCGAACCATATGTCTTTCAAACAAGTAGGTACAGCACGTTTTAAGATTTCACCAGAGAGCAGAGAGTTATTCATCTTCCACAGCTTCCATCGAGGGTGAAGTATGTGCCGACTGTGCCTCCCTATGTGAAAAAACAACACACAGTGCTCACTGAAGAAGATGGGCCGCACAAAGCAACCAAAGACATTTTATAACGTGTCTACAGAAACGTAAATTCTGTCAAGGCGGGCATTACAGAAAAACTGAAAATTAGTAAAATGAACACTGGCGCCTTTTTCCTGCCCCACATCCACAAGACTATATTCACAAGCCAAATCGTCAAGTAATGCAGCACTAGGGTCATATTTCGTACATAGCACTGATCGGTCCTCATCCCTACAAACACAATTAAAATCTCCCAGCAATATATGTTAGCGATCTGGGCACAAATGGTTAACTAATGACAAAAAAAAAATCCGATTTTACGGCTTCACGGGGGCGTAAACAAAATTAATTCGCCACTGCACACCTGAAATTGTGAGGCCACATATAAGTCGCCCTTCGTCATATGTGCAATAAGACATGGTCGTCCTCTCAAGCGTTTTGGCCAGAAATAACATACACTCTCCAGCAAGCCTCTAGCGTGGCTAATAATAATGTTATATTTCAGCAAACACGGCTCGAGAGTAGCTTCTGTCACTTCATCAGAAGACAACTTTGTTTCCTGGATTGTTGCTACAGACACTCTCCATTTCTTTAAAAGATACCTTAACTGCTACTGCCTCCGACGATTACGCATAAACCTAACGTTATGGGTAGCAACATGATATGCTGCGACGCTAGTCTTTTTTAATACCAGTCCTAATAAACACCATCCCCCAGAATGGGGTGGCCCGCCTGCAAATTGGCGGCCTTTCGGGCAGATATCGCCCTCCTCTTTAAACTCACCCTTCCCGTGTCCTCTACACAGTATGCCTTCTGGCCAGAATCATCGATACTCACCTCACCACCTGCGGAACGCTTCAAATGGGCTATGTTGACCATGTACACCTCTGAGACAACCAAGGCCTCGGCCTACGAAACTGAATGGAGCACATCGCTCTCTGCCACACCTAAAGCCGATAGAGAACCGGACGCGCCAGAGATCGGCGCCAAACACGGCTCACTGTTACCCTCCAACGACGAAGAAGAGTCAACAATGAAGGAAGATAGGCGAAGATCTACTGGCAGTAGTGTCTTCACTGGCTCCACAGAAGGCATATCCGGACGTCCTTCAGTGACAAGTTGTTCCTGTGCAGCAAGCACAGCACTCTAAGTGGCACTCACAGGCGGACTCTGGTCCGGCGGTTTTGGCTCTGGAGATGCTGATTCTAGATGACCAGTCACTGCAGATTGTTCCTGCTAATATGAGGTGCAGAAGGCATCTGGTAGCCACCAGTTTGGTGTTCACGACTTAGCTCACCAGTCACCACTTCTGCCACATCCATGATATGATCTGACGCCACGCATCGTTTGGTGATCACTGGCCTTGATTCAGCCTATCAGCGTAACTCAAGATACAGTTCTCCCCAGTAGGTCCAAAGCGTCAGCACTGGGTGCATCGTGGCGTCCGGCACCGACGCCGTACATGTCCAAACCGGCTGCATCGATGACACAGCGGAAGTCTCCCTGGGATAAGAAGTAATGCCTGCACCCCATAAACAATAAGAGTGAGGAATTATACTTGCTGACACTCCGCCCTTGAGCGTGAGAAGGTTTCATGGTTCGCCGTTTCCATATGCTCCAACCCTGGGCACTGCCACTTTTCACCCTCCACATATTGAATCATTCCATAAGGTTCTAAAGCTTCCATAATCCTGCGGTGCTCCATATAGCAGGGAAGCCAAAGCAGCCTAACGTTGACCTTCTTTGTTTCCGGGTCGAACACCATGCACCTAAGTCCTTTCACAGGGAACTCTGCTTTGTTAACTAGCTTTTGCTTGGAATAACTACTCTCGCAGGTAACCATCCACACGTGGCTCATTTGGTATTAACCAATACACAAAATTTCCCGGAGGTCCAAAATCTGTGCCAGTGGGTCTCGAAAGTCGGGTACTCGGTACGGGCGACCCTTAGGGTCAGCATGGAGGATAACGGTATTAAGGACAACATTACCGGTGGGCAGGCGTGGAAGGACAACTTCGTACAAGTCTGTAGTATCCTGACAAGTTGAAAGACCTCGGCCAACGGCCGATACGCTGTTTCCAGCAAGGATCATTATACGGTACAGCCGCCCTGAACGGCTTCATCATAAAACGTTCATCATAATTCCCATTGTCAATCGTGAGGATAGCGGGATTACGCAAGTGAGAGATACTGCGCCTATATTTTCCTGTAAACGAAATATAGAACGCCGGTCAACTTTGATGCTTTCAATGGACTGCGGGTTGTTTTCGACAAGGGGCGTGCTATGTACTGTTACGTCTGATCATAACGTCAGCAGGTGATTCATGCATATAGACGAAGCTGGCTCCACCGGGGCATCCGATTGAGGTTTCCGTGCGGTGCCTTTCATTAGCCGCTTTCTCGAACGCCGCAGCACACTGCAAAAAGAAGCAAATCCAGAAGTATGGGAGGAGTTACTACAGCAGGCATCAGCGAGATTTCAAATTGATTTGCAGGACAGAAGAGGCGTAGTATCTGTCACAATTATCCGCACACACGTGTACCACGCCGTAACCGAAGGGAGGAAGGTGGGAGTGAAAGACGAGAGGGAGATAGAGGTGCAGTAATGGAGAACTACGATCCACCGCGCTATAATACCCTTCGCCTCATAGAACTTTGGAGGTCCAAAGTGCTCTCTAAATTGTTTTTACTCCTGAAGACGCTGTCGTCCGCTAAACAATGATTGGTTTTGTGGTTCTGTGGGGTTTAACGTCCCAAAGCGACTCAGGCTATGAGAGACGCCGTAGTGGAGGACTCCGGAAATTTCGACCACCTGGGGTTCTTTTACGTGCACTGACATCGCACAGCTCACGGGCGCCTTGCTTTTCGCCTCGACCGAAAAGCGGCCGCCGAGGCCGGAATTCGATCCCGCGTCCTTGGGCGCAGTAGTCAAGCGCCGTAGCCACTGCGCCACCCAGACGGGGCACTGAGACAAGCTAAGTAGCAAGCGTCTAAGCAGCTTTAAGACGTTTTAAGTTTGCATCTTCGCTCTCTTGTCTTCAATTTTACTACAGACTGAAGCGTCCACAGCGCCGAGCATGGAATATTTATTCCGTCCAGAAGTTCTCACCTGTGCGCGATATTTTCAGCGTTCTGGTCTTAAAGCTTTTTATCGTCTTTAAACATCTGCAGTGTTATTGGGGCTCTCCGAAATCGGAAAAATGTTTTTGTAAGTTTTCTTTGCAAGCATTTCTATTGGCCGGGCTCCCGACTTGTATCTCCATACGTTTTGCGTTCTTTTAAAAATAATTCGCCTCGGTAACGAGCTTTCATAGTTTCACAATTTGTTCTACGATTTTCAGTTACCCTGCACGGAATGATGATATCATAGGCACAGTGTTAATCGAATATTTAGGGGAATCTTCCAAGGTGGAGTAGATCTGTAAATTCGTAATAAGGGAATAATTACTCAGTGCCATCCACTCGAGCGCAGCCATTCGGCTACAAAGGAAAGCTTCAACACCGATCAACACCATTCTCACTTCGAGTTATTGATCAATTCGCTCTCGCTCTTCCATCTGCTCTGCTGACCGTCCTGGTTAGCTCAGTTGGCAGAGCGCCTGCCCTGGAAAGGCGGTGATCCCGGTTTCGTTATCAGGATCAGGACGAATTTTTCTTTACCTACGAACTTTCTGAGAAAGCTTGATAGCTTTCCTTTGTAGCCGTATGGCTGCACTCTGCTGGATGACAATGAGTGTATGACTCCCTTATTACATCATAGGCACACTGTGAAATCAGAAACTGCTTTGCAATATTTTGGGTGCATGTAATTCTATGGCCGCTAACTCTTATTTTCACACCCAGTCGGGCCAGCCTTGTGACAGCAGTACCACCGCACATTGCTTACGCTACAGATCAATGTTGGTCTATAGAGCGCAGTGCCATCTATGCGCGTTCTTGCCGATCAGTATCGACACAAATATTATTGCATCGTGAGCTGCCCTATATGATGAATTCCCATCTCATCTCTAGCGCCTTTTTATTTACGCTGAACTGCTGTTTCTTTCTATGGGTGCTGAACAATCTGTTCGTCTTCTGCATATTATATTTTATGTTTAACTTTGCACTTTGCCTGTACGATTTTACCGATCCCTTGGAACTTTCTCTAAGTTACTTAGCAGGACAATGTGATCAGCGAACCGCATATTACTTAGGTACTCTCTATTAGACATTGCATTGAACTGTTCCCAATCCGCGTATCCCTGAATACTTCCTCTAGACAAGCGGTGAACACTAGAGAGGAAATCGTGCCTCTTTGCCTGACCGCCTTGGATGAAATTGGATGAATTGGATGAAGGTGATGGATGAAATTTTGGACTTTTAGACGGGCTGATTACGTGGGGCTGCCGCCGCCGCGCAGTGCACCCGTGTATGTCGTGAAGTATGGTTGGGTCCCCTCAGCTGCCCCACATGAAATGCTTGCGGGGCTTGACACACGAAGACGAAGCACGCGAGAACAAGAAGGACGAGGGAACGAAGCGCTTATCATCGCTTCGTCCTGTCGTCCGTTGTGTTCTTGTGCTCTGCTGTCTCTGTGCGCTGAGTCCTGCAAGCATGGAATCAAATCAACTAGCCCAACAAAAAGTACTGCCATATGAAATGCTGCGTGCCGGGATGCAAGAACTACACGGATATACCTCCCGGGACTGTCGCTCGAACGAAGAGTATCGTGTTATGCGCACTCCTCGAGAAACGAAACGTTTATTTGTCAGGACATGTACATATATTGTTCGAGACAAAAATCATTCAATTCATTTAGGAAATGCAGACCTCAATACACATTGTTACGCTGAAGTCAGTTCCCCAGGCATGCAATGTTACGTCGAATTCGTAGTCTCCCTGACGAAATCAAAGATGAAAAGGCCACCTGCAGTTCTAACTAGTGCGCCTATAAACACGGAGTACAATGCAACAACTGGAAACAAAGTAACTTATGTGTTACGACGAGACGCGCAACTTTCGGCCGACCACTCCGGTAGGCTTTCCGCGGGGACATTCAAAGTCACTAAAAAAATTCCATGTACACTGCTGGTTTTGAGTCTGGCAAATATGTTGGCTAAATTCCCAAGAATCATTGCGCGCAAGAGAGAGAAGGGAACGGCGTCAGAGGAGGCCGGCTTGCGGAGGCTGCCCGCGCTCCCTCCTAGTTTTTTTCTTCCTCTATGCTCTGAACAGGGCATTGTCCCGGCCGGATCGTGCACACCTGCAGGAAACACGCATTTTTCTGGCAATGGATGATTTAGTGCTATAGACGGTTTCTGCCCCCAGAACGGATGTGGTGGCAGTGGTGAAAAGGTTCTCGATGCAGAGAATGGTAATTTTGTTGTGAAAGGATCCACAACCTTTCTGCCTCCGCAGCGATTTCTGCGGAATTAACGACTGCATGGTGACACATGCGCATCTCCTGCACATCGGACGCGCATGTCGGTCAGGAACCAACGGTGTTCTACGTTCAGAGCACTCCACTCCGCAAGTGAACGAGCAGGAACCCTCCAGGAGACTCATTTGTGTTTTCGTGCCGTTGCAGACGTTTTAACGAGGACGACAATTATCAAGCTCCCTAACAAAGTGCAGCTGATTGCGTCATCGAAGGAACAAATTCCTAATACTTTGGCAAGAACGATGACGAGCTCGTAAGGTTAAAAAACAATTACACTGCGTCGTGCAAGAGTGTCAAGTGTGTCATATATGTTCCGAGCGGCAAAAACACAGATACTACAGGTATGTATGCGTCTAAAGGAAATATGCATGATGGAGTTCGCACCCAGCCTGTAACGCACCAGTTATAGCTGCAATAAGGATTTGTTCGGTGCGTGTTTGCTTTATGTGCGACGGGGCCTGATGGCGATGTATTTTGTCGCTTGTTTTCTTTATGTGCGAAAGGGCCAGATAGCGCAGATACCACTCGCGGCTGTGGGCGCTAAACCGCAATATTGAGCTTGTTTTATCGTGACTGCCGCCTCACTAACATGAAAAAATACGGTGTTTGTTGTAATGCACCGCCGTTCGCAAGCCTCATGACCAGCTCAACCACATCAGCTCGCGAACGGAGGCGCATTATAACAAACGCCGTAATTTTCCTTTCTTGTTAGTCAGGCGGCAGTGGCGATAAAACATGCTAAATATTATGATCTAGCGCACATGGCTGCCATGCGCTACCCGGCCCCTTCGCACATACAGAAAACAAACGCCAAAATACATCGCTATCAGGCCCCGTCACACAGTTGAGAGTATACGCAGTCGGTTGCTGAGGTCGCCCATTCATATCTTGACACTTAGTAGCTTTAATTCAAGCTTCACATCGCTGCTTGTCGCGGCTCGCCGAAGGGAACCTGAAAAACCGCGTCTTGCACCCCGGCACGCCTCGAGAGTGGCAACTGTACGCGGCAGATGTGGTTGGCATCGTTTTACACAGCCTGCGACGCTCACCGTGACGCCAGCCCCTGTGCACTGGCGGCGACGAGAAACGCCGTCGACGCCGTCCAATATGTTTCCATCAGTCGCCGCTGGCACTTGGCGCATGCGCATAGAACTCGCGCAAAAGGCGGATTGTACGCATGCGATGTAGTGGCAGTATAGATGGGATAATGACGAAATCTTGCTGATAACGCACTTATTCTTCTTCGAAATTCTACCATAGATAATTTATTTATTCTATTTATTTTGTACACACTACAGCCCCATCTGGAGCTATAGCAGAAGTGGGGTGGGGGAGTGCATATTTTAAGAAATTACAAATGGAAAAGGAAAAATGTAAGGTAATCATACAGTACAATGTCAACAAACAATCAAACAAACGCAGAAACAAACTAACCATTGGATTCACGTTATAAAGACGGTGATTAACAGTGGCTGATTGCACTAACAAATTCAAGCAATGGGAGGGAACGATGTGATCCATTTTGTTCCATGCCTCGATCGTACGAGGAGAAAAAACGGTGTTTTAATAGTTTTAATAGTAGTTTACTATCCGTCACACATAAGGTATTTACACAGATAGAAATACAATGATGGGTAAATGTTCAAAAAAACTGGATACAGAAAACTGTCTTCTCGTAGCATGCAAAGCTGGCTGTAATACTAATTTGAGATCATGGTGGCCAATGGGACCATCAATAATCTACAGCCTTTCGTTTATCGATGTTGTGTTTTTATTCCATCCAGAATTTCTAGCCTCAAGCCTCTAGTCTACGGCGGATGAGGTTGAGTGTTCCATCATTTCCCCGATTTCCTGATATCAGGCTTACAAAAGCATCCAGCGGGGGACAGACACGTGCCTAAAAATACGCGCCATAAGCTAATCGTAACTGCGTCGAGATCTTCTGCAGCCACTCGGCATCCTGTTTGGCAACGGGCGCCACTATTTTATGCTGTTCCGTTGGGGCGGCAATACCGTCTACAAAACAATGAGGAGACTTGAACTTCACAGGAATCAACTCTTTATTGGGCTGACTTGCGCCTGCAAAAGAACTGAACAACTCGATTGCGGCGATGCCATCTTTTATAGGATGGCAGATGGAGATTGTCATCATTTAATAAGTGCCTTTTTAATTGTTTCAGTTCTCGAAAAGTACTTTGTTTTAATTTTTTTGTATGATATGGACATTTGCGAACAGATATCACTTGCTGCAGAAACGGTGTGCTCCGCAGGTGTCGTGCAGACAAATTTCGTGTTCGCCATGCCCTACGTATATATTTCGAAACCTCTTTTAAGAGTCCCCTCTCTTCTAAGTGAAGTATGATGCGCTTTTCATTGCTGTAAGAAGATTAACTTTCCGTTCATAATACCTGGAGCGAATGTACTGTTCATAATGTGAGGGGGCCACAGAAGCGCTATTGTAGCACGCGGGCGGCATCAAAAGGTAGCAACTGTTCAGTAAGTACGTAATATGTCAGCCCCATTTAGAGGGAAATACTAATGTAAC
The DNA here is from genome assembly GCF_055883805.1 of Amblyomma maculatum. Classification (NCBI taxonomy): domain Eukaryota; kingdom Metazoa; phylum Arthropoda; class Arachnida; order Ixodida; family Ixodidae; genus Amblyomma; species Amblyomma maculatum. Next base: position 93,117,264 of record NC_139348.1, read on the forward strand.
AAAGTACACAAATAATGCAAGCGTATATAAAAACCACACTCTCTTTGCAGTCTCAGCCAGTCTAATTCAACGCGATTATAGTAGCGAAATTATGTGAAGCCAAGGCTTTGAAAACGTCTACATCGTAACGCCTATTACACTAGATTTTGAAGGAAAAGCGGGGCGTGAATAGGAACAGTGGACTAAAAGTAAACCGCGCGCACTACACCTCCGTAAAACATATATACTACAGAACGTACTACGGACCTCCGTACTACGAAACCTCCGTACTATGAGCGAGAAGAGCCATATCAAGCAATGGCGCCATGTAAGAAAATATAAATTGTGGAAGCGCGATAATGTCATTTCCTCGAAATCATCACTCCAATTTCACAACCCTACAGGCAGAGCTGATCAATACTACAAGTTGCGAAACTTCTCACAGAGCCCATGTATCGAAAAACGGCGGTTTTGATTGGTGAAACTTCGGGTGTACACAAATGGTTGCGTCATCCGCGGCCATTAATGAAACTGAGTCTGAATTGCAAACTTTCAGATGGTTCATAAATGCACCAGCATCGTGGAAAATAAAATTAGTTGAAGACATGCAGCAGCAAATGTTTTTAGCCATACTGTTATTCAGATGGAAAAGAAGAGAGAAAAATGCAACTTCTAAAAGGCAATGACGGCAATTGCAAAAAAGCTTTTATTGACCGCTTCCAGATAGCGCGACAATTCATAAGCACCCGAAAAATGCATATAAAATCTGGTCACTTTTGGAAGCAGAGTTGGCAACTTGTATTATCCAAAAGCTGCGCCCTACAGGTAGACCGCAGTAAATGCTCATAATAATTAGCGTCGTAGTCACGTACACCTTCTAAATGAGTAAGTAGAAAAAAAAAAGAATGCAAGAAATTCTGACACTTAGGACTACTCACATGGGAAAGGCGATAGCAGTACTTTTCCTTGGCTACGTTTCTTCTTCAAAGTTTCTCCCTTGCGATGGCACGTCTGCGTGGATTTATTTGCAGGAAGACCGGCACACGTTCGGAACTTCGAGCTGCTCTGGCATAGTGAAACGTGCCACTTTGGGGAGCACCAACCACAGTTGTCCTTGCACGCCGAACTCGATTCTTCATTTTAATATATCGCCCGCTTCTGCGTAAAAAGTGTCCGCACACTTCTGCCTGCAAGCCTCTGGCAGGAGCATTACATTATTCACAGCCACCACCTCGTCGCCTGCTCCTTAAGAGTAGATACACCGCTCAAAATGAACAGGACGAAACACAGAAACAAGCGGACAAGGCGCTACTGCAACTGAAATTTATTTCGCCAACTCGCCTTTTATGGCAAGGTGCGAGCTAAAAAGAGCGCAAACAAAACAATTGGCTTGACTCTGCGGGGACAAGCTTGTGAAATCAATGTGTATCCTCGAACAGAAGTTCTTTTTCCCTCATCAGCAAAACGGAAGGCGGGCCGATACAATTTTCCTTGCTTTTTCGATTAGACATGCTTCAATGATCTCTCTCGTCTCTTTACCTTTGTGCACTGATAACACGTGCGTAAGAAAACATGGGAGCGCAATGTTTGCACCCTCTGCAATGCGCAGCAAGGAGTCCATTTATAGAGCCTTTTCAGTGCTTTGGAATGAACACAGGCATTAGGCAAGAGGTTGGCTCTGGGCTGATAGCACCGGCAGACATGATGCGATGATAAACGGGGGGTTATGTCAAAAAGCCGTGAGCTGTGATTTTCAGGAGCTTCAAAGGTAACACCCAGAGGTTCGAGGCACTTCCTAAACGCAGAAACAACAGTGGCAGCTGATGTAGAAGAGTCTATATGAGAATCACGTAATACCAGGCAATCGTCAACGTATCTAAAATTTTTTGCCACGCCCATTCCTGCTAGACTGGCAGAAAGCCTTCGATTGCAAAAAGAAAGATGTTGCTCAAAACTGGTGCTAAGCACGAGCAATGCACACACCACTTTTTTTTGTACATAAACGGAGCCACTCCAAAACCTGTGTGTAAGGAGGCGACAAATAAAGCGCTAACAATTCTACCAAAATTTCAACAGTGATGCCAGCTTCGTTTTGAGAGCCTACAATGCCGTAGTTGCCAATCGCAACATCTACACAGATCCGTAATCTTTGTGAGGGGGAGAGTAGTACAGGCCCTAATTGTGCAGTTACAAGCCATTAAAACTGTTATTAGAGTTGTCATTCAAAAAAGTTAACAGCTGGTTACAGTTGTTAATTATGCAAAGATAGTCAATTGTTAAAACGTTTAGTTTTGACTGTAATAAGGGAGCGACCAATTTTGGTCAGCAACCATATTCTGAAACGATGACTCTCAAAGGACACCTCGATATATGCGTTTTTGCGGAAAAATGTAGTTCGAGCTGAGTTTTTTTAGCCGAATCAATACAGGAGTCAAACCTTTATGGCATCTAGGGCCGTGGCATTGTAGTCAGCCTGTGACTTAACACAGAAACCCCCTTCTTTACCTGACGAGTTTGATGACAGCTGGTTATTTCAGGGGTGACTAACAGTGCCATTCAATGCATTGTGATTAGCGCGACATGGTTCCTTAGCGCTGCTCTGCGTGCCTTCTCGCCGTGACATGCATCCAGAAAAGCTTCTGTCAGGCTATTTGGTCCCTTTTGTGTGCTGCGCTAAGTTACAGCCGTCAACTTCGAGGCCGAGCTTGTGTTTCCAGTCTCACACCACTCCCGATACTGTCCATGTCTCACGCATCCAGCAGTGACACGTGCCGTGCACTGGATAAATATCTCCAGGGCCGTGCAAAGAGCAGAGTGAACACTGATAAGCCGACGAACAGTATTTGTGCCTGGCGCGTGCTTGGCGGTCGAATCCATCCCGACAGCCTGTGCTTTGACGTCCTGTGCACCATATACCTGTGCCTTTATTGTGTGTGTTCAACTGCTGTGAAAGCTTTCTAAACCGTAAGATTATAGATGTGGCACTCAGCGCACGCTGCAGCAACAAGGTATGACCACTCGTTGCCTGCAGTTGTCGAAGACGAGCGGATGTGCCCCTCAAATCGCATCATTAGCGGTCCTTCGGACATTACAGGAACGCGTGATTGACGCACTTTTTTTACATTTGCGTACAGAGTTCGTTTTGATGCATATCAACGAGACGTTTACGATAAAACAACAAAATCCCAAGTGGACATAATCTAATCAAGATTCAGATTTACAGCATGACCCAGATTGCGGAAACTTTCAAGGCGACCGCACTAAATTTATAAAACCAGAACAACAAAAGAATCTTACGTCAGAGTTCATCAAAAGCACAGCGTAACAGTTATTTTGCTTTCGAGTGTGTATTTTTTATCACCTATAGAACTCACCTACAGGAAGTGTCTTTGGGGAACAACGGTTAATAAGAACCACAAAAAATACCTAGAAAAGCATACTTGGCCCTTTCCTTCCGGCTACAGGTGTGCGGGCTTTATGGCTGATAATGCAACATTTATACGGGGAGCTTACGTTTGTTTTCTCGTCCTTCAAGTTTTGTTGTGTTTTGTTCTGACTACGTTGTCAGAGCTATCAGCTTAAGTAGGCGGCTAGTGAGATACCTGTTACATTTCTGCCTTTCATTGGAACGTCAGGAAGGCCGGCATGACTTGCGTGAGCCAACTGTTTATGCGAGTTTCTTTGAACGCAAAACAAAAAATCATAACACCAGCAACGCAATTATTCTTCTGTGTTTCAAAGCCAGCACACTGCGTGCATGAGAGAGAGAGAATACGGGAAACTGAATTTAGGGCACACAGCGCAGCATATGGCCCCTCAAAGATTTGGCATCATGCAGTCATACATCAAGTTGTTATGTCTTCAAACGCATTCCATGCGAGAAAATGGACGCAATTGATATGGTGAGTACGTACAATGCATAGCGCAACTTACGGAATATAATCTTTCTTTTTGTGTCGAAAAGCGCTTATTTATGGGAACCAAGAAAGCCAAATAGTGTGGTACCAACTCTAGAGAGAAGGAAGATAAGATTAGGATAATTTCTACACAACATCAGTCCAGCTCATTGTGGAGCCGCAGAGCTCTATCTTGGCGACCTGAATGTGCAAAAGACAAAGTGTGCGCGTGGGAAGAATTGTGCCTCGCTAACACCTCTCGAAATGATAGTGCAGGTCGAAAAGAAAGAAGACAGCCTTTATGCGCCTTCCAAAGTACCTGGAGGATAAGCCCACTCTTATGTGTGGCCACGACGACGAGATGAGCTCGAGCATCTGAACGGGCAATAAGCCTGACGTTCTAGTCTTAGCAGTACGCGATAACAGAACTAAAGGGTGTCGCCGCTGCGCAATAGCAGTGCTAAGCTAAGGAAGCAAACATTGGCCGTTCGACGCCGGAGCCTGAGGTACTAATCTAGCGCAGTCAACTTCAGTGACGCCCGCCGTGCTGTCCTTGTGAGTCATAGCTTCTTGTGTGTGTCTAAATTGCGTGCTGCTTTACGCCAGTGTCATCTTAAAAATGCAAGTCCATGTTCGGGATTTCTGTTTACGATACCCCGTGCAGCGTTCCAATGCCGAAATATACCGGTGGCTTGGACGGTCTACAAAACCATCACTGCACTGTGGATTATATTTCTCGCCACTATTTCACATTTTAGTCTGCGCCCGACAGGTTACTTCAGTTTTGAGGGCCGTCAAGAACAAACGAATAACAGTTACCTGGGCAGAGCAGGGTTTATGGCTGTCTCTTAGAGCAGGCGGGTGAGGAAGGAAAGGTTGTTTGTATTTGCGCAGGTCATTTGTAGATCTCTGAAAGAGAAAAAAATGCGGCTTTGCATCGTTCTTCCAGAACAAACTCCAGTTTACAGAGTGAGGCCTATAGGGCTGCAGAATGACAGCCCCACGCCGTTCGTAGCCCACAAGGTAACTCAGTTAACTGATAATTTACTTCAAAATAGGTTAGGTTCAGTTCACACTCTCCACCAGCGGAACAGATCAGTTCTCGCTCGCGGCGACCTGTTATAACACTCCTGACAGTGTCTCACATTCTAGTTAGAAATTATAACAAGGGGACCGCTTCAAATATGCGAAACACTGCTTTTACTCGGGAGTGGAGGTATCTCGTGTCGAAGAAAACCCGACGTGTGCGGAGATAAAAACGGCAATGTTGACAGTTCTCCTGCAGCACAAGACGCATTTATGGCTGAAAAAAATTTGTTTTCAATTCAGAAATTGTTTTTTCTGTCGTGTCGATTTAAATACGTTAAGTAATTGGCGGGTAGCGACTGGCACTCCGTACAGCTTTAACGAAGCTGTACGGACGTACCTTCGTGACCTAATATTTGGGTTTCAATTCTTCTTATTCAATTATTTCAATTATTCTTATTCGCATTCAGCGGCTCGCTGCAAGGTTTATATATAATAAATATCGCCGTAACCATTCTTCAACAGACCTCTGCCAACAAGCCCAACTACCAATGTTAGAAAGCAGAACCAGGTATGAAAGACTAAAAACTCTTTACCTCATTATTAATGATTATCTAAAAATTAATAAATCAAACTACTTTGAGATCAAAACTAATGAGACATCAAGGCATCGTCATAGTAGGTTCATTTCATTGCCGGCTATAAAAAATAATTGCTTCAAGTTTAGTTATTTCCCGCGAACTTGTAAGGACTGGAACTGTATTCCAGATCCTGCTGTTCGATCATCATCATTATCTGAATTTGTACGCCATTAAGAAAATTTCATCTATGGCACTACCACAGGGGGATGAGGTTCTATTGCTGTTGTGTAGGATGGCTGCTGTTCCGATTTCTGTGTAATTCATTTTTGTTTTGTTTGTGTGGGCATTCAGAGACAATTTTTGATTGACTATTGATTTTCATCGTGTTCTATATTGCTCATTTTTCGTTTTGTATTTTCCACTCCTGTTGCAGCCCCTTATGGTGGCTGACAGTATTAATAAATGAAATGAAATGAAATGGTCTCATCAGATTCGAGGACCATATCACAAATTGTACGGAAGATGGCAGCTCATAGCATAGAGTGGTAATTTGTCATACGAACACAGGTACAATATCAATAGAAAGAGCCGTTTTAGAAATCCCGTACGAATGCAGGTGCTTGGGTGACTCAGGAGTAGCCTGTCAAAATCGGCATCCAAATTGGCCAGAGTTTCCGACTCTCCTCAAACTAATACAGCCCAATTTATAGAAGCTCTTCGTACCACCGTTTTTAGACCGAAAAAAAAAAACGGCAGCTGCTTAACATAGGCTACATCCTTTTATACCAGCGAAATGTTTGCTACTCTTGGTTATTCTGTGTTACTAAGCCAAGATAGACTCACATTGATAACCTACTTTACAGAGCGTAAGATCCATTGGGCATGGTCAGACACGGTTTGCTGTGTTGTAACTCCCCTATCGCTGTAGGAAATGCAGTCAAGGCACTTGTAACGGCACCCGACTGCTGTCGGCACTGCTTAGAAATTCAGATGTCCACGAGGACAAAGATCTACATAATATTTGTTTTCTTGTCTCCTCAGGATGAGCGCCTCCGATCCTGAGAATAGAGATGATGCCGCAACCGCCACCAGTGGACACAGCGACACTTTCGGGGTGGAAAAGTGCGTAGAGTTGTACGATACTGCCATCGCCCCCATCGCGCCTGCCATCGCAGCCATACTCGACACTTTCCAGCCGGCCTTCCTCGACAAACCTGTCAATGAACCACCAGAAGGGAGTTCTTTTAGGTCCAAAGTGCAGTTCCTGGACGTAGGATGCGGTTCTGGCAGGTAGTGTGGCTCGTTTATTTATGCGGCAAATGCTTCTCCTATTTTCTTTAAAAAAAGCGCTATCTTTTTTTCGGCAAGAATTTGCTCCATTTAAGTTTAGACAGTAATATTCAAGTAACACAGCAGTAATAGATCAAGTTGGCTCTTTTACTGTGTCAAATCACGCGGAACCGAATCCCGGCCGCGCCGGCCGATTTTAGCTGGATGCGAAAAGCAAGGCTCTCATGTGCTGTGCGATTTCGTTGCACGTTAAAGAGCCCCAGGTGGTCGCAATTTCCAGGGCCCTCCATTACGGCCTCTCGCACGAAGGAAAGAAGACACATTACCCTCACCAGTGCAGAACAAATTTCTAAGTGAAACTTGAAATTTCTCCAACCTAAACCTTTTTATTTTACAAAACCCGACGTTTCGGGTCGGGTTTTGTAAAATAGAAAAGTTTTGGTTGGAGAATTTTCAAGTTCACTTAGTTATCAACCCAACCAGACAGGCAAATCTGTCGAAATGTTTAGCTTTCAGAACAAATTTCAAACTTTTTACGTAAAGCCAGACGAAGATTGAAGTCTTTAGATTATCCGAGGTCAACACAACAGGCTGAAATGAAGCTGTTTATCAAAAAAGTCTCCTGCGGACGTAAGCCTTTTGTTAGCTTCGATGTCAAGGCCTGATGCCAGTGGTAACTGACTCAGCGGATGGAGAGCAGAACAGCACGTTCATCCCGGCGTTGTTTCAACACATATAGAGCTTCACCGTAAGCAAAAGATTCTCAGAAAAATTCACGTAAATTTATTGTGCGACTCCGGGGGTAGTTTACTTGAACGGATGTTCTAGGCTCACCTTTTAATATATAACGAAATATTTTTTCTATACCCAGGTAGATATTCCCGGAATATAATAAAATAAATTAATTAAATATTATAATAAATAACATATTAGAAGAAGTTCCGTCAGAAGCTACTGAGTAGCTCTGAATACATAAGCTTTATGGCTAACGATAGACCGAGATGCATGGGAAACATTTATTATAAAGCTTACTGAGCCAAATCTGCAAAAATAGTACCTAGTACTGTGTGTTAACCGCCTTGCTGAAATTGCACTATTTTATTTACGACGTAATGTTCGATCTTTGGTTCGATTATATAATACACTGTTCCACATTCAAGCCCCGGTGAAAGATATTAAGCGCCGCCTGAATTTGGTTTGAGTTTTGGGAAAGTGCAAATTATTTTGTTGCGCCTGCCTAGCTTCACCTTTAGAGAGAGAGAGAGAGAGAAAACTTTTAATGAGCATATAATCAGTAAATATTCGCAGGAGCTGGGTGGTCGGTGCCCCTAGTCCAGGGCTCCACTGGCAGCAGCTTTAGATAGAAAAATACGATGCTGTCCCTATTGATCGGTGGACGAAGACGACTGTTTTTTTTTTCTTTCTTTCGGAAGAGGTGGAAAGGCAATATATTTAGTGCCGCAAACAGTAGTTTTACGATGTTCTACGTACAGATGATGACTTCCCGGCCCGTTTCTCGAGGGTGCTGACCCTTTATTTTGGTTACCAGAAGGTCAAACACCGATAGATAATTTGAAATTATCATGCAGAGCCCTGAAATATGAGCTAAAGAATAGCAATCGTAACACGTGCTTGCCAGAATTTTCTTCAGCTTTAAAGGGTGCACAGTAGTCATGAGTTATGTTTTACATAGTTCACATTTGTGAATTAAATAATATAGCTTCTCGTGAAGAGTGATTCCCTAGTATTTTCCATTCTGCTCTTTGAGTACACATATTACCGTGACTCATGTTGAATAAACCTTGCCCCCTTTATCGCGGGATAACAATGAGTTCCGCTCATTATTCCACTCGATGAATATACGATTAGGTAAGTCCTGGTTTTTAACCGAAAAGCGCATTCTGATATGAGCGGTTTTTCAGCGCAAAACGATAGAGACAGCAAACAACAATAGCAGGTGCAGTTGCTGTTTTAAATTAACTTGCAGGAAATTTACACTCACGTAGCACAAAATATTCAACGCAGCGCCGAATACGAGCATAATGTAGAAAAGTGTTATTGATGCTAGAGTCCACGGCAGGACTGCAGATTGGGCGTCTTAAAAATTTCTGTCCTAGCATACTTATAAATGACCGCCAAATACTGGCACATTACTGGTCATGAGAATACACAGAAGCTGTGAAACAAGATACAAATATACTGCTTATCCACCAGAAGCAACATGGCAGCGATATTTGATCGTGCTTCTTGCTTACACTTTGGCTGCTAATCTGCCGGCTTATTCTGGACAAAACTTGTGGTGCTGTGCAACAACGGGTTAACCGTATGTTAACCGTCTATATTGCGAAATTAATTTTTTCAAACAAAGGTATAACAAAGATAATTGCATTTCTGAATTCGCTAATACAATTATAATATTCTACTAATTACTCGCCAAGAATAATTACGCTATATTACATTTAAAAAAATATATTTTAGAGCACTGCTGTTATGCGGTCTTTCAGCGGTTGTACCGCACCGCCATTGGTGTTGTTGCCAGTATAACATGCGTGATAGAGAGTCACCAGGCACGAGCCACAATAACATCAAGGGCCAAAGAGAATTGTACAGATAAGGAGAAAGAATAAGGATCCCAACCTGAGCCAGGCGGCACTCCGAGAGCAAGCAATGAGCGCCCTCTTCGGCGGGAATATCATAACGTGGAAGGCAGGCGGGTGAGCTGAGGCACCTCATGTCTCTATGTAACGGCTGTATTGCGGTTGTTTAAAAATACGCAACCTTAAAGGACATTTTCGGTGTGGAAACCTTAAAAAAAGGGAAAAACTGCTTTCTAACGTGTTATGGAACACGTCGTACAAGACCCTCAATGTTTCTGTGGAAGTGAAGTGTGTGTCACAGGTGAGCGACACCAACACCTACAAGGTAGGTACATCCCTAGGTCAGCACACAATTTCTCAGCACTTTAACGCCATGTAGAGGCTCGGACTGCTAGCCGAAAGAATGCGGGTTTCTCCGCCCGATACTGCCTCAGGTTTTGCATGCTCGACATGGGGATATTTATCGCCTAATTCCCCGTTTCTCACGCATCTGGTTTTGAACTTCATCACATACACGTTCATTTCGCTTGTTAGCATTTAAGTGCAGTTCAGCTCGCTACAAAATTCTAGCTCACGCATTCATGTGCGCACGCGCTGTAACATCGCCGATATCGTCCCCAGAGATGATTCCTAATAACTATTACGCACGAACCACGCCACTCAGGTGTAAAGACTCCGCCCTATTGTTGTCCGCACGTGTACACTTGTGAGCTTGTCTATATGTACTTTTAATTAAACTTGGTTTCAAACTGTGAAATATACAATAACTGCACTTGACGTCAAACCAGACTTAGTCTTTGTAGCAGTGGGCTAAGCCGTGTATGCATTCAACACTGCACAGCTAAAGTTGAGTGCAAGCACATAAGGTAGTGGCTAGTTATTATCTCGATAATTTAGTAACCTTTAGGTTAATGAAGTATGGAAAATATAATTAGCTAACTATGTGTTACATCGCTGGATAGCTACTGACAAGAGCAAGCTAGTCTGACTGCGATGTGCAAATAATTGAAACTGAATTGTAAATTTCTGAATCCGTCTAAATTGTCTAACACGCAGCTTCACACTGACCCATCTGCATCCCCGACTGCCTTCATGGTGTGGCAAGGGACACATTATTCATACTTCAACGTGTTTGCTCGAATCTGAATCAAATACGTTTTCGTTTCTCACCCTATAACCACCTGGGATCATTGTAGTAGTAAGTGTGTGAACTCTGAACTGCAACTTAACTATCCGCAACGTAAGCCATTCTAACAAAATCAAGATATTAAATTAAAAGAAACTACAGGAATTGTTGACTGTGTTACAACAGAGTGAAATCGAGAGATACCGAGCGAATGATTGGATAAGTTAGATTAGGCATGAAACTAAAAACTACTTGGAGTGAGCAGTCAGGGGCCACAGATTTGTTGGGAACCAAACTGTTTAGGTTACTCTAATGATAAAACATGTTCTGATGTGAAACGTGTCTCTCACGCAGTTTCACACTGACCCATCTGCTTCCTCGACTGCCATCCTGGTGTGGGAAACTCGTCGGTGCCGACAACTCGCCGTCGATGCTCACTTTCGCCCGAGAGAACCGTGCGCACCCGAAGATCTCCTACCGAGAACTTGATCTGCTCGCGGATGAAGACGTGGCGAGATTCGTGCGAGCAGAAGGAAGCTTCCAGAGGGTCTACTCGTTCTTGGCGCTGCATTGGATCACCGATCAACGCCACGCCATGAGGAACATCGAGGCGCTCACGGCACCTGGTGGAGAGTGCTTCCTCGTCTTTACAAGCAATCTATTCGTGTTCGATGTGTTCGCCGCAATGCTGAAATCGGCTCGATGGAGCAAGTACTCTGACGTGAGTTTCTGTACTCAAGATGGGTTAGGGGAAGCTTATACAGTGCTATACAAGAACCCGTATGCCATGTGAAATATACGATGAGTTTTGTTCCCAAATTATTTTGCCGTCCGGCCGTAGCAATACATTTAAGTCATGGCAGATTAGTTTTGTGTTCTACAAGGCAGTTGGTGAAAATGCGGAATTGTTTATCATTATTCCAAGGATTATTTATTATGAGGCTAGTTCTAAAAATAATAAATTAAAAAAAAAAAAAGAAAGCGGTGAACACCTCCGCATCGCCTTCGATTTTATGACGCGAAAGTGTTCATGGCTTTCTTCCGCAGCTCCCCTTTGCGTGCACTTATTCTTGTACAGAAGCTTCCGTGGTCATGCAAGCACCAATTCGTAATTACTCCCACAATCTGAATGGGATAGCATTGCCAGCTACCGCATTTACCAAGCCCTAGATACAAGCGTTCGTGTTTTGGGAGTAGCATACCTCAATAGGTCCACCTGACTTGGTAACTCAAACCATGACATGCGCTCTCATGACATCCCACAAATCAGCGACAATTCCTCGCCAAGCGATCTCCATCCAACTACCATCTGCCAGATAAATGTGAGAGAAACTGACGTCATGACTTTAATCCTGACACCAACAGCATCTGCCTTTCTGCAGAACGGAACCTTTCACGCTGTCTTCTCATTATATACGAAACAGGTACAAGTCACAATTAACGACTATTTTAAAAAAGACGTGGAGACCTAACTTAGTGAATCAAACTGAGGCCTTCTGAAAGTTTCGTGTCGTTGAACGCGGTATTTTGCTCTTTCTCCAATGTAAAAAATTGTTGTGAATTCAAATTAGCTACATTGCCTCAAAGGATAAAAATTTCTTACATTGTATAGATCCACTTCAAAGCAGTTGGCTGCAATGTCGGCTTCGCAAGTACTATTATAAGAGTTGTTCTTTCTGTACGGAAGCTATCACGAAACAAGCTGCTGAAGCAACTCTCGCATTATGTACAGATGTACAGATCCCGCCTGTAATCTCTTCTTCGGAGCGAGTAGCCTTTTAGAGCCAGAAACAAAAAACAGTTTTACTTATACAGTAACTTGGAACAACGATTTCAATCATTTGTATTAATACAATAGCATTAAAGGCTTCGTTCGCCAGAAAATATGCTGTCAGCTTTGTGAGCGAAAAATAAACATGGCGCGGACGGTATATTACATGAGGGCAGCGCACAGGCTTGCTGGCGCTGCAGTTAAGAAGTAAAGTTAGGACCACTGGAAAAGCAAAGATACTAGCCCCAAAAAGGCCGCTTATTTTGGTCGCTTTCAATAAATGAGAAGACAGTAGAGAGTAGCAAAAGGAAGTAGGCCTAACCAAAGTATTCACCGCACCATGCATCATATACGCTGAGAACACTGTAGGGGGGTGTCCTAAATATGCATTTCGTTGCATCCAGGAAGCAATGAGTAGAAAACGCGGTGGCTAACACATTTCAAAAAATTCGATTTTAGCTTGTGTAAAATGCTCGAGTTGGAAGTAGCAATAAGGGAACTACAGTCGAAACGCTCATTATTTAGATCAAAAATAAAACCTTAACTCTCCACTTAACTTTCATATTCAAACTGTTCAATACGAACAATGGTGCGAAATGTCCTACTGTGAGCAATATAAGCAGCTTCTGAAGATGTAATGTCACTCATTAGGTAGCGAAACCACTGTACCTTATTCAAGAGTTGTTTTTTTAGCCATTTTAGGAATTTTGTGAATCTGAGTTTGAAGGAGATGGCGTCCTTGTTTCGTAATGACTGTAGTAAACAATTACGGCGTTTTCGCAATTACACAGCTTGGACGTTATTAGTTGAAGGCGCTGGTGGCAGCTTTGTTCGAAACCATGACGCCCATTCATGTGATTTTATTTCGGTAAGAAATGAGTACGCCGCCTATACAGAACTGTCTACTGTTAATCATCATCATCATCATAATCAGCCTGACTATACCCAGTGCAGGGCGAATGTCTCTCGCATATTTCTCCACTTAACCCGGTTCTGTGCTAGCTGTATCCGCTTGACCCCTGCGAACTTCTTAACCTCATCCGCTTACCTAATTTTCTGCCGCCCCCTGCTACGCTTTCCTTCCCTTGGAATCCAGTTTGTTACCCTAAGCGACCATCGGTTATCCTCTCTTCGCACTACATGTCCTGCCCATGCCCATTTCTTCTTCTTGATTTCCACTAGAATGTCAGAAACTTGAGTTATTTCTCTGACCCAATCTGCTCTGCAGGCTTGCCTATTGGTTGCTAACTCCTATACGATTCTATGTCACCAGCATTCTAGTGAGTACAAATGTTTTCGCGATGTCCCAGTATCGGTCTTGTCACTACGCCACGCTTTGGCAGAAAGCGCACTGCGCACGATATATATTTTCATGCTAAAGCCTTACTATATCCATTTCCCATAATTCTGCTTGTCGTTACCATCACTTATATCTGTTATGATGGGACTGAGTTAGGCGTTTTTGAGTCACCGAAGCGGTGAGTGGGACGACGCCAATCCAAAACAGATGATGCTGGGAGGCCCTATCCTCGCTTTTCGCTTCTGACGCGCCATTTTCACGTACGCCATTCCGAATAATCTCTATGTGGCGCCAGGTTTTCTCCAATTGTTATCAAAATTCTAGTGCAATTTTTTTTATGCTGCATTCGAAGTAAATAACACGCCATTCACCTCCCATTTAGCTTGGATATGCTAGTCACGCTGAATGCTAGTTTACGACAAAGATTCCAGCTAACGACTTATCTACCCCCAATAGTATGCATTGAAATCAAAGTTTCGGTGATTCCGGCACTAAGTTGCCGCTTGCAGCATGGCAGTCTACGTCCAACATGCAAACGCACGCACCGAATACAGTATTAGTACAAAAAAATTTAACCCATGTCAAAAACGTCACAGCTAATCAGCCCCTCAACTAAGTGGCTTTCGCAGTTCTACAGTAAGCAGTCTTAAGCGAATCAGCCGAATATTATTTTTCTTTTAATGTTTTATATTAAAACCCCATATTAGAGTACTCTTTCCTGCTATAGCAATGCTGTGAATCGATACATTTCTGCTGCTTTTTTCGGACTGAATGTCGGCAATAATTAAGCAAAAATAAAACATAAATATATACACTGTATGGCACAGTATACAGTAGTTTGCTTGAGGCCCACTCGCAAATGTCTTTGGTCACTGAGCACTCGGCACGTCGGGCGGGCCTCGGCACATCGGGTGTATACGACGCACGCACGCACCCACTGTACAAAAGAGTGACGGCCGACGGTGGAGGGCGATCGGCCGTTATCTTCCGGAATAGCACACGCGGAGCATTCGGTCGCAACGCGCACTATCTGGCCAGTTGAAATAGGAGGGTCATTGTGATAAACCCCAGCATTTGCGGTCAACAGAGGCGCGGGATCCCATTTACGGTTGCCTATCGTCCCTCTATAAGGTATGAGAGCACATTTAAGTTTAATAAGGTCACTTTCTTTTACAAGCAATTGAATATTCACACATAGTAGTCTAAATTACACTGCATAATAATAGAGTAAACTAGAAAACGAAAAGGCCACGACGCGAATGTGATAAAAAAAAAAACAACTCAGTAAATGACGAGACTAAAACCCAACAATGGACAAAACACTGCGATAAAAAGAATTTAATAAAGATAACAAAGCAAGTATTCCAGATACAATAAGTATGGGCAAGGGTTACATAGAAAACGGAGCGTAAAATACTAAGTCAGATAAAGGTTAAACAAAGGGGAAAAGCATATTCGATCCAAAATCTGTGCCAAAAAGGAATTCTCACAGTATTCTTGTTAGTTGAGGCGTCGAAGGCTGGGCAGTACAGATCAGAAGAACGATGCGTTGATCGCGAGTTCGGTAAAACACAAGACGCTTACCCGAGGGGCCTCGAGAGCGTTTTTATACTCTCGGCTGGCTGCGCAGTGCCCGCGTCAAGGACGCGCGGTCGCTGCCCGAAAGTCATGTCGAAGCCTGCTCATAGGAACGGGGAGATACCGTGCGTTTCGCTCTATATGTGAGGCAGGAGATACCGCAAAGTTCGCAGTATAGGTGACGCAGCTTGTTACAGTCATCAAGCCCGCCTATTCGAGGTATACACACGGGATCACGTGTGTTCACTCGCGGACGCGCGCACTGCCCAGCGGCAACTGCCCGCGGTGCAGTTCAGTAGATGTTCGAGGGTTTCTACCGCGCTACAGCCGTCACACGTGTCACTGGTGGCAGGTCTGTGGCTCATCACGAGTTCATTTGTCTTTCTGGGAAAAGAAAGCGCCTGTGAGTTGCAGGGAGAGGTTATACCTCAAGCACCCAGTAAAGCATGTTTTCCACAAAAAGGATTAAAGAGGGAATTGCCCCCTCTACCCCCCCCCCCCCCCCGAATAAAAAAAGCCGACAGTTAACGGGTTTGTCAACACGTTCTATCCTGTGCAGGCACACATAAGGACAAAATAAAAGAACTATACATGGTTAACGTAAACATGGTGTAACACCTACACATGGTATGAGCATTCACATGAAGTGTTTGAGCTGTCTAGAAACTGGTTACCACCAGCCATAGCGGGTACGCAGCGCCGTGAAGCCGAGTGCCAGCGCACCAGAAGCCGTCAAACCAGAAGGCCCGAAGGCCCGAAGGCTGGCGTTGGAGGAAGGGTCACATGATCAAATATGGCAACGCCGATGCGCTCGCCCCTAAGTGGTCTATAGTCCTTTTCATCGGAAGAGGAGGTCGTCGAAATGCCTCCTCTCTGGACTGCTGCTAACCAGTTCCGCTGCCGCCTCTACCGTGTTGACGCCTAGCGCACACAACAGCCCAGCGAGCAATATGGTGACGCCCAGGAGGCCCTCGTTGCAAAGGTCTATAGGCCGTGCAGGATCGGCGGCGAGAAGCTGCAACGCTCCTTTCAGCGCCACTCCGTACGTGACTGAACGCGAGCAAAGCGAAGCGTGCACCTAATGCACTAACATAGACATAGAGATCAACTTTTCTTGAAACGAACTTCTATGTTTAGGTGCCTCACTTAACTTTTCTCTCCAGATTCTGCTGCCCGTTATTCCCGAGACGAGAGAAATGGAGGACCTTGCGTCTTTGCGCTCTCATCTGGTGAGCGTTGTGCGAGCGACCGAACTACTACCTCTCGCTTGCGAAGTCTTCCGAATCACAGCAAAGAATGGACTGAGCAAGGGCAGCGCATTAGGCAAGTGCACATTTCTTCCTGTCGTCGCAGCTATTGAACAGCTCTCTCGCGTGCCGAATTTAGAGCACAGACCACCAATGTCGAGCCGTATGACAGGTTTCATGACAGGCATTGAGTCAAGGGCATATCACCAGTTTAGCAAATAATCGTATGACTGCCTGCGGTACAGATGCGAAGAAATTAACTCCCTGCCCATCATTGTAGTAACCCCTGTTGCTCTTATGCAGATCTTGGATTTCAGCAAAAGATATTAAGTTTTGGCTGAGTTAAACGGCAAGTCCAGGTTTCTTAAAAGTCAATTTGAATTGGAACAGAATAATAAGATACTGCTATAAAATAAAAAAAAAACAATCGACCACTCTTCAATGTCCAGAAAAATATTTAGTTTTCAAGTATATCTTTCGCTTGCGGCTGGCGGTTGAGCCTGCAAGAGAAATTAAATGGCGCAGCGCTGGTCCTGTTCTTGTTGCTTCAACGTATGTCCCGTTTCTTTTGTGATGGTATTTCTTCACATCACTAGCCACCGATTAGTACGCCCCAAGGTATTATCGATGCCATGCGGAACGTTTTGACAAAGCGTTTGCCAGACACCCACCGGTAAAAATGGGTACAAGCGTTCCCCGGCCCGGCGTCCGGCACTCACAGGGGTGTGCACTTGGAAGAGGCTCCGCAAACCCCGCTGCGCTCCTTCAGGGGCAAAACAGTTTCAAACACTTCAGCCTGCAAAGGTGGTTCGAGTTACCGTGTTTCACGGGATTCAAAACTGAAAACGAGCCGTGTCCAGCCCACGCGAAAACTCAGAAAAGCCTTGAAGTTTCAAGTGCGAAACGCTATAAACCAGCGTGTCGAAAGATGTAAAGGTTCACTGTCACTGACGAAGTTCACTTCTCAGAGAATCACTGCAGTCCTCGGCCAGTCCGGATTCCCGGCTGTCTGACATCGCGACAAAAAAAAAAAAAAGGGTCGCATAATGGACTTTTGACGCGCCAGGAGGAATTATGGTTGTCCGATGGCGGAACGGATCAATGTCACATCGGAGCAACTATTTGGACCATGACCCCTTTTCCCAAGCATTTCACCACAGAAGAGCTGAGCATCAGGCCGGAGGAAGCTTGTGCCCATTTAAAACCGGTGTGTACCCGGCAGCACCAGGGTTCGACCCCAGTACCTCCCGAATGCGAGGCGGATGCTCTATCACAAGGAGTTTTTTACGGAGTTTCTCCCAAGTTTATTTTTTAAAAAAACTAGAAGGTTGCCGAGGGCATTTAGGAATCATTATCAGGATATTTTACCAGACGTCCAAAATGTTCACGGACTATTTCCCATTAAAAATTTAGTTGGTTCGGAGTCAAAGAAATGTGTGTGTTAGCAGAGCGCAAACAAAAAACAATTGGAAAGGGTGCGGCCAAAATCAGTGCTCGCTTCTTCGCGAACCAACGCAGGCGCGCCTTAAAGAATAACCACAGTAAAAAACACGTTCATAATAAACGCCGTATTCGCAGAGTAGCAAAAAAGCCCATACTTTTCACACTCATCACGGGAAGAGCCTCGGCAAGTAATAATGCACTTTGCAACCCTAGCCCCTTCACACGCACATACTGTCTTACCTCGATGACGTCACAACACAGCTTCTCTCGAGGACGCGAAGATCACTGCATATGTCTGGATAATATAGGCGAAAGGTGTGAAACTCACATTGCTATACTGGTCGCCGTGAGGAAATTCCGTCCACCCCAGTCAGAAGCCCAGCAATAACGAAACTAACAACAATATGAAGCAAACAAACAATAACAATCAATATCAGTTATATAAATAAAAATAAACCAAAAAGTCTAGTTCTCAGGCTACACCCTTCCTTTCATTGCTAGCACAAGTGTCCTGCGCTCGATGCTCCCTAAACGCCGAATGGGCGCCACTTAAAGGTGGTTTATAAATAGCTATTGAAAGATTACAGTGGATAATACTACCTAAGTGAAACTTGAAATTTCTCCAACCAACAATTTTTATTTTACAAAACCCGACATTTCGGAGCCCGCTCGACTCCTTCTTCAAGGGCTGTGTGCAACTATAGGTAAAGTAATGGTGGAGGGAGAGAAGAGGGGCGTTGGAGAAACGAAAAACCTTGACGAAAAACATTGACGAAACGAAAAACCTAAGAGAAAGAATTCGGCAACACGGGAATGATGTACGAATTTTTTCAAGAGAACGCAACCCTGTAGCTGAACATTCGGAAGATTCCGACCGCAGAATAAATTTTGAAGAAGCGTTCATCCTGGAGACAGAGACCAATCACCGGAAAAGACGCCTCCTCGAGTTATGGCACATACAGTCGACCGCACATAGCGTCAGCCGAACAATAGGCAACCGCCCTGCTCTATACTTGCAAGGTCTTTGCTCCCTCCTGGCCACCTCACACAAGAAAAAAAAAAGTCGCCAGCGTGCACCCCCGCACCTGCGGCACCGTGACTCGTCATAACCCTCCTCCTTCCTTCACTTTCTTTCACACCGATCTCACCCCCTCCCCTTCCCCCTCCCCCCCCCCCCCCCCTCTTCTCCCCTTCGACCATTTCTTTACTTATAGCTGCACGCAGCCCCGCGCCATGCACCCTCGAAGACGGAGCTGAGCCGGCTCCGAAACGTCGGGCTTTGTAAAATAAAAAAGTGTTGGTTGGAGAAATATCAACTTTCACTCAATTATCAACCAAACCAGGCAGGCAAATCTGTCGAAATGTTTAGCTTTAAATAATAAATACCACACTCGGTAGGAGGTATCATCTCCTGATGTCCACAAAACCACAAATATATTATTCAGTTATATGCTCCCGTTTAAACTACTGTTTCCTTGTATGGTTAACAACGACAAGGAATCTAAATTATCTTGCTATACAAAAGCGAGTCTTGCGGGATATCGCGAACTTGGCGCTTTCACAAAGCTGCCGGCATTTATATAGGTCTTAAAGCATATTAGAAATAAGTCAACTCCAGACATGCAAACTATGTTTGAAAGATTACGCTAGTGCAAGTTAGATGAAATAGCCTTCGAAATACATGTCGCACTAAGATTAGCACATATAAACCTCGGAAACGAGGCAAGGAAATATCTCGTTACGGAAAAAGCTTGATCTTTAGAGATTAGGATGGCGAATTTGTTAATTATTGACCAGCACTCCAATGTCACCCTGTTATTTATCCAAGTCTATGCATCAACCACTACTGCTGAAGAAGCTATGTTGAGAGATTTTATGCTGCCCTGCAATGCCTTCTAGACCGCACTCCATCACCAGACATCCTTTTTCTCATAGGAGACTGGACTGCTAAGGTAGGCAGGGAAGAAATATCCGGGATTACAGGCAAGTTCGGTCTTGGTGAGCCAAATGAAGCTGGACAGAGGAGGTTACTCAAGAAAACAACCTGACCATAGCGAATACTCATTTTCAACAGCACAAGAGGCGCCTGTACACATAGACTTCACCGGACGGTCTGTACAGGAATCAGATTGATTATAATATTTGCCGACAGAGATGTCGGCAAATATAAGCGCTAAACAAGCAGTAAAAACAAGGCCTGGGGCCGATTGTGGCACCGATCAACAGCTTCTTGTTGCCAAATTTAAGCTTCGATTGAGGAAAACGCAGAACACTAGAAGGCCTTTCAGGTATGATCCAGATCAAATTCCATCAGAATATGCTGTGGAAGTCAGGAATTGATTTGAAGAATTAGATTTAGAAGAAAGAGAGCCTGAGGAGATATGGACTGATGTTCGTGAGATTATACAATAAGTTGCTACTAAGGTAGTTCCAAAGCAAACGAAATGCAAGAAACCAAACTGGTTATCTGAAGACGCTTTGCAAATAGCTGAGGAAAGGAGGACGGCAAAAGTTATGTGGGAAAGAGAAAGATACAAGGTCTCAATGCCAATTTTCAGAGAATAGCAAGGAGAGATAAGAATACCTTCCTGAACATACAGTGCAATGCACTTGAGGACAACAACCAATTGAGGAACACAAGAGCTCTGTATAAGACAATCAAAGATATCAAAGGAAGCTTCTGTGCTAAGTTGGGCGTGATAGAAAACAAACGAGGCAAGAACCTCATTGAAGCCTCAGAGATAAAAGAGGTGGCGAGAATACAGAGAAGAACAGGACAAGAAGAAGCCGAATGTGCAAACCCAACATGAGACAGTTGTGATCACTGATCTCGAGCCGGGCAACATGAATAGTGAAGTTGAATGGGCCTTAGCCAGCCTTGGTAAAAACAAAGCTAGCTGAATTGATGGCATTCCAGCTGAGTTGCTTCAAAACTTTAACGATGGCGCTGTTAACGTTCTGTACGCATTATGTCATTAATTTTGACAGCCCTGCAGTGGCCACAGGATTGGAGGAGGTGAGTGTATATCCCCATTCCAAAGAAAGGCAATGTCAAATATTGTTGCAACTACCACACAATCGCGCTTATGTCGCGTGCTAGCAAGCTGATGCTGAAAATCCTCCAAGGAAGACTGCAGCAGTATCTGGATCGGAAGCTTCCGGGCGTGCAAGCTGGATTTCGCAAGGGCAGAGGAACTAGAGACCAGATTGCCAACCTTCGCTGGATCATGGAAAAAACAACAGTTCAAGAAACCCATCTACTTCTGCCTTATTGATTATGCGAAAGCATTTGACTGCGTAGATCACAACAGATTGTGACAAGCTTTCCAAGAGAGGGGAGTTCCAATTTACCTCATCTCCTCGGGAACCTGTATGAAGGACAAGAGACCACAGTCAGAACTGGGCATAGTCTTACTGATTGGTTTTCAAATGAGAAAGGAGTGAGACGAGGCTGCATACTGTCGCCCTGCCTATTTAACCTATATGCTGAGTGCATCATGAGGAAGGTCGGTCTGGACGGGTCTTTAGTTGGAGTGAAGATTGCTGGGAACCGTATCAACAACCTTAGATATGCGGATGATACCAGTTTAATGGCAGAAAGTGACGTGAAACTCAAGAGACTTGCGACGTGCGTGCAAGACGAGAGTGAGAAGTTTGGGCTTAAACTGAACATCAAAAAGGCAAAAATCGTGGCGTCTTGCCCTATGAAGTCCTGGAACATCCACGAACAAGAAGTTGAAGCCATGATAGATTTTCTCTTCTTGGGATCCAAGATTACCCCTGAAAGTCACTGCAGCCATGAAATTAGTAGACGCGTGCTTCTGAGAAAGAGCGCCATGACTAGTCTTCGCCGCCTAGTAAAGAGCAGGGACATTAGACATGCCAACCAACATCCGCTTAACTCGTGCTATGGTATTTCCAGTTGTGATGTATGGATGCGAGAGTTGGACTGTGAAGAAGGCTGACTGTCGAAGAATTGACGCATCTGAATTGTGGTGCTAGCGGAGACTCTTGAGAGTTCCTGGACTGCCAGGAGATCGAATCAGTCGATATTGTCGACCACAAACCCTACTGCTCATTGGAGGGTCACATTCTAAAGTTAAAGCTCAGCTACTTTGGTCATCAGATGAGAAGAGAGGAGTCGCTGGAGAAAGATTTGATGTTGGGCAAGGTTGACGGTCACCGGAGAAGGGGTAGGCGGCGAACGCGGTGGTTAGATGGCATCTTTGAGGCGCTGCAGATGAAGTTATGTGAGGTTAGGAAGATATTGAGAGACCGGAAAGCTTGGCATGATATGGTCCATATAGGGTCACAAAGAGTCGGACACGACTGAACTGAACTGAACCCCATTATGACAAACATTCTACACTGCTCGCCCTCTAATCAAAAATATCAAAAAATTATAAAAGAAATACTAATTGATATGCATTGAAATACCAAATTTAATTGCTGTCTGGAATATGCTATTTTCTATACTGAAACTGTGGTAAACTGTTTATTTTTAGCATAACCGCAATACTTTTAAGCATGTCATTTTTTGTGTAAATTCTGAATTACTATCTTTTTACTATTTTTAAATACTATTTATGTAAAAGTGAGCTTGTCTCACATCAGGTAAATGCTTTCTCCTGATTTTTGTAGCCTGTCGTAGGGGTGGCGTGAACCCTGCTGGCAGTGTTGCATGTCACAACGGACAAAGTTTCTCCTTTGTCGGAGATAAATGTAGGTATGTGATATGGAAGGGTAATATAAGAATCACGCTGCCAATACACTTGCATTGAAGTTACCCCTGTGCCACGCAGGTAGGTTGATGCGGCTTCTTTTGAGTGGTGTTTTAAATATGCCGTCGTAGCCACACTACCGCGTCGTACCCTTAAAAGTGGAGCGTGAGAGCCCTCCATATTTTATCTTCCATTTTAGGCATTCTGTGCATATAAAAATTTGACGAAATATTAACTAATATTGGCTTTTTAGTGTGTTTCTTCGAGAAATTGTGTGGTCAATAAGCAAGGTAAGTAAACTACGATATTTTCCCTGTTCATTCATATAGCGCCAGAAAAAAATACCTACTGAAGGGCTTACCAGCTTTCAAGTTCTTCCAATCTGTTTCTCAAAGCTCACACCTACATAACGTTTTCACGGTCCTTGAAGTGAAACGTCTACTCCGACGCGTCCGTCGCAGCACAGAAATCTGCGAGGATATACATTTCCTGGCGGCTCGCATCCCTCAAACCATTCGAACTCAGCGGGCTACTCAGTTCACAATGCTCTGCAGAATCTGCAGCTTCCCAGGCGAATCTACCCCATAAATGCCACGATTCCTCAGCATAAATGATGCCACCCTTCTTCTCGCAAGAAAGGAGCATCTCTGGTGCCGCACTTGTGCTCTTGTCCATCCGTGTGCGGTAACCTAACCCAGCAGTCGTACCCGCGCAGAGGGTGCGCTTGGTTGGGTCCGAGTTGGAGCCCTCACACCCGCTGTGGATCGAGCATGACCTCAATTTCGATAGCGTGCGGGATAGCCTGTCTGGAACTGCCAGAAAAGTGAGTCAGATACTCACAACTTGCGTGTCTGCCCGGCGCTGAAGCCAACGAGAATTCGGCACCTGACCGCAGTGGGTCTCTCGTCATACCACCCGCCATCTTATAAAGCTCGTACGCAGGGGGTTTCGCCAGCTTTCCTCTTTGACTTTATTTGAACGACCAACCTTTTGTCTTTCATTTTATACCTTTTTAGTTATTTTTACGACTTGATTTGCGCCCTGAAGCAAACAACAACGTTATAAAAAATGCCATGTCAGCTGTCGGCATTCAGGATAATCATTGCATGCTCTTACGATTTTTTTTTTTGCAGATTTCTTCTGCTTGATGAACCCACTATACCCGCTGCTGAACGAAAAAGAAAGAGTGGAGCTTCGTTCGTTCACCGAAGAAGTTCTGCAGTATTTCACTGAGCAGCGCAGAGGAGGAGCCGTTGGACAACACAACATCCTCGTAATACACGCATGCAAGCCCCGAGAGTAAATTGCATATGCGATAAAGGAAACGAAAACTTACTAAAGCCGTACCATCAACTTCGCTCTCCTCTATGCGGCATCCATGCATACCATATAGGAATGTCAGTGCTAACATATTTAACTTAAAATCCGCAGCAGTGGCTTAGTGGTTATTAGAGAGCAAATATTATTGGGATATCTCCTTCGGCTTTGAGGTAGCATATCGCGGTGGTGCATTGGTTGAGGCATTCAACTGTTGGCTCAAGTATGCGGGCCCGAATCCTTGCCACGGAGGCCACTTTTTGATGGAGGCAACAAGAAAGGTGTATGTGGGCTGTGTCAGTGAACGTTAAACCGAGATTTCTGGAGGTCTTCACTACGATCGTCTCTCATAGCCTGAGTTGAGTTAGGACGTTAAATCCCCACTTTTGTTCTGATCATATCAGCGCATATCAAGAGCCCAATATGTGACGCACCGTTCGGAGCGCCCCACAGTGCCTGCCGCAGCCCATGCGCCGTATGAAGCCTTAAGCACTGTCGAAATTCAATATAAACATGCGGAGACAAAGCCAAGAACTGTTATTGCTTTTTTGAAACTCCTATAATGCAGGGATGCTTCTATTTCACAGCATATAATACCATTACCTTTTCTTTTCGCCTTCCACGCCCTTTTTAGGGTCCATATGTTTTGGCCTTAATTGGAAATTCATTCTAGAATAATTTATACCTCGGCTTCACCACAATCATTGCACTCTTGTTGGTGTTGCCTCTGTATTTGGAGCGTAATAAAATTCCCATCGCCACTCACTACATTTTTCTGTCAATGCCAGTGGTTGCAGTCTCTTGTTTCACCAGAATTCGACGCCGGCGTGAACGTTTTGCTGAAAATATTTTCGGTGTCATCTCTGCATCATGTGGAACACTTACTCACGACACCCAACGTATAGTTCATAATGTGGATTGTGATTGTTGTTTGTGTCCGAAATTCATTCTTTTTTGTAGTGAAAAACATTTTTGCTAAAGTCAACCTGAGCTCTGCACTCCTACAAGTGACTACATTCTGAAGAGATTACCTGCAATATTTTCGCTGTTGTATCACTAATTGCAATAAGAATGCCTTCAAAAATATGTAGCAATCCTCATGCAGCTACGTCGTCAATCATAACAGCGTGCGCAAGAACGAGGTTCCGTCGGCAACTGGCGACGGCCGCCTGTATCGAAAATGTTTGCATCCGCCTTTTCACAAACGTAAAAATTTACCCAAATACAATTAGAGGAGCTTAATCTGAAACGAATTGCTATTTCTAAGCCTGCAAGAAAAGAACCATCGATTGAGCTCAGCTCTTCGTAACGAATTTCTAATCCTTCCAGCTCATGTTCTGGAGAGAAGCAGATTGCCTTTCGGAAGGCCTAACATAGGCAGTGGCTGGACGAAATGTATGGCCGAGGTTTACCAGGGCTAAAACTACTAAGTCGAAGTGAAAGTGTCATTTCATTGGGTTTACTTTGAGTAGGCTAAAGTTTAGACATGCGGAGTCATGTTTTTGCAACGAATAAATTACCAATAGAGATGGAGGCGAGGATCCCTCAACTACTAGAGATAACAGGCGATGCTCTATCTACCGTCAAACGCTGAGTGGTGATGTAGTGGTTAGACTATATGTGGTACCAAAATTAACCAACATTAATGGACTGTCATCTCTGGCTCATTAAAGGTCAAGTGGCTTTCCAGGTTGACATCGATTGATACATGGCATACTAAAGCGAAGAGATAAACGCCCGGGATGTGTGAAATTTTTTAAGAAGTGTTTTCTGAAGTGGCAGTTGGCAGTTTAAAACGCGTCTTTGGCTTTGGACAACACACATTCCAACGAGCGAGAGAGCAGCCCGGCACGAACTCTTGTGCGTGAAGGTCGGATGTATCACTGCCTTTGAGAAGCACCGAGATGATGGCAAGAATGATTCTTGGTGCAGTCGCAATAGAGGTGCAGAACAAACACAACGCTGAAAGGGTATCCATAGCCATGTACAAGGCCCTGTGCTCAATAATAATAATAATAGTGTGCTCAAGGATGCGCTTTAGGCTCCTTAAATAGTGGTTCACTCGAGCGCAACTTGATACTCTCATTTTATGCACTGGCTGTACGATGTCTCGCATGTATCCGTAAGAAACATTGATACAATATAGTTTGCACTAAGTAATTGTAGTAACTGAGTCGAAAATTCAGTCCACAAATAAGGAATAACACAGACCATCAGCACTGTCCTGGGGGGACTGGATGTGTGCCACGCGCTGTAGAGACGCTGCACGGAAGCTCACGCGAGCCAATTCGATTGTTCTCTGATGCACGCCGGCCACTGAAATAACTGTTCAGGTGGTGAACTTGTAAAGGAGCGCGAAAAATGACAACACAAGGCAACCTAAGGAATTAATGGCACTGAAGACCTTATCCTTTACTTATACAATGAACGTTACTTTTATATACCATCGATCCATGACATAAGTAAGAAGTGGTGGCGTTTGCGTCACCAGCAGGAACTACTTGAAACATAACGGAGGCCTAGCAGCTAGAGACATAGAAGCAGACAGCGTTTTAAAAACGGTTTTCTGATTTATACACCGCCTATGAACACCTTTACTGGCGAAAAGTACAACGATGTAAAGATAGGAAACACTGCGTGACTACAGAGTCATTTCAAAGGATGTGTATTTTACACACGCGTTGATGTCCCCTCTGTTGGAGGCAGCATAACCCACTGAACGCATAGAAGGCAACTTTCTAAGCAAAAACCACCATTGGAGTCGGACGTTTGTGAACAGTTGCCGAGCGCTTGGATGAAAGCTGTCGCAAAGTACTCTAAGTGATTTCGAAACTATATTTTTTAACTTTATGATATACGCGTGCTGTAAGCCGCCCCGTAGTGCGAAACATTTTAGGAGATATGTAAACTCCGCAATTAGGCCAAGTGAGTAAGTATAGTGTGACTTAAAAAGACAAGACTGTTAAACTAACCTTGAACAAAGTTTCACGAGCGTCATCCCTCATCCACAGTCGTATTCGCTACTGCCGCTGCGATCATGGCTCACTTCTGCCCTTGGTAATTGGTTGGTTTGTTGGTTTGTGGGGTTTAACGTCCCAAAGCGACTCAGACTATGAGAAAGGACTTCGGAAATTTCGACCACCAGGGGTTTTTTAACGTGCACTGACATCGCTCAGCACACGGACGCCACTCCGTTTCGCCTTCATCGAAACGTCTCGGCAATATGATATTTGGCTTTTCGTTGTTCGGTGGTCTCGGCAGCCTGTTTGGCACGTCTGGCATGTGGTGAATTTATCTAAGTTGAATGAAGGAGTGGTGCATGTATAAATTAATGAAGGCGACGATGTTCAATATGCAAAGCTCGGAAGAGTTTTGCAGTTGGAGCTTGATGAAGGCGACTATGTTTACTGCACAGCGGGAGAGTACGTTGTAGCTTGCACGAGGCTGAACCGGCTGCAGCTACGGTACGGTGTTGTCGTGTCTTAGCACGAAGACGAAGAAGGCTGTTTGTTGTACAACACCAAAATCAAACAGCATGCAGTGCACAAGAACGTGGTGCCGCCTGTGGAACACATGACGTACTAAGAGCACGATTAATGAGGAATGCGCATATAAACGCAGTACAGCTAACGCTCTAAAAGCCTCTGCAGGGCCCTTTCGTATAAAAGGCGACTACGATGCGGCGAGATAGCCACGTGTACACACAAAGCCGCCTCCGAATGCCGAGCGCTGAAGGCACAGAGGAAACCCTACTGAAAAAATTGTATGAGGCAATAACCTCACATTTTGTCACACAACCTCACTTAATTCACATAAGAAATCACATACAAGTCGCATATAATTGCATAAGGTCCCATAGTTTCTTGTATATTATCATAAATTATGTACAATATTTTATGATAATGATATGCACCGCATGATACTATGTGTTTACATGAGATTTTATGAGGTTATTGCCCAATAGAACTTTTGGTTTTTCAAAGGAAGTCACTTCCACCGAGAAAAGTTAATTCTGTTCTCCAGGCATCGTTGGGTGCAGCGGCTTCGATCTGATCACAGTGCTGTTACACTGCGCGCCGAATGTCTGCGGTACTTTTTCGCGTTTGTTACTACTTCCACCATCAACATTTATCTAGTGAGGCACATACCCATCAGCACAGGTGAGAAATAACTTCGCCTAAAACACCATACGACATGACATGCTTATATTTCCTACTTGCACCGATGTCCAGCAAACATGCTTTCGGCGCCTAGCAGGTAACGTGCCTATCTATAGCGACGGCAGGAAACTGCGTTCGTATCCGGACAGATTTTGTGAATATCCGTTTTTTAAGCAAACGCTACTGAAAAACCAAAAGTTCTGCGTGGAAGTAACCTCATAAAATCTCATCTAACCGCATAGAGTCTCATGCGGTTCACATCATTATCATACAATATCGTACATAATTTATGATAAGGTACAAGAAGCTATGGTACCTTATGCGATTATATGCGACGCGTATGTTACTTCTTATGTGAATTGAGTGAGATTGTGTGAGAAAATGTGAGGTTATTGCCTGATATAATTTTTTCAATAGGGAAGCCAAATCACCGTATAGTGTTGGGCCATTTCAGGCATTCTCCGACCACTAAGTAGTAATGTAAGTGCTGTTTTCAATATTTTCTTTCCAAACACCCAAGAGTAATTAGTTTCCGGCATAATTAGTCAAAAGCCCAAGAGGTTCTACTATTATATGGCCGCCATCAAGAAACGAATAAAACGTCTCTGCATGCAACTAGCATATAACGCTCAAGCGCTGTATGCCAGGATCCAAAGAAAGTGAACATTGATAGAGGTTATGACTGTTCATATAAAGCGGCAGAACCGAAAACAAAAAATTTGTTGCGGTTTAACTCTGGTTAACCCTAGTTGAATTGCGATAGCAACGGCGGAAGCTCCCTTTGCCTGCTACATTATTTCCCTATCACGCCCTATCAGTGTAAGGTGCTACATTACTGGGGACGATTAAGCTCATCCTTTAAGGGTATGACGGGAGAGCGTAAGCTACCAGTCCACATATAAATGAGAAGGATTCAATACTCCTGAGCCGAATGTGGAGCGAAAGCATTAGCTGCCGGTGACCGAGCGTTCTTCTTTTTCGCGGCTGCTGAAGGCCAATTGTAGCGACCGGCCGCGAGGTACGCGAAGGCTGGAAGCCTGACGCAGTATTGCTATCGCAATAAACCTGATTGGGGTCACTCAAGCTCTGCATTTAAGGGTATAGAATAGGGAACCATCCGATTTCTGTGCTTTATCCGAGCCTTACGAACGCGCCTGCGTTGCCTATATATGTAGCGTGACTGATCCAAGAACGCCAGAACACTATTATTCCACCTTCCCAACTCCAATGAAACCCACTTTGGCAGCTCCTTCCTACTTTCTGATAACAAGTTGTCTACGTAGCGAAGACCATCCAAGAATCACCGCCCGGGCATACCAGCCGCCAGCTGCCAGCTCTAAAATGGGTGGTAGCCTGAGCGTGATGAGGAGGATAATAGGTATAGGAAAATGCAGATTCATCGGTGAAGAAACAAAGCGGGAAATGACATTACTAGTATGAACTAAAAAATCAACGCAGCCGAGGAAGTGTACACAGAACCACACAGTAGGCGAAGTAATCAGAAGAATAATGATATTGGCAGTAGCGAAGAGCAAGAGTGCGTTCCGCTAGTAACGAAGGGTGAAGTCAAGAAAACCTTAGGAAGCTTGAACAAGGAAAGAGCTGGGCAGGATCACGTAACTGCAGATTTGTGAAGGAAAGTCGGGATATCATGCCAGAAAAATTGGCCAGCTTGCATGGGAATCTTTGAAGAACGCTAACATTATTTTACTTATAGGAAAGAAGGACTTGAAAAACTAGAAACAGATCAGCTTACTAGTCGCTACGTACAAGGTATTAACAAAGATAATCGCCAATAGAACAACGAAAACCTTTAACTTCAATCAACCAAAGGATCAAGAAGGTTTTAATAAAGGGTGCTAGCGACCACATGCACACTATCAGCCAGTTGATGGAACAATGATGGGAATATAACTAGCCCTTATACATGGCATTCATTGATAACGGGAAAGCACGTAATTCCACCTTAACCGCAGCAGTAGTACAGTAATGCAGGCATTGCGAGATACGGGTGTCGTATTCAGAGTACTGAAGATGTGTGCAGTGGTTGCGCCGCAGCCATACTTCTGTACTTCTACACAACCAAAGTAATAAAAGTAATAAAAACGTTATTAAGCAAAGTGACAGGATACCTCCAATATTATTCACAGCTTGCTTTAACAAAGTTGTGTTAGGTGTCATTGCGCAAAAGCTAATGCTACGATGCTTAGAGAAAGTAATCAAAGACTTGTAATGGGAAGTACCTGATTATGCTGCGAATCGTTAATGAGATTATCTTTCTAAGTAACTAAGAGGACAAATTACGAGAATCGTTATTGTCCTACACAGCCAACGCAAACAGGTAAAATGGGAACACTAAAAATAATATGCTGAAAACTAACATGACGTTAAACATCCTCGTAGCCGAACAACAGTTTGCAAAAAGTAGTGAAGCCCTGAAAATTGTTGGCGGATATGTATACATGACAGGTAGTAACCACAGATACAGATCGAGAAATGCAAATACCCAGAACAATAAGATTGGGATGAAGCACATTGAACTGAATAAGCTTTATTTCTCGTCTCAGAGAGGGGAGGCTGGACTAGAGGCACCAAGGGCCTGACAAAGGTCCCAGCCCCCTACAAAACCAGTTTCAACAGCGGCGATATACATAAATGCAGAAAGGACATTCCCTGCAAAGTACAAAACGTAGAAACAAAAATGGTATACAATACACTTGTGTGTATTACATACTGCACAGCAACACTGCGGACTTAAGACAGCGGCACTTTATATACACTTTGAAAAAATATATATACATACGAACAAACAGACAATGAAACAAATAGAAACAATTTGTCAATGAATAAGAAATCCAAACACCACCGGCTAGTAATAATGTATTACAATATTTTTTGAAACACTTTATTAGAGCACCTAAATCTAACGATTCTCCGACCTCATTTATTATTTCTGTTGACTGATTTATGAACGTCTGCTTCCCGTAATTTGATCTTGTTTTCGGCACGTGTTTGATATTCTGCCGTAGAGGATAACTAGATGTTTCAGGTATACATGCTTTGTTAAATAATTTTTGTTCGTGTACTATAATGAGAAGCGTCTTACAATATATTTTGTCAGCGCGAATAAGTCAATAATGCTGGAATAATTGAGCTGTTTCAATATCTCTTTGACAGCCACGGTAGTTGCAGTAATTATGAAGGATTCTTTTCTGTAAAATAATTAACCTATTGTAGTTCGCTGCTGTTTTTTTTTTTTCCATACCAAAACCCCATAGCAGACTATCGAGTAAAAACAGCATTATATAACTGTTGTTTCAGCGAAAGAGGAATCAGGTGTGCTATTGTTTTAATGATACTGGAAGGTCAATGCAAAACTCCCTTATATATGAACTCCACAATAGATGTTCTTCAAACCACACTACCAATAAGTTTTTTCCTTGACGCGGTTAATTCCGGTACCATTAAAATATATATTTATGTCACAACTAATGTTGTTATTACGAGCCCTGAATGAAATGTGTGTAATTTTTTTCTGTGTTTAGCCACTGCAACAAACGCTTTAAGTATGTATTTACCCTGAGGGCAAGTTCAGAACTGTCATTGGATGTAAAAAATTCGTTGGTATCATCTAAATACATTACCAAATCAGGTGAGTTAAGCACTTGTATGTTGTCATTTACGTATATATTAACAATAAGGGGCCCATGTTTGAACCCTGAGATGCACCCTGAGTTATAGGTAAAATGTCAGAGGAAATAGAATTTAGCCGAACAAATTGGTGTCGATTTGTTAAATACTTTTTGAATAAATCCCCGGCGAAGCCACGAATCCCTGTATTTTTAATATATATAATAACATAATATAATCAATCGAGTCGAAGGCTTTTCTTAAATTTACGAAAGTCCAAGTGTACCGCTTTGTTTTTCAATGTTCGCTATTATTTTGTCTTTAATATGTAAACGCGCTTGCTCTGCCCACTTATTTTTCTGGACGCCGTATTGGTACGTTAAAATCACATCATGTTCCGTGAAAAAAGACCACATCCTCTCAAATATAACTATTTAAACACCTTTGTAAATATATTTAGGACGGATATTGATCGATAATTTGAGGCTTGGTCTGTCGCACCACCTTTATGAAATGCATGGTGTCACTCGCGCAGTCTTCAAAGCATCAGGAAAAATTCCTAAAGAGATTGACATATTACCATGAGAGCTAGTATGTGACATATTTTGTTTGAGACGCGCTTAATCGGCTCCGGCCTAATTCCGCGTGGCCCAGCCGAAGCGATACTCTTCATTTTGTCGATCAGATTCCGTAGGCTCGGTGCGGTCAGTGGATTGCATCAAGATAGTCCTAGTCACACGTGCGATATCGATTGCATAAGCCACGCTTCCACTATCGGCAAATGATCCAGCTTCCACAAAACTTCGTTCATGCTTGTTATTAGGCTTTTGTTCACACATAGTGTCCGTGGCCTGGTACCTAACTCTCTACGTGTTATATTATTCACAGCGTCTCCATATAATATGGGAGTGTTTGCATTCCCCAGGCAGGGCAAACAAATTTGATAGTAGAGAAGCCTGGGGGGCTTTGCTGCAAAGCCCAGCCCCGGAACACCAGCTACTAGCGGTTCGACTGGCTGAAGAGGCCGCCGAGATCCAGGAGATTTTGCCCAGCATCTGAAGCGGATTCTCACCGGCCCCAAGCGCCTCTCCTCTAGAGGGGAGGACCTTGGGTAGAAACGAGCTTTCTCTGTCGGACAATAAAGTTGACTCACTCACTCACTCACTCACTCACAGCCACCCATATCAGTTTTGGTTCATTTCGCACATCAGAGAACAACTATTCATAGTCATCATCATCATCATCATCAGCCTGATTATACCCACTGCAGGGCGAAGGCCTCTCCCATATTTCTCCACTTCACCCGGTTCTGTGCTAGCTGCATCCACTATTCATAGCACTCCTCTTTAGCTTTTTTCTGCTGATGTTGTAATTGGTTCCAGAATTTTTTAATGCTACAACCGGTTCATGATCCCGTGTTCTTATAAAAAGATGGTGGTGCGTCGCATTTTCCTTTGTCACTTTATAGATGAAGGTTTATCCGAAGCTTTCCTACTGTCTTATTTCAGTTGTGTTTACTCTGTAACGGTAAAGCAGCGTAGTAAGAAATTTGAATGCTTGCAAGAAAGATGTCTCAAGCTGTATTAACAACACTTGCAATGTAGACCGTCTGCCAGTCTATTGCTGCAATTAACTCAAGAACGTTTTCTAGCGAACGATCGTTTATTACTCGATGGCACAAAGGCGTACGGGGAGCACGACTGTTGTGGAATTTGTCAAAGAAAATAGTGGTAAATGGTCGATTATATCGATTGCAAGAGCACCCGTCAATATGTCCTCTCCATTTATGTTCGTAACACAGATGTCAATTGAAGTGACAACATTCCCTGTAACTCGAGTCGATAATTTAACTTGATTTGCACTGGTGTGGCAAGCTAGAAAGAATTTCAGTTCCCATGTCCATATGTTTTGAGAATTCATGTCTATGTTTACATCTCCCTGATCATCACAGGTCTACTCTTAAAACAGATAGTACTCACATATAATGACTAGCAGCTTACAGGTATCGCTCGCGACAAAAGCATGTCGAGAGTACTGCAAGAGGTGCCGCGATTCACGCCCAACACTTCTGGCAGATCTCTCAGTCTCGGGAATGCCTTGAGAGCACAGGCCGTTGACATCGGTCTCAGAATCCAGGCAGGGCTGCAATTCAGGGAGCGGAGACACGTAAGCCAGGATTGAAGCTCGAGCGAACGCAGGAGAATTTGTCGTCGGTGCCAGCTGCTGGCGAGTTACGAGGCTGGCACGGGACAACATAATAGTTCCATCTTACCGATACTCTCGTAAGGTGCTGAAACGTGGAGGCTTGCGAAAACGGTTCCATTAAGTTCAAGACAACGCAGAGTGCTAATGAACGGAAAATGGTAGGTTTTACATTAAGCGATACAAGCGTGAAGACTGCTTCAGAGAGAGAACACACAGAGTTCGTGGCATTCTATAGCAACACGCAATAAGAAACGAGCAGGAGCAGGACATGTAGTGCGAAGAGAGGATAACGGATGGTCGCGGGGGGTAACAATTTCTATTCTAAGGCAAGGAAGCATAGCAGGGGGAGCCAGAAAGTTACGTAGGCGGATGTTACAGTTACAGTACCAGGGAGTGATTTAGGAGAGGCCTTTGCCCTGCAGTAAGTGCAGTCCGGCTGATGATTGTGATAGCCAGACACACACAGGTAGGATGAGTAATTGTGCGCCGGCGTTCATTTTTCTTGCGCTCATCCAATGACCGGATGTGTGATTTCGACGAACGTCCCAAAATCAGGAGATTGCGTGACGTCATGTAATAAAATCCCGTGTTCAAGTTGGAGGCAGCCACCATCTCGGACAGCTCCTTTCGCTCTAACATTAGGATCGGAATCAATCGCATGGGCCCTTTAACCCCCCATTTGAATCCTCGCTGCCTCGTAAGCTCACAAGCATATCTCTTTAAGGTGGCACGGGATTCTCCAGTTCTCTGACCACAAGTCTCTGAACACAAGGTATCCTCTTTGGGCTGGGACATTAACCTTAATCAAATAAAGACGGCTATAGGTCATCCCATGTGGTCCAACACGTGAAATCAAATTACAATAAATAATTACGAACAAGCGTTATATTTTGCTCACTTCATTACATGCTCAACAACACAGTAACGTATATGTTGTAGTAAAATAAAGCTCTCGTGTATATGCTGGTTTATTAACAGTAGTCATCAGTACTTTTTTATCCCCCTACATTACAATTGTATTTTCTTGATTGCCTTATTAGATTCCTTGTCCTCGGCATAATATGGAGTCCATTTACTCGTTCAGGTAAATTTCAATTATTAAAAAAAACTCAAAGAAAACAGTCCCGACCGAAATTAACTGGAGTCACTTGCACTGCCTTTCGATGAAAACGCAACTTGCCGCGTCACTTGCTACTAACTAATCCTGTTGCGGCGGCCGCTTTCCGATGGAGGTAAAACACAACGTGCCCATGTGCTGTCCGATGTCGGTGAATGCTAGCGAGCCGCAGGTGGTCGAAATTTCCGGAGTACGCCACCACGGCGCTTCTCATAGCCGAGTCACTTTTACACGTTAAACCTCATGAGTAGACCAAACGAAACAAAAGAACACATTCGCTTCAGCTGAATAAAAAATCTGCATATATAACCTGATCATCAGCATTCATTTACGCATCTATAGTACTATAAATTTCTTAAGTAAATATTCTTACAGAAAATATTATTAGGCTGAAAAAGTTGACTATCATAACAGCGGACATCGCTTCAAATGGCGATGCACCAGCATTCGCCACTCTTTCGTCAACATTCCTATCGAAACTTTCAGTTCTCTCATGGTACGACAGGACACTTCGCGGAACACTGCGGCGGACGACTCGGAAAACTTCTTTTTATATCACTTCCTTTTCTTTCCCATCCTAATATACCAGTTATTTTTTGCTTCAACATTAGAGCAAGCATCCCATCCCTTGGGGAAAAACCGTTCGGCGAACATTCTATCTACCTTTACAAAACTACTCGCCATGAACCAGTTGGCAGGTGGTAAAGCATGGAGAAATCTGCCTGCCACTTTGAAAGAAAGGGTTGTGTTGGCCGCAAGGTGGCTCTAAGGAGAGAAACCTGAGGGTGGCTGCTATGGACGGCGCAAGTTCAAATTTGATGAGATCACGGTGGGACAATATGTTTTGGTGTTGACACTCCGTGAAGCGACGCGACCAGATCTTGTACGCCGCTTTGGTGCTTTTCTGTAGCGCTGACAGGTGGCGTAACGCAGCAGTCTTGTGTAAAATCGTCTTGTGTAGGGTGCTCGATGCAACGCCACCGTTCAGGGCGGAGACAACCTTGCCGATACCGCCATTTTGAAGCACATGGGATCCTCTGCTCTAACATGTGTAAAGTTGCCGTTCTTGATTTCGGCGCTTCAGAGTGCTTTGACTTGCTGTCGTTTTCATCAGTACCGCATTGCGAGTAATTGCATTATTAATAGCCATATTAACATCTAATTGTCGAATACGTAATTGTACGGCTTAACTTTACGGCCTCAAGTCACCGAGCTTGTGCGGCTGTGGGATTGGAAAACCTGTTGGTATTTAACAGATCCTTTTTCGGGTATGTTCTGCTGCGCCCTGAGTGGATGGAAAAAGTTTTCTTATATTTGTTTTTTTCACATGGCCCATTTTTTTTTAAATCTCTCGCTATGCTGACGGCCGCGCGTCAGCTGCTCGCGCCCAGCGGTTGTATTAGATTTCGTCGCGCGGGCTGTTTCTCTTTTTTTGCGCTCGCAGAAACTGATTTCGGACTGCTTTCTAGAATTTTGAAGTGAAAATGCGAGCCGTTCTGGCCGTACTTTGCTTACAAGGAGGAATGACCGGTTTACAGGCAGACACTAGTATACACTAATGATGCGTGAACTTCAGTATACGAACGTTGCCACAGTGCCTTTCTTTTTGTCGGCGCCCACGAAAACCCACTCCTGTAGTTGTTGATAGCATAAATGATTAGGCAAGTTTTTCACTCGTTTCGATTTTCCCATATGTCCGTGCATTTGCTCTCATGCACAGTTCGCCTGCATCATAGACATGCGTACCGGTTGCTCAGCTGCGGATTCCTGTTATATTTTATTCAAGGTGATCTCTACTGAACTCTAAACTATGCATATGGACCTGCACACAATTTGAGGTTATCAAAAAAGGGCATCATAAAATTTGGGGTCATCATAAACTGTAGATGTCGTTTTCTGAAAATGTAAATCCAACAAGAGCAATAGACTTTAAAAAAATCAATCATTGAAAAAATACAAAATATTTAGTTGAGAAAAGTGTAATACTATGGACATTCCTGAATTACATTTTCTGCCGACTGGATTGGGTGCTGAACAGTCAGGCTGTTGTAGAAATGCTAGACACCTAAAGGTAGACACATAAAGCTCCTGCAGACACGTATGTAACGAAGTTTATCAACATCACCTTAGCGGACAGTAAAGACAGCAAAACCGAAGACGATGCGAATTTGCAAAAGCGTAGCTTGTTAATACAGTTGATGCCTGGTACATGGAAAACAAAACCGCCGGAACGACGCGTTCATAACGAAAAGAAGCACACCGGACGCCGCTGGAAACACCACTACAATTTTCTTTTTCTTAAAATTTTATTTTGTGTTTCTGGCGCAACCTCTGTATTTCTCTTATAACGCATTGTTTCCGCTGGAAGGCTTTTCACTTACAATGCAATTTATTTTTCCAGCGTTGAGTGCAGTCGAACATGGAAAAAAATGCTAACTGTAACATAAATTACCGAGCCAGAAGGACATATATATCGTCGATGTAGAGTCCGTTGTAACCCTTATAGATAAGATATGAAAGCAACGCGTGAAAAGAGATGTAAACCACAAATTATGTGGCAAACTTAAAGCAACAATTTTGATGTGCGCAGGCAGCGAACGCGATGGTTAGATGGCATTCTCGAGGCATTGCAGATGAAGCTATGTGATGTTAAGAAGATAGTGAGAGACCGGAAAGCGTGGCGTGACATGGTCCATAGGGTCACGAAGAGTCGGACACGACTGAACGCCTGAACTGAACTGAGTGTGAAGTAACATTCGCAACAAAATGAAAAAAAAAATGTCAACCACGAATCAGCGAGCAAGAAAGACTGGTAACGCTGATGTGTGGAGTATGGTATTATAGTTCAAGCAAAGCCCTGTACAGCAAGTTGACGTCAGCCACAGTCTAGTTGCCATAATTGTCGCCAGTATCACCAGCCTCGCTTAGCCAGCCTCTGCAACAAAAGCTTAGGAGGAGTTACCGTCTTCCTCTCCAACAGGTGTATGTTTGGCACTTTCGCAGGGAGTTTACTTGGCTTCTGTTGAGCTGAATAAATAAAAAGCAGGGGTTATTGTTTCGAATCACTGGAAAATGAGGACTTAATACTGTCATGTACACGCATTACATCTAAAGTCAAAGAGCACGGTCAAATTTCTGAACATTAACAGGTGGCGTTCATCCTGTCGACCTTTCTCGAGCTCATCCTCATCATAGTGGTGCTAAGGAAAACTAAAACGCCAAAAGGGATTACTGAAGCTAATTTATAGTGATACAAAGAAATACTTTGAAGAAAATTATTCAAAGTACTGAACAGAACGCTTTGATAAAAATCTTGTTGCATATTACTGAGTCTCGCATGTTTATAAACAATGCGCATACTACGACAGGTACGTTCAGAAATTCTAGGAGAAATTTGAGTACCATAATGCGTGTTGACGGCGTGTTTACATGTGGTACATCATGCTTAGGCATTTAGATGTGCAACATAATAGGAAGCACGGTTGGGAAAGAACGTCACATTTATATGATTTCGAACATCTAACTGCAAACATAACGTTGGGTACATTGCTTGCGATTACAACGGCACAATACATGCTAATATAAAGAAATAAGCTAGGAGCCTAGACTTGGGATTCGCAAGACATCGCTACTGAAAAGCATCTTCACTTGACTCTGCATCAGCACTACGCACGCCGAAGAACAATGTTCAAAATGAAATATGGGTTAAAACTGTACTGTAACATACCTCGCCGGTATTTAAGTTTTCAGTTGCTTTCCGCTGATGGCATCTCTATCTTCCCTTTGAGCCCCAGGGGAAATGAAAACAACCTAGTTCTTTAGGGGTTCACCCAGCGCACATCAGCACACACAAACGCTCGTCATTCTCGCTTGGTGGAACTCTTAGGTCACGCGCGGTCTGTCTCAAACAATTACAACCACCAGCAAGTCATCCACAGCCTCGAACAACGCAAGCTTAGCTGCTTCCACTACGCAACTGCGACTTCTCCGAGCGCCAGCCGTGATCCAACATAGCGTCGCAGCACAAAAGAAGCGGCGTGGGGCCGGTCAAAGGAGGCACCACTCTGAACGGGCGGCGCTGACATCGAGGCAACTTAGTCTTGTGGAATCGCCTTGTTTCGCCGGCCGTACTGCAGGGGTTGAGGGATCATTGAGAGCGCGGCATATGCGTGACCTTTTATTATTGCGAAAGCAATACTACTCCCATTTTCAGCCCTTCGCGTAGCCACGGTCGGAAGGCACGTTTGACCTTTAATGACCCCAGATAGTTGTGACGTTATACCAGCTGCGAGAGATGGGCTACCAAGTCGATTCGTTGGGTGGCGACGGTTGGTAGGCAGGGCGCACCGCGGATGAGATGATGACAGCACTGTGACGTCATACCAGCAGCGACAGATGGGCTACCAAGTCGAGTCGTCGGGTTGCGGCGATCGGTAGGCACGGCGCGCTGCAGCTGGAGCCGCGCTGTTACCAAGGGGATGCGCTGCCGTCACCCCTTCTCTCGCAATTGAGAGGAGGAGAAGGAAAACGATGGGTATGTAAATGCTCGTATTTGCTCAGCTGAGGCCCTCGCTATGCATCCTGATAAACAGAAAAAAACGTCACGCAGTCTCGATGAGGCAAGGAAACGAGAGCGGGCTACGGAGACAGATGAAGAACGGGAACAGCGTCTCGCTCGACGCCGCGCTCAAGATGCAGCTAGACGAGCGAGTCGCGCTTCTCTCGAATCGTCCTCAACCGGTGACGACTCCGAATAAAATGTAATGGACGCTGTCCATTACAATAATTGCATTGCATTCAATACATTAATTACATTATCGTCATTACATGTGTGCCCTGTGTTAATCGTACGGTCAACATGGTACACCACAATTGGCTACACTACGAGGTGAACCATAGCGTAGCCATGCTATCATTGCTTTCGCTACTTACCGCTAGCTAAGCCCCAGCTAATTTTTTAGTGTGGCAACGTGCCTAGGAACTGAACCTTTGGATGAAGCCTGGTGATTTTCCGCTACTTTGTTTTACTCTCTGGGACTATGAAAATCAGTGGAACAGCAACGAGAAAATTGCCTTGCGTTCGTTCTGAGCTCGATATCGAAATACAATCTGTGCAACGTCTTTAGCTAGTCCACACAACTCCTGCGAACATTTTTAGCCA
Organism: Amblyomma maculatum; assembly: GCF_055883805.1. NCBI lineage: Eukaryota > Metazoa > Arthropoda > Arachnida > Ixodida > Ixodidae > Amblyomma > Amblyomma maculatum. The sequence continues at coordinate 93,157,409 of NC_139348.1, forward strand.
TACAGCATATTTAGGACTGGTGGTTGCTGTCAACGAACTCCCTGCTACATTTGCGCCTTTGAGTGCATTTAACTCTCTTTTAGTAGTGTAATATGCTTACACTGCGAGAAGAAGCACTATGCCTGAATAACGTCATTTGCTTCCGCCACCTGGGGTTTTAATGTGCACAGGAATCTGATTGATGTGTCCGCACTTCGCATTCAGGGGTAATACTGCAATCCGCGCAGCTGTCATCGAACTAGCAGTATAAAAGGAGACCTCCAACAGATATACCCGTGAGCACCTAGACCTCAAATAAACGATGCGTGTCTTTTCTGCGTTTTGATTGCTAGAACAGTATACTTTTAGGCGTGCAGTTTGCTAATGGCTGGGGAGAACTCCCCTAACGTTCCTCTTATATAGCTCGCCTTTTACCCCTACACTAGCAATATTGAGCAATTACCATCCTTAAAGAAAGACTAAAACATGAGATGTAAGAACATACGCTAGCCTTGGAGGATATCAGTTCAGAAAAGTTTCGAGTGTTCCGCTGGTGCATTCCAGGGGTGGCATTGAGCCTTCTTAAGTGCAGGTATACGAAAGCATTGTGAGTTCTGTGACGCCGCCTCCTCTACTCGCCCTACACTAATTTAGCGGACCTCGGCCACACTCGACCAGGTGGCGCAAATGTATGGCGTATGTACCAGGTTAAATGATGGAGCGGCGCAAGAGCATTCTTTATCAATTTTGTGTTTTATTCCATTCAGAGTAGCTATCCTACATCTAGTACCTCTGCCTCTAGTACCGGGCGAATGTGATTGTTCCATCCTTTCCCCCTTCTCTTGAACTCAGGCTTACGAAAACATCCTGCACGTGTCAAAAGCCTACATGCAAATGCGCGCCATGAGGTCGTCGCAACCGTGTCGAAGTCCTCTGCAGCAGCTCGGCATCCTGTTTGGCGAAAGGTGCCGCTGTTTTATTAAGCCCGCTTGCTTTGCATGTAGTTGAACAGAACGTAATTACTTATAGGAGAGGTCCTAACCAACCAATCGTTAAGGCAGGCCAAAGTGCGGTTATAAAAGTTGAAACAGCCCTGAACCTAGTAAAAAGAGACTGGCTTCTAACTGCATCTACAAGGTAAGCACATCATACAATATCTGTGGTGGTTGTGACCGCCTGTACAACGTGGAAGTCTCAAACTTGGCGATGACTGGTTATCACTCAAAAATCAGTTTTCTAAGGACGTTTTATTTTCCCATTTTGACGAAATGTTTATAAAGGACATCTAAAAGGAAAACGTTTGAGTGTTATAGAACAGAAACTATCAGCACGCCCCTCCACAGACTCGTTGCGTCTAGAACTGCTTACTAGAGAGAGAGAAAGAGAGAGAGAAACAACTTTATTTGCTCGAGCTAAATACGTCTGCTTAGACGCTGTTGATGGGAGTGGTTCCCTTTTCTCTCTTGCTAAAAGAACTGTTATAACAATCGATAAAAGGCTGGTCACCTGAAAGGGTAAATAGACGCCAGCCGAGTCGGTGTTGAGGGTTTGAAAAATGTGCAGAATATAATAAGCATTAGTAGGCAGCGACGTAACAAAAGAGAAGGAAGATAACTGACATGCACAAGCATTCCATAAATCATGAGTGCACGATTGGTGGAACATTGATACAGACACAAGTCATTTCTGTTTTCGCGCTCAAACCATCGTACAACTTACAGAAAATAGCCCACCAGCCAGCCGACCAGAAAGCCAAAGCCTCATTCGCGGTTCGTTCCCCATCAAGATAGTTCAGCGCCCGTCAGCCATGACCTCGAGATGTCACACGCTGTTTCCGAGCTATCAATGTACTTGCTAAATTTGTTTTAAATATGTTATAGTCCATGAAGGCATCTTACACTTTTCGAGGAATATTTTTGTTCGTTCCCCATCAAGATAGTTCAGCGCCCGTCAGCCATGACCTCGAGATGTCACACGCTGTTTCCGAGCTATCAATGTACTTGCTAAATTTGTTTTAAATATGTTATAGTCCATGAAGGCATCTTACACTTTTCGAGGAATATTTTTGTTATATAGCAATAGATTCCTCCAGCGCGCCTGAAGTGCGCGGTGCGAATGTTATCTTGTAGTGCATAAACTAGCAGTTATCTGGGCCTTCTTCAACACTACCTCAGCACTGTCATTTCTTTGTCCTTTAGATTACTTATTTATAGGAGGTTGTATCCGTAAGCCTGTCGATCCCATATCCTGTAGTTCTGAAGATGAAGGCATCCCATAATTACTCTAGAGTCAACTCATATCAACTGGGGACAATTTTTCTCTTCGCTGCTTGTTTATTAACTTTAGAGGGAAAGCTTTACTAGTCTCGCTGAGTCAAGGGCGTCGGCGCAAGGAAATTTGACCCCAAGTGTGGCGCGGAGCCGGCGGCATTCGATTTTTCTCCTTTGCCCACCTGTTGCGTCTTCTTCAAACACCAGGCAAACTTTATTTGCACCGGCACATATCTCCACAATTATAACAGACTGCCTCACACAATGCCACACGTCCTCCCACTTCCTTGACTACCATCTCCCTCTGCTGCCAGCTCGCCTCCTGGGATGTCTACTTCAAAATTTCCTCGACATCTTCGTTTCATCTAGACGAGTCTCTGGTGCCTTTGACATTCGTTGACAGCCATAGAAGAGTCGCGTACCGGAAGCATTATTTCTCCTGCGTTTGCTTGACGTTCGGAGACAGACACGGAGGAGTGAAACCAAAGAAAGCAGTGCCTTAGTATGTTTAAGTGAGCTTAAACTCTCGAAGTTAGGTTACGTTTTATGTGAGTCTAACGTGACCTTGCAACACACAGTAAATAAACATAACGAATCTTTCGCTTGCATAGTCGGGCTTAGCCAAGCAAAGGCGCAGCTATTTTTTTTTTCGAGTAGGGTTGCCCCCAGAAAGCAAGAACGCGCAGTGACACTTAAGACTGGTTAGGTGTGAGAATATGAAGCATTACAATGACTGAGCGATGGCTACAACTATGATTCTTAAATATGCGTATTGATTTTACATACTCTGAAGCTTGCACTAGTATTACTAAAGTGCTCAGTAATGCCAAGTTGCACAATATATATGAGTAATGAGTGATGACTCATTGAACGTTACGTCAAATGAATCTTGACTATATCCCCAACCCGTCGTGATGACGCCATGCGAACTTGGTACCACGGACACCACCACCGAGTAATAACCTCTGCCAGGTCATGCCACCTGCTATACGCGTGTTGTGAGAAAGACTGCGATGTATGCTGCTGAGGATGATGGAAAAAGCATATATGAAGCTCTAATATAAGAAAACTGTGCGAACCTGCCTGCATGGCCTAGGAAAGCTCGTCTAAATTGTGACCAAAGGATCCTGGTGGGTTCTATTTAAATATTAAATGTGCCCACCATTTGGCAGCACGAGCCAGCTTTGCCATATGACACGTGATCGCGTGACTTCACGCAAACAGGTGACAAATCAAGGTACTGGTCAAATTTTAGAGGCGTGAACGTGAAAAGGACTGTAGAGGCACAGACACAGATACGCAGATATGCCGCCTTTCAGCCAACAGTTCGTGTTGCCGTCCAAACATTACCTGCATGCTCGTGCTTTCATTATCATTTTGGGAACACAGCAGACTTTAATCATATGGAGATAATAATGTTTTCGTATTCCAAATAAACCTGGTTATAAAATGAAAGTCCAGTAACCGTCTAACCTCGGCAGACGCCTCAACTCTGCAGTTAAGATATAGATGAAGCTATTAGTGACAGAAAATAGAAACAGTTGTGGAGAGCCCCCGATAATTTCCACCACCAGAGGGTATTTTAATGTTCACTGACATCACAGCCCCTTCCTCAGTGCTGAGTAGCAGGTCAGAATTTGATCAATCCGGCCAACCTCCCTGCCTTTACTATCAATAAACCCATCTATCTGGCATCACACTGCACACGGCAATTTTTCACGTGTCATTGCCATGGGAACGCCGCCGCCGCGGTCAGGTCCGAACCCGGATACTCCCGCTCAATAGCAAACAGCCCAGAGAGCCCGACGTGACAGATGCCTGTTCGAAGTACGATGTCTGGTATTTGGCGTATGGCCAGGATGCCGTCAGCCTGTACGATGTCTGGTATTTGGCGTGTGGCCAGGATGCGGTCAGCCTATGTCAAAACAAACTGGTGTTCTTGTTTCAGTGAACAAACTAGCCTGTCAAGCAGTTGCCCGTGAGGGCACCCAGACATAAAGGTGTGTTTTCTTTGTGTTCTGCCTACAAATACAGCTTGCTGTTTAGGTAGCATGTCTGAATTTAGGACGCTATTTCTAATGAAAGCATAGGGCTTCATGTTATAGCCCTGAAACCTTTAATTATTCGTTCATTTGGCAATAACTAATTCCTCGCTTGTTACCAATATACTTGAACCTGAATTACCTCCTTGAAACCGTCTGAGAACTATTGATAAAATCTTGCCTAAACATCCTGTCAGTGTGTCTCTTCAAAGAGCACTCCCCTGTATGCTCCTTTCTCTCTGCGCATGTCCTGCTTCTTCTACATAATATAATAAATTCTAAATTCACATGTGGCATATAAGCATCGCTGTAAAGAGCACGTTCTATTCCGCGCACATATCAAGATATCATAAGAGTAGTCAGTGAAATTATAGCAATAAGCATCAAGGCACTTTTTCCATTTATGTGACGACGGCTCTGGCGTATAGGGAACATATCGTGTGCAACTATGCACAGTAATAGGGCAGAATTATACCACCTATGACTACATCTGAACACATCACGAAAATTGGGCGTAGTTCCAATCACTCGCCGTTTGGAAAGAATGCATTTTGTCACCCGTAACACCTTACTTCCGGGATGGACGGGTTCATCTACATATTTTGAATTGATATACAAACGAAAGTACTAGTGCGGATTAAAGTAAACAGAGAACTCTATTTCATCGTAAGATTTTTCACACGTTCTATATAACTCAAGTTGGCAATCGTGCAATTTGCAAACCAGTAGTAGACGCCAGTGAACTTTCACTTGAACAAATAATGTTTTCTTATATCTGATACAAAAGGCGTGATTTTAAATTTGAACGAAAAATCTTGCTTCCTTTATGTCGGCAAGTATACGTGTTTCCTACCATTGTGACAAAATCCTTCGACGGGTGTCGAGATTCTGTGCCATGCCACAAGTTGCCGAAATTCTTATAGCCACAAATGTTAAGGTGTTGCCAATTCTGTTTTCGGTCTTTCCAGGATGAGTGCCTCCGAGGTTAAGATTAGAGTTGGCAGCGCTATTGCTGACGAGCGCAGCGACACCTACGGCGTGGCGCAGTGTGTGGAGCTGTATGATGCTGCTCTCGCTCCCTTTGCACCTGCCATTGCAGCCATACTGGATTCGTTCCAGCCAGCCTTCTTCGACCTGGTCATCGATGAGGCGGCTGCGGATAATGGCGCCAGATACCAACGGCAGTTCCTGGATATTGGATGTGGTTCTGGCGGGTGATGTGATGCATTTATTACTGTCGTAGTCCTCCTTTTGGCATTGAAAGAAGGGAGTTTAGATTTATCCAAGATATTTTCATGCCTTTATTAAGCACGCCCGACTTGTTTGCACCATTCGTGCGGACGACAAAGAAAAGCATACACGTACGACGTGGACGAAAACCAGATGCTGATGGAATTGAAGCGTTTTGATTCCAGCTGCTGACTATAAGCTCTAAAAGGGAGCTTTTATGGCGTTTGGCCTTATTAATTGTTGTGTTGCATGGCAGGGCTCAGCGGGGACAGTAGTACATATGCACACAGCAGATAACTGCAGAAAGAGTATACTCAGCCTGATAGTGTTGAAATAGGAATCGGTTATTACTGCAAGTAAACTTGACTAAAGAACAGCGGCAGGCGCTATTAAGAAGTGGTGTTGATGCAGCATAATGGCTCTAAGTTCAGCGATAGATTTTATATGCTCCCTTTGATTAGTTTTTTTACACTAAAAACTACAAGATGCTTTAATGAGTTTTATGTGATGACACCATGTAACACTAAGGTTTTCTACCAGCTTTTAATTGCTTCTTGAGAACTTGTGCGGGCCGAACTCTGCCATGGTCTGCAAACTATGGCAGGGGTTTGAAGGTTGATCTTAAAGTACTCCGAAAGGTTCTGTGCACCCTCCGATGCCGGAAGCTGTCTCTTCAGTAGCATTCATGGTTGTTGCGCCTCTGGGCACAATCCGTCTTATGGCGCATTCGGTTGGGGGACGAGAGCAGAGGCGCCGAGCAGTACACAGCAGTACAGGAGCACGCCGAGCGAAGGTGTAACTGTCCTCCCCCGGGAACGCTCTCTGCGTGTCGAGAGCAGTGCGTCACGACCATGTGATCGCACTTCTTTCCCCAGCATTCTCCACCTGCCTGCAGCGGCGGCAGTTGCAACCCGAGGAGAGGACAACACTCCGGGTAGAACTGCCTGTTTTCCATGCCTTTGTTCTCACAGCGCGGCGATCTACCTTCTTTGGCCCTTACGACGCAAAGCAGCGACTCTCAAACATGCATACAGCACCTGAGCAATAATTTCCGCTCGCCGAGCGCCGAAACTTTGCAGCCGGCATTCTGATATGCCTCGCTTACACTTGAGCATTCGACGGAGCGGGCGAGCGAAATCCGCTGCCGCCGACACGCTAATTCGTTCACAATTCTGTGCCAACATATCGCCACCTTCGCCGCTTCGACTGCGAGCTCCCGTTAACCCTGACCTGACCGCTTGACTGCAGCTACGAGAAGCTTATAGCTATGCTACGTGGCGAAGAAAAAAAGCATTATCATTCACTTCTTCACAAAATCATGGCGCATTTGACCCACGTAATGTGGCAACAAGAGCTTCAATGTGCTATTTGCCGGCATAGTAAACAAAAGGGGCATATTTGACGCTCATAACAAGAACAGCGTCGATCTTCTTCCAAATGTCATTCTTCCCCTACTGCATCCTTCCCTATTGCGCTGGTCGCCCGGAGAAAAAGTAACTCGGATAAAAAGGAAAACCTAAAAGGTAACGAAACACCTCAAATAAACTAAAAAGCAAAAAAAAACAATTTGTAGAAAAAAAAAGATACACCTAACGCGATTCGAAATCACTACAAATGGGTTCCTAGCATTCTGCGTTAACCACTCGGCCAAGCCGAGATTTTTTTTCTTTATTGCATGAAGCAAACTTGCGGAAAAAAATGAAAAACTCCACTCAATTAAACTTGTCCATGTCTGAAGTTACCGGGCTGCTTAATACGAGACCGCGATAACCATAGCCTGACAATGCACCATCATCAAAACATCAAAATTCTGGGAGGCAAACAGTTCAGTTCAGTTCAGTTCAGTCGTGTCCGACTCTTTGTGACCCTAAGGACCTTATCACGCCACGCTTTCCGGTCTCTATCTTCCTAACATCACATATCTTCATCTGCAGCGCCTCGAGGATGCCACCTAACCATCGCGTTCGCTGCATACCCCTTCTCCGGAACCCCTCAACCTTTCCCAACATCAAACCTTTCTCCAGCGACTCCTTTCTTGTGATCAGATGACCAAAGTAGCTAAGATTTAACATTAGCATTTGACACTCCAATGAGCAGTCAGGGTTTCTGGTCAACAGTATCAACTGATTTGATCTTCTGGCACTCCAAGGAACTCTCAAGAGTCTCCGCCAGCACCACAATTCAAACGCGTCCATTCTTCAGCGGTCAGCCTTCTTCACAGTCCAACTCACGCATCCATACATCACAACTGGAAAGACTATAGCACGAGTAATACGGATCTTGGTTGGCAGTCTGATGCCTCTGCTCTTTACTAGGCGGTCAAGGCTAGCCATGGCTCTCTTTCTCAAAAGCAGGCGTCTCCTAATTTCTTGGGTGCAGTCACCTTCCGGGATAATATTGGAGCCCAAGAAGAGAAAATCTGTTACGGCTTCCACTTCTTGTCCCTTGATGCTCCAGGACTTGATAGGGCAAGACGCCATAAACTTTGTCTTTTTAATGTTCAATTTAAGCCCAAACTTAACACTCTCTTCTTGTACGCGCATCAGAAGTATCTGGAGGTCCACTTCACTTTCTGCCATTTAAGTGGTATTATCCGCATATCTAAGGTTGTAATACGTTTTCCAGACATCTTCACTCCGCCTGAAAGCGAGTCCAGACCAGCCTTCCTAATAATGCACTCAGCATATAGGTTAAAAAGCGAGGCAAACACATGCATCTAGATACGGCCTCCAGTTTGGAGGTTCTTCACGTGCAGCACACACTCCTCACCAAACCACACTGCTCCTGAAACACGGATTTGGACGATCTTGGTGGCTCTGCATGCCTGTCCATCATGCGGCTTTTCCAAAGACTGAACAGTTCCATCCACACATATAGATCGTAAGGCTCGACAGAGTTTTTATCAGGAGGCCAAAATCTAATTGTAATTGGTGTAATTATAATGTCATTTTAGGAGTTCTTTGTAGTATGTCCCAAAAGAACATAGCATCGGGGCACAGAATAAAGCAATGATCATTTGTCTCGGGCACATTACAGAGAGGGAGGCGCGTTACCAGTGCGAAAACATCTTCTTATCATGCAGAATTGTCTTGACAGGCAACGTCGCCGTGTGTAATTTGAAAAAGAACGTTTTTGCAGCTGCCTGAATGCATATTTGTTTAACACCCTATAGAACAGTGATGTTCAAAAACCCCAGATAAGGCTTGTGATACAATGGTGTAGGGAATAAGCACTCAGTGAGAGCCTGAGTAATCTGCTTTCTCGAGAGGCAATGCAGGTAATCTACGGAGAAAAACAGAGTTGCGCCTTGGCGCACCGTCCCAAGGCAATACCGATCGAGGCACGGCGTTTACGGCACAACTTATGCACAACGTATTTGAGCTCAGTCACACGAGACATCGCAAAATCACTGCCTATCATGCACAGACGAATGGCCTCACGGAGAGGCTCTATTAAACGATCGCTGACACGATTTGAATGGGCATAGACTCCGAGCACAAGACCTGGGACGAGATTCGCCCGTACGTCACATAAGCCTACACCACTGCTATCCAAGAGACGACGCGTTTTACGCCATTTTGCCTGCTCTATGGACGTGACGTTCAGACGATGCTGGATGCCATGCTTCCATGCTACACTGACGATCATCTCACGCCAAACGCCGAACAGTTTGCTCTGCGCGCCGAGAAAGCACGTCACCTTGCCCGCATTCCCATTCAGCAACAGCAGGGCAAGGATACGCGTCGCCACAACCTCCGTCATCGACACGTCACATACCAACCTGGAGAGCAAGTTTGGGTGTGGACACTAGTGCGCCGGCCCGGCTTCTCTGAAAAAGTTATGTCGTGTTACTTTGGACCTTACGAAGTTCTGCGCCGTGTTACGGAAGTCACATACAAGTTCTTCCAGCGGGTACTGTGCAGCCCTCGCGTCGGCAATCACGCTTTCACGCGCTAATGAACATGTTTTGTTATCGTGTAGTGCACTTTACTCCGCTTCCGTTTTCTACTTGGTTTTTCTGCTGATACTTTTGTTTTCGCCTGCATCGCCCATCGCTCGCGCTCAAGCTCAGCTTCCTTTTTTTTTAAGAGGGGGGAGTAACGCCACCTGGTGTTCCCGAGATTGTTATGTGCCGCCTTGAAAAAAATGACGCTCGCGCGCTCTGTGCGGAACTCTGGCTGCTAATACAGCTTAGCACTGTCTTTTAGGCATGTGTAGCCCTATTTTCCGTGTATATATATACAATGCCACCTAGTATCCTAGCATTGCCAGGTGGCGCATTCCTAAGGAGTGAAGGAAGACGAAGTGTCACCTGCGCCTGTGCGTCTGTGCTGCTTGCTGCCGTTGTGTCTGGGCTAACTCCCTGTCATAAAAGCTGTCCTTGGTATCTCGAATCATCGTGTACGTGACATTCTGGATAAATGTTTCGGAAAAAAACAGCTACGTCGTTCAAGTACACAAGACAGATCGGCCACATCAGGTCAGTGAGTAGGTTGTCCATCATCCTTTGGAATCTAGGTGGGGCTGAGCACAATACGAATGTGAGTACTTCGAATTCATATCGGCCATCTGGAGTTAAAATTGCGGTTTTTTTCCATCTCATTTGTCCACTTTTCGCACGTCGCAATCTTTCCAGTGAGTCATCCATGCGCGGCAACGGGTATACATATTTCTTTGTCACATTGTTCAATTTCCGATAGTCGACGCAAAATCGGAGAGTACCGTCCTTCTTCTTGACCAGGATGACTAGCGAAGTCCACGGATTTTGTGAAGGCTGTACAGCATTGTCATTCAGCATCTCCTGAACTTTTGTCTGGATCACTTCCCGTTCTTTGACAGGCACGCGATAAGGCTGTTGTATAGGGCGAGCGTCGTCATAAGTAATGCTTCGATGTTGTGTGATGGGCGTTTGAGGAACCTTCGAGTAAGAAGCAAAGCAGTACTTGCAAGTCCAGTAAGAGTTGCTCAAAGGCCCGCCATTTCTTCTTGGACAAGTGGCAGTTAAAATCAATGTTGCCAAGAGATGGTTCGTTATGTTCGGCTGCCGTGGATGCAAAACAGCCCAGATCAGGCGCAACAGGGTCAGCGATAGCGATAGCAGTTCCCGGAAACAAGTGCCGGTGCTCAGTAGAGAAATTTGCGACAAGGAGTGCAGCCCGGCAATAGCGAAGCGACAATAAACTCCGAGCAGCGCAGATGCCTTGAGCAAGCAGGAGTAAATGGTTCGCGTCCGCTACAGCTTTGCCAGCACGGAAATCGTCGCAGATGACTTCCACGAGGACACTGCTTCGTGGCGGCAGCGAGACGCTCTCATCGGAAACTGAAGTTCGGGACTGCTTCTATCATGTTCGGCAGATTGTCCAATCGAAAATATGACGAATCTATTTCGCAGGTCGATAACTGCTTCGTACTCTCGCAGAAAGTCAATGCTGAGAATAAGGTCGCGGGAGCAGTCGCTGAAAACGACGCAACTGACGACGAACGTGCATCCGTTAATCTGAATGCGAGCCGTGCACATCTCTTTTGGAGCAATTATATGACCGCCGGCGGGTTCGAAGCTACACACCTGGCCAAGCATTGAGCACTTTCCTCCCCACTTGGAGGTTCCCCGTGTGGTGCGCGCCCTGTTGCAGTTACAGCTTTGCTGCAACGAGAAAAACACTCCATGCTATTCTGTGACAAATGCCGAAACACTGACTAAAGCGTTAGGCAGTCAGGCTGAACTTCACAAATTTGCTTCCCGTTGAGACTGACGCAATTGTCGCAATTAAAGCTTGATTTTTTTTTCGTTTTCTTAATTTAGAAAAACGTGGTTGCGGCATAAATCCCACATCAAGCACTGTGTTAGATGCATGGAAGATTCAGCTATACTGGAAGCTGTAACGAGTATCAATTTAAATTAAGGTGATGAGGGCACATTATCAGCTACTGTTCATCATCATCATCATTTATTGCCCCTCAGGGGCCCTAGGTCGGGCATTACATAGGGGGGAGGGGGTAACGAGTAAAGTGAGTAAGTGGTCGTATGATTATACAGTGAAATGAAGAGCAAAGAGGCAAGGTAACGTTATACATTTCTATGTAACCCTAAGTATTGAAAGATTTGAAGCATGATACATTCAATAAAAATTCATATATGCACAATTAAAGAAAAATGCAGATATGCAGATATGAATTATGCAGGTATGGATCAATTTCGCTTTCGCTTTGTACCCGAAGAGCATGCTGCAACCAAAACGAATGCGCCTGCGTGTAAGCACGTTTAACTGAAACAACCTGTACAGTACAATCAACTTAGAAGAATTGTCGCTTTGCTTTTATTTTTGAGTCATACTATTCCTTGCAAAACGACGACGGTTTGTTCTTATGATGCCCTAAGGCACGAACGGCAAGAAAAGCCACCTACTTAATGAGGATAAAAAATATGCAGCATCAAACGTGAAGTGCGAAGCAGTTTTTTCACTTTGTAGTGTGAACTCTAAGCGTTAAGTAAAAGTGCAAAATGATGCGATATCGCACTAGCCGTTTACAACGAAAGGAAAATTGTGCCCCTCAAAAGACTTTTATGAAAAGGTCTTGCATGACTGTGGGAAATATGATGAGAAAGATTCGACACAAACACCCCGTGCCCAAAAACTGATAGAATGATATAGCCAGAACTGCCGCGTTATTCGCACTTCAGCCCGCGTGCTCGTATCTTTTATTTAACTGCGGTTTCATCTTGCAAATTAAAAACAACATAGGTTCATTGTAAAAGCTCTGAACTGCAACTTCATTGCAACGACGTAGGCTACCCTAATAAAATCAGCATATTAGATTTTAAAGATACAGAAAATGTTGACTGTGTTACACAGGAGCAAAATCGAGAGATACCGAGAGAATAACATCATGATCCGATTAGGTGCAGAAATTAAAAGCGATTGAAGTGAGCAATCAGGGCTCCTGGATTTCGGTAGAGACTAAAAGCGGTTTAGGATACTCTAAAGATAAAACAAGTTCTGATGTGAAAAGTGTCTCTCACGCAGTTTTACACTTAAACATCTGCTTCCCCGACTGCCTTCGTGGTGTGGGAAGCTTGTGGGCGCGGACAACTCGCCGTCAATGCTCACTTTCGCTCGAGAGAACCGTTCGGACCCGAGGATTCACTACCGAGAACTCGACCTGCTCGCGGATGAAGACGTGGCGAGATTCGTGCGAGCAGAAGGAAGCTTCCAGAGGGTCTACTCGTTCTTGGCGCTGCATTGGATCACCGATCAACGCCACGCCATGAGGAACATAGAGGCGCTCTTGGCCCCGGGTGGAGAGTGCTTCCTCCTCTTCTTCAGCAACATGCCCGTGTTCGACGCATTCGCGTCTATGGCGAAAACTGCTAGATGGAGCAAGTATTCTGACGTGAGTGTCTCCCAGAAGTGCAAAGGGGAGGGGAGGTGATAGAGGCTCCAAGTAAGCAGTTGATTCTTCATTCTAACACAAGTAATGGTAAGGACCAAACATATTTTTATATTTAGTAGACATTGTTTAATAGAAATGTTCAGTCATTCTGCGAAGTACATGCGGTAACCCCAAGCTACTTCTTTTGTTATGACAGCAGCCTACGAGTACTACCGGGAATGATTTTGCTTCCGATGTGTTGCGTTCCAAATATATTCTAACAAAATCAGTTTTAATAGCATAAAAAACTTTTATGCAAGTGCGTTATATATATATATATATATATATATATATATATATATATATATATATATATATTTATATATATTGTCGGGTTGTGTTTTTTCAGTCGACGCAGATGGATTCAGCTGCGCAGGATGAATTCGCAGCGGAATGTCCGGCGTACCGAATCACTAAGACAACGACCAACTTCTTTGTTCTCGAGAGCGCCAGTACGCGACGCATATCAGTGGTTATTACGATGAAGATTACCTCACTGCAGTTCTTTATATATATATATATATATATATATATATATATATATATATATATATATATATATATATATATATATATATATATATATACGAGCGGTTTTTTTGTCGTTATTCGTTTATTTATTTGTTTATCTCATATTCCTGACCAACTTCAGAGCACTGATGAGCGGAAAGACACAGCAATAAGAGTGTAATATGGAAATCCTCGATAATTATACAATTGACCTTCTTGATAAAACGGTTATCACAGATAACTGCAGCCATGCGAAAAAGTGTTTCTGAACCTGAGATGTTTACGATGCAAGAATGAATAATAATTTAGATACACATAGCTGGATGATAAACTTAAATAATAATATACAGAATGCTAATATAATGCTCTACAAACTCCGCGAGGAAAGCAGTTCATTGTTGGTAGCGCGGCACCAAGAAAAGAAAATGTCTTTTTAGCAAGCCCAGTAGACACATATTCGGACTGCGATATAGAATAAATAGAATGCGAACAAAGTCGTGCAAACGTAGTAGTCCTTATCGGAATCTATATTATTCCTCAAGAGAAAAGCACATAACAGTTGCATTTTACCGGCACCCGTCTATGGGACAGAAGCATGGAGATTAGCAAAAGGGTTCATCTTAAATTGGGAGCTGCTGCATAGCGAGACACAGAAAGAAATTCAATGGCTCTAATATTAACAGGAAATAAAAGGACAGAGTGGGTCAGAGAGCAAACGCAGGTTAATAACATTCTCACCAAACTCAAGAAGAATAAATGACAATGACCTGTACTTGCATGCGATTGAAGCAAGATGATCGGTAAGTGTAACTAACCGGCTACCAAGAAAAGGCAAAAGTCGAAGAGTGTCATCCGCTAACAATTATAGGCTATTAACGATGCGCCACTGTTGGTGCGCACTTTCCCAGACATCCTTAGTGTGTGAAGGCAGTTGTTCCGGTCTCAATGGAGATGCTTCTGGCTCCACAACTACTTTCAGAATTTCTGCGAGACCGTTAGTAGGAGAGGGTGCATGTTCACTCCCGTGAAAAATCTTAGCTCCCTCCCTCTGAAATTTCTCTTGCACGAATGGGCTTCTCCACAACCTTATTCGGACTTCTGAAGCTAGTTTCAGCAACATTCGTGTATATCAACGTTATTCAGTACCTCCTATTTTAGGAAATGGTATCCTCCACACGTTCGGTATAGTACCCCTGAGAGGCTTAACTTCAGCGATCTTCTTCAAAAGATCATACTCTTCTAAGAATGCTCTTTCTTTCTTTAACATATATTTCATCCTTTCGCTCTCTTCTATTGCTTCTCTGCATCTGCTTACTACCTTTGGTACGTTAAAGAACCGCAGGTGGTCGAAATTTCTGGAGTCCTCGACTACGGCGTCTCTCATAGCCTGGGTTCCTTTGGGACGTTAAACGTATACAAACCAAACCAAACACTTTTCTCTCTTTCTTCTTCAACCTCGTATTCTTCTAGGTCCACCTATTTTTACAGTTCTGCTCCTTTTAGGCGCTTCTGTTCTCCCAAAGCTCATTCTGAATCTTAGCTGCGCAAGTGCGGACCACAGCACTATTTGGTGGATCCTACACAACTGCTTCACCTTGACACCTGTCGCCACCGCTCTGCTGCTACACTCTTTATGACCCCTTCGTATACTTTGAAGACTCGTTCACTGTTTTCTGTGCTACAAACGTTTTGTCGTTAACACCACAATAATCGTAACACATTGATTAATATAGTTTATTAACGATGAGGTACTATAGGGGCGAACACTCCTAGACACCCTTAGAGCGTGTGAGGCACCTTTTCCAGAATCAAAGGGGATGCCCTCGACTTGCGTAGAAAGCTCAATCGAGAGTCAGCTACCTGTTACGAAAGAAAGGGGTGGTCATTTAGTGCCCAGGGGCTCAATTATAGAACTCTTCTAACGGTTTAGAGCGTGACTTTAGAATGACGACACTGTGATACCTCAGGGATAAGTTGACTCCTGACGAAACGCGGAATAAACCAATAATGGCAAGAGTGTCGTCCCGGCGACTTATTTGCACGGCAAGAGGTTTATTCACACGCCAAGGAGCTATTTGCTAACGTTTTTAGAGATATACAATGTGCATAAATTGAATAGTTTACCATTTTCAAGAAGCCGCAGTTCAAGTTGAAAATTATCAAAAACATCCAGAAGCATCTACAGTTTTGCATTCGAATTGAACCGTGGGTAACATTTCTGGCCTGAGAGCCCCCTACGAGAAATACAGTCCCTACAAATGGCGCCTTCTGAAAAAAAAACTGATTCCATGGCTAGTTGCTTCTTTTATACGCATCGTCTAAAGTCAAGGTATTAGGTGGTGATCCAAAATTCTTGGAAAAATCTCATTGAAAGCAGTGTGATCGGGGTTCGGTTTATGGTTGTTTCGGAAACAGACGCTGTTTCGGAAACAGACGCAGAAGGATGATCGACCCCGGAGCATGGTCCGTTTGGGCAAAGTAAAGTTTTATTGCTGCAAGGAAGCCCCACACACAAATGCTTCAGCTAGAACAAGCACAGGGAAAAGCAATGCGGTTGAGCCTACTTTACCAACCTCGCTCTGTTCATTCATTTTGTACAGTGTGTTGCCTTCGCCGCCGCCTTTTGCTTTGGGTACACTGTTAGGCGCACCCACACCACAGCGCGCCAACTTTGCAGCAGATTCCTACTGAAAAACGAAAAGTTCTACAGGGCAATAACCTCCCACAATCTCATAAAATCACATAGACTCATACGGTGCACATCATTATCATAAAATATCTTCCATAATTTATGTTAATGTACAAGAAACTATGACATCTTACGCAATTAAATGCGACTTGTATGTGATTTCTTACGTGAATTGTGTGAGACTGTGTGAGAAAATGTGAAGTTATTGCCTCATACAATTTTTTTCAGTAGGGATGACTTCAGCTATTTGACGCACGCACTCTCTCACGGTTGGTTATGAGAGGCTGACTCTCTGCTCATCGCCTAGCGAAACATGAAATCCTCCGGAGGCAAAAAGAAAAAAAATCGGAGCGCGCATGGCATTTACTGCCGCACAAACAGAGCGGTCTACCGCTTGCTTCATCAGAGTTCATCTGCAATTTTGTCGCATGACCATTCCACTTTTGCATTTTCGAGTCAAACCAGGAATCAGGACAATTCGACGGAAGGGTAGAATGTATTCTCCCACACCGCCCTTCGTCGTTGCTCGCGCCGACACTGCTACTTCAGCACCGCAGCTACCACAGCATAGCGGACGTCGCGCTCTGCACTCCTCTTCAAGAGCACTTTTCGCGACATTCGGAGGTCGTCGGTTCGACTTCCATCGTCGGCGCGTTGCTTTTCCTTCTGCTTTGTATTTAATGCTCTTTATCTAATGATCACCATAAGACAAATTCCTGTAAACGTCAAACAGTACAAACATAAAAAAAAACAACGGTTGCTTTGCACTCCTAGACTGTTTGCTCCTTTAAATGCTTTAATAACGAGCCCCTCATTTCCCTTTCAATTCTGTACTTAATATATATATATATATATATATATATATATATATATATATATATATATATATATATATATATATATATATATACTTACCTCGAGAGCCATCGCTGCTTCTCACTTTCCGCGCCAGAAACTGGGACCAATTTCTAGCTTTTTAAGTTTATGGAATTTCCGTTTTCTTCTTGGAAAGGCCTGATTTATAGGTTAGACCGCGAAACCCTGTTTATAAAAATCATATTCGACTCTGTATTTTCGCTTCAAATGTACAGGTGCGTATATTTTTCCTTGCTTGATGACTTGCAATGACCGGTTAGTCGATCCGATGTCAAGGATGCCGCATCTCTATTTAGATGCAAGGTGTTCAACACCTTACTAGTATATCCTTTGCATAAAACACGTGCGTTGTCCTACCGTGGTGTGAAGCATAGTTACAGTGCGGAAATCAATACCTTGGACAGTACATGGTAAATGACCGTTTGAGGAAAACCAACTACTATGGTCGTTTCAATATTTATATAATGGTGTGACAGTACCTACCAGTAAACATGAACTGAACATGAACAGATATGTTACCGTTTGCTCTGCATCAGTTCTTCCTTTAGACCTTATGTAAAATAACGCTAACAGAGTTCCTTTGTGAGTGCACTGTTAAAGCGTCGCGCCCCTTAACTTTATTCCACAGATTCTGCTACGAGTTCTTCCTAAGACGAGAGATATGGAGGATGTCGCTTCTCTGCGCGCTCATCTCGTACACGTCGTAGGGGCGACAAAACTGCTTCCGCTGTCTTGTGAAGTCTTCCCGATAAATGCAAGGCATGGACTCAGCAAGGAGGTGGTAGTGGGCAAGTACCCGGTTTACTACCGAAGGAATTGTTATATGTAAACCTGCATGGCGGAGATATAGAGCAACCTTATCTTATATGGCCAGTCACATGGCGGCTACACTTTCAAGCTCATTTTACCACGTACGTGTCATTATTTAACCAGACATTCTCACGCTGCCAGTGCTAGGCAGATGACAACTGCCGTATGAGGCTGTTGTAGTTATCTACGTTGAGACAAAGCATATATGTAGGTCTTGGGTATTAACAGCCAGCTCTCACTGAGAACAGCAGGTTACAAGGTTACGTTCGGCAATACAATCGCTCTCAAGCATCATTCTAGGCGCAATTTGCTTCCTAGCAAACCTGCGCTTGCGCAATTGGCAGAAGATTCTGCTAAAAGAACCTGTTCCCTCATGAACATTGGAATCACTGCAAAATGATGAATACGTGCACTCTCTTCAGCCCAGTCTTTGGGAAGAAAATGCAAACATGGCTTCACCTCCTAAATAACTGCCACTATATGGCTCTTCAAGTCCAAGCCCTATATCTTCATTACAAGTTTTAAAAAAGTAATAAATGCAGCGTAACTCAATACAGAATCGTTAATACTGTTTGTAATGTTTTAAAACAAGCATCATAGAGCTCAAAACGGCCGAAACATTTCTCAAGAACAAACTACCTCTTTTTATTTGCCAGTCTCTATTTCCACCAACCTCCACTCTACCGCTCCAATAAAGGTTTTATTCATTCTGCCATTCATTTGCAACGTCATTGCGAAATAACAAATCAGTGAACACTAGAATGCCCAGCTAATATGCCGCCGCTATTGCCACCCTGGAAAATCACCTAACATGCTCATGCCTCTTATTTCTTCCAGAATTTATAAGCATCTTGAACCCAGTCTACCCGTTGCTGAACCACGAGGAAAAGATGGAACTGCGCTCGTTCACCAAGGACTTCCTGTCTAATTTAAGGAAGCAGCCTGACGGAAGAGCGATAGGATAACACCGCGTTCTCGTAATCCACGCAAGCAAGCCGATAGACTAAGAGGAGCTCAACCAAGGAAATTACTTTATAAAACCCTTTAGAATTCATTCTCAACTATGCAACATCCGTGAATACATGAACAGCATGTCAATATAAAGGTATACAATTATAATATTTTATTGTAATAATATGGTCAGGCATGCAGCGCAGAGGAGAAAAGAAGGAAGTGTGAAAAAGAAGCTCGGCAGAAGGAAGAGTAAGGAAGAGGAAGCTCGTCAATGTTCAGTGAAGGCGCCAGTTTAAATGTAGTCATCTCTGTAAATAAACTTAACAATATTGTTATGGTGTGAAACCTTCACCCAGGACGGGGTCGAGCCAGACGACTGTGAACAGATCTTGGTCGTGTTCAGCAGTGCCACTTCCACTTCCAGCACACTGTCCTTCCGCTACTCTGTCTTCGCTCCTCCGCGACATTTCCTCCCTGCGCAGCCAAAGCCAGAAGGGCGAGTTGATTTGTTTTCTCTATAATGGTATGGCTTAAGCCAAGCGATGTGGGAGAGTTCAGTTTTCGCAGAACGGACACTAGTTGAGGTAACGAATGCAATTTCACGCGTAATGTCACTAATTCTGGCCACGACCACATAAGGTCCAACTTAGTGGGCCAGTAGATTTTGGTGCACGCCGCATCGCTGAATTCGGCGCCAAAACCAGATCATAGCCGAAGCCTAGATAACATACCGGAGGTAGCCATCGTACCGATCTCTGAAGAGCTCTTCTGATTCAATAGATAGCAAGCAGGCAATCCGACAAGCTTCTTCAGACAAGGAGAAGACATCGGCGACGTCCAGATTTTCACTGGCAGAAAACGGCAGGATTGTGCGTGCGAGCCTACAAGAACTAGAATGGACTTTATCCGGTAGTTTCATTAATAGTTGTATTAAAGCGTGTGTGACATCCTACAGTGTGGTGTCGCAGTCCTTATGAGTCTAGATACATGGCAAGCAGGTTGGTTAATGCCCTGTGGATGCGTTCCCTCAAACTTTGTCTGTGGGTGATACGGTGTTGAGTGTCTATAGGTGACTGCACATAGACGTAGCAGCTCATTAGTAATTTCGGCAGTGAATTGGTGGCTTAGGTCAGTGATTACTAAAGTAACACGTGGTAGTTCATTACGCAAGGCAAAAAGAACAGCGATACTTGATGCCTGGTAGCCGATGGCAGAACAGCTGTTTCACAGCAGCGAGCAAGGTAATCTTCTTATATTGTCACGTCGTGGTGACGAGGTCGACGACAAAAATGAAGGGTCGATGATTGCACTAAAGAAACTCTTTATTTGGGCTGACTTGCGCCCGCTAAAGAACTAAGCAACTCGGCGGCGGCGATAGAAACAAACGTGCTCGTCGATCAAAGAATGCTCGTCACACTCGGCAACGCTCAATTTAAAAGCTGCACAGAACAATCTAGATAACGTCGCAAACAGCTCCCAGCACGGGATGGAACATTGTGGAAAGACACCCCAGTGGCCGGAACCTTCGAGACAGATCTCGGTGCATCTTGCGCTACAACAAAAGGTGTGACTCGCGACATCGAGCATTAACAAACAAAGATTACGGAACTGATACGCGGTCCAGAATCAGAGTGATTAGCGTGTATGCCGGCGGCTGTTAAAAAACAATAAATACTGTTTTGAACAAATAGTGTTTTGATGTCTGTGCTACATACGTTGACGGCGACGCTTGATCGGGGCGGCACGGTCAATTCTCCGTCGAGGACGTTTAGAGCGACGTGTTGCGTCGAAGTACTCGTAGCAGGTATGGCTTTGTCTGCAGAGAGCTTGATGAGCTTGGATCGAAGGTCGATGATAGCCCTATTTTCATTTAGGAAGTCCATGCCTAAAATCACGTCGCGGGAACACGGCTCCAAGACCACAAAGCTGGTGGGGTAAGTACGCCCATTTACGGTTATTCTTGCAGTACATCGTCCTGATGGAGTAATCAGGCTGCCACCTGCGGTGCGAATCAGCGGGCCATCCCAAGCGGTTGTAACTTTCCTGAGCTGAGAGGCTACCGGTCCACTAATAACTGAATAGTCAGCTCCGGTGTCTACTAGGGCAGTGACTCTGCGACTGTCGATATCAACGTCAAGTTCACTTGTTCGCGTCCTCGCATAGCACGTGGGCCTTAGTGTCCGATCTCGGCACCGTCGTTTCTTCAGGTCATGGCCGGGGCATACCATTGGTTCTTCGCTGGGCGGAGGTGTCTGCTTGCACTCTGGTCGCGTTGTCGTCGATGACGTCGTGTGGAGCGGCGGTGAAATGGCTGCGTCGTCGTTAGTGGTCGTCTGCGGCGGAGGATGTTCGTCTTTTCGCTGTTGAGCAACCTCACCTCCAAAGGTTGCTCTGTTTAGTTTCCCCTGCGCGGGCTTGGGGACCTTCCGCGCATACTCTCATCATAGGTACAGCCTGGCGACGCAAAGCGGGCCCTGTACGTCGATGGAGATCTGAACCGACGGCTTGGTGGCGCAAGCTCACCGCTACGCAGATAGCTGTCGATTTCTTGCGGTCGTTCACCTGGGCGTGGTCGTGGAGCGTATACTGCAGATCCGCGGAGACCAATTCGTCGGTACGGGCAGTGCCGCAGAATGTGGCCGGCCTCACCGCAGTGGAAGCATAATGACCGGTTGTTCGCTGTCCTCCATGCGTCGCACTTCCTGGGGCTTGTTGGTCGTTGGTAGGCTTGGCGGGCGGGGGCCAAGGGGCGGTTTTCAGGAACAGGACGGTAATGGCGAGGGCTCGGAAAGTCATCACGTCGGGGCGGAGGGCGACGTAATGCACCAACGTAGTTCATCGCTGTTGCCTCTTGTGCTGGAACAGTCGCAGCCGTCGCTTGAAGAACTCCCAGCGCCTGCTGGACTTCACGGACGACGTCCGCGAGTGTCGCCACCTGCGGTTGTTGCGATGATGGCATCAGTCGGTGGAGCTCCTCTCGCACGATCTCCCGGATGAGGTCCCGAAGGTTCTATCCGCTTGTAAGTGCGCTGGGGTAGTGGCTTGAGTAGTTCGGTTGAAGTGGTCGCTCGTAATGGCGCATCCGGTTGTCCAGAGTCTTCTCGATGGTAGACGCTTCTGTTTCAAATTCCGCCACATTTCTTGGCGGATTTCGCACAAGACCCGCAAAGAGCGATTCTTTAAAGCTTCGCAATAAAAGTTTGACTCGCTCACCTTCGGTCATACTAGGGTCGGCGCGGCGAAAGAGGCGCTTCATCTCCTCAACGTACGCCAAGACAGGCTCGTTAGGGAGTTGAAGTCTTGACTGTAAGAGGGCCTGGGCTCTTTCCGTTTGGACGACGCTTGAAAAGGCAGTCAGAAACGCTTCCTTGAAAGTCTTCCAATCCTTCATAGTTGCCTCATGATTTTCGAACCAAACTCGGGCATGTCCTTGAAGAACAAAGTAGACTTGCCTAAGTTTCGCGGCGTAGTTCCAGCAGTTGAATTCTGCCACACGATCGAAAAGGTCCATCCAGTCTCCCGCATCTTCCTCCTGTCGTCCATGGAAGCAGGGGGGCTCACGGGGCTGGACGAAAACAACCGGTGCTGTAGGCTGGGCCATTGCCAGCGTCGATGCCTTCCGAGATCGAATGGAGTGAGGCAGCAGACCGTGTTCGGGTTGTAGGCCTTGAAGTCGGCGGCTGGCTCGGTGACCTGTAGGCTGGTCTTCCAGGACGACAGGAACATGGCTTGGGTCTTCGCTTGAAGGATCAAAGGCAGCACCTCCACCAGATGTCACGTAGTGGTGAGGAGGTCGACGACACAAATGAAGGGTCGATGATTGCACTAAAGGAACTCTTTATTTGGGTTGACTTTCCCCCCTCAAAAGAACTAAGCAACTCGGCGGCGGCGATAGAAACAAACGTGCTCGTCGATCGTCGAACAAAGAATGCTCGTCACACTCGGCAACACTCAATTTAAAGGCTGCACAGAACAATCTAGATACGTCGCAAACAGCTACCAGCACGGGCTGGAACACTGTGGAAAGACACCCGAGTGGCCGGAACCTTCGAGACAGATCTCGGTGCATCTTGCGCTACAACAAAACTGATAAAGGTGTGACTCGCGACATCGAGCATTAACAAACAAAGATTACGGAACTGATACGCTGTCCAGAATCAGAGTGATAAGCGTGTATGCCGGCGGCTGTTAAAAAACAACAAATACTGTTTTGAAGGTTTCGCGGCAATATCACGATCCACCCTCCGCGATTTGGAGATTTGGGAAAAGGTCCAAGCAGATCAATTTTTACCTGTTTGATAAGACATCTGAGAGGCACCTCAGGGTGATGTAGGCCATGTTAAGTGCACGTAGGGCATTTATGATGCTGACACTGCGTGAAGCTGGCCGCGTATCATTCTGTTGTGGATCGAATTCTCGGCCAGTAAAACTGCTCTTTCGCTCGAAGGAGCATGCGGACAGATCCCAGATGTCCGGATGCTGATACAAAATAGGTCTTTAACTCGCTGGTTTTTGCGGTGTCAAGCAGAGGCTCTAGAGCTGTATCTCCACGTTGCTCGGTTTTTAACGCGTCAACGTCAGGAAACACTGGGACGATGGCTGAATTGCATTGGTCGAGATTGTCACTGCCACACCCTGTTGATAGCAGCCGCGTTTGCGAGAGACAGTCTGCATCGACTGTCGGCGCCCGCTCTTATATACAACATTCAAGTTACACTCATGTAGAAGAAAGGCCCAGTGCGTGAGGCAACCGCATAGATCTCGAATACTGACAAGTCAGCAGAGGGTTCGACGGTCGGTCACAATCATAAATGGACGACCGTAAAAGTGCGATCGGAACTCCTGCACAGCGAAGATCAGAGCAAGGATTCTTGTTCGGCAACGGTGTAGTTCGCTTTGGCGTTCTCAGGGTGCGGTTCGCATATGTACTAACGTGCTCGTGTTCTTCTCTGCACTAAACCATAAGAGCGCCGATGTCAACAACTTTAGCCTTGTTATGAACGTTCTTGGTGCGGAGGGTGGAAATTCGGAGAACGAGATGTGATGTAAGCAGACATTTCAGCTGATGGTATTTGGCATCGCACTCGCCTTCCATTCAAACTAACCTCCTTTGTGAAGAAGGCACGTCAACGGGTAGGCAGTGTCGGCAAAGGGGTGAATTAAACGCCGCAAATAGGAACAAATCACTAAACACTGTGGACCTCTTTGTCAGTATTGCTTGAAATGACTCCACAGCACCCGTTGTCTGTGGGTCCGATCTCATTTCCTGAACATCAACGAGATGGGCCAAGCATTTGAAGACTGGTCCGACCTTATGTATAACGTTTAATAATAATAATAAAAAAATTATTATTGTCTTTTTAAGTACAAAATGCAGGCCTGCCAAATCCTGAATGGCAGTGCCCGCCACTAGATAGGATATAAGCCGTGCACCGAGCAGACATGTTGCAAACAAAAAAAAAAAACGCGAAAAGCTACAAAAGAAACAGTGAGAGTAAAAATGGGTTCAAAACAAACGAACGCAAAAATACACACTTCAGGTTAGAAAACATGTAAAATCACAAGTACAAAGCTGTGTAATGGAACTAGCATCTTAATTTCAGAAGACAATCTCTCCTTTTTGGAATTAACAGAAAATATATCTTTATATAACCGGTTAAGAACAGAGGGAACATAATGTTTTCGAAGATGCTCGCCATATTGTGTACGCATTCTAGGCACGAGAAAACGATCGCACTTCGCAGATCTTTCATAGGAACATAAAGTGTGCAAACATTATTTTACCAGATGTGTTTAAAAGTTATTGTTGCAGAAAATAGATGCTAAACGTCAAGCATATGTACATGTTCAAAAACGTTGCTATGTTCATCACGTGACCTGACATGTAATAGTGATATACGTGCGGATTTCAGTACACTGTTCACTTTCTTTTGCCAAAAGGCATAGCAAAAATAAATGCAGCGAATACAATAGCGTAACACACTATAGGCTAAGGTGTATACTATTTGCTTGGGCATATTCATAGGGCAAAGTGACTTGACAGAGTACAGCAAACGCGCAACTTTCCGGAGCTGAGAACATACAAAATATATGTCGGGATTGAAGCATACTCCTATTTGATTGTTGACACAGCCAAACTGACGGCCATTTGCAATGAACACAATTATTTATTTGCAAACTAATTAACACGCCATTAGGAATCTTCTTTAAATAATTGTGAAAAAATACTAATTGTGTCTTTTTATTGTTAACGTTTTCAACATAACAGTTATCCAAGTCTATGCACCAACCACTACTGCTGAAGCAGCTGACGTTGAGAGATTTTATGCGGACCTAAAATGCCTTTTAGACCGCACCCCATCATCAGACGTCGTTTTTCTCATAGAAGACTGGAATGCTAAGGTCGGGAGTGAAGAAATATCCGGAATTACAGGCAAGTTCGGTCTTGGTGAGCCAAATGAAGCTGGGTAGAGGCTAGTAGAGTTTTGTCAAGAAAACAACCTGACCATAGCGAATACTCATTTTCAACAGCACAAGAGGCGCCTGTACACATGGACTTCGCCGGACGGTCTGTACAGGAATCAGATCGATTATATTCTTTGCCAGCAGATATGGAGAAGCGCTATACAAGTAGTAAAAACAAGGCCTGGGGCCGATTGTGGCACCGATCATCGGCTTCTTGTTGCCAAAATTAAGCTTCGATTGAGGAAAACGCAGAAAACTAGAAGACCTTTCAGGTATGATCTGGGTTGTTAACACTTATTAGATTATAGCTGAACCATTCCATAACTAACTCGATGTCATGTTGAATAAAAGGTAATGCTATCTTATAGTTCCTGTGCATAGAAACTAAGAGCCTATCCACAGCGTATTCAAAACACGGCACAGCTTGCAAACAAAGCTGAAATCATTGATATATAAATTAAAAAAAAATATAGGTGCAAGTATTGATCCTTCAGGAACACCGGATCTAATACATGGGTTAAGCGGTTGTTATGCTCATTTAACGTTTTACTAAAAATAACGACATCATCAAGAAAGTATAGATACATATCCTATTTCATGCCCAGCATTACCGTGTGCATAAATCTTTCGCAAGCGCATTGCAAAGTTTTAAAGGCATATCTTAAATTCTAAAAAGAGAATCCTTCGTTACAAACGACATTTTTTTTTCTCTGTATGCCCAATACACCCGGAATTCCGAGTACGCTGATCGCAGATCTACGCAGGAAAAATAAGAAGACTAAAGATGCAGTCTATGGCGTCGTCAATGAGAGGCAAATAGTATAAATCCTCTTGGGTGATGACATTTCCCCGGGGGCAGTCCACGGACACAAATAATGGGAGCAGCCCAAGAACTAGACGACTCCTGAACGACCATCTTCTCAAGCATCTTTGTGACTTGTTCGCGGATCACTTTGCACTCCGACAGCGACACACCATAAGGCTTTTGACGAATCAGGCGAGACGAACCTGTATCGAGTGTGGCGGGAACTAGACTAGTACACAGAGCTGAAAGAATTCTAATGTAGCAGAGTACTGCAGCAGAATGTCTACAAAACAGTGGTGTTGAGTGGTGCTCGGCGTTTTGCTGATCATGCCAAGAGTGATTTCGGCATTGAACACCGGAAAGGATTCCGCCGGGGCAGCCGCGACCGACGCCAAAGCCGGAGGCGCATCGAGCTCACATAAAGTAAGTTTTAAGCCGTTTCGTCAAACAACGGGCTGAGATTATGCAGTAACTGATACATTTATATATATATATATATATATATATATATATATATATATATATATATATATATATATATATATATATATATATATATATATATATATATATATATATATATATATTGTCAGGCCACTGACGACGAGGAAGAATTGTGCTGATCTGGGAGAAGAAGAGGAAAAAACGCGTTGGTGCCTGGGAGCTAGTAGGCTTCACCTTGTCCCTGATCCCATTACCATATCACTGTAAATAAACACCCCTTTGCTATTTCACCGTAACAACTTGGTGGAAGGTGCTCCTTTCGATCCCTAAGTACGGCGCAGCAAGACCAACTGGAGTTTCGACGTAGTCGCCGCCTTGCTGGACTGCCACCGCTTCCAACCATCATGGACAACACCGAGTGTAACCGTGCCAGCCGTGACGCCGCAATCCAGGCTGGTGACAGGCCTGCCCCCTCCAGCTCTACTATTCCCTGCCAGCCTTACAGGGAACCACGACCGTTTGCTGGAGAAGACGGTGAGGATGTTGAGAAGTGGCTACTTCATTATGAACGAGTTAGTCGGTACAACCGGTGGGACCCTATCACCATGCTCACAAATGTCGTTTTCTTTCTAACTCACACGGCTATGACATGGTTCGAGAATAACGAAGACAATTTGACAACTTGGGAACGGTTTGCCACCGAGATAAAACAGCGTTTTGGTGACTCTGTACCGAGCAAAAAGCGGGCTGAGCAGACCCTTGCTCAAAGAGCTCAATTGCCGGATGAAACGTGTACCACTTATACAGAAGAGATCCTCAGATTATGCAAATGTGTGAATTCCAACATGGCCAAATAAGACAGAGTCGGCCACATATTGAAGGGCATCGCGGCTGACGTGTACAACTTTGTAATGCTAAAGACACCCTTGAAACCGTCTCCGATGTTATTAAACACATACGCGCTTTTCAAGCTCTTAAAACGCGTCGTGTTGCACCAAAATTTGGGCGGCTGGCCAACGTGCCTACCGTGGCCAGCCTTGATGACCATGCGCAACTAGATCTTCCGTCGACGATCCGACAAATCGTACGGGAAGAACTCCTGCGGCTCAATCCACTTCCGCTGCACGAATCTGCTGAGGTCTCTGTCCAGAGGGTATCCAGACGGCCGGCTTCACCACCACAAGTGATTACAGTGCAGCCTTTCGCTCCAGCTCCTTAAGTTGCAGCTACTATTGACTACCCTCCTGTGCAGTTCGCCAACCGGAATGCGCCGATGCCTGACGCCCCAAGGTATGACGTCGCCCCAAGTGCACATAGGTCTTCCGTTCGATCTACCAGGATTTCTGAGCAGTATGAGCATTCAGCCAGACCTACGACGTGCCCAGCTGTTCCTTGCTCTTATCCACAA
This sequence comes from Amblyomma maculatum, assembly GCF_055883805.1. Classification (NCBI taxonomy): domain Eukaryota; kingdom Metazoa; phylum Arthropoda; class Arachnida; order Ixodida; family Ixodidae; genus Amblyomma; species Amblyomma maculatum. Next base: position 93,185,322 of record NC_139348.1, read on the forward strand.
CAGCATTTTCTACCTTCCCCGCCGATATGCTACCGCTGCGGCGTCGAAGGTCACATCGCCAGGTACTGCCACAGTAGGTTCCCGCCACGCTATAACCGTCCGGTGCCTCCAGCAGTACCCAACAATCGGCAATACAGCCCCGTTTTCCAGCAGTCCAATACTCCCCGTGGGTACTTCAACAACATCCAAAACGGGAATCTCCGCGACCATTCCCCAGCATCTGAGCGAAGTGTTACTCCTCCACCCGCCTTCCGTGCACGTCGTTCTCCATCACCGCGGCGGCGCTCCATGACGCCCCAGCAAGAAAAGTAACCAGCGCGACCGATGGGGGTGAGGCCGCTGGAAATGTGCTGTGTGCCAACATCCCTCAACCTGCAATGCTCAAAAACAAAATTCGTGTGTTCATTGATGGTGTGTGTACATTAGCTTTGGTAGATACGGGTGCGACTGTGTCTGTGATGAGTAATCAGTTTAGGCGCTTGTTGGGACGCAAAGTGATGTTTGAATATGACCGTGCTTCAACGTTTTGTGGTGTGAGTGGAGAGCCGTTGCGACCACTGGGTGTGTGTAGTGCGGAAGTGTCTGTGGGTGGTGCAGTTTTTCAAGCCGAATTCGTAGTCTTACCCCACTCTACGCATGACATCATTTTAGGAATGGACTTCTTGAAGTTTTGTGACGCTACTGTGGACTACCGAAGTCAAGAGGTTCATTTTGATGGCTCGCATCTGCCGACCCTTTTTGAAAGTGGCCGTGATGAAGAAACAGTTTTTAGTATTACCGAAGACACAGTAGTTCCGCCCTTGTCTGCCATGTTCGTCCCCGTCTCCGTTCCACTTCTTGAGAATGTTTCATTCCGGGCCATGGTGCACCCAGTTCACTCAGCAAGCCTGAAGAAAAATGTAATTATCCCTCACTGTATGATATCCGTGCATCACGGTAGTGCCTCGTTATGGACCATCAATCCATCGTCCGAGCCCGCAGTTTTACCAACGGGATTGAAGCTTGCCTCCTGTGGACCCGATGCGCCCCACGTCGTTGCTTTGGTCACAGATGCTACGAGTGCCACCGTACCTCTGCCTGCTGATGAAACTTCGATCTTCCGCATGATCAACGCCGATCTCAGCTCACCTCAACGCCGTACACTTGTGGATATTCTTCTACCTTTTTCGCCTATGTTTGACTTTTCTCAAACAGATGGACCAACCTCCCGCCCTGCACATCGGACCCATCATAGCATCGACACTAGTTCGGCTCGTCCCATTCGTCAAAAGCCATATCGCGTGTCCCCATCTGAGCGCAAAGTCATTCATGAGCAAGTGGAGGACATGCTACGGAAGAAGGTGATACAGGAGTCATCTAGCCCCTGGGCTGCCCCTGTTATTCTTGTACTCAAGAAAGACGGTTCGTGGCGATTCTGCGTCGATTATCGGCGTCTAAATTCTGTTACGAAAAAGGGCGTCTATCCTCTTCCTCGCATAGACGATGCCCTCGACTGCCTCTCTGGTGCGTCCTATTTTTCTTGTCTTGACCTCAGATCTGGCTAATGGCAAATTCCAATGGACCCTGCGGATAAGAAAAATACAGCCTTCGTAACGCCAGATGGCCTTTATGAGTTTATTGTTATGCCATTCGGACTGTGTAATGCGCCAGCAACATTTGAACGCTTTATGGACACAGTTTTGCGCGGCTTAAAATGGGACATTTGTCTTTGCTACCTGGACGATGTCGTCATATTTGGGAAATCCTTCCAAGAACACAATGACCGTCTAGTACGTGTCTTGAATTGTCTGCACAACACCGCCCTAGTTCTGAACTCCAAAAAGTGCCGCTTTGGAGAGCGCCAAGCGCTGGTGCTAGGACACCTTGTCAATGGTGATGGTGTAATGCCGGATCCCCAGAAAACTGCCGCTGTTGAGTCTTTTAAACCCCCGCAGACAGTGAAGGAGTTGCGCAGTTTTCTAGGGTTGTGTTCGTATTTCAGACGCTTTATACATCGCTTTGCTGACGTTGCTTACCCATTGACGTGCCTTCTCCACAAAAACTCTACTTTTGACTGGACACCAGACTGCGACGCGTCATTTCGTAAACTGAAGTTTCTTTTAATATCGAAACCCATCCTACGTCACTTCGATCCTACTGCAATGACAGAAGTACACACGGACGCTAGTGGAATCGGTCTTGGCGCAGTCCTTGTCCAACGGCACGATGAACGAGAGCATGTTATCGCGTACGCAAGTCGTACCCTGAGCAAGCCGGAGCGAAACTACACAGTCACCGAACAGGAATGCCTAGCTGTAGTTTTCGCTGTGCAGCGTTTCTGTTCATATTTGTACGGACGTTCGTTTACTATCGTAACTGACCATCATTCACTCTGTTGGTTGCGGAACCTTCGAGACCCATGTGGTCGCCTTGCACGCTGGGCCCTCCGGTTACAGGAATATGACTTTGCCGTGGTGTACAAAAGCGGGAGGCTTCATGCAGACGCAGATTGTCTTTCTAGGATGCCAATGGCCACGACTGGACCTGAAAGCGACGATTTCGACAATTATATATCGACCCTCGTGCCAGCGTTCCCCGACACGAATGTTTTCAAAATGGAACAGCAAAATGATACCAGTCTGCAGCCTCTCTTTGCGCAAGCCAACGTACCTACAAGCCGTTTTTGTGTGCATGATGGCCTCCTATGGAAAAAGAGTTATTCGGCTGTCGGCCAGCGATACCTACTCGTAGTTCCCAAGACGTTGTGCACGGACGTATTGCGTGTTATGCATGATGATCCAACTTCTGGGCATTTGGGATCGGTTCTAACACTACACCGTGCGCAAGAAAGATTTTACTGGCCCAGAATGCGCTCGACGGTTGAACAATACGTTGCCAGTTGCAAGCAATGTCAACGCCAAAAACGTCCAACTGCAACTCCGTCTGGCTTGCTGCATCCTGTGAAGACCCCGACAGCACCGTTTGATCAAGTAGGCATTGACCTCGTAGGTCCGTTTCCGAAGTCCGTGGATGGAAATCACTGGATTGTAATCTGCGTGGACTATCTCACACGTTACTGTGAAACCGCCGCTCTTCCATCTGCTACGGCGCATCAGGTATCGCTTTTCTTGCTGCACTCAGTCATCTTACGACACGGGCCGCCACGAATTGTCATCACTGACCGGGGCCGACAATTCACTGATGATGTTGTTGAAGAGCTCATGCGTTTATGCGCCGTAACTTTCCGACACTCGACGGCATACCATCCCCAGACAAATGGCTTGACTGAGCGCGTCAACAGAACGCTTATCAACATGCTAGCCATGTATGTGGACGCAGGGCATAAGAACTGGGACACCATACTACCCTTCATCACGTATGCATTTAATACCGCCACGCATGAGACGACTGGGTACAGTCCATTTTTCCTGCTCTATGCCAGACCGCCACGCTACTCCCTGGATACTATCCTGCCCTTCACAAGCCGTGAAGACCCCTGCCTGGCTGAGACCCTCTGTCTCGCCGAAGAAGCTCGGAGAATCGCCCGATTACGGTCTGGTGCTTCACAAGAACGTTCTAAAGTGCGATACGATGCCAGTCACCGGCGGGTCACGTACTCTGTAGGTGATTTAGTCTGGCTGTGGCGTCCACTTCGGCGCCGTGGCCTACATCAAAAACTCTTGGCCCACTATGACGGCCCTTATGTGGTTGTCAAACTCAACAGTGATTTAACCTATGCAATAGCCCGCCTGACAGCATCGGGTCGTCGGTCTGCCAAAACCGAACTATGTCATGTTGCCCGCTTGAAGCCGTGCCAGCCTCGCACAAATCACGAGCACGCCCAGAGGGCTTAGGCTGAAGAGGGGGGAAATGTCACGCCACTGACAACGAGGAAGAATTGTGCTGATCTGGGAGAAGAAGAGGAAAAAACGCGTTGGTGCCTGGGAGCTAGTAGGCTTCACCTTGTCCCTGATCCCATTACCATATCACTGTAAATAGACACCCCTTTGCTATTTCACCATAGCAATATATAAATATATATATATATATATATATATATATATATATATATATATATATATATATATATATATATATATATATATATATATATATGTGTGTGAAGGAAAGAAGGCAACAGTCGGCGAGGCCAAGGAAAGCGTTGGGGATGGTACTTTATGTCTTTTTTTAAATGTTTACTTGGATAATCACAGAAATTAGTTAATGTGGTCTGTTTAGGGGAAAGATAATTAGACACAAAGTAGAAGAAAAAACAACGTGCCGATGGTGGGATCCGAACCCACGACCTCCGAATAACGCGTCCGGTGCTCTTCCAACTGAGCTACATTGGCCGCTGTCCCCCCTGCTACTTTCTTGCGTATTTATGTTGTCTGTATACGAACCTTGAGAGTGTTCACCAGCTCCACCCTCAGCCATAGCGGCGGACGTGGGACGTCCTTTGTTAGCGCCAGCGTCACGGCTTCAAGACTGCCAGCTGGCAGTCTTGAAGCCATAGGTAGCGTAAGAGGGTCTTAGCACAGCTTTCGTCCTCGCTCTTGATCCCGTTCTACGTGACGCTGGCGGTAACAAAGGACGTCCCACGTCCGCCGCTATGGCTGAGGGTGGCGCTGGTGAACACTCTCAAGGTTCGTATACAGACAACATAAATACCCAAGAAAGTAGCAGGGGGGACAGCGGCCGATGTAGCTCAGTTGGAAGAGCACCGGACGCGTTATTCGGAGGTCGTGGGTTCGGATCCCACCATCGGCACGTTGTTTTTTCTTCTACTTTGTGTCTAATTATCTTTCCCCTAAACAGATCACATTACTAATTTCTGTGATTATCCAAGTAAACATTAAAAAAAATATCATCCCCAACGCTTTCCTTGGCCTCGCCGACTGTTGACTTCTGTCCTTCATGTATTATAACGAGTACCCTCATTTCCCCTTGATTGATCTATATATATATATATATATATATATATATATGAAATAAGGCGCTGCGGTTAACCACAGATACAAAACAGTGCGGCACTTAACGTTGCAGTTTAAGCAAGTCGCATGGACTGGTTCCAATAGCACGTAGCACATTTTTTCTTTGCCAAGGGCAGCGAACACCGGAATACGCACTGCAGCCCACGATGGCAAGATAGTATACTCAGACAAGCAAAACACCGTTCTAGCATCATACACACTTTCCATGAGGCTGGGGACATTCTTACGCTCAAAATAAACCTCGCTGCTTGCGCACAGCTTCCAAAAGCTTATTCCTAAAATGATATCACGGGTAGAGCTAAGGATAACGACGAATTCCGTTTCGTAAACGGCTCCACTCAAGTCAACTTCAAGAGTTTACCCTCCAAGAGGACGCAACTGCTTGCCACTCACGCCACAAAACATTGAGGTTTCATCACGCTAGAACATCACTTTGCGCCCCAGCAATCATTTAAATCTCACACTAATCCCCGAAACAGTTTCACCGGTATCAATGAGATCTAAAACTAACGACCACGCAAACTTTATTCATAACCATTGAGACAGGAGCTGGAATATCATAATAGAGTGAGGTTATAGCGGCCTCAACTCCATCGGTCACGCTTGTTAGGTTTCCTGACGAGGTGACGAGGACCGACGAAACAGTGCTGGAGACTGCCGCGGACTAAGCACGCGAAGTGGAGTGGCACTCCAATCCGACGTCGGGGGATGAATTACGAAGGGTGGTGTGCTGAAGGTCTGTTGGAGGAGATGAGTGCAGAGTCACGACAGATGAATCCTGGTGATGCGGTCGCACTGGGAACATTGGTGACCCGTATCGATAAGGTCCACACTGATTACAAAATCTTGAAATATTGCCTTTATTCCCGCAGTGAAAGCAAACCAGAGGCGGGCGATTAACGGCCAATGCGCCTGGCATTCCTCGTCAAAGCGATGATGGGTTCGTGTCTGGTAGCATTAATTGGCACCAGGAGGCATAACAAAGTCATCGCGCGGCTCGTTCTGTTCGTGAACTGGTGGTGGCCGTTTATTATAGCTTGGTGCGACTTCGCAGAGTTGTGTAGTCAATAACAGGGAGGCGTGCGGTGTGTACCAAAGCCTGCTGCGCTTATAGCAAAAGATTGTCACTATCGCTACATAAAATTGAGCGTGCGATCGCAAGGGAGTGCATGGGGAGCGGGATAATTCTTCTCGAACTATCCGGCGAATTGTGGAGGCGAGGTCATTGGCTTCGCAAGTTGCGTCAAGGGCAGTAACTGTTGTCACTCTACAAAGGACCGAAATTTTGTTTTATTCGGTCCTTCAAGGAATTCGCAAATAACGAACGAGATGTCCTCAGCGAAGCCCTTGAGCAAATGGGCCAACTTTGCCCTCGTCGGACATACGAGACGAGGAGACCTTGCAAAGCTTCAGTCTTATCGGGAATTTATGCATCTTGAGCCAATGTCTGCTCAGCCCTCTTCTTTCCTGTCGAGAAACCAATAAAGCGCGTTTTAGTGCTCCCACAAAGCGAAGCCAGAATGTCAAGGTATCCTAATGATTTTATCACCATCTGCGGCCCATATCTGTCAGCGAGAAAGCGACGTTCACCAGGTGGTCGTTATTTTCCCACTTATTATAACGGCTCACTAGTTGTTAGTGGGTGAGTCATTCGCTCACGTCATCACCAGCTGCTCCCGCGAAGGAGCGGTGCTCTCGGTAATGTGGTCAGAAACCGCTATGTGTAGATCTAAGTGTGGCTTCTCCGTCCAGGGACATCTCGGTCTCTTGAGGTATCAAGTCCGTTTGTGTAAATTATACAGAATTAAGCGTAAACGGCTCCTTGTATCAACAATGAATTCATTCTCATATCCAATAGCGTAAATAAATATTATGCTCAAATATTATTCCTTTGATGTCAACGGAATCTAGACAGAGATTGATGTCGAAAAAAATCATTCGACTAGAGCAAATACTACTTTACGGACAACGAAGAAGCGGGCAGTGGCGCGGGCAGCTGCATTCACGCTAGGCTCTAGGCACATACCTCCCTCGTAAGTGTGTGTCATTATATGACGGCACTAGCAGAACAACAACGCTAGGCCCGCCGCCATTTATTAAAATCATGTTATGGTAAACGGACATCATTTGTTTGGTTTTTGTTCACTGTGTTCATCGGCTTGCCGTCGCTTAACATTTAGTTAGAAATACTGGGTACGTCAATATCGCTCGTCATCTTGGTCTGGAGCTTTGGCGCCCCGTGCCTGCTGCGCTATCGGCAGCGGGCTCCAAGGAGTGGATCACCTGGCTGTTCTCCAGCCTGCAGTAGCCAACGTGACCTCGCCGCTTCTCCGCCCCGACTACAAGACATGACGGAGTAACCAAATGATCCTACCGACCTGAAACGACCACTAGAGACTACGAGGGACCCTACTGACCAGATGACCCATCTGCCTAGACGCTGACCAGAAGACCTTACCGACAAAAGACTACACCACATATGAGGACATTCCCCCGCCCATGCCATGCGTTGCTTGCCTGGGCCTTGGCCATTTGAGCTTGCGGCCTATGGCCTGACACCTTTCTGAGACAGGCTTCATCGGTGAATCATCGTGGCGGCAAGCTGTTGTCTTTTTCCTTCATCCTCTTCTTTAGTCCAGCCGCGCTTCTCGTCATACCATGAATCTCCTTCAGTTCAATCGTTCAGTCGTGTCCGACTCTTCGTGACCCTATGGACCATGTCACGCCACGCTTTCCGGTCTCTCACTATCTTCCTAACATCACATAACTTCATCTGCAGTGCCTCGAGGATGCCATCTAACCACCGCGTTCGCTGCCTACCCCTTTTCCGCCGACCCTCAACCTTTCCCAACATCAAATCTTTCTCCAGCGACTCCTCTCTTCTCATCAGATGACCAAAGTAGCTGAGCTTTAACTTTAGAATTTGACCCTCCAATGAGCATTCAGGTTTTATGGTCGACAATATCGACTGATTTGATCTTCTGGCAGTCCAAGGAACTCTCAAGAGTCTTCGCCAGCACCACAATTCAAATGCGTCAATTCTTCGGCGGTCAGCCTTTTTCACAGTCCAACTCTCGCATCCATGCATCACAACTGGAAAGACCATAGCATGAGTTATACGGATCTTGGTTGGCAGACTAATGTCTCTGCTCTTTACTAGGCGGTCAAGGCTAACCATTGCTCTTTTTCCCAGAAGCAGGCGTCTCCTAATGAATCCCCTTACTGATTATTAATTAAAAGCTTTCTCTCTCTCTCTCTCATCGACAACGATAAACTTCCTCGTCCTCTGTCGGGACGATCTCTCGGTAGCCCTGTTCCTGTTCTCCTGTTCTCAGCGTTTCATTGGCTTGCATTCCCGTAACAATATCACTAGTGCAGAATTCTTTACGTCTCACGCCACGCTTTCAACAGGATTGCATGAACTCCTGGAGCAGCTAATATCAACCACAGTTTTACGAACTCAACACCCATGCTATGTGGGACGCTGTAGCGGGTATTTCCACGAACTGGGCGATGTTGCTCGTGTGGCAGAGAGAGTGAACATTACTCGGTGTCCAGGAATAAGTTAGCGGTCGACATTTGTCCGGCATTCTAGAGCCTTGTGCTTAACCTCCCACTCCATAAAGCTGAATGCTTTGCTCTTATATGTTTTTGTTATGCCTGTGTATTTAGTTTGTAGAGAGCGTGGAAACGTTTGTGATGCGAAATAGATTCCAGCGTCCTTCTAGACATCATCTTCGTGCCTCTGATAAACACCGACGTGAATGCGCAGGAATAAGTCGGGATGATGTTACCATAAATTCATTAAACAGAGGCCCCGCTGGACGAATGAGTGCGTACAAAATCATGTCCGTCAACGGGGTGAATAATTTTAGCTAGACATTTGCACAAAACGAATAGACTTTGCGTTCAATGCTAAGTTATTTTTTCCTTTCTACATGCACCTTGCTGCCTTTTCAATGGACATAAAAATCCAATACAATATAATTTTCTCCGCTAGTTGTTTTCAAAACACATTCCATATTTCTTTGCACGAAGAAGGAATATAGATACACTTCAGTGCTGTCAAATGTGAAAGGGGTATATACAACGCATGGTTTTGGGGCGAAACGGTACGACCTGCTGGTGCCTTTTGTCATACTGCTTTCCTGTCTGAATGACTCCTGCAGCTTTCTGGAAATATCACGCTTGTAGGAGAACTAGGTTTCAAGTGATAAAGTTTCAGGAAGTGTGTGAAAGATGCGGGCACACAGACAAGAGAAAAGAATATTCCGAAAATTCTACAGGTTGAACCGTCCTTGAACCAAGATTCAGCAGCGTAAGCCAAAGGTCACAGTCGCTGATTCCACTTCGACGCACTAATGGAAGAAGTAGTAAGAAAAGCCGAGGACACCCACCTAGTGAAAGTGGCGACTTTAATGCCCCGCACAGAAACTGGGGGTATAGGATAGATTAGGCCAAGGGGAGATCCATCGTAACGAACATGGATAGGCACAACCTGGAGCTTGTTACTGACCCCCAATTCCTCACAAGATGAGTAAACAGTGTTTCCAGGGGTACATGCCCCAACATCACACTAGTCCGGAATATAGAAGAGTGTATATGGACCAACACCAACCAAACTTTTGGTAGCGACCATTACGTTAAGCAAACACAAGTAAACTTAACGGAGTACAGCAGACCCCCATCTAACGCTACAGTCACCAACTGGCCCAAATTCAGAGAACAGACAGCTGAGGACCAAAAGATCAGCTTACAAAAATGAGCAGAGGAGAATAGAAAAGCCCATAACAAGAATGCAACGGAAGTCACGTCCACGGAAGACTTCAAAATTGTAGACGCACACTTACTGCGTCTATGGAACGTACCCAGGGGAATGACCAGATGATGGAGAAAGCACAAATGTAACAGGAACCTCAAACAGAGAATTGCACAAATCAATAAAGAAAACAGCGAATGCGCCCTTAAATTTACGCGCAATAATTAGAACCAGATCTGCGAAAGTTTCAATGAAAATCTTAGCAGTGCAAAACGTGGGCACTGCTAAGACACCGTATTGACAAACAAAAATCGGAGAGATCACAGCAAGACACTAGAAAGGATTACGCATTAGTTCCGAGGAACCGATGAGCAAGCCATCGACCACCATCGAAACACAAACATACACACCACTATGCCCGATACAATACACTGGAGAGGACAGCCAAAAGCTAGGCGCCCAAATAAAAACACACGAGGTACATGCTGCGGCCAGATCATTTGTCAAGAATACAGCAGAATACAGCCCCAGGCAAAGATTAGATTACCAACGCAATAGTTAGAAACCTAAATGACAAGCAAATCCAGATGCTAACGGATTCTATCAACACTGGGACCAAGGTAACGTTCCCGAGGAATGGAGACACGTGGAGATCGGAATGATCCCCAAACCAGGCAAACCACCTAGGCTGGATAATCTCCGACCCATTTAACTGACCTGTTGCGTCAGGAAACTTTATGAAAACGTTATTAAAACAAGGCTGAGTAACTATCTGGAAAAAATGACCTGTTTCTGGGCACGATGTTCGGCTTCAGGCCTAGGCTCTCTACACAGGACTTTCTACGGCAGCTAATGGAGACTGTCATAAACTGAATAGCGGCAAGAAATGAGACGGTCATACTGGCCATAGAGTTGAAGGACGCATTTGACAACATTAGCCGCGAAGTGATATTCAGGGAACTCTCGGCAACAAATTGTAGAAGAAAGACCTTTGAGTATGTCAAGGCCTTCCTAACAGACAGAACAGTCACCGTTAGAATTAATAACATACAGTCAGAAACGAGAAAATAAACCCAACAAGCGCACACTACAAAGCTCTGTTATATTTCCAATACTATTTGACATTGTCAGGATAGGGATAGCGAGAAGACTTACAACATATAGAACATGCGATTTACGCAGACGATCTAACAGTATGGACTCAGAATGGGTCCACCGGGGAAAACGAAGAACGGTTACAACTCGCTGCGCAAGAACTTGAGGATTTCGCTCGTTCTAGCGGAATGCAGTGCTCACCGGAAAAATCACAATACATAAGATTACACTCTAGCAGGCACAAACCACTGGACATCGACGTAATCATGAAAGGACACCCGATTCATCAAACGATAAAAATGAGAGTACTAGGGTTGTGGTTACAAGGAGGAGGCAAGCGTGATCAAACGATCAAATTTCTTACCACTGTGACCGACCACATCTCTAGAATTATAAGCAGGATAACAAACAAAAGAAGTGGGATCAAGAAACAAGACGCAGTAGGGACAGTGACAGCCCTCGTCATTCTACGCCTCGCCCAGTCTCCCATATTCTAAACTAACCAAGACGGACAGGAACAAGATAAACGTGCTAATCAGGAAGGCATACAAACTGGCTCTGGGATTGCCACGATACGCCTCTAACAGCAAGTTTGACGATCTGAACATGCTCTGTACCTGTGGAGAACATAGCGAAGCTATGCTCCACTCCCAGATCAGAAGACTTAAACAGACCAAGACGGGCTGCGCTCTCCTTACAAAACTTCGATACACCCTTAAAGACGACAATAGCGCAGAAACCACAAATATCCCACCAGACATCCGGGACACTTTGACAGTCAGACCACTGCCCAGAAATATAGACCCTGTCAATGATAACGGCAGAAGGAATGCCAGAGCCAACATCCTTGACAAACACCTGAACACAAAACATTTTGTGATGTACGTCGGCGCAGCGAGGTGCAAAGGCAGAGAGGCGACCGCGGCCGCGGTCACTGACTCACGAGGCAACCTCATATGCGGAACAAGTATACGAACCAAATGCACCCACACAGCGGGAGAGGTGGCAATAGCCCTAGCAATCTCGGAAGCAAACTGAAGACAACACAGTTACTGGATAGTCTCGGACTCGCAAGCCGCCTGTCGAGCTTTCCAAAACAACAGGATTTATCGCATAGCAAACAAGTTCCTAGCCGACCGGTCAGAAGGAACAGACTCAAGTAGGCAACACACGATTGTTTGGGAACCGGACGCTGGGGTGGAGGGTAACATTAGAGTAGATTCCGTCGTCCGAGGTTTCACTAGCTGGGCAGCGGAGCCATCGGTAGAGCCTTTCACAAAACCAGAAGCATACGGGGAAACAAAACTATCATGTAGGGAGAGGCGTAGAAAGTACGCACTTCCACATGACACACTAAGCCGAAAACAAGCCACTGCACTTAAGTGCCTACAAACAAACACATATTCAAACAGAGTCTATACCACAAAATACGGCCCACACAATACAAAAGCGAATGTGTCTGGTGCGGAGACGCTGCTGCACTATACCATACAACACGGAGATGTAGGGCAAGCCCCATAACGCCTAAAATAAATAGCCCAGTCCTGAGCAGTGGGAGGAAATGCTAGCCGCCTCGGACGTACAGCATCAGCTCAGGCTGATGCAGCGGGCCAGAGCCGCTGCTGAGGCCAACGGACTACTCCTCTTTTTTAATCCACTACCCTTAACGCCACTTTCCCCCAAATAAAGTTTATGAATCAATCAATCAATCATTATCAGCTCGATTCCGCGTTCAGTAAGCTTCTCGGTAGCGCGCTAGTCTTTCTCAGCATTGCTCGATGGTCTCGGTAGCCTGTCAGTCACGACTACAATCTCTGTCTTTAGTGGGATGATGTTTGTATATGTATACGGCTGAATATATTAGGGGAACCTTCAAGATGGAGTAGATTTGTAATATGAGCGTCATTACCCACAGACCTTCACCCAAGCGTGGCCATGCGGCTAAAAAGCAAAGTTATATAGCTTTCTCAGAAACTTTGTAGTTAAAGGAAAACTCGCCCTAGTAACAGGATCAACCCAGGACCACCGCCTTTCCGAGGCGCTCACACTATCCACTATGCTAAACAAGATGGTCTGCATTTCAGATGGTAGGGCATGAGCAATTTGTCAATAACTCGAAGTGGGAACTATACTCGTCGAATATTTTAGGGGAATACTTCAATGTGTACTAAATTAATAACAAGGAACTAATTTCATTTCATCATTTCATTTCATTTATTAATACTGTCAGCCACCGTAAGGGGCTGTAACAGGAGTGGAAAATACAAAACGAAAAATGAGCAATATAGAGCACGATGAAAATCAATAGTCGATCAAAAATTGTCTCTGAATACACACACAAAAATGAACTGCACAGAAATCGGAACAACAGCCATCCTACACAATGTTCCTCCTTGATATCCACCCAAGCGCGGTCATCGGGCATTTCGCTCCCCGATTCCGTTAAAGTAACCCACCCACACCTTTCTAGCTTGGAGTTATTAATAAATTCTCTCTCAGCTTACCATCTGATCTTCTGACAACACTAGTTAGCTCACTATGTAGAGCGGCTACATCGGAAAAGCAGCGGTCCCGGGTTCGATCCCAGGAAAATCACGAATGTTCCTTTCCGAAGTTTCTGAGAAAAAGCGTAGAGCGCATTTAATTGGAATAAACAAACAGCTGGCAGACTGAAATTCACGGCGACGACAATGTTGACTGCACAGCGCGAGAGTTTGTTGCAGTTTTACAAGAGGCGTAATCGGGTGCGGCGATAGCGTAGTGCTTTAGTGCTTGGGCAAAAGGACTATGTTTCTTTACAGTGCGAAATAAAATGGCGTGAAGCGCACGAGTGAGTAGCACAGTCAGTGGAAAATATGACGTACTAATCCCAGTAAAAACGTGAAACCGGGAAATGCAAGCAATATAGCTAACGGTCTGAAAAAAAGGGCACTGACGAAACAGTTCATCATCTCGCGAGAACATTTATATACACCTGCAACGTCATTACTAGTGCGAAATATTATACTGTTTTCAAATACAACAATAACCTTTTAGAAGTAGTACCTATATATGCATGCCGGGATGGAGCAATTTGCTCCCGTTCTGATTTTCCGATCAGCCTCCTCAGCTACGTTCACGCTCTTTGCTTCCCAGTTTCGTGCAAGTCAAGTGTTCATTCCTAAATTAGGTCACTCATATGAGTTGGTCGTATTCTGCGTCTTTTTTCATCCCTGATTGGTGGTGGGAATTTAATCCATTTTCCAGAAGTCTGCTGAAAAACCTGCTTTGTATTTTGCTTGCCTGAAGTCTGAAGCCGTCTTGAGAACATAATGACTACTGTCGATATTACTTTGCAGACAATCGACAGTAAGTTTATCGGGTTGTGAGTGTTCGTCATTCACATCACCTTTTTTTTCTCTCATGATAATACTAGTGATCTTACACGATTGCGCTCGGCTCTAATGCTTAAGGCACTGTGTATAGAGCGTTGCAAATATAGCGCATACGCCAAAGCAACTTTCAGCCAACATATTGTTACCAGATTCTCGCAAGGTATTTTCTCGTTTTTGCACGCTTATCGCCGATAATCCTAAATGTAAACTTGCTAAACCTAGCTAGGTGAGTATTGTCAGGCTTAGGTTTCGACATGTATAGGCACGGTTTTACAATGATTACATTGCAGAGACTATGCAGTCGAGGAACTTTTTAACTACAAGAAGGAACAAGTTACGCTGTCATCATAATCATCATCCTGACTATACCCACTGCAGGGCGAAGGCCTCTCCCATATTTCTCCACTATATTGCTGTATCTGCCGTCAAATGTCAAATGGTGGTATAGACATTACGCGATACCATGGTAAAGCAATACAGCCAAACTGTGGCCTTTGGCTCGTTCAAAGTTCAGCAGCCTGCCAGGTTTACCTCGGCTGACACATGGCACAGTGACAGTCTACTAAGGGGGAACCAGCACGCCCTTGCCATTCAACGCAGTGACAGACTTGATTCCCAACGTCCGGACGCGTTTCGAACCAGCTGCCGGCGCCGGCCGGTGTTGTATGCGTGCATCCATGTTGTGCAAGACGGGATCCTTGGGTAGGGCACAGAATTCTTAGAAACCTAAGAGCTCGTCTGGTTAAATCTTGCTGCTTACCCGGATGTTCACACTTCGGAACCCGGATGAAGGGAAGTCCGTGTCCGGATGAAGGGGAATTGCTACAAGATGACGAAAATCGGCGCCCGGTTGGGAAATTGTATGCTTTCTGTTTTGGCACGACCTCACCAGGAGGTTGCAGAAAATAGTGTGTAAATTATTTATTGATAAATAATCTAAATAAAATCTAAGAAAATCTGGAGCTTTCCATTTCGGCGTCTCCGTAAAGCACGTGTAGCTTCACGACATCAAATTATGCAATTACCATTTAATATCGTACTGCAGTCTGAGTAGACATTCTGTGTAACAAACAAATTTGGCATTGCTGAAAAATATTTGTCCGTACACTCACAACGTTAGGACAGTACCGGTTTATTCCGGCTTGTAAGCCTACAGTCGTGCATCCTGTAATCCAGACCTAACCAGCAGCTATAACGATCGCTGCATGCATCTGTTCATCCTGCAAATCGGATATGCAACTCAGAAAAACACATGCAATAAATTCTGAGCACATAACTACACAAATAAATGATCGCTGATTTGCAATGTTTCATCTGCTCTGGGGATTGACCGGCGCCAGAGCTCAAGGGGAGCATGCAAGGACGGTGTTTTAAATATCTGCCCCCGATCCGCGCTAGTCTGGCACCGCAAACTGCAGGTGAGAACACAATACATTGTACTTTCGATTTTCAGTCCCGTATTACTTTCTGACAGGTGTCTGGCATTCGAGTTTCATAGTGAGGCCCAGAAACCCCGCCCCACCAGCCCAGCTCCCAGGCTGGCTACCCAATTTGAGTTAGACTCTGAGCGTATACGGAGTACTTATCGTGTTCCTTCGGACGATACCCTATGTTAACCCATGGGTAGGTTAGATTTTCAGTCTCAGGCTCTCCGTACTTCGCTCACAATCTGGCGTTCGATTTTCATCGCGCAGCTGTGAATCTCTCCCGCCAGTGTAACTCTCCCAGGCTTGCGGCCTTATTTACATCCGAGCACGTTCATCCATATTCCGACTCCGAGCACATTCTGAGTATAAGGACGAAAGCCTCTCATGCCTCATCGTTTTCAGCAGGAGGGGTCGGCAGAGGCTATCACACTTTCGAGGGAGATAGTAAAAAATACATAAATAAGCCTTGTCTCCACCAGGAATCAAACCTCCATCCCTTGTATTTCCAGCCGAGCACTTTCCCAACAGCGCCACGCCCCGGTTCGTGAAACGTTCATCATTGTTTTTTTTTATTGCATGTAAAACCTACCGTAAAAAAAAGTAAAAACTCCACTTACTTAAATTTGTCCATGTCTCAAGTTACCGCGCTGCTTAATACGAGCCCGCCTTATGACTAGCCCGACAATGCACCATCATCAAAACATCAAAATTCTGGCAGGCACACAAATGCATCTAGGTATGGCATCCAGTTTGGAGGTTCTTCGCGTGCAGCATATACACTCCTCACCAAAGCTTACTGACTCCGAAATACGGATTTGGACGATCTTGGTAACGATCAGCCTGCCTGTCCATCATGCGGCTTTTCCACACTGAACGCTCTTATCAACACAAATAGATCATAAGGCACGACAGAGTTTTGTCAAGAGGCAAAAATCTAATTGTATATGGTGTAATTTAAATGTCCTTTCTAAGAGTTCTTTTACTGTGTCGCAAAAGAACATATCATAACGGCACAGAATAAAGCAATGATTGTCTCAGGCACGGTATAGAGACGGCAATTCACCATCCAGGGCACAAACATCTCCTTATCATGAATAAATGTCTTAGCAGGCAACGTCACTCTGCGCAGTTTGAAAAAGAATGTTTTTGCGGCTTCCTGAATGCACAGTTTCCTAACACGCTATTGAACAGGCTGCCGATACAATGGGGTAGGGAACGAAGATTCAGTGAGAGCCTCGGTCATCTGCTTTCTCGAGAGGCTATACAGGTAATCTATAGAGAAACGCACAATGAGAAAATTAAGTTTTAGCAACCTCCTTAAGAAATCCCCATAAAGGCCCCTCACGAACCTGCCCAATCGGTATCAATAAGTAAGGTAAATGAGGGACTAAGACGCCTAATGAGCAAAGCTACAAGAAGCCGGTGGTTTGCCTATTTGAAAAAGGAAGAACGGGAAACAAGTTGATGCACAAACAACTGAACAAGGCCCACTCCAGCAAGCTCTAAGGGAAGGAACAAGTAGTCACGCCGCATGGGCTCCCATTGAGAGCGCCACACAAATGTTGCACATATTCCATGTATTGCTTGTACCTATCCCCTCGCACAATGAGGACTTGAAGGACATATGCAAGCTTTGAAAACAAAATATTACAAGGGTTCAACGCTGCTTAACCAAATATTGAGCGAAAGCATTAGCTGCGGGTGACCAAGCGTTCTTCTCTTTTTTTCCTTCCTGAGCCCACATACAAAGCCCCGCTTTAACCAAGCCGTATGAACGTGCCTTAGTGACCTGTAGGGGTAACGTGAATGCCAGGGTGCTAGCAGGCTGATTCTGACATAACCGTCCCATGTGAAACGAGACACCAAGTTGGCAGCTCCTGCCAGCCCATCACTCGCTTTTGTGTCACGTGGGGCGACCAAAAATGGGCCACGAGCACGTACCCAAAGACGGAGGTCTGGGACGGTGTCTAGAAAGACAGCATTTAATGCGTTAGCTTAAGATGGCGACTCAACCATGTCCTCGGTCACGAGCTCATGCTTTCTTTTTTTCGTCTTTTTCCTCCCGCTGGCTCGGTATCTTCTTCCTACTCGTTGGCGCGGAAAGAAGAGCAGTGCTAGAGATTTAACTCACTCCCGGCCGCGAAATGTCAGGTGTTCTTCCCCAAAGACATAGGCTTCTGCATTGTTTGCGTAGCGACAAATCCATCGCCGAACTCAACTTGCAGAAGCCGTGTTGTAAATTTTGTACTTGTTTCGTGGTGCCTCATGTAGCCTCCAGTTGTCGAAGGCGAGTAGAGGGGCACCATCAAGCTCAAGAGAACGTAAGGAAGCAAAGACGGTACCAGAAATATTAGTGTCATGTTGGTGCTGAATTGTCCTCGGGTAATAGCATTTATACAACGCTTTCGTTGTGACGTCACGTGCTGCGCCGTGGCTGCGACCAAACTATACCCTTCCAAAAATACCCTTCGCCGCTTGAGTTGGTAGCCCAGCTCTCACCCTAGTGTCACGTGGGGTGTAACGTCACAGCTTGACGTGGGTGCGGCCGCGCTACGCCGACCGCTTAAGTTGGTAGCTCAGCTCTCACCCTAGTGTCATGGGAGGTGTGACGTCGCAGAGTCACGTGGGTGCAGCCAAGCCAGGCTGAAGGCTCGAATCCTAGAGTAGTATTGCTTTCGCATTAAACTATGTTACAAACCAGCGCCCTAGCAAACACTGATTGTTCCCTACCCATCCAAGCCTGTGTTTCTCGCTGCATAGGTACGATCTGTGAATCCCAGTAGGCTGCGCTGTTGCGAACTTGGTGCAGCAGAACCCCGCGGTACTGAAGAGGAATACAGTCCCAGCATATGCCTCCAAACTGGCTTACTGTAGTGCCCCATGGCCTAACCAAAAGCCTTTTGATTCATCTAAATTAAGAGCCGCGCCTGATACATCGCAGAACTGCTTAGTCAAGTGTAAAGCCTTAAATACACTCTGTTTGTCAGAACAAAATAGTGCAATATCATCAGCGTAGGCTATAATCTTAACTTCACTTTGGGCCAGATAGAAGCCCCGGATGGCTGCAATGCTGATTATACTGAGATAGAGGGGTTCCAAATATAAGGCAAACAACAATGAAGACAGTGGACATCCTTGACGAACAGATGATTCCAGTGGTATTGATTTTGTTAGCTCCTGATTAACAATTATGTATACGAGTTCATATAGCGCAGCCTTATGCCTTTGAGAAAAGCGTCACCAATGTTTGCATGCTCCAAGACCGCGAACGTGAAATCGTGCCGAACTTTATCAAACGCCTTCGGCAGGTCAATTTGAATCAGAGCTACTTGTCCGTCTCATCTGATACTGTCTCCATTACTGAATGTGCTATATGGATGTGTGTTTGAATACTGCGCCCTCTGATACCACATACCTGATTCGAACTTATCAAGTCAATAATGGTCAGCTGCAGACGACAACAAAGAAGCTTGGAAAAAATTTTGTAATCAACATAACAGACGAAAATTGGACGATATCCTTCAGCAATATTCAACCAATTCGTATCTTTGGTTTTGGGAATTGATATTGTGTAGCCAGAATAGAAAGTGGGAGGCAGGGAACCTACATTATAAGATGCTTGAAAAACTTTAATAAAAATAGGCGTTAGGCAAGGCAAAAATGTTTTAGAGAATTCGCTAGTAATAGCATCTGGGCCAGGAGATTTCTGGCTTTGAAGGCCTGAAATGGCTGATTTATTTCGTCCAAAGTTATGGGTCCCTCCACTACAGCACACTTTTCATCGACTAGTCGAGGAATGTTCTCTGTAAGGAATTATAATTGAAACCCCGATTTGCGTCTTCAAAACTGCCGAATAGCTTTCGATAATAGTCATAGAAAGCAGCAAGAACACCAGGAGCATCACTGCATTTGCAATCACCATAGTGAATTTCCAATATGTCCTTCGTTAGAGCATTCTCTCTTTCATCACACCGGGCCGGACGTGAATGTTGCGCGTCAAGAAACCTTCGGTTCCTAGATCTTATCAGAGCCTCCTTGTATCTTCCGCCGCAAATTGTAGCGCTCTGCCTTTGCGTTATTAATTTCTTCAACATAGGCACCCAGGCTAACCCTCTCTAGCTCATGTAGCTCAGTTAAGAGTGCTCCCAAGCTCACGAAGGTGTTGTCTGTTCAGGAACGCGATTCTTGCAGAAGCTTCAATTGACAAGTTTTGGTCTGCTGTTTAAACAATAATTTTTTAAAAACTGACAGATCATGGCGAACCATATGTCTTTCAAACAAGTAGGTACAGCACGTTTTAAGATTTCACCAGAGAGCAGAGAGTTATTCATCTTCCACAGCTTCCATCGAGGGTGAAGTATGTGCCGACTGTGCCTCCCTATGTGAAAAAACAACACACAGTGCTCACTGAAGAAGATGGGCCGCACAAAGCAACCAAAGACATTTTATAACGTGTCTACAGAAACGTAAATTCTGTCAAGGCGGGCATTACAGAAAAACTGAAAATTAGTAAAATGAATACTGGCGCCTTTTTCCTGCCCCACATCCACAAGACTATATTCACAAGCCAAATCGTCAAGTAATGCAGCACTAGGGTCATATTTCGTACATAGCACTGATCGGTCCTCATCCCTACAAACACAATTAAAATCTCCCAGCAATATATGTTAGCGATCTGGGCACAAATGGTTAACTAATGACAAAAAAAAATCCGATTTTACGGCTTCACGGGGGCGTAAACAAAATTAATTCGCCACTGCACACCTGAAATTGTGAGGCCACATATAAGTCGCCCTTCGTCATATGTGCAATAAGACATGGTCGTCCTCTCAAGCGTTTTGGCCAGAAATAACATACACTCTCCAGCAAGCCTCTAGCGTGGCTAATAATGTTATATTTCAGCAAACACGGCTCGAGAGTAGCTTCTGTCACTTCATCAGAAGACAACTTTGTTTCCTGGATTGTTGCTACAGACACTCTCCATTTCTTTAAAAGATACCTTAACTGCTACTGCCTCCGACGATTACGCATAAACCTAACGTTATGGGTAGCAACATGATATGCTGCGACGCTAGTCTTTTTTAATACCAGTCCTAATAAACACCATCCCCCAGAATGGGGTGGCCCGCCTGCAAATTGGCGGCCTTTCGGGCAGATATCGCCCTCCTCTTTAAACTCACCCTTCCCGTGTCCTCTACACAGTATGCCTTCTGGCCAGAATCATCGATACTCACCTCACCACCTGCGGAACGCTTCAAATGGGCTATGTTGACCATGTACACCTCTGAGACAACCAAGGCCTCGGCCTACGAAACTGAATGGAGCACATCGCTCTCTGCCACACCTAAAGCCGATAGAGAACCGGACGCGCCAGAGATCGGCGCCAAACACGGCTCACTGTTACCCTCCAACGACGAAGAAGAGTCAACAATGAAGGAAGATAGGCGAAGATCTACTGGCAGTAGTGTCTTCACTGGCTCCACAGAAGGCATATCCGGACGTCCTTCAGTGACAAGTTGTTCCTGTGCAGCAAGCACAGCACTCTAAGTGGCACTCACAGGCGGACTCTGGTCCGGCGGTTTTGGCTCTGGAGATGCTGATTCTAGATGACCAGTCACTGCAGATTGTTCCTGCTAATATGAGGTGCAGAAGGCATCTGGTAGCCACCAGTTTGGTGTTCACGACTTAGCTCACCAGTCACCACTTCTGCCACATCCATGATATGATCTGACGCCATGCATCGTTTGGTGATCACTGGCCTTGATTCAGCCTATCAGCGTAACTCAAGATACAGTTCTCCCCAGTAGGTCCAAAGCGTCAGCACTGGGTGCATCGTGGCGTCCGGCACCGACGCCGTACATGTCCAAACCGGCTGCATCGATGACACAGCGGAAGTCTCCCTGGGATAAGAAGTAATGCCTGCACCCCATAAACAATAAGAGTGAGGAATTATACTTGCTGACACTCCGCCCTTGAGCGTGAGAAGGTTTCACGGTTCGCCGTTTCCATATGCTCCAACCCTGGGCACTGCCACTTTTCACCCTCCACATATTGAATCATTTCATAAGGTTCTAAAGCTTCCATAATCCTGCGGTGCTCCATATAGCAGGGAAGCCAAAGCAGCCTAACGTTGACCTTCTTTGTTTCCGGGTCGAACACCATGCACCTAAGTCCTTCCACAGGGAACTCTGCTTTGTTAACTAGCTTTTGCTTGGAATAACTACTCTCGCAGGTAACCATCCACACGTGGCTCATTTGGTATTAACCAATACACAAAATTTCCCGGAGGTCCAAAATCTGTGCCAGTGGGTCTCGAAAGTCGGGTACTCGGTACGGGCGACCCTTAGGGTCAGCATGGAGGATAACGGTATTAAGGACAACATTACCGGTGGGCAGGCGTGGAAGGACAACTTCGTACAAGTCTGTAGTATCCTGACAAGTTGAAAGACCTCGGCCAACGGCCGATACGCTGTTTCCAGCAAGGATCATTATACGGTACAGCCGCCCTGAACGGCTTCATCATAAAACGTTCATCATAATTCCCATTGTCAATCGTGAGGATAGCGGGATTACGCAAGTGAGAGATACTGCGCCTATATTTTCCTGTAAACGAAATATAGAACGCCGGTCAACTTTGATGCTTTCAATGGACTGCGGGTTGTTTTCGACAAGGGGCGTGCTATGTACTGTTACGTCTGATCATAACGTCAGCAGGTGATTCATGCATATAGACGAAGCTGGCTCCACCGGGGCATCCGATTGAGGTTTCCGTGCGGTGCCTTTCATTAGCCGCTTTCTCGAACGCCGCAGCACACTGCAAAAAGAAGCAAATCCAGAAGTATGGGAGGAGTTACTACAGCAGGCATCAGCGAGATTTCAAATTGATTTGCAGGACAGAAGAGGCGTAGTATCTGTCACAATTATCCGCACACACGTGTACCACGCCGTAACCGAAGGGAGGAAGGTGGGAGTGAAAGACGAGAGGGAGATAGAGGTGCAGTAATGGAGAACTACGATCCACCGCGCTATAATACCCTTCGCCTCATAGAACTTTGGAGGTCCAAAGTGCTCTCTAAATTGTTTTTACTCCTGAAGACGCTGTCGTCCGCTAAACAATGATTGGTTTTGTGGTTCTGTTGGGTTTAACGTCCCAGAGCGACTCAGGCTATGAGAGACGCCGTAGTGGAGGACTCCGGAAATTTCGACCACCTGGGGTTCTTTTACGTGCACTGACATCGCACAGCTCACGGGCGCCTTGCTTTTCGCCTCGACCGAAAAGCGGCCGCCGAGGCCGGAATTCGATCCCGCGTCCTTGGGCGCAGTAGTCAAGCGCCGTAGCCACTGCGCCACCCAGACGGGGCACTGAGACAAGCTAAGTAGCAAGCGTCTAAGCAGCTTTAAGACGTTTTAAGTTTGCATCTTCGCTCTCTTGTCTTCAATTTTACTACAGACTGAAGCGTCCACAGCGCCGAGCATGGAATATTTATTCCGTCCAGAAGTTCTCACCTGTGCGCGATATTTTCAGCGTTCTGGTCTTAAAGCTTTTTATCGTCTTTAAACATCTCCAGTGTTATTGGGGCTCTCCGAAATCGGAAAAATGTTTTTGTAAGTTTTCTTTGCAAGCATTTCTATTGGCCGGGCTCCCGACTTGTATCTCCATACGTTTTGCGTTCTTTTAAAAATAATTCGCCTCGGTAACGAGCTTTCATAGTTTCACAATTTGTTCTACGATTTTCAGTTACCCTGCACGGAATGATGATATCATAGGCACAGTGTTAATCGAATATTTAGGGGAATCTTCCAAGGTGGAGTAGATCTGTAAATTCGTAATAAGGGAATAATTACTCAGTGCCATCCACTCGAGCGCAGCCATTCGGCTACAAAGGAAAGCTTCAACACCGATCAACACCATTCTCACTTCGAGTTATTGATCAATTCGCTCTCGCTCTTCCATCTGCTCTGCTGACCGTCCTGGTTAGCTCAGTTGGCAGAGCGCCTGCCCTGGAAAGGCGGTGATCCCGGTTTCGTTATCAGGATCAGGACGAATTTTTCTTTACCTACGAACTTTCTGAGAAAGCTTGATAGCTTTCCTTTGTAGCCGTATGGCTGCACTCTGCTGGATGACAATGAGTGTATGACTCCCTTATTACATCATAGGCACACTGTGAAATCAGAAACTGCTTTGCAATATTTTGGGTGCATGTAATTCTATGGCCGCTAACTCTTATTTTCACACCCAGTCGGGCCAGCCTTGTGACAGCAGTACCACCGCACATTGCTTACGCTACAGATCAATGTTGGTCTATAGAGCGCAGTGCCATCTATGCGCGTTCTTGCCGATCAGTATCGACACAAATATTATTGCATCGTGAGCTGCCCTATATGATGAATTCCCATCTCATCTCTAGCGCCTTTTTATTTACGCTGAACTGCTGTTTCTTTCTATGGGTGCTGAACAATCTGTTCGTCTTCTGCATATTATATTTTATGTTTAACTTTGCACTTTGCCTGTACGATTTTACCGATCCCTTGGAACTTTCTCTAAGTTACTTAGCAGGACAATGTGATCAGCGAACCGCATATTACTTAGGTACTCTCTATTAGACATTGCATTGAACTGTTCCCAATCCGCGTATCGCTGAATACTTCATCTAGACAAGCGGTGAACACTAGAGAGGAAATCGTGCCTCTTTGCCTGACCGCCTTCTTTACGTGAATTTTATTAGCTTTCTTTACGGCTACTTGCAGCCACTGTAGATATCAGTTCATTGCAGGCTCAGTTTCTTACAGACACTGTAGGTATCTACACTCATTTTTATATATTGTTAATGGCGGCAGCGAAAGCCACTGGGGTCCCGTACTAGGAACTCCACCTAGTGTTTGTGAGGGGACGGGCACTATATTTTATTAAACGTTTTCACCACCACCACCGCAGCTGCATGACGGTTGAAGATTCTATAGTGAGTAATAGGCTTTTTAAGTTACCTAGACGTTATTTATATGAGAGTTTCTTGCATAATGAGCCTTATTCTATCGCGGGGTTAATCCGCCTTTTGCGGGAGGATGTGGCGCCATCATGCGGGAAGCGGTAGGAAACACATTGAACGGCAGTGTAGCAGACAACACGAAAGCGAACCATGCGAAATGGTCACGTCAACGCAGGTAGAATGCGAAAGCTCCCCCTTTTTTTTGCCTTCGGGGCGGAAAGTAGGAACAGTGATTGCAGTTTCATGCTCATGCAGTATGGGGGAATGTTTCAGCGTTTTCGTAATCCACTCATAACGCATGCATATACTGTCTTCGATTGAAAGAGCGAGTAGCGCGGGCTGTGTTCGACGTGACAGAATGAGACTTTCTCAGCGTACAGATTCACTGCAGACTTAAATTTATTGTACAAAAGAATCGAAAGGAGAGCGCAGATGCAGAGAGAGAGTGAGAATGAGAGGGATTTCAAAGGGCAGAGCAGCCAGGGATTTGTTGATGCTGCAGAGCTAGGTGGAATCGTCTCCTGTGGCTTCCGAGCGGTGCGTATGTGCGGGGGCATCTTGAGTTGCCGAGCACAACGCGGTCACCGCGGCGCCGGCATGGTGCAATGGGCATCGCTTCCTCCTCGCTTGCAGCTATTGGATATCATCTACGAAGCTCGGCAGAGAGGCTCTTTTCCACACCCTCTGAACCACGGAGGAAGAAAAAAACTAGGAGGGAGCGCCGCGGCGGTAAAGTGAAGCCTAGTCATAAACAATATAATGGAAAGAATCATGAGTAATTAGTCGTCACGTAATACGGCAAGCGGTAGCCGGTAGCTCGTTTCGGTTGCGGTTTCGCACGCTTCGCTCTGAAGGAATGCCTTCGCGTGGCCTTCGCTACGCGACGCCTGCACTAGAGACCTGAGGCGCGCGCTGCGAGCAAGCGGTAGATGGAACTTTGGACTTTTAGACGGGCTGATCCCGTGGGGCTGCCGCCGCAGCGCAGTGCACCCGTGTATGTCGTGAAGTATGGTTGGGTCCCCTCAGCTGCCCCACATGAAATGCTTGCGGGGCTTGACACACGAAGACGAAGCACGCGAGAACAAGAAGGACGAGGGAACGAAGCGCTTATCATCGCTTCGTCCTGTCGTCCGTTGTGTTCTTGTGCTCTGCTGTCTCTGTGCGCTGAGTCCTGCAAGCATGGAATCAAATCAACTAGCCCAACAAAAAGTACTGCCATATGAAATGCTGCGTGCCGGGATGCAAGAACTACACGGATATACCTCCCGGGACTGTCGCTCGAACGAAGAGTATCGTGTTATGCGCACTCCTCGAGAAACGAAACGTTTATTTGTCAGGACATGTACATGTATTGTTCGAGACAAAAATCATTCGATTCATTTAGGAAATGCAGACCTCAATACACATTGTTACGCTGAAGTCAGTTCCCCAGGCATGCAATGTTACGTCGAATTCGTAGTCTCCCTGACGAAATCAAAGATGAAAAGGCCACCTGCAGTTCTAACTAGTGCGCCTATAAACACGGAGTACAATGCAACAACTGGAAACAAAGTAACTTATGTGTTACGACGAGACGCGCAACTTTCGGCCGACCACTCCGGTAGGCTTTCCGCGGGGACATTCAAAGTCACTAAAAAAATTCCATGTACACTGCTGGTTTTGAGTCTGGCAAATATGTTGGCTAAATTCCCAAGAATCATTGCGCGCAAGAGAGAGAAGGGAACGGCGTCAGAGGAGGCCGGCTTGCGGAGGCTGCCCGCGCTCCCTCCTAGTTTTTTTCTTCCTCTATGCTCTGAACAGGGCATTGTCCCGGCCGGATCGTGCACACCTGCAGGAAACGCGCATTTTTCTGGCAATGGATGATTTAGTGCTATAGACGGTTTCTGCCCCCAGAACGGATGTGGTGGCAGTGGTGAAAAGGTTCTCGATGCAGAGAATGGTAATTTTGTTGTGAAAGGATCCACAACCTTTCTGCCTCCGCAGCGATTTCTGCGGAATTAACGACTGCATGGTGACACATGCGCATCTCCTGCACATCGGACGCGCATGTCGGTCAGGAACCAACGGTGTTCTACGTTCAGAGCACTCCACTCCGCAAGTGAACGAGCAGGAACCCTCCAGGAGACTCATTTGTGTTTTCGTGCCGTTGCAGACGTTTTAACGAGGACGACAATTATCAAGCTCCCTAACAAAGTGCAGCTGATTGCGTCATCGAAGGAACAAATTCCTAATACTTTGGCAAGAACGATGACGAGCTCGTAAGGTTAAAAAACAATTACACTGCGTCGTGCAAGAGTGTCAAGTGTGTCATATATGTTCCGAGCGGCAAAAACACAGATACTACAGGTATGTATGCGTCTAAAGGAAATATGCATGATGGAGTTCGCACCCAGCCTGTAACGCACCAGTTATAGCTGCAATAAGGATTTGTTCGGTGCGTGTTTGCTTTATGTGGGACGGGGCCTGATGGCGATGTATTTTGTCGCTTGTTTTCTTTATGTGCGAAAGGGCCAGATAGCGCAGATACCACTCGCGGCTGTGGGCGCTAAACCGCAATATTGAGCTTGTTTTATCGTGACTGCCGCCTCACTAACATGAAAAAATACGGTGTTTGTTGTAATGCACCGCCGTTCGCAAGCCTCATGACCAGCTCAACCACATCAGCTCGCGAACGGAGGCGCATTATAACAAACGCCGTAATTTTCCTTTCTTGTTAGTCAGGCGGCAGTGGCGATAAAACATGCTAAATATTATGATCTAGCGCACATGGCTGCCATGCGCTACCCGGCCCCTTCGCACATACAGAAAACAAACGCCAAAATACATCGCTATCAGGCCCCGTCACACAGTTGAGAGTATACGCAGTCGGTTGCTGAGGTCGCCCATTCATATCTTGACACTTAGTAGCTTTAATTCAAGCTTCACATCGCTGCTTGTCGCGGCTCGCCGAAGGGAACCTGAAAAACCGCGTCTTGCACCCCGGCACGCCTCGAGAGTGGCAACTGTACGCGGCAGATGTGGTTGGCATCGTTTTACACAGCCTGCGACGCTCACCGTGACGCCAGCCCCTGTGCACTGGAGGCGACGAGAAACGCCGTCGACGCCGTCCAATATGTTTCCATCAGTCGCCGCTGGCACTTGGCGCATGCGCATAGAACTCGCGCAAAAGGCGGATTGTACGCATGCGATGTAGTGGCAGTATAGATGGGATAATGACGAAATCTTGCTGATAACGCACTTATTCTTCTTCGAGATTCTACCATAGATAATTTATTTATTCTATTTATTTTGTACACACTACAGCCCCATCTGGAGCTATAGCAGAAGTGGGGTGGGGGAGTGCATATTTTAAGAAATTACAAATGGAAAAGGAAAAATGTAAGGTAATCATACAGTACAATGTCAACAAACAATCAAACAAACGCAGAAACAAACTAATCATTGGATTCACGTTATAAAGACGGTGATTAACAGTGGCTGATTGCCCTAACAAATTCAAGCAATGGGAGGGAACGATGTGATCCATTTTGTTCCATGCCTCGATCGTACGAGGAGAAAAAACGGTGTTTTAATAGTTTTAATAGTAGTTTACTATCCGTCACACATAAGGTATTTACACAGATAGAAATACAATGATGGGTAAATGTTCAAAAAAACTGGATACAGAAAACTGTCTTCTCGTAGCATGCAAAGCTGGCTGTAATACTAATTTGAGATCATGGTGGCCAATGGGACCATCAATAATCTACAGCCTTTCGTTTATCGATGTTGTGTTTTTATTCCATCCAGAATTTCTAGCCTCAAGCCTCTAGTCTACGGCGGATGAGGTTGAGTGTTCCATCATTTCCCCGATTTCCTGATATCAGGCTTACAAAAGCATCCAGCGGGGGACAGACACGTGCCTAAAAATACGCGCCATAAGCTAATCGTAACTGCGTCGAGATCTTCTGCAGCCACTCGGCATCCTGTTTGGCAACGGGCGCCACTATTTTATGCTGTTCAGTTGGGGCGGCAATACCGTCTACAAAACAATGAGGAGACTTGAACTTCACAGGAATCAACTCTTTATTGGGCTGACTTGCGCCTGCAAAAGAACTGAACAACTCGATTGCGGCGATGCCATCTTTTATAGGATGGCAGATGGAGATTGTCATCATTTAATAAGTGCCTTTTTAATTGTTTCAGTTCTCGAAAAGTACTTTGTTTTAATTTTTTTGTATGATATGGACATTTGCGAACAGATATCACTTGCTGCAGAAACGGTGTGCTCCGCAGGTGTCGTGCAGACAAATTTCGTGTTCGCCATGCCCTACGTATATATTTCGAAACCTCTTTTAAGAGTCCCCTCTCTTCTAAGTGAAGTATGATGCGCTTTTCATTGCTGTAAGAAGATTAACTTTCCGTTCATAATACCTGGAGCGAATGTACTGTTCATAATGTGAGGGGGCCACAGAAGCGCTATTGTAGCACGCGGGCGGCATCAAAAGGTAGCAACTGTTCAGTAAGTACGTAATATGTCAGCCCCATTTAGAGGGAAATACTAATGTAACAAAGTACACAAATAATGCAAGCGTATATAAAAACCACACTCTCTTTGCAGTCTCAGCCAGTCTAATTCAACGCGATTATAGTAGCGAAATTATGTGAAGCCAAGGCTTTGAAAACGTCTACATCGTAACGCCTATTACACTAGATTTTGAAGGAAAAGCGGGGCGTGAATAGGAACAGTGGACTAAAAGTAAACCGCGCGCACTACACCTCCGTAAAACATATATACTACAGAACGTACTACGGACCTCCGTACTACGAAACCTCCGTACTATGAGCGAGAAGAGCCATATCAAGCAATGGCGCCATGTAAGAAAATATAAATTGTGGAAGCGCGATAATGTCATTTCCTCGAAATCATCACTCCAATTTCACAACCCTACAGGCAGAGCTGATCAATACTACAAGTTGCGAAACTTCTCACAGAGCCCATGTATCGAAAAACGGCGGTTTTGATTGGTGAAACTTCGGGTGTACACAAATGGTTGCGTCATCCGCGGCCATTAATGAAACTGAGTCTGAATTGCAAACTTTCAGATGGTTCATAAATGCACCAGCATCGTGGAAAATAAAATTAGTTGAAGACATGCAGCAGCAAATGTTTTTAGCCATACTGTTATTCAGATGGAAAAGAAGAGAGAAAAATGCAACTTCTAAAAGGCAATGACGGCAATTGCAAAAAAGCTTTTATTGACCGCTTCCAGATAGCGCGACAATTCATAAGCACCCGAAAAATGCATATAAAATCTGGTCACTTTTGGAAGCAGAGTTGGCAACTTGTATTATCCAAAAGCTGCGCCCTACAGGTAGACCGCAGTAAATGCTCATAATAATTAGCGTCGTAGTCACGTACACCTTCTAAATGAGTAAGTAGAAAAAAAAAAGAATGCAAGAAATTCTGACACTTAGGACTACTCACATGGGAAAGGCGATAGCAGTACTTTTCCTTGGCTACGTTTCTTCTTCAAAGTTTCTCCCTTGCGATGGCACGTCTGCGTGGATTTATTTGCAGGAAGACCGGCACACGTTCGGAACTTCGAGCTGCTCTGGCATAGTGAAACGTGCCACTTTGGGGAGCACCAACCACAGTTGTCCTTGCACGCCGAACTCGATTCTTCATTTTAATATATCGCCCGCTTCTGCGTAAAAAGTGTCCGCACACTTCTGCCTGCAAGCCTCTGGCAGGAGCATTACATTATTCACAGCCACCACCTCGTCGCCTGCTCCTTAAGAGTAGATACACCGCTCAAAATGAACAGGACGAAACACAGAAACAAGCGGACAAGGCGCTACTGCAACTGAAATTTATTTCGCCAACTCGCCTTTTATGGCAAGGTGCGAGCTAAAAAGAGCGCAAACAAAACAATTGGCTTGACTCTGCGGGGACAAGCTTGTGAAATCAATGTGTATCCTCGAACAGAAGTTCTTTTTCCCTCATCAGCAAAACGGAAGGCGGGCCGATACAATTTTCCTTGCTTTTTCGATTAGACATGCTTCAATGATCTCTCTCGTCTCTTTACCTTTGTGCACTGATAACACGTGCGTAAGAAAACATGGGAGCGCAATGTTTGCACCCTCTGCAATGCGCAGCAAGGAGTCCATTTATAGAGCCTTTTCAGTGCTTTGGAATGAACACAGGCATTAGGCAAGAGGTTGGCTCTGGGCTGATAGCACCGGCAGACATGATGCGATGATAAACGGGGGGTTATGTCAAAAAGCCGTGAGCTGTGATTTTCAGGAGCTTCAAAGGTAACACCCAGAGGTTCGAGGCACTTCCTAAACGCAGAAACAACAGTGGCAGCTGATGTAGAAGAGTCTATATGAGAATCACGTAATACCAGGCAATCGTCAACGTATCTAAAATTTTTTGCCACGCCCACTCCTGCTAGACTGGTACAAAGCCTTCGGTTGCAAAAAGAAAGATGTTGCTCAAAACTGGTGCTAAGCACGAGCAATGCACACACCACTTTTTTTTGTACATAAACGGAGCCACTCCAAAACCTGTGTGTAAGGAGGCGACAAATAAAGCGCTAACAATTCTACCAAAATTTCAACAGTGATGCCAGCTTCGTTTTGAGAGCCTACAATGCCGTAGTTGCCAATCGCAACATCTACACAGATCCGTAATCTTTGTGAGGGGGAGAGTAGTACAGGCCCTAATTGTGCAGTTACAAGCCATTAAAACTGTTATTAGAGTTGTCATTCAAAAAAGTTAACAGCTGGTTACAGTTGTTAATTATGCAAAGATAGTCAATTGTTAAAACGTTTAGTTTTGACTGTAATAAGGGAGCGACCGATTTTGGTCAGCAACCATATTCTGAAACGATGACTCTCAAAGGACACCTCGATATATGCGTTTTTGCGGAAAAATGTAGTTCGAGCTGAGTTTTTTTAGCCGAATCAATACAGGAGTCAAACCTTTATGGCATCTAGGGCCGTGGCATTGTAGTCAGCCTGTGACTTAACACAGAAACCCCCTTCTTTACCTGACGAGTTTGATGACAGCTGGTTATTTCAGGGGTGACTAACAGTGCCATTCAATGCATTGTGATTAGCGCGACATGGTTCCTTAGCGCTGCTCTGCGTGCCTTCTCGCCGTGACATGCATCCAGAAAAGCTTCTGTCAGGCTATTTGGTCCCTTTTGTGTGCTGCGCTAAGTTACAGCCGTCAACTTCGAGGCCGAGCTTGTGTTTCCAGTCTCACACCACTCCCGATACTGTCCATGTCTCACGCATCCAGCAGTGACACGTGCCGTGCACTGGATAAATATCTCCAGGGCCGTGCAAAGAGCAGAGTGAACACTGATAAGCCGACGAACAGTATTTGTGCCTGGCGCGTGCTTGGCGGTCGAATCCATCCCGACAGCCTGTGCTTTGACGTCCTGTGCACCATATACCTGTGCCTTTATTGTGTGTGTTCAACTGCTGTGAAAGCTTTCTAAACCGTAAGATTATAGATGTGGCACTCAGCGCACGCTGCAGCAACAAGGTATGACCACTCGTTGCCTGCAGTTGTCGAAGACGAGCGGATGTGCCCCTCAAATCGCATCATTAGCGGTCCTTCGGACATTACAGGAACGCGTGATTGACGCACTTTTTTTTACATTTGCGTACAGAGTTCGTTTTGATGCATATCAACGAGACGTTTACGATAAAACAACAAAATCCCAAGTGGACATAATCTAATCAAGATTCAGATTTACAGCATGACCCAGATTGCGGAAACTTTCAAGGCGACCGCACTAAATTTATAAAACCAGAACAACAAAAGAATCTTACGTCAGAGTTCATCAAAAGCACAGCGTAACAGTTATTTTGCTTTCGAGTGTGTATTTTTTATCACCTATAGAACTCACCTACAGGAAGTGTCTTTGGGGAACAACGGTTAATAAGAACCACAAAAAATACCTAGAAAAGCATACTTGGCCCTTTCCTTCCGGCTACAGGTGTGCGGGCTTTATGGCTGATAATGCAACATTTATACGGGGAGCTTACGTTTGTTTTCTCGTCCTTCAAGTTTTGTTGTGTTTTGTTCTGACTACGTTGTCAGAGCTATCAGCTTACGTAGGCGGCTAGTGAGATACCTGTTACATTTCTGCCTTTCATTGGAACGTCAGGAAGGCCGGCATGACTTGCGTGAGCCAACTGTTTATGCGAGTTTCTTTGAACGCAAAACAAAAAATCATAACACCAGCAACGCAATTATTCTTCTGTGTTTCAAAGCCAGCACACTGCGTGCATGAGAGAGAGAGAATACGGGAAACTGAATTTAGGGCACACAGCGCAGCATATGGCCCCTCAAAGATTTGGCATCATGCAGTCATACATCAAGTTGTTATGTCTTCAAACGCATTCCATGCGAGAAAATGGACGCAATTGATATGGTGAGTACGTACAATGCATAGCGCAACTTACGGAATATAATCTTTCTTTTTGTGTTGAAAAGCGCTTATTTATGGGAACCAAGAAAGCCAAATAGTGTGGTACCAACTCTAGAGAGAAGGAAGATAAGATTAGGATAATTTCTACACAACATCAGTCCAGCTCATTGTGGAGCCGCAGAGCTCTATCTTGGCGACCTGAATGTGCAAAAGACAAAGTGTGCGCGTGGGAAGAATTGTGCCTCGCTAACACCTCTCGAAATGATAGTGCAGGTCGAAAAGAAAGAAGACAGCCTTTATGCGCCTTCCAAAGTACCTGGAGGATAAGCCCACTCTTATGTGTGGCCACGACGACGAGATGAGCTCGAGCATCTGAACGGGCAATAAGCCTGACGTTCTAGTCTTAGCAGTACGCGATAACAGAACTAAAGGGTGTCGCCGCTGCGCAATAGCAGTGCTAAGCTAAGGAAGCAAACATTGGCCGTTCGACGCCGGAGCCTGAGGTACTAATCTAGCGCAGTCAACTTCAGTGACGCCCGCCGTGCTGTCCTTGTGAGTCATAGCTTCTTGTGTGTGTCTAAATTGCGTGCTGCTTTACGCCAGTGTCATCTTAAAAATGCAAGTCCATGTTCGGGATTTCTGTTTACGATACCCCGTGCAGCGTTCCAATGCCGAAATATACCGGTGGCTTGGACGGTCTACAAAACCATCACTGCACTGTGGATTATATTTCTCGCCACTATTTCACATTTTAGTCTGCGCCCGACAGGTTACTTCAGTTTTGAGGGCCGTCAAGAACAAACGAATAACAGTTACCTGGGCAGAGCAGGGTTTATGGCTGTCTCTTAGAGCAGGCGGGTGAGGAAGGAAAGGTTGTTTGTATTTGCGCAGGTCATTTGTAGATCTCTGAAAGAGAAAAAAATGCGGCTTTGCATCGTTCTTCCAGAACAAACTCCAGTTTACAGAGTGAGGCCTATAGGGCTGCAGAATGACAGCCCCACGCCGTTCGTAGCCCACAAGGTAACTCAGTTAACTGATAATTTACTTCAAAATAGGTTAGGTTCAGTTCACACTCTCCACCAGCGGAACAGATCAGTTCTCGCTCGCGGCGACCTGTTATAACACTCCTGACAGTGTCTCACATTCTAGTTAGAAATTATAACAAGGGGACCGCTTCAAATATGCGAAACACTGCTTTTACTCGGGAGTGGAGGTATCTCGTGTCGAAGAAAACCCGACGTGTGCGGAGATAAAAACGGCAATGTTGACAGTTCTCCTGCAGCACAAGACGCATTTATGGCTGAAAAAAATTTGTTTTCAATTCAGAAATTGTTTTTTCTGTCGTGTCGATTTAAATACGTTAAGTAATTGGCGGGTAGCGACTGGCACTCCGTACAGCTTTAACGAAGCTGTACGGACGTACCTTCGTGACCTAATATTTGGGTTTCAATTCTTCTTATTCAATTATTTCAATTATTCTTATTCGCATTCAGCGGCTCGCTGCAAGGTTTATATATAATAAATATCGCCGTAACCATTCTTCAACAGACCTCTGCCAACAAGCCCAACTACCAATGTTAGAAAGCAGAACCAGGTATGAAAGACTAAAAACTCTTTACCTCATTATTAATGATTATCTAAAAATTAATAAATCAAACTACTTTGAGATCAAAACTAATGAGACATCAAGGCATCGTCATAGTAGGTTCATTTCATTGCCGGCTATAAAAAATAATTGCTTCAAGTTTAGTTATTTCCCGCGAACTTGTAAGGACTGGAACTGTATTCCAGATCCTGCTGTTCGATCATCATCATTATCTGAATTTGTACGCCATTAAGAAAATTTCATCTATGGCACTACCACAGGGGGATGAGGTTCTATTGCTGTTGTGTAGGATGGCTGCTGTTCCGATTTCTGTGTAATTCATTTTTGTTTTGTTTGTGTGGGCATTCAGAGACAATTTTTGATTGACTATTGATTTTCATCGTGTTCTATATTGCTCATTTTTCGTTTTGTATTTTCCACTCCTGTTGCAGCCCCTTATGGTGGCTGACAGTATTAATAAATGAAATGAAATGAAATGGTCTCATCAGATTCGAGGACCATATCACAAATTGTACGGAAGATGGCAGCTCATAGCATAGAGTGGTAATTTGTCATACGAACACAGGTACAATATCAATAGAAAGAGCCGTTTTAGAAATCCCGTACGAATGCAGGTGCTTGGGTGACTCAGGAGTAGCCTGTCAAAATCGGCATCCAAATTGGCCAGAGTTTCCGACTCTCCTCAAACTAATACAGCCCAATTTATAGAAGCTCTTCGTACCACCGTTTTTAGACCGAAAAAAAAAAACGGCAGCTGCTTAACATAGGCTACATCCTTTTATACCAGCGAAATGTTTGCTACTCTTGGTTATTCTGTGTTACTAAGCCAAGATAGACTCACATTGATAACCTACTTTCCAGAGCGTAAGATCCATTGGGCATGGTCAGACACGGTTTGCTGTGTTGTAACTCCCCTATCGCTGTAGGAAATGCAGTCAAGGCACTTGTAACGGCACCCGACTGCTGTCGGCACTGCTTAGAAATTCAGATGTCCACGAGGACAAAGATCTACATAATATTTGTTTTCTTGTCTCCTCAGGATGAGCGCCTCCGATCCTGAGAATAGAGATGATGCCGCAACCGCCACCAGTGGACACAGCGACACTTTCGGGGTGGAAAAGTGCGTGGAGTTGTACGATACTGCCATCGCCCCCATCGCGCCTGCCATCGCAGCCATACTCGACACTTTCCAGCCGGCCTTCCTCGACAAACCTGTCAATGAACCACCAGAAGGGAGTTCTTTTAGGTCCAAAGTGCAGTTCCTGGACGTAGGATGCGGTTCTGGCAGGTAGTGTGGCTCGTTTATTTATGCGGCAAATGCTTCTCCTATTTTCTTTAAAAAAAGCGCTATCTTTTTTTCGGCAAGAATTTGCTCCATTTAAGTTTAGACAGTAATATTCAAGTAACACAGCAGTAATAGATCAAGTTGGCTCTTTTACTGTGTCAAATCACGCGGAACCGAATCCCGGCCGCGCCGGCCGATTTTAGCTGGATGCGAAAAGCAAGGCTCTCATGTGCTGTGCGATTTCGTTGCACGTTAAAGAGCCCCAGGTGGTCGCAATTTCCAGGGCCCTCCATTACGGCCTCTCGCACGAAGGAAAGAAGACACATTACCCTCACCAGTGCAGAACAAATTTCTAAGTGAAACTTGAAATTTCTCCAACCTAAACCTTTTTATTTTACAAAACCCGACGTTTCGGGTCGGGTTTTGTAAAATAGAAAAGTTTTGGTTGGAGAATTTTCAAGTTCACTTAGTTATCAACCCAACCAGACAGGCAAATCTGTCGAAATGTTTAGCTTTCAGAACAAATTTCAAACTTTTTACGTAAAGCCAGACGAAGATTAAAGTCTTTAGATTATCCGAGGTCAACACAACAGGCTGAAATGAAGCTGTTTATCAAAAAAGTCTCCTGCGGACGTAAGCCTTTTGTTAGCTTCGATGTCAAGGCCTGATGCCAGTGGTAACTGACTCAGCGGATGGAGAGCAGAACAGCACGTTCATCCCGGCGTTGTTTCAACACATATAGAGCTTCACCGTAAGCAAAAGATTCTCAGAAAAATTCACGTAAATTTATTGTGCGACTCCGGGGGTAGTTTACTTGAACGGATGTTCTAGGCTCACCTTTTAATATATAACGAAATATTTTTTCTATACCCAGGTAGATATTCCCGGAATATAATAAAATAAATTAATTAAATATTATAATAAATAACATATTAGAAGAAGTTCCGTCAGAAGCTACTGAGTTGCTCTGAATACATAAGCTTTATGGCTAACGATAGACCGAGATGCATGGGAAACATTTATTATAAAGCTTACTGAGCCAAATCTGCAAAAATAGTACCTAGTACTGTGTGTTAACCGCCTTGCTGAAATTGCACTATTTTATTTACGACGTAATGTTCGATCTTTGGTTCGATTATATAATACACTGTTCCACATTCAAGCCCCGGTGAAAGATATTAAGCGCCGCCTGAATTTGGTTTGAGTTTTGGGAACGTGCAAATTATTTTGTTGCGCCTGCCTAGCTTCACCTTTAGAGAGAGAGAGAGAGAGAAAACTTTTAATGAGCATATAATCAGTAAATATTCGCAGGAGCTGGGTGGTCGGTGCCCCTAGTCCAGGGCTCCACTGGCAGCAGCTTTAGATAGAAAAATACGATGCTGTCCCTATTGATCGGTGGACGAAGACGACTGTTTTTTTTTTCTTTCTTTCGGAAGAGGTGGAAAGGCAATATATTTAGTGCCGCAAACAGTAGTTTTACGATGTTCTACGTACAGATGATGACTTCCCGGCCCGTTTCTCGAGGGTGCTGACCCTTTATTGTGGTTACCAGAAGGTCAAACACCGATAGATAATTTGAAATTATCATGCAGAGCCCTGAAATATGAGCTAAAGAATAGCAATCGTAACACGTGCTTGCCAGAATTTTCTTCAGCTTTAAAGGGTGCACAGTAGTCATGAGTTATGTTTTACATAGTTCACATTTGTGAATTAAATAATATAGCTTCTCGTGAAGAGTGATTCCCTAGTATTTTCCATTCTGCTCTTTGAGTACACATATTACCGTGACTCATGTTGAATAAACCTTGCCCCCTTTATCGCGGGATAACAATGAGTTCCGCTCATTATTCCACTCGATGAATATACGATTAGGTAAGTCCTGGTTTTTAACCGAAAAGCGCATTCTGATATGAGCGGTTTTTCAGCGCAAAACGATAGAGACAGCAAACAACAATAGCAGGTGCAGTTGCTGTTTTAAATTAACTTGCAGGAAATTTACACTCACGTAGCACAAAATATTCAACGCAGCGCCGAATACGAGCATAATGTAGAAAAGTGTTATTGATGCTAGAGTCCACGGCAGGACTGCAGATTGGGCGTCTTAAAAATTTCTGTCCTAGCATACTTATAAATGACCGCCAAATACTGGCACATTACTGGTCATGAGAATACACAGAAGCTGTGAAACAAGATACAAATATACTGCTTATCCACCAGAAGCAACATGGCAGCGATATTTGATCGTGCTTCTTGCTTACACTTTGGCTGCTAATCTGCCGGCTTATTCTGGACAAAACTTGTGGTGCTGTGCAACAACGGGTTAACCGTATGTTAACCGTCTATATTGCGAAATTAATTTTTTCAAACAAAGGTATAACAAAGATAATTGCATTTCTGAATTCGCTAATACAATTATAATATTCTACTAATTACTCGCCAAGAATAATTACGCTATATTACATTTAAAAAAATATATTTTAGAGCACTGCTGTTATGCGGTCTTTCAGCGGTTGTACCGCACCGCCATTGGTGTTGTTGCCAGTATAACATGCGTGATAGAGAGTCACCAGGCACGAGCCACAATAACATCAAGGGCCAAAGAGAATTGTACAGATAAGGAGAAAGAATAAGGATCCCAACCTGAGCCAGGCGGCACTCCGAGAGCAAGCAATGAGCGCCCTCTTCGGCGGGAATATCATAACGTGGAAGGCAGGCGGGTGAGCTGAGGCACCTCATGTCTCTATGTAACGGCTGTATTGCGGTTGTTTAAAAATACGCAACCTTAAAGGACATTTTCGGTGTGGAAACCTTAAAAAAAGGGAAAAACTGCTTTCTAACGTGTTATGGAACACGTCGTACAAGACCCTCAATGTTTCTGTGGAAGTGAAGTGTGTGTCACAGGTGAGCGACACCAACACCTACAAGGTAGGTACATCCCTAGGTCAGCACACAATTTCTCAGCACTTTAACGCCATGTAGAGGCTCGGACTGCTAGCCGAAAGAATGCGGGTTTCTCCGCCCGATACTGCCTCAGGTTTTGCATGCTCGACATGGGGATATTTATCGCCTAATTCCCCGTTTCTCACGCATCTGGTTTTGAACTTCATCACATACACGTTCATTTCGCTTGTTAGCATTTAAGTGCAGTTCAGCTCGCTACAAAATTCTAGCTCACGCATTCATGTGCGCACGCGCTGTAACATCGCCGATATCGTCCCCAGAGATGATTCCTAATAACTATTACGCACGAACCACGCCACTCAGGTGTAAAGACTCCGCCCTATTGTTGTCCGCACGTGTACACTTGCGAGCTTGTCTATATGTACTTTTAATTAAACTTGGTTTCAAACTGTGAAATATACAATAACTGCACTTGACGTCAAACCAGACTTAGTCTTTGTAGCAGTGGGCTAAGCCGTGTATGCATTCAACACTGCACAGCTAAAGTTGAGTGCAAGCACATAAGGTAGTGGCTAGTTATTATCTCGATAATTTAGTAACCTTTAGGTTAATGAAGTATGGAAAATATAATTAGCTAACTATGTGTTACATCGCTGGATAGCTACTGACAAGAGCAAGCTAGTCTGACTGCGATGTGCAAATAATTGAAACTGAATTGTAAATTTCTGAATCCGTCTAAATTGTCTAACACGCAGCTTCACACTGACCCATCTGCATCCCCGACTGCCTTCATGGTGTGGCAAGGGACACATTATTCATACTTCAACGTGTTTGCTCGAATCTGAATCAAATACGTTTTCGTTTCTCACCCTATAACCACCTGGGATCATTGTAGTAGTAAGTGTGTGAACTCTGAACTGCAACTTAACTATCCGCAACGTAAGCCATTCTAACAAAATCAAGATATTAAATTAAAAGAAACTACAGGAATTGTTGACTGTGTTACAACAGAGTGAAATCGAGAGATACCGAGCGAATGATTGGATAAGTTAGATTAGGCATGAAACTAAAAACTACTTGGAGTGAGCAGTCAGGGGCCACAGATTTGTTGGGAACCAAACTGTTTAGGTTACTCTAATGATAAAACATGTTCTGATGTGAAACGTGTCTCTCACGCAGTTTCACACTGACCCATCTGCTTCCTCGACTGCCATCCTGGTGTGGGAAACTCGTCGGTGCCGACAACTCGCCGTCGATGCTCACTTTCGCCCGAGAGAACCGTGCGCACCCGAAGATCTCCTACCGAGAACTTGATCTGCTCGCGGATGAAGACGTGGCGAGATTCGTGCGAGCAGAAGGAAGCTTCCAGAGGGTCTACTCGTTCTTGGCGCTGCATTGGATCACCGATCAACGCCACGCCATGAGGAACATCGAGGCGCTCACGGCACCTGGTGGAGAGTGCTTCCTCGTCTTTACAAGCAATCTATTCGTGTTCGATGTGTTCGCCGCAATGCTGAAATCGGCTCGATGGAGCAAGTACTCTGACGTGAGTTTCTGTACTCAAGATGGGTTAGGGGAAGCTTATACAGTGCTATACAAGAACCCGTATGCCATGTGAAATATACGATGAGTTTTGTTCCCAAATTATTTTGCCGTCCGGCCGTAGCAATACATTTAAGTCATGGCAGATTAGTTTTGTGTTCTACAAGGCAGTTGGTGAAAATGCGGAATTGTTTATCATTATTCCAAGGATTATTTATTATGAGGCTAGTTCTAAAAATAATAAATTAAAAAAAAAAAGAAAGCGGTGAACACCTCCGCATCGCCTTCGATTTTATGACGCGAAAGTGTTCATGGCTTTCTTCCGCAGCTCCCCTTTGCGTGCACTTATTCTTGTACAGAAGCTTCCGTGGTCATGCAAGCACCAATTCGTAATTACTCCCACAATCTGAATGGGATAGCATTGCCAGCTACCGCATTTACCAAGCCCTAGATACAAGCGTTCGTGTTTTGGGAGTAGCATACCTCAATAGGTCCACCTGACTTGGTAACTCAAACCATGACATGCGCTCTCATGACATCCCACAAATCAGCGACAATTCCTCGCCAAGCGATCTCCATCCAACTACCATCTGCCAGATAAATGTGAGAGAAACTGACGTCATGACTTTAATCCTGACACCAACAGCATCTGCCTTTCTGCAGAACGGAACCTTTCACGCTGTCTTCTCATTATATACGAAACAGGTACAAGTCACAATTAACGACTATTTTAAAAAAGACGCGGAGACCTAACTTAGTGAATCAAACTGAGGCCTTCTGAAAGTTTCGTGTCGTTGAACGCGGTATTTTGCTCTTTCTCCAATGTAAAAAATTGTTGTGAATTCAAATTAGCTACATTGCCTCAAAGGATAAAAATTTCTTACATTGTATAGATCCACTTCAAAGCAGTTGGCTGCAATGTCGGCTTCGCAAGTACTATTATAAGAGTTGTTCTTTCTGTACGGAAGCTATCACGAAACAAGCTGCTGAAGCAACTCTCGCATTATGTACAGATGTACAGATCCCGCCTGTAATCTCTTCTTCGGAGCGAGTAGCCTTTTAGAGCCAGAAACAAAAAACAGTTTTACTTATACAGTAACTTGGAACAACGATTTCAATCATTTCTATTAATACAATAGCATTAAAGGCTTCGTTCGCCAGAAAATATGCTGTCAGCTTTGTGAGCGAAAAATAAACATGGCGCGGACGGTATATTACATGAGGGCAGCGCACAGGCTTGCTGGCGCTGCAGTTAAGAAGTAAAGTTAGGACCACTGGAAAAGCAAAGATACTAGCCCCAAAAAGGCCGCTTATTTTGGTCGCTTTCAATAAAGGAGAAGACAGTAGAGAGTAGCAAAAGGAAGTAGGCCTAACCAAAGTATTCACCGCACCATGCATCATATACGCTGAGAACACTGTAGGGGGGTGTCCTAAATATGCATTTCGTTGCATCCAGGAAGCAATGAGTAGAAAACGCGGTGGCTAACACATTTCAAAAAAGTCGATTTTAGCTTGTGTAAAATGCTCGAGTTGGAAGTAGCAATAAGGGAACTACAGTCGAAACGCTCATTATTTAGATCAAAAATAAAACCTTAACTCTCCACTTAACTTTCATATTCAAACTGTTCAATACGAACAATGGTGCGAAATGTCCTACTGTGAGCAATATAAGCAGCTTCTGAAGATGTAATGTCACTCATTAGGTAGCGAAACCACTGTACCTTATTCAAGAGTTGTTTTTTTAGCCATTTTAGGAATTTTGTGAATCTGAGTTTGAAGGAGATGGCGTCCTCGTTTCGTAATGACTGTAGTAAACAATTACGGCGTTTTCGCAATTACACAGCTTGGACGTTATTAGTTGAAGGCGCTGGTGGCAGCTTTGTTCGAAACCATGACGCCCATTCATGTGATTTTATTTCGGTAAGAAATGAGTACGCCGCCTATACAGAACTGTCTACTGTTAATCATCATCATCATCATAATCAGCCTGACTATACCCAGTGCAGGGCGAATGTCTCTCGCATATTTCTCCACTTAACCCGGTTCTGTGCTAGCTGCATCCACTTGACCCCTGCGAACTTCTTAACCTCATCCGCCCACCTAATTTTCTGCCGCCCCCTGCTACGCTTTACTTCCCTTGGATGATCCGTTTGTTACCCTACGCGACCATCGGTTATCCTCTCTTCGCACTACATGTCCTGCCCATGTCCATTTCTTCTTCTTGATTTCCACTAGAATGTCAGAAACTTGAGTTATTTCTCTGACCCAATCTGCTCTGCAGGCTTGCCTATTGGTTGCTAACTCCTATACGATTCTATGTCACCAGCATTCTAGTGAGTACAAATGTTTTCGCGATGTCCCAGTATCGGTCTTGTCACTACGCCACGCTTTGGCAGAAAGCGCACTGCGCACGATATATATTTTCATGCTAAAGCCTTACTATATCCATTTCCCATAATTCTGCTTGTCGTTACCATCACTTATATCTGTTATGATGGGACTGAGTTAGGCGTTTTTGAGTCACCGAAGCGGTGAGTGGGACGACGCCAATCCATAACAGATGATGCTGGGAGGCCCTATCCTCGCTTTTCGCTTCTGACGCGCCATTTTCACGTACGCCATTCCGAATAATCTCTATGTGGCGCCAGGTTTTCTCCAATTGTTATCAAAATTCTAGTGCAATTTTTTTTATGCTGCATTCGAAGTAAATAACACGCCATTCACCTCCCATTTAGCTTGGATATGCTAGTCACGCTGAATGCTAGTTTACGACAAAGATTCCAGCTAACGACTTATCTACCCCCAATAGTATGCATTGAAATCAAAGTTTCGGTGATTCCGGCACTAAGTTGCCGCTTGCAGCATGGCAGTCTACGTCCAACATGCAAACGCACGCACCGAATACAGTATTAGTACAAAAAAATTTAACCCATGTCAAAAACGTCACAGCTAATCAGCCCCTCAACTAAGTGGCTTTCGCAGTTCTACAGTAAGCAGTCTTAAGCGAATCAGCCGAATATTATTTTTCTTTTAATGTTTTATATTAAAACCCCATATTAGAGTACTCTTTCCTGCTATAGCAATGCTGTGAATCGATACATTTCTGCTGCTTTTTTCGGACTGAATGTCGGCAATAATTAAGCAAAAATAAAACATAAATATATACACTGTATGGCACAGTATACAGTAGTTTGCTTGAGGCCCACTCGCAAATGTCTTTGGTCACTGAGCACTCGGCACGTCGGGCGGGCCTCGGCACATCGGGTGTATACGACGCACGCACGCACCCACTGTACAAAAGAGTGACGGCCGACGGTGGAGGGCGATCGGCCGTTATCTTCCGGAATAGCACACGCGGAGCATTCGGTCGCAACGCGCACTATCTGGCCAGTTGAAATAGGAGGGTCATTGTGATAAACCCCAGCATTTGCGGTCAACAGAGGCGCGGGATCCCATTTACGGTTGCCTATCGTCCCTCTATAAGGTATGAGAGCACATTTAAGTTTAATAAGGTCACTTTCTTTTACAAGCAATTGAATATTCACACATAGTAGTCTAAATTACACTGCATAATAATAGAGTAAACTAGAAAACGAAAAGGCCACGACGCGAATGTGATAAAAAAAAAACAACTCAGTAAATGACGAGACTAAAACCC
This sequence comes from Amblyomma maculatum, assembly GCF_055883805.1. Classification (NCBI taxonomy): domain Eukaryota; kingdom Metazoa; phylum Arthropoda; class Arachnida; order Ixodida; family Ixodidae; genus Amblyomma; species Amblyomma maculatum. Next base: position 93,229,358 of record NC_139348.1, read on the forward strand.
AACAATGGACAAAACACTGCGATAAAAAGAATTTAATAAAGATAACAAAGCAAGTATTCCAGATACAATAAGTATGGGCAAGGGTTACATAGAAAACGGAGCGTAAAATACTAAGTCAGATAAAGGTTAAACAAAGGGGAAAAGCATATTCGATCCAAAATCTGTGCCAAAAAGGAATTCTCACAGTATTCTTGTTAGTTGAGGCGTCGAAGGCTGGGCAGTACAGATCAGAAGAACGATGCGTTGATCGCGAGTTCGGTAAAACACAAGACGCTTACCCGAGGGGCCTCGAGAGCGTTTTTATACTCTCGGCTGGCTGCGCAGTGCCCGCGTCAAGGACGCGCGGTCGCTGCCCGAAAGTCATGTCGAAGCCTGCTCATAGGAACGGGGAGATACCGTGCGTTTCGCTCTATATGTGAGGCAGGAGATACCGCAAAGTTCGCAGTATAGGTGACGCAGCTTGTTACAGTCATCAAGCCCGCCTATTCGAGGTATACACACGGGATCACGTGTGTTCACTCGCGGACGCGCGCACTGCCCAGCGGCAACTGCCCGCGGTGCAGTTCAGTAGATGTTCGAGGGTTTCTACCGCGCTACAGCCGTCACACGTGTCACTGGTGGCAGGTCTGTGGCTCATCACGAGTTCATTTGTCTTTCTGGGAAAAGAAAGCGCCTGTGAGTTGCAGGGAGAGGTTATACCTCAAGCACCCAGTAAAGCATGTTTTCCACAAAAAGGATTAAAGAGGGAATTGCCCCCTCTACCCCCCCCCCCCCCCCCCCGAATAAAAAAAAGCCGACAGTTAACGGGTTTGTCAACACGTTCTATCCTGTGCAGGCACACATAAGGACAAAATAAAAGAACTATACATGGTTAACGTAAACATGGTGTAACACCTACACATGGTATGAGCATTCACATGAAGTGTTTGAGCTGTCTAGAAACTGGTTACCACCAGCCATAGCGGGTACGCAGCGCCGTGAAGCCGAGTGCCAGCGCACCAGAAGCCGTCAAACCAGAAGGCCCGAAGGCCCGAAGGCTGGCGTTGGAGGAAGGGTCACATGATCAAATATGGCAACGCCGATGCGCTCGCCCCTAAGTGGTCTATAGTCCTTTTCATCGGAAGAGGAGGTCGTCGAAATGCCTCCTTTCTGGACTGCTGCTAACCAGTTCCGCTGCCGCCTCTACCGTGTTGACGCCTAGCGCACACAACAGCCCAGCGAGCAATATGGTGACGCCCAGGAGGCCCTCGTTGCAAAGGTCTATAGGCCGTGCAGGATCGGCGGCGAGAAGCTGCAACGCTCCTTTCAGCGCCACTCCGTACGTGACTGAACGCGAGCAAAGCGAAGCGTGCACCTAATGCACTAACATAAACATAGAGATCAACTTTTCTTGAAACTAACTTCTATGTTTAGGTGCCTCACTTAACTTTTCTCTCCAGATTCTGCTGCCCGTTATTCCCGAGACGAGAGAAATGGAGGACCTTGCGTCTTTGCGCTCTCATCTGGTGAGCGTTGTGCGAGCGACCGAACTACTACCTCTCGCTTGCGAAGTCTTCCGAATCACAGCAAAGAATGGACTGAGCAAGGACAGCGCATTAGGCAAGTGCACATTTCTTCCTGTCGTCGCAGCTATTGAACAGCTCTCTCGCGTGCCGAATTTAGAGCACAGACCACCAATGTCGAGCCGTATGACAGGTTTCATGACAGGCATTGAGTCAAGGGCATATCACCAGTTTAGCAAATAATCGTATGACTGCCTGCGGTACAGATGCGAAGAAATTAACTCCCTGCCCATCATTGTAGTAACCCCTGTTGCTCTTATGCAGATCTTGGATTTCAGCAAAAGATATTAAGTTTTGGCTGAGTTAAACGGCAAGTCCAGGTTTCTTAAAAGTCAATTTGAATTGGAACAGAATAATAAGATACTGCTATAAAATAAAAAAAAAAACAATCGACCATTCTTCAATGTCCAGAAAAATATTTAGTTTTCAAGTATATCTTTCGCTTGCGGCTGGCGGTTGAGCCTGCAAGAGAAATTAAATGGCGCAGCGCTGGTCCTGTTCTTGTTGCTTCAACGTATGTCCCGTTTCTTTTGTGATGGTATTTCTTCACATCACTAGCCACCGATTAGTACGCCCCAAGGTATTATCGATGCCATGCGGAACGTTTTGACAAAGCGTTTGCCAGACACCCACCGGTAAAAATGGGTACAAGCGTTCCCCGGCCCGGCGTCCGGCACTCACAGGGGTGTGCACTTGGAAGAGGCTCCGCAAACCCCGCTGCGCTCCTTCAGGGGCAAAACAGTTTCAAACACTTCAGCCTGCAAAGGTGGTTCGAGTTACCGTGTTTCACGGGATTCAAAACTGAAAACGAGCCGTGTCCTGCCCACGCGAAAACTCAGAAAAGCCTTGAAGTTTCAAGTGCGAAACGCTATAAACCAGCGTGTCGAAAGATGTAAAGGTTCACTGTCACTGACGAAGTTCACTTCTCAGAGAATCACTGCAGTCCTCGGCCAGTCCGGATTCCCGGCTGTCTGACGTCGCGACAAAAAAAAAAAAAGGGTCGCATAATGGACTTTTGACGCGCCAGGAGGAATTATGGTTGTCCGATGGCGGAACGGATCAATGTCACATCGGAGCAACTATTTGGACCATGACCCCTTTTCCCAAGCATTTCACCACAGAAGAGCTGAGCATCAGGCCGGAGGAAGCTTGTGCCCATTTAAAACCGGTGTGTACCCGGCAGCACCAGGGTTCGACCCCAGTACCTCCCGAATGCGAGGCGGATGCTCTATCACAAGGAGTTTTTTACGGAGTTTCTCCCAAGTTTATTTTTTAAAAAAACTAGAAGGTTGCCGAGGGCATTTAGGAATCATTATCAGGATATTTTACCAGACGTCCAAAATGTTCACGGACTATTTCCCATTAAAAATTTAGTTGGTTCGGAGTCAAAGAAATGTGTGTGTTAGCAGAGCGCAAACAAAAAACAATTGGAAAGGGTGCGGCCAAAATCAGTGCTCGCTTCTTCGCGAACCAACGCAGGCGCGCCTTAAAGAATAACCACAGTAAAAAACACGTTCATAATAAACGCCGTATTCGCAGAGTAGCAAAAAAGCCCATACTTTTCACACTCATCACGGGAAGAGCCTCGGCAAGTAATAATGCACTTTGCAACCCTAGCCCCTTCACACGCACATACTGTCTTACCTCGATGACGTCACAAAACAGCTTCTCTCGAGGACGCGAAGATCACTGCATATGTCTGGATAATATAGGCGAAAGGTGTGAAACTCACATTGCTATACTGGTCGCCGTGAGGAAATTCCGTTCACCCCAGCCAGAAGCCCAGCAATAACGAAACTAACAACAATATGAAGCAAACAAACAATAACAATCAATATCAGTTATATAAATAAAAATAAACCAAAAAGTCTAGTTCTCAGGCTACACCCTTCCTTTCATTGCTAGCACAAGTGTCCTGCGCTCGATGCTCCCTAAAACGCCGAATGGGCGCCACTTAAAGGTGGTTTATAAATAGCTATTGAAAGATTACAGTGGATAATAATACCTAAGTGAAACTTGAAATTTCTCCAACCAACAATTTTTATTTTACAAAACCCGACATTTCGGAGCCCGCTCGACTCCTTCTTCAAGGGCTGTGTGCAACTATAGGTAAAGTAATGGTAGAGGGAGAGAAGAGGGGCGTTAGAGAAGGGGGAGGTGTGAAAGAAATGAGAAAGGAGGAGGGGGGATGCACCGACTGTGATGCTAGCTACATTGGCGAAACGAAAAACCTAAGAGAAAGAATACGGCAACACGGGAATGATGTACGAATTTTTTCAAGAGAACGCAACCCTGTAGCTGAACATTCGGAAGATTCCGACCGCAGAATAAATTTTGAAGAAACGTTCATCCTGGAGACAGAGACCAATCACCGGAAAAGACGCCTCCTCGAGTTATGGCACATACAGTCGACCGCACATAGCGTCAGCCGAACAATAGGCAACCGCCCTGCTCTATACTTGCAAGGTCTTTGCTCCCTCCTGGCCACCTCACACAAGAAAAAAAAAAAGTCGCCAGCGTGCACCCCCGCACCTGCGGCACCGTGACTCGTCATAACCCCCCTCCTTCCTTCTCTTTTCTTTCACACCCATCTCACCCCCTCCCCTTTCCCCCCCCCCCCCCCTTCTTCTCCCCTTCGACCATTTCTTTACTTATGGCTGCACGCAGCCCCGTGCCATGCACCCTCGAAGAAGGAGCTGAGCCGGCTCCGAAACGTCGGGCTTTGTAAAATAAAAAAGTCTTGGTTGAAGAAATCACAACTTTCACTCAGTTATCAACACAACCAGGCAGGCAAATCTGTCGAAATGTTTAGCTTTAAATATTTAAATACCACACTCGGTAGGAGGTATCATCTCCTGATGTCCACAAAACGACAAATATATTATCCAGTTATATGCTCCCGTTTAAACTATACTGTTTCCTTGTATGGTTAACAACGACAAGGAATCTAAATTATCTTGCTATACAAAAGCGAGTCTTGCGGGATATCGCGAACTTGGCGCTTTCACAAAGCTGCCGGCATTTATATAGGTCTTAAAGCATATTAGAAATAAGTCAACTCCAGACATACAAACTATATTTGAAAGCATTACGCTAGTGCAAGTTAGATGAAATAGCCTTCGAAATACATGTCGCACTAAGATTAGCACATATAAACCTCGGAAACGAGGCAAGGAAATATCTCGTTACGGAAAAAATTTGATCTTTAGAGATTAGGATGGCGAATTTCTTAATTATTGACCAGCACTCCAATGTCACCCTGTTATTTATCCAAGTCTATGCATCAACCACTACTGCTGAAGAAGCTATGTTGAGAGATTTTATGCTGCCCTGCAATGCCTTCTAGATCGCACTCCATCACCAGACATCCTTTTTCTCATAGGAGACTGGACTGCTAAGGTAGGCAGGGAAGAAATATCCGGGATTACAGGCAAGTTCGGTCTTGGTGAGCCGAATGAAGCTGGACAGAGGAGGTTTGTCAAGAAAACAACCTGACCATAGCGAATACTCATTTTCAACAGCACAAGAGGCGCCTGTACTCATAGACTTCACCAGACGGTCTGTACAGGAATCAGATTGATTATAATATTTGCCGACAGAGATGTCGGCAAATATTATAAGCGCTATACAAGCAGTAAAAACAAGGCCTGGGGCCGATTGTGGCACCGATCATCAGCTTCTTGTTGCCAAACTTAAGCTTCGATTGAGGAAAACGCAGAACACTAGAAGGCTTTTCAGGTATGATCTAGATCAAATTCCATCAGAATATGCTGTGGAAGTCAGGAATTGATTTGAAGAATTAGATTTAGAAGAAAGAGAGCCTGAGGAGATATGGACTGATGTTCGTGAGATTATACAATAAGTTGCTACTAAGGTAGTTCCAAAGCAAACGAAATGCAAGAAACCAAACTGGTTATCTGAAGAGGCTTTGCAAATAGCTGAGGAAAGGAGGATGGCAAAAGTTATGGGGGAAAGAGAAAGATACAAGGTTCTCAATGCCAATTTTCAGAGAATAGCAAGGAGAGATAAGAATACCTTCCTGAACATACAGTGCAATGCAGTTGAGGACAACAACCGATTGAGAAACACAAGAGCTCTGTATAAGACAATCAAAGATATCAAAGGAAGCTTCTGTGCTAAGCTGGGCGTGATAGAAAACAAACGAGGCAAGAACCTCACTGAAGCCTCAGAGATAAAAGAGGTGGCGAGAATACAGAGAAGAACAGTACAAGAAGAAGCCGAATGTGCAAACCCAACATGAGACAGAATTGTGATCACTGATCTCGAGCCGGGCAACATGAATAGTGAAGTTGAATGGGCCTTAGCCAGCCTTGGTAAAAACAAAGCTAGCTGAATTGATGGCTGATGGCATTCCAGCTGAGTTGCTTCAAAACCTTAACGATGGCGCTGTTAACGTTCTGTACGCATTATGTCATTAATTTTGGACAGCCCTGCAGTGGCCACAGGATTGGAGGAGGTGAGTGTATATCCCCATTCCAAAGAAAGGCAATGCCAAATATTGTTGCAACTACCACACAATCGCGCTTATGTCGCGTGCTAGCAAGCTGATGCTGAAAATCCTCCAAGGAAGACTGCAGCAGTATCTGGATCGGAAGCTTCCGGGCGTGCAAGCTAGATTTCGCAAGGGCAGAGGAACTAGAGACTAGATTGCCAACCTTCGCTAGATCATTGAAAAAACAACAGTTCCAGAAACCCATCTACTTCTGCCTTATTGATTATGCGAAAGTATTTGACTGCGTAGATCACAACAGATTGTGACAAGCTTTCCAAGAGAGGGGAGTTCCAATTTACCTCATCTCCTCGGGAACCTGTGTGAAGGACAAGAGACCACAGTCAGAACTGGGCATGGTCTTACTGATTGGTTTTCAAATGAGAAAGGAGTGAGACGAGGCTGCATACTGTCGCCCTGCCTATTTAACCTATATGCTGAGTGCATCATGAGGAAGGCCGGTCTGGACGGGTCTTTAGTTGGAGTGAAGATTGCTGGGAAACGTATCAACAACCTTAGATATGCGGATGATACCAGTTTAATGGCAGAAAGTGAAGTGAAACTCAAGAGACTTGTGACGTGCGTGCAAGACGAGAGTGAGAAGTTTGGGCTTAACCTGAACATCAAAAAGGCAAAAATCGTGGCGTCTTGCCCTATGAAGTCCTGGAACATCCACTAACAAGAAGTTGAAGCCGTGACAGATTTTCTCTTCTTGGGATCCAAGATTACCCCTGAAAGTCACTGCAGCCATGAAATTAGGAGACGTGTGCTTCTGAGAAAGAGCGCCATGACTAGTCTTCACCGCCTAGTAAAGAGCAGGAACATTAGACATGCCAACCAACATCCGCTTAACTCGTGCTATGGTATTTCCAGTTGTGATGTATGGATGCGAGATTTGGACTGTGAAGAAGGCTGACTGTCGAAGAATTGACGCATCTGAATTGTGGTGCTGGCGGAGACTCTTGAGAGTTCCTGGACTGCCAGGAGATCGAATCAGTCGATATTGTCGACCACAAACCCTACTGCTCATTGGAGGGTCACATTCTAAAGTTAAAGCTCAGCTACTTTGGTCATCTGATGAGAAGAGAGGAGTCGCTGGAGAAAGATTTGATGTTGGGAAAGGTTGACGGTCACCGGAGAAGGGGTAGGCAGCGAACGCGGTGGTTAGATGGCATCTTTGAGGCGCTGCATATGAAGTTATGTGAGGTTAGGAAGATATTGAGAGACTGGAAAGCTTGGCGTGATATGGTCCATATAGGGTCACAAAGAGTCGGACAAGACTGAACTGAACTGAACCCCATTATGACAAACATTGTACACTGCTCGCCCTCTTATCAAAAATATCAAAAAATAATAAAATAAATGCTAATTGATATGCATTGAAATACCAAATTTAATTGCTGTCTGGAATATGCTATTTTCTATACTTGAACTGTGGTTAAACTGTTCATTTTTAGCATAACCGCAATACTTGTAAGCATGTCATTTTTTATGTAAAATCTGAATTACTATCTTTTTACTATTTTAATTACTATTTATGTAAAAGTGAGCTTGTCTCACATCAGGTAAATGCTTTCTCCTGATTTTTGTAGCCTGTCGTACGGGTGGCGTGAACCGTGCTGGCAGTGTTGCATGTCACAACGGACAAAGTTTCTCCTTTGCCGGAGATAAATGTAGGTATGTGATATGGAAGGGTAATATAAGAATCACGCTGCTAATACCCTTGCATTGAAGTTACCCCTGTGCCACGCAGGTAGGTTGATGCGGCTTCTTTAGAGTGGTGTTTTAAATATGCCGTCGTAGCCACACTACCGCGTCGTACCCTTAAAAGTGGAGCGTGAGAGCCCTCCATATTTTATCTTCCATTTTAGGCATTCTGTACATATAAATAATTGACGTAATATTAACTAATATTGGCTTTTTAGTGTGTTTCTTCGAGAAATTGTGTGGTCAATACGCAAAATAAGTAAACTACGATATTTTCCCTGTTCATTCATATAGCGCCGGAAAAAAATACCTACTGAAGGGCTTACCAGCTTTCAAGTTTTTCCAATCTGTTTCTCAAAGCTCACACCTACGTAACGTTTTCACGGTCCTTGAAGTGAAACGTCTACTCCGACGCGTCCGTCGCAGCACAGAAATCTGCGAGGATATACATTTCCTGGCGGCTCGCATCCCTCAAACCATTCGAACTGAGCGGGCTACTCAGTTCACAATGTTCTGCAGAATCTGCAGCTTCCCAGGCGAATCTACCCCATAAATGCCACGATTCCTCAGCATAAATGATGCCACCCTTCTTCTCGCAAGAAAGCAGCATCTCTAGTGCCGCACTTGTGCTCTTGTCCATCCGTGTGCGGTAACCTAACCCAGCAGTCGTACCCGCGCAGAGGGTGCGCTTGGTTGGGTCCGAGTTGGAGCCCTCACACCCGCTGTGGATCGAGCATGACCTCAATTTCGATAGCGTGCGGGATAGCCTGTCTGGAACTGCCAGAAAAGTGAGTCAGATACTCACAACTTGCGTGTCTGGCCGGCGCTGAAGCCAACGAGAATTCGGCACCTGACCGCAGTGGGTCTCTCGCCATACCACCCGCCATCTTATAAAGCTCGTACGCAGGGGGTTTCGTCAGCTTTCCTCTTTGACTTTATTTGAACGACCAACCTTTTTTCTTTCATTTTATACCCTTTTAGTTATTTTTACGAATTGATTTGCGCCCTGAAGCAAACAACAACGTTATAAAAAATGCCATGTCAGCTGTCGGCATTCAGGATAATCAATGCATGATCTTACGCTTTTTCTTTTGCAGATTTCTTCTGCTTGATGAACCCAGTATACCCCCTGCTGAATGAAAAAGAAAGAGTGGAGCTTCGTTCGTTCACCGAAGAAGTTCTGCAGTACTTCACTGAGCAGCGCAGAGGAGGAGCTGTTGGACAACACAACATCCTCGTAATACACGCATGCAAGCCCCGAGAGTAAATTGCATATGCGATAAAGGAAACATAAACTTGCTAAAGCCGTACCATCAACTTCACTTTCCGCTATGCGGCATCCATGCATACCCTATAGGAATGTCAGTGCAAACGTACTTAACTTATAATCCGCAGCAGTGGCTTAGTGGTTCTTAGAGAGCAAATATTATTGGGATATCTCATTCGGCTGTCAGGTAGCATATCACGATGGTGCAATGGTTGAGGTGTTCAACTGTTGGCTCAAGTATGCGGGCCCGAATCCCTGCCACGGAGGACACTTTTCGATGGAGGCAACAAGAAAGGTGTATGTGGGCTGTGTCAGTGAACTTTAAACAGAGATTTCTGGAGGTCTTCACTACGATCGTCTCTCTTGGCCCCAGTTGAGTAAGGACGTTAAATCCCCACTTTTGTTCTGATCATGTCAGCGCATATCAAAAGCCCAATATGTGACGCACCGTTCGGAGCGCCCCACAGTGCCTGCCGCAGCTCATGCGCCGTATGAAGCCTTAAGCACTGACGAAATTCAATATAAACATGCGGAGACAATGCCAAGAACTGTTATTGCTTTTTTGAAACTCCTATAATGCAGGGATGCATCTATTTCACAGCATATAATACCATTACCTTTTCTTTTCGCCTTCCACGCCCTTCTTAGGGTCCATATGTTTTGGCCTGAATTGGAAATTCATTCCAGAATAATTTATACCTCGGCTTCACCACAATCATTGCACTCTTGTTGGTGTTGCCTCTGTATTTGGAGCGTAATAAAATGCCCATCGCCACTCACTACATTTTTCTGTCAATGCCAGTGGTTGCAGTCTCTTGTTTCACCAGAATTCGACGCCGGCGTGAACGTTTTGCTAAAAATATTTTCGGTGTCATCTCTGCATCATGTGGAGCACTTACTCACGACACCCAACGTATAGTTCATAATGTGGATTGTGATTGTCGTTTGTGTCCGAAATTCATTCTTTTTTGCACTGAAAAACATTTTTGCGAAAGTCAACCTGAGCTCTGCACTCCTACAAGTGACTACATTCTAAAAAGATTATCGGCAATATTTTCGCTGTCGTATCACTAATTGCAATAAGCATGCCTTCAAAGGCATCTAGCAATCCTCATGCAGGTACGTCGTGAGTCAGGACAGCGTGCGCAAGAACGAGGTTCAGTCGGCAACTGCCGACGGCCGCCTGTATCGAAAATGATTGCATCCTCCTTGCACAAACGTAAACATTTACTCAACTACAATTAGAGGAGCTTAATCTGAAACGAATTATTTCTAAGCCTGCAAGATAAGAACCATCGATTGAGCTAAGTTCTTCATAACGAATTTCTAATCCTTCCAGCCCATGTTTTGGAGAGAAGCTGATTGCCTTTCGGAAGGCCTAACGTAGGCAGTGGCGGGGCGAAATGTATGGCCGAGGTTTACCAGAGCTAAAACTACTGAGTCGAAGTGAAAGCGTTATTTCATTGGGTTTGCTTTGAGTAGGCTAAGTTTAGACATGCGGAGACATGTTTTTGCGACGAATAAATTACCAATAGAGATGGAGACGAGGATCCCTCAACTACTAGAGATAGCAGGCGATGCTCTATCTACCGTCAAACGCTGAGTGGTCATGTAGTGGTTAGACCATGTGTGGTACTATTATTAACCTACATTAATGAACTGTCATCTCTGGCTCATTAAAGGTCAAGTGGCTTGTTAGGTTGACATCGATTAATACGTGGCATACTAAAGCGAAGAGATAAACGCCCGGGATGTGTGAAATTTTTTAAGAAGTGTTTTCTGAAGTGGCAGTGGGCAGTCTAAAACGCCTTTTTCGACTTTGGACAACCCGCATTCAAACCAGCAAGAGAGCATCCCAGCAAGCACTTTCGTGCATGAAGGTCGGATGTATCTCTGCCATTGAGAAGCATCGACATGACGGCGAGAATGATTGTTGGTGCAGTCGCCATAGACGTGTAGAACAAACGCAGAGCTGAAAGGGTATCCATAACCATGTACAAGGCCCTGTGCTCAAGGATGCGCTTTCAGCTCCTTAAATACTGGTTCACTCGAGCGCACCTTGATTCTCAAATTTTATGCACTGGCTGTACGATGTCTCGCATGAATGCGTAAAAGAAATTTATGCAATATAGTTTCCACAAAGTAATTGTAACAACTGAGTCGAAAATTCAGTCCACGAAGAAGTAATAACACAGACCATCAGCACTGTCCTGAGGGGACGGGATGTATGCCACGCGCTGTAGAGAAGCTGCACGGAAGCTCACGCGAGTCGATTCGATTGATCTCTGCTGCGCGTCAGCCACTGAAATAACTGTTTTGGTGGTGAAGTTGTAGAAGGAGCGCGAAAAATGACAACACAAGGCAACCTAAGGAATTAATAATGGCACTGAAGACCTTATCCTTTACTTATACAATGAACATTACTTATATATACCATCGATCCATGACGTAAGTAAGATGTGGTGGCGTTAGCGTCACCAGCAGGAACTACTTGAAACATAACGGAGGTCTAGCAGCTAGAGATATAGAAGCAGACAGCGTTTTAAAAACGGTTTTCTAATTTATACACCGTCTATGAACACCTTTACTGGCGAAAAGTACAACGATGTAAAGATAGGAAACACTGCGTGACTACAGAGTCATTTCAAAGGCTGTGTATTTTACACACGCGTTGATGTCCCCTCTGTTGGAGGCAGCATAACCCACTGAACGCATAGAAGGCAACTTTCTAAGCAAAAACCACCATTGGAGTCGGACGTTTGTGAACAGTTGCCGAGCGCTTGGATGAAAGCTGTCGCAAAGTACTCTATGTGATTTCGAAACTATATTTTTTAACTTTATGATATACGCGTGCTGTAAGCCGCCCCGTAGTGCAAAACATTTTAGGAGATATGTGAACTCCGCATTTAGGCCAAGTGAGTAAGTGTAGTGTGACTTAAAAAGACAAGACTGTTAAACTAACCTTGAACAAAGTTTCACGAGCGTCATCCATCATCCACAGTCCACGACTGAACTGAACTGAACTATTAAGCGAAGACCATCCAAGAATCACTGCCCGGGCATGCCAGCCGCCAGCTGTCAGCCTTGAAATGGGTGGTATACAAAACGAAGAGTACCGCTTCGGCTGGGCCAAGTGGAAATTGGCCGGAGCCAATTAAGCGCGTCTCAAACGAAATAAGTGACATCCTAGCTCTCATGGCAATATGTCAATCTCTTCAGAGATTTTTCCTGATGCTTTGAAGACTGCGCGAGTGACATCATTTCATAAAGGTGGTGCGACCGATCAAACCTCACATTACCGACCAATATCCGTCTTAATTATATTTACAAAGACGTTTAAGTACTTATATTTGAGAGGCTGTGGTCTTTTTTCACTAAACATGATGTGATTTTAAAGTACCAATGCGGCATCCAGAAAACTAAGTCGGCAAAGCAAGCCTTTCACATATTAAAGACAAAATAATAAAGAACATTGAAAAACAAATAGTTATACTTGGACTTTCTCAAATTTAAGAAAAGCCTTCGACTCGATTGATTATTTTATGTTACTATATAAATTAGAAACATGGCGATTCCCGGCGTAGCCGAGGATTTATTCAAAAAGTATTTAACAAATTGAAACCAATTTGTTCGGCTAAATTCTATTTCCTCTGACATTTAGCCTATAACTCGGGGTGTACCTCAGGGTTCATAAATGGGCCCCTTATTGTTAATAATATACGTAAATGACATCGCACAATACTTAACCCACCTTACTTGGTAATGTATGTAGATGACACCAACGCGTTTTTTTTACATCCAATGACAGTTCTGAACTTGCTCTCAGGGTAAATGCAAACTTAAATCGTTTGTGGCAGCGACTTAGCAAAAGTAGCCTAGAACTAAACACAACAAAAACTACATAAATTTTATTCAGGGCTCGTAATGAAAGCATTAGTTGTGACATAAACATATATTAATGGTGCGGAAATTAACCGGGTCAAGGAACAAAAATTCTTGGGAGTGTGGTTTGAAGAACATATATTGTGGAGTTCATATATAAGGGAGTTTTGCATTGACCTCTCTAAATATGTCAGTATCATTAAAAGAATAGCACACCTGATTCCTCTTTCGCTGAAACGACACTTATATAATGTTCTTTTTTACTCGAAAGTTTGTTATAGGGTCTTGGTATGGGGAACAACAACAGCAGCGAACTAGTTAATTATTTTAGGGAAAAGAATCCTTCGTAATTACTGCAATTACCATGGCCGTAACTGATACATTGAAACAGCTCTATTATTCCAGCCTTATTCACTTATTCGCGCTGACAAAATATATTGTAAGAAGCTTCTCAGTATAGTACACAAATACAAATTATTTAACAAAGCATGTATACCCGTAACATCTAGTTACCCTCTACGGCAGAATATGAAACACGTGCCGAAAACAGGAACAAATTACGGGAAGCAGACGTTCATATATAAGTGAACAGAAATATTAAATGAGGTCGGAGAATCGTTAGATTTTAGTGCTTTATTAAAGTGTTTCAAAAAAGAGTGTAATACATAATTACTAGCCGGTGTTGTTTGGATTTCTATTGTTTCATTGTCTATTTCTATTTGTTTCATTGTCTGTTTGTATGTATATATATATTTTTTTTTTTTCAAACTGTATATAAAGTGCCGCGGTCTTATGTCTGCAGTATGACTGTGCAATATGCAATACACACAAGTGTACTGTATACCATTTTTGTTTCTAGGTTTCGTACTTTGCACGGAATGTATACCTTCAGCTATTATGTATATCACCGCTGTTGAAACTGCTTTTGTAGGGGGCTGTGACCTTTGTCAGGTCCTTGGTGCCTTTAGTCCAGCCTCCCCTCTCTGAGACGAGAAATAAAGCTTATTCAGCTCAATGTGCTTCATATCATTGCTTTTGTTCTGGGTATTTGCATTTCTCCATCTGTATCTGTGGTTACTACTTGTCATGTGGTATACATATTCGCCAACAGTTTTCAGGGCTTCACTACTTGTTGCAAACTGGTGTTCGGTTGCGAGGCTGTTTAACGCCAGCTTCGTTTTCAGCATATTAATTTTTTGTGCCCATTTTACCTGTCTACTTTGGCTGTGTAGGACAATAACGATGTTCAACAAGGTTGATGACTGGGCACGTTGGTATGGGTTCATACTTAACCAGCCAAAAGACGAGACACAGAATCAAAGAGGGGACAGGCAAGGCTGGACTATCAACTGAATAATTGATAGTCCAGCCTTGTCCTGTCCCCTCTTTGATTCTGTGTCTCGTCTTTTGGCTGGTTAAGTATGACAATAACGATTCTCGCAATTTGTCCTCTTAGTTACATAATAAGATAATCTCATTAGCGATTTCCAGGTTAATAAGATACTGTTGACCCCTTATTCCTAAACGTTCTCATTCCAAGTCTTTGATTACTTTCTCTAAGCATCGTAGCATTAGCTTTTGCGCTATACCACCTAACCATAATTAACTTTTTTTAAAGCAAGCTGGGAATAATATTGAAGATATCCTGTCACATTGCTTAACGACTTTCTTTATTACGCTTATTACTTTCGTTGTGTAAAAGCACAGAAGTATAGCCTCTGCGCAACCACTGTACCCATCTTCAGTACTCTGAATATGACACCCGTATTTCGCAATGTCTGTATTACTGTATTACTGCTGCGGTTACGGCGGAATTACGTGCTTCCTCGTTATCAATGAATGCCATGTATAAAGGCTGGTTATATTCCCATCATTTTTCTATCAACTGGATGATAGTGTGGATGTGGTCGCTGGTAGACTACCCTTTATTAAAACATTCTTGATCCTTTGATTGATTGAAGGTTAAAGTTGCCATTGTTCTACTGGCGATTTTCTTAGCAAATGCTTTGTACGTAACGACTAGTAAGCTGATCTGTTTATAACTTTTCAAGACTTTATGTCCCCTTTCTTATAAGTAAAATAATGTTAGCGTTCTTCCAAGATTCCGATGCAAGCTGGCCAGTTTTTCAAGCACGATATCCCGACTGTCCTTCAAAAATCTGCAGTTATGTGGTCCTGCCCAGCTCTTTTACCTGTTGAAGCTTCCTAAGCTTTTCTTTTGACTTCGCCCTTCGTTACTAGCGAAACGCGCTCTTGCTCTTCACTACGGCCAATATCATTATTCTTCTGATTACTTCGGCTACTGTATGGTTCTGTGTAGACTTCCTCGGCTGCGTTGATCTTCTAGTTCATAGTAGTAATGATATTTCCCGCTTTGTTTCTTCATGAATGAATCTGAATTTTCCTATACCTATTCTCCTCCTCATCGCGCTCAGGAAGACGTTAACACAGATGATGAGGTCGCTAGCAACTGCCTGTTTTTGTGGTACGAAGAAGAAGAAAGCTTCAAAAAAAACGTGGGGTCACAATATGAAGAAGAAGTAAACAAAAGATTCAGAAAAATGCAAACGATAGTTTTAAAAGAGAGATTATTGAAGCATTCAAGGTGATTTCGGGGGAAGAAGGGGAATGGGTGAGTGTTCCGGCGGTGGCGCTCCACAGCAAGGAGGTGATACTTTTCCGTTTGGTCAATGTCAAAAGACGTTTGGACAATGTGACAAAAAGTTAGACCTAATTTGTCATTATTTTTGTTTTAGTTTCATTTAATTTTTTTCATTCTGAATTTCTTCGCATTTTTTCTGAATCTTTTGTTTACTTCTTCATATTGTAACCCCCCCCCCCCCCCTAGCGAAAAAACCGTATGAGTCACAATAACCTCATACAGATTTCTCATAAAGACTCATACTAACCTCATACAAATCTCATACAATCTCATATATTTCTCATACGTTGAATAATATTTGTTTGAGATTATATGAGAAATATAAGAGATTAGTATGAGAAATCTGTATGAGGTTATTGTGACTCATAGAGTTTTTTCGCTAGGGTTCTTTGTGAAGCTTTCTTCTTCTTCGTACCACAAGAACAGGCACTTGGTAGCGAGCGCATCATCTGTGTTAACGTTTTGGTTTCTCTCGTGCGTGCATTGTTTTTATGTATAACCATGCAGCGCCGGAGGTCGTCGGAGTCGTATAGTCAACTAGCCCGCTCGCAAGTGCTACTAGAGATTCGACTGGCTAAAGAGGCCGCCGAGATCCAAGAGATTTTGGCCAGCATCTGAAGCGGATTCTCACCTGCCCCAAGGCGCCTCTCCTCTAGAGGGGAGGACATTGGTAAATACAATAGGATACACAAAAGCCAAGCTGCGCAAATATTTTGTTGAAATGTGATTTTATGCTTCTGTTTGTAGATTGCTGAATGTTTGCCCAGTTGACATTTTTCTCTTAAATTAGTGCGCACTTTAACTGTTTTCATCTTTGTGCCCTTTAATGTAAAGCTTATTAGTGAGTTTGCATGTGTACTTAATTATTTTATTGAATGTGACTACTGTATTTATTTATTTATTTATTTATTTATTTATTTATTTATTTATTTATTTATTTATTTATTTATTTATTTATTTATTTATTTATTTATTTATTTATTTATTTATTTATTTATTTATTTATTGAACCCTCAGGGCCGGAGGCATTAAAGAGGGGAGTGGTTGCAAACTATAACATAGAAAAAATACAGAAACAAGAACAGTGAGTGTTACAAAATTATTCTGCTATTCATACAATGTTAGCTAAAGCGTTGCGGAAGTGTTGGTTATCAGTGATGTCGGTGATTTCAGCGGGAAGGTTGTTCCATTCGCGTGAAGTACGAGGCACGAAAGACTGAAATGCAGACACAGTGTTAAATGTTTCAATTCTAACCTTGTAGCGATGATCGGTGCGGTGTGATATGTAGTGGGGAGGAGAAATGAGCGCGTTTCGTAGAGCGGAATGATGGTACAATTTATGAAAAAGACTGAGACGAATAATTTTTCGGCGGCATGCTAAAGGTTGTAAGGAGAGGAACGATTTCATGCTGGTTACGCTTGCGCCACGGTTAAAGTTAGACAAAATAAAACGAGCGGCATTATTTTGGACCAATTCAAGCGAAGTAATTAATTTATCGATATGGGGATCCCATATAGCAGCTGCATATTCCAGTTTAGAACGAATTAGTGTTTTGTAAAGCAATAATTTAAGAGATGACGGAGTTTTCATGAAGTTTCGGCGTACGTAGCCCAACATGCGGTTAGCGTTGTTAATAACGTACTCGATATGGTGTGACCAGGTGAGGTCTGCAGAAATGTGGACACCCAAGTATTTGTATGTAGTAACAGACTCTAGGGGTACGTTATTTAGGTAGTATCTGAAGGGGGTGTTAGTGTGTCGGGATATTTTCATAACTTTACATTTGCCAATGTTCAGGTCCATGCGCCAAGCGTCGCACCAAGAAGAAATGTTAGAAAGATCGCTCTGAAGAAGGTTAGCATCGTCAAGGGATTTTATTTCACAAAAAACAACGCAATCGTCAGCGAACAGATGGATGTTAGATTGCACTTCGGAAGGAAGATCATTAATGTAGATGAGAAACAAAAGCGGGCCAATAACTGAGCCTTGAGGCACTCCCGAATAAACATCACTGAAAGGTGAATTATAATTGTTAGCGCAAACTGAGATCGGTTAAGAAGGAAGTATTCAATCCATTTAAGAATATTAGGATCAATGTTCAACTGATTTAGTTTAAAAAGTAATAAGCGGTGACATACCTTGGCGAATGCTTTAGAGAAATCAAGGAAAATGCAATCAGCCTGTGATGCTTTGTCTAAGATAACATGAAGTTTGTTAGTGAAGCAGGCAAGTTGCGTATCACATGAATATGATTTTCGGAAACCGTGTTGTGCGGGTGTGAAGAAGGAATTGGACTCGAGAAAATTAACAAGGTGTGTGAATATTATGTGTTCCAGTAATTTGCAGCATGTGCTGGTAAGAGAGATGGGACGATAATTCGCAGGTAAGGTTCGACTGCCTGACTTGTGCAATGGAACAACCTTCCCGATTTTCCATTGTATGGGCAATGTTGAGGTATCGAGTGATTGCTGAAAAATTCTGGTTAGTATTTCAGAACAGCAGGGAAAGGTGCTAAGCTCACAAACATATCTCTTTAAGGTGGCATGGGATTGTCCAGTTCTCTGACCACAAGTCTCTGAACACAAGGTATCCTCTTCGGGTTGACTCTTAAGCTTAAGGATATAAAGACGGCTATAGGTCATCACATGTGGTCCAACACGTGAAATCAAATTACAATAAATGATTACAAACAAGCATTCATATTTTGCTTACTTCATTACATACTCAACAACACAACAACGTATATGTTGTATTAAAGTAAAACTCTCGGGTATATGCTGGTTCATTAACATTATTCGTCAGTACCTTTTTATCTCCCAACATTACAATTGCATTTTCTTGATTGCCTTATTAGATTCCTTTTCCTCTGCGTAATATGGAGTCCGTTTAGTCGTTTAGGTAAATTTCAATTATAAAAGAAACTCAAAGAAAACAGTACAGTACTGAATTTAACTGGGGTCACTTGCACTGCCATTCGATGAAACGCAACTTGCCGTGTCACTTGCTACTAACTAATCCTGTTGCGGCGGCCGCTTTCCGATGGAGGTAAAAAGCAGCGCGCCCGTGTGCTGTCCGATGTCGGTGAATGCTAAAGAGCCGCAGATGGTCGAAATGTCTGGTGTACGCCACTATTGCGGTTCTCATACCTGAGTCACTTTTACACGTTAAACCTCATGACTGAACCAAACGAAACAAAAGAACACATCCGCTTCAGCTGAATAAAAAACTCTGCTAGGTAATTTGATCATCAGCATTCAGCAACACATCTATAATACTATAAATTTCTTAAGTAAATATTCCTAGAGAAATTATTATTAGGCTCAAAACGTTCCAGAGTATCAAAACAGCGGACATAGCTTCAAATGACGATGTACCAGCGTTCGCCACCATTTCGTCAACATTCCTATCGAAACTTTCGGTTCTCTCATGATACGACTAGACACTTCGCGGAAAACTGCGGCGGACGACTCGGAAAACGTTTCTTTAATTCACTTCCTGTTCTTGCCCATCCTAAAATACCAGTTATTTCTTGCTTTAGCATTAGAACAAGCATCCGGGCCCTTAGGGGATAAACTGTTCGGCGAACATTCTCTGAGCCTTCCAAAAACTGCTCGCCATGAACCAGTTGGCAGGTTGTAAAGCATGGAGAAATCTACCTACCACTTTGAAAGAAAGGTTTGGGTTGGCCTCAAGATGGCTCTAAGGAGAAAAACCTGAGGGTGGCTACCATGGACGGCGTAAGTTCAAATTTGATGAGATCACGATGGGACAATATGTTTTGGTGTTGGCACTCCGTGAAGCAGCGCGACCAGATCTTGTACGCCGCCCCTGGTGCTTTTCTGTAGCGCGGACAGGTGGCGTAACGCAGCCGTCTTGTGTGTCTTGTGTAGAGTGGCTTGATGCAACGCCACTGTTCAGGGTGGAGACAACCTTGCCGACGCAGCCATTTTGAAGCACGCGGGATCCGCTGCTCTGACATGTGTAATTGTGCCGTTCTTGATTTCGGCGCTTCAGAGTGCTTTGACTTGTCTTTTTCATCAGTATCTCATTGCGAGTACTTGCACTCCTAATAGCAATTTGAACATCCAATTGTCGAACACGTAATTGTACGGCTTAATTTTACGGCCTCACGTGACCGAGCTTGTGCGGCTATGGGATTGGAAAATCTGTTGGTATTTAACAGATCCTTTCGCGGGCATGTTCTGCTGCCCTGTGTGGGTGGAAAATGTTGTCTTATATTTGTTTGTTTCACATGGTCTATTTTTTTTTTTAATCTGTCGCTATGTTGACGGCCACGCGTCAGCCACTCGCGACCAGAGGTTGCATTCGCTTTCTTCGCGCGGACTGCTTCAATTTTTTGCGCTCGCAGGGACTGATGTCGGACTGCTTTCTAGAAATTTGAAGGGAAAATGCGAGTTGTTCGGCCATATTTTGCTTACAAGGAGCAATGACCTGTTTACAGGCACACGCTGGTATACACTAAGGATGCCTGTACTTTGAGTCCGTGCATTCGTCTCATGAAAGTTCGCTTGCATCATAGACATGCGTACCGGTTACTCAACTGCGGGTTCCTGTTATATTTTATTCAAGATAATCTCACTGATTAATAAACTGACTAATAAACTATGCATGTGGACCTGCACAAAATTTGAGGTCATCAAAAAAGGGCATCATATCATAAATTATAGATGTTGTTTTCTGAAAATGTAAATCCAAAAAAAAGTAATAAACTTTAAAAACCATAATTGAAAAAAAAAAAATAAAAGATTATAGTTGAAAAAACTGTAATATTATGGATATTCCTGAATTACATTTTCTGCCGACTGGATTGGGTGCTGAACAGTCAAGCTGTTGTAAAAATGCTCGATACCTAGAGGTAGACATATATCTCCTGCAGACAAGTATATAACGAAGCTTATCAACATCGCCCGCCCTAGCAGACAGTAAAGACAGCAAAACCGAAGACGATGTGAATTTGAAAAAGCGTAACTTGTTGATCCAGTTGATGCATGGTACACGAAAACAAAAAAAAAACAGCTGAAACGACGCGTTCATAACGCAAAGAGGCACACCGGATGACGCTGGAAACGCCACTACAACATTCTTTTTCTTGAAATTTTATTTTGCGTTTCCAGCGCGACCCCTGTTTCTCGTATAATGCGTTGTTTCCGCTGGAATTTTTGTTCACTCACAATTCAAATTATTTTTTAGTGTTGAGTGCAGTCGAAAATGGAAAAAATGCTAACTGAACATAAATTACCGAGCCAGAAGGACATATACGTATACCTTCAGTGTACAGTCGGTTGTAACCCTTATAGATAAGATATGAAAGCAACGCGTGAAAATAAATGTAAGCCACAAATTATGTGGCAAACTTAAAGCAACAATTTTGATGTGCGCAGTTTGAAGTAGCATCCGCCATAAAATGTAAAAAAACTTGACTGTGACTTAGCTTGGTTAAGCCTGATGATTGCGAAGCAATATGTCGTACTACTATTGTACCGCTTGTGGTGATGCTTAGCTGTGCTATATTCACCATGGTGATGCTCCGGTTATGTTCGCTGTTATGGCTATGATGACGCTTGACTGTACTCTGTTTAGCTATGGTTTTACATAGCTAAACACACAGACAGAATGACAATGCACACTTGTTTCGCGTTTCATCTTTTATTCAAACCTATAAATACACTGCGGTGGCCCGTAAAGAAATAGCTTTTTGCCTGTACAAAACTATCGGACAAATTCGTACCTTCCTCTCCTGCTCCTGTCGTCGATTCTGCTACCGAAGACATTGACCGCCTTTTCCGCCTAGCTGCTTCTTGCGCTCGTCGCTTGGAAAGCCGTTCTTCTCGCTCTTCTTCTGTCTCTGTGGCTCGCTTTTGCTTCCTCTTTGCAGCCTGCCTAAGCGCTTTGACTGTAGGCGGCATCTCATGGCTTGACTAGAGGAGCGGAGTAAGGCCGTAACTGCCACCGCGCAAGGCGACGGTGAGCCCCCGCTCTTACACAGATGGTATGACATCACGCAGCGCGCAGCGCCACTGGTGAGAGGAGCAGTAGTCAGGCAGTAACTGCCACCGCGCAACGGGACGGCGCGAGTTGAGCCCCGCTCTTACGCAGATAGTATGACGTCACGCAGCGCGCAGCGCCACTAGTGAGAGGAACGGAGTCAGGCCGTAACTGCCACCGCGCAAGGCGACCATGACGTCACACAGCCAAGTCATGCTAAAGGTCAAGCGTGGCTGCAACCGCCGCGCCTTTTGACGGGCTGAGGTGGTAGCTAAAGTAGTATTGCTTCGCAAAAAAAAATTTCAACCACGAATCATCGAGCAAGAAAAACTGGTAACGCTGATGTAGTAATGTATAACAGTTCAAACAAAGCCCTGTACAGCAAGTTGACGTCAGCCATAGTCTAGTTGCCATAATTGTTGTCAGAATCATCAGCCTCGCTTAGTCAGCCTCTGCAGCAAAAGGTTAAGAGGAGTTACTGTCTTCCTCTCCCGCGGGTGTACTTTTGGCACTCTCGCAGGGAATTTGCTCGGCATCTGTTGAGCTGAATAAATAATTAAAAAGTAGTTATTGTTTTCAATCACTAGAAAATGAGGAAGTAATACAGTCATGTACAAGTATTACATCTAAAGTCAAAGAGCACAGGCAAAGCTCTCAACTTAAACAGGCGGTGTCTATATGTCGACCTTTCTCGTGCTCGCCCTCATCAGAGTAGTCCGAGGGAAAAATAAAACGTCAAAAGTGATTTCTGAACCTAGTTTATTGTGATACAAATAAGAACTTTGAAGAAAATTATCCAAACTGCTGAAAATAACGTTTTCATAAAAATGTTGCTGCATATTACTGAGCATCGCATGTTTATAAACAATGCGTATACTACGATAGGTACCGATCCAGAAATTCGAGGAGAAATTCGAGTAGCATAATGCGTGTTGACGGCGTGTTTACTTGTGGTGCATCATGCTTAGGCATTTAGCTCCGCAACATAATAGGAAGCACGGTCGGGAAAGACCGTCACATTTATCAGGTTGCGAACATCTACCTGCAAACATAACGTTGGCTACATCGCTTGCAATTACAACGGCACAATATATACTAATCTAAAGAAATAAGCTAGGAGCCTTGACTTGGAATCCGCCAGACATCGCTACCGAAAAGCATCTTCACTCGACTCTGCATCAGCTAGGACACTACGCACGCAAAAAAGCAATGTTCAAAATGAAATATGGGTTAAACCTGTCCTGCAACTTATCCCGCCGGTATATAAGTTTTCAGTTGCTTACCGCCGATGCCATTTCTATCTTTCCTTCGAGCCCCAGGGGAAATGAAAACAACCTAGTTCTTTACGGGTTCACCCAGCGCACATCAGCCCACACAAACGCTCGTCATTCTCGCTAGGTGGAACTCTTAAGTCACGCGGTCTCAGTCTCCAACAACTACAACTACCAGCAAGTCATCCACAGCCTCGAACAACGCAAGCTTCGCTGCTTCCACCAACTGCGACTTCTCCGCGCGCCCGCCGTGATTCAACATGGCGTCGCAGCACGAAAGAAGCGGCGTGGGGCCGGTCAAAGGAGGCACCATCCTGAACGGCGGCGCTGACATCGAGGCCCCCTAGTCTTGTGGAGTCGCCGTGTTACACCGGTTGCACTACAGGGGTTGAGGGATCATTCCCTTCGCGTAGCCACGGTCGGAAGGCACGTTTGACCTTTAATTACACTAGATGGTTGTGACGTCATACCAGCTGCGAAAGATGGGCTACCAAGTCGAGTCGTTGGGTGGCGACGGTCGGTAGGCTCGGCGAGCCGCGGATGAGATGATGACGGCACTGTGACGTCATACCAGCAGCGAGAGATGGGCTACCAAGTCGAGTCGTCAGGTGGCGGCGGTCGGTGGGCACGGCTCGTGCTGCAGCTGGAGCCGCGCTGTTTCCGAGTGGATGCGCTGTTGTCACCTCTTCTCTCGCAGTTGAGAGGAGGAGGAAAACGATGGGCATATAAATGCTAGCGCTTGCTCAGCTGAGGCCCTCGCTGTGCATCCTGATAAACAGAAAGAAAAGTCACGCCGTCTCGATTAAGCCAGGAAACGACAGCTGGCTAGAGACAAATGAAGAATGGGAACAGCGCCTCGCGCGACGGCGCGCTCAAGATGCAGCCAGACGAGCGCGTCGCGCTTCTCTTGAATCGTCCTCAAGCGGTGACGACTCCGAATGGAATTTAATGGACGCTGTCCATTACATTGCATTCAATACATTAATCACAATATTGTCATTACAAATGTGCCCTGTATTAATCGTACGGTCAACATGGTACACCACAATTGGCTACACTACGAGCTGGACTATAGCGTAGCCATGCTACCATTGCTTTCGCAACCCACCATGCTTAACTAAAGCTAAGCCCCAGCAAATGTTTTAGTGTAGCAACGGGCCTAGGATTTGAAACTTTAGAATGAAGCCTAGTGATTTTACGCTGCTTTGTGTTTTACCCGCTGGGACTAAGAAAATCGGTGAAACGGCAGCGAGAAAACTGCCTTGCGTTCGTTCTGAGCTCGATATCGAAATACAATCTGTGCAGTCTTTCGCTCGTCCACACAACTGCTGCGAACATTTTTAGCCATACAGAATATTTAAGACGGGTGGTTGCTGTCAACGAACTATCTGCTACATTTGCACCTTTGAACGCATTTGAGTAGTGTAATATGCCTACACTGTGAGAATAAGCACTATGCCTGGAGAATGTCATTTGCTCCCGCCACCTGGGATTTTAATTAGCACAGAAATCTGAATGATGCGTCCGCACTTCGCATTTAGTGAAAATACTGCAATCCGCAGCTGTGATCGAACTAGCAGTGTAAAAAGACACCTCCAACGAATATACCTGTGAGCGCCTAGCTAGACCTCAAGTAGACGAAGCGTGTCTTTTCTGCATTTTGATTGCTAGAACAGTATACTTTTAGGTATGCAATTTTATACAGGCTGGAGAGAACGCCCCTATGTTTCCTCTCATCTAGCTCGCCTTTTACCCCGACACTAGCAATATTGAGCAGCTACCATCCTTAAAGAAAGACGAAAACATGAAATGTAAGAACATACGCTAGCCTTGGCAGATATCAGTTGAGAAGAACAGTTTCGAATGTTCCGCTGGTGCATTCCAGGGGTGGCATTGAGCCTTCTTATGTGCAGTTATAAGAAAGCATTGTGAGTTCTGTGACGTCACCTGCTCTACTCACCTTACACTACTCTAGCGGACCTCGGCCGCACTCGACCAGATAGTGCAAATATATGGCGTATGTACCAGGTTAAATGATGGAGAGGCGCAAGAGCAACTTCATTAAGGCGACTATATTGAATGCATATCACAAGTTTTTTCTACTTAGAACTTTATGAAGACGACAATGTTTACTGTACAGCGCGAGAGTATCTTAATCTACTCTTATTGCCTACGTCGACTATATAGGAATCGTGCCTGAGACAAGGAAGCTCATATATACGGAAGGTGGCTCGATTAGCCGCAGTAACCCGATTTGCTTTCTCCAATGTCAAGTCTTGTTGTCGTACTCTGATGACAGGGTATGCCCACGCCATCCGTGAGTCAAGAAGTACTTTCTATTAATGATATTTTTAGGAAAAGTCTCAAACTAGCATACGAAAATTGTGCGAATCACGTACCTATTTAAGCATTGTGGAAGTATTATAACTCTTATGTCATCGTGAGTGAGGTTTTGGAGAATGTCTTGCGCCAACGTAGGTAGCAATGTGTGTTGATAAGTTAGGATATCTTGGGTTTGTCTTGGCAGGAGGGGTTTACGTGCACAAGTATAATAAAACGCTGTTGAACGTCAGCGCTCGTGATGTCTTTTCGTTATTTCGTCTTGATTTTTTCTCTCATCGTGTCCTATGGCACGAAAATGTCCAGAGGGCGCGAACTAACAGAGGCCGAGAGTCGCTGACCAAAATTATACTTGTTGCAACCGTGAAATCTCGCATCTAATGGAACTACTATTATTTTCTAAGAGTTCGGAATTATTTCAAATTATCGGTGAAGATCCAAAGCTCTATTTGTTGCCTGAAATATTTCGTACGCTGATCTCGCCACCTTAAGACTTGGTCCAGAAAATATCTCACTGTGTTTAGTGTACTCGGTTACTACTCCACAAGACGCCATTACAATTCATTCTCTGACGGCAGCGCTTTGATAGAGGCGAAATGCAGAAACAGCCGGTGTGTTGTGCAATGTCGGTGCATAACCAAAATTACTGTCTCTCCCGCAACCTAGGGCAGAAGTAAGCATGAAATATTTACGGGTATAGCGCGTTGGGCCTAACGGATAGGAAGGCAGTGTGGGTCTGCGAAATAATCAAGTTGAAGACATTTCAGTGGAAACAAGAAGATGAAATGAGCATGCGCACGGCTTGCAGCCGTGCCCATGCCCGTAGAGAGGTCAGCCGATGGTCGCTTAGGGTAACAAATTAGATTCCAAAGGAAAGAAAGTGTAGAAGGGTGCGGTAGAAAGTTAGGTTGGCGGATGAGGTAAAGAATTTCGCGTTGGTCAAGTGGATGCAGCTAGCACAGGACAGGGATAATTGGAGCAGTGTGTGAGAGGCCTTCGCCCTGCAGGTGTATAGTCCAGCTGATTATGATGATGATGATGATGATTACGTTGGGTGAAGAGTGTTCAGCTGTCTTGTATAACTCGCAAAAAGATCACTTTCTTTAAGACGTTCTTTGTTTCTTCTTTCACGTCATGGTTCATTTACAGAAAGATATAGACGTCTGCGCGGCCACGAATAGAAGCCGGCCTGGCAAGAATGTAGGATAAGCAGCGTGTTTGAAAGCTCAGCGAGCATCTATAAAAATCCATGTAAATGTGAAACACCAACCGAGTAACCTGATTCTGAATGTCAAGACTGACTTCAAATCGACAGCCGACGCTATGTGGCGTTATACGCTCGAGCGTGTGGCGTCATGGCGCCATCCTTGGGGAGGGCACGGAAGTTTTAGAGAGTGTAGAACTAGTCTATCTTACTCCGTGCTCGGATGTTCACGTTTCAGAGCCAGGATGAAGGGACGTCGGTGTCCGGATGAAGAAAATTTGGTGCTCGTATGAATGGGAATCGGTTCCCGAATGAAGGAAAATTGTATGCTCTCAGTGTTGGCCTGACATCAACTAGAGGTCACCATCCACATCTACAGGGCAGACGCAGCGGACAGGCTCCGCGCACTTGCGCGTGAACACACGCTCTCCTTGTGCAATTCTGGCCAGTTTTTAAACTGCCGCTTAAAATCCCTGCACCCTGACCTGAAACTCCGGCTTCCACCTGGCCTACCCCGACGTGTAGAAAGTATGTTGGGCCGCCTGTGGTTTGGTGTAGCATTTGCAAACTATTATTCTTTTATGAGATGTATGGCAAACAGCCCTGCATGTACAAACTGTGCGTGCGACGAGACTATAGACCACATTCTTTGTGACTGCCCCATATACAGTGAGGATAGACAGTGTCTATGCCGTGCGCTGGAGCGGCTAGATGGAAGCCCATTGACTGAAATTAAGATTTTAGGTCCCTGGCCACGGCGATCGTCTGCGGTGAAGGCCTCCCAGGCACTGCTCCGCTTTATGAAAAGCACAGGCCTAATCAAATGGCTATGATTTTGCTCTTACGTCACGTGATATGACTGTGACGTGATGTGATGTGACATGTCTGTGGTGTGACTGTACTAACTTCACCCATCCTTCTCTTACAACTTTTATATCCACTCACCCCTTTCCCCCAGTGCAGGCTAGCAAACCGGTTTCTTTTAAGGTTTAACCTCCCTGCCTTTCCTCCTTATCTTCTTCCTCCTCCTACAGGTCACCGATTATAGGAGCATAAAGCATATCACGCGTCATATTCGCAGTTGATCTAAGATAACCCAGAGTTTTTCATTCTGGTGTCCCTCATAACACACGTGTCGCATTGGGGCATCAAACCGTGCATTAGCATTGCATATTGTACTCCGGTGACAGTAGCCATTCTGTGTAACAAATTAGGCATTTCTGAAAGATTTTGAGCTCGTACATTCAGAAGGTCAAGACGGGACACTTTTATTTAGAGCTTGGAAGCCTACTGTGTCGCAGACCTTGCAAGCAGCCCTGGCGATAACCGTATACATCTTCTGCCCCTCTAAACACATAAGAATCTCAGGAACACGCATGCAATAAATGCCGAACTCATAACTACACATTCGATTCGATCGCCGAGTTGCAATGTCCTATCTGCTCTGGGCATTGATTGACGCCACAGCTCGAGGCGTGCATGCAACGACGGTACATTAAAAAATCGCACTCAATCTGCCACCTTGGAGGCGAAAAGAAAAGCGCCCGTGTGCTGAGCGATGTCAGTGCACGTTAAAGAACCCCAGGTGGTCGAAATTTCCGGCGTCCTTCACTACGGCGTCTCTCGTAGCCTGAGTCGCTTTGGGACTTTAAACCCCACAAACCAAACCAACCACTCCGCCAAAACGAAATGCGGTTGGGTACAAAACACTTATTAATAATCACATGAAGCCGTGGGCTAGACGTGGTTGAAATTTGCAGGTATATTGCAATAATAGCCAGCACATCCGCTGCACTAGGCAAATAGGTTCCGACAACCGCCCGTCGGCCAGGCCCGCGCCAACACCAAAGTATGCAATTACCGCGGCTGCTTGCAAACCGTGACATGAAGACCTAGTTCAGCCAAACTTGATCGATCATGGTTAACACTAGAACGTGAGCGCTGAGAACGTAACGCCCACATATTGTGGCACACTCAGGTCGCACAAACCACTGAGAAAGAAAGCCTAAAACGGTACCCAAATCCGGCAACGCCTCTCAACTTCGCGCTGCTCGTAATAGGCCCCTGCTCTGCAATGCCCCGTGCCGCTTTGTTTGGCGCATGTGTAATACCTCGTTCTCTGCGCGGCTGCCGGTAATTGATAACACATAAGTCCTTGCTTCGCGACCTGTCCGAAGTAGATGGATTTCTTTCACAACTCTAGCACCTTGTTACCTACCCTAAACTTATTTCCTTTCTGCAGCTGTTGAACATTCATTCAGTTTTCAGCTTACTACCTGTCTACTTCGCTTGTCGGATTTTGTTACCTGCAATTTTCGTTATTTAACAAGACAATGTCATCAAGGAACTACAAATTACTCAGGTATTTTGTATTACCCATTTTATCGCACTGTTACCACTCGTCTCCAAAATACTTTTTCTAAGCAAGCGGTGAATAGAGCGGAGAAATCATATCTACTTGCCTGACCTTCTTCTTTACGGGAATTGTATCAGCTTCTTTAGGGTTGCTTGCAGCCAGTATTGCTTGCAGTCACTACAAACGTCGTTCAGAATTGTCATATATGATTAACCTGCACCTGAATTCGTAAAAGTTGCAGCTGCATGATGGTTGCACCTTATTATATATATATATATATATATATATATATATATATATATATATATATATATATATATATATATATATATATATATATATATATATATATATATATATATATATATATAGCGAAGTATACGCTTCATTAAAGGAAACATTTTTTATTCTTCATTTCACTCGACGTTTCGATCGGAGACCGACTATATATATATATATTGTTACGGGAAACTTACACAGCGGTAAACGCCAGATAACTCTCAGAAGCACACACCACCAGCACAAACCCAGCTTAGCTTGAGCGTCTTCTTCACAACACCACACCAGTGCGTCGTCGTCATCTAGATATTGCGCACCGTAACAATATATATATATATATATATATATATATATATATATATATATATATATATATATATATATATATATATATATATATATATATATGTATGTATGTATTGGTTGGCTTTATATTCGGAATTTTTATCGCACGGTTAACAGTGCACATGTGATATAGTGGCAGTGTATACGTTACAGTCACGCAATCTTTCTGGTAGCATCCTTTTTCTTCGTACTTGTACAGTAGTTAATAGTGTTTAATATCCGCTACACACACGGTATTTACACAGGTCAGAGTACAAAGATGGTTAAGCGTGCTGAAAAGCAGTATGTGAAGAATTGTGTTCACTGTGCCATGCAGAGATATATGTAAGTCTAATGTGAAACGATTCCGACGGATCGACCCATCAGTAATCGACAGGCATTCTTTATCAATGTTGTGTTTTATTCCATTCAGAGTAGCTATCCTACATCTAATACCTCTACCTCTTGTACAGGGCGGATGTGATCGATTGTTGCATCCTTTCCCCTTCTCTTGAAGTCAGGCCTACAAAAACATCCTGCACATGCCAAAAGACTACATGCGAATGCGCGACATGTGGTCGTCCCAACCGTGTCGAGGTCCTCTGCAGCCGCTCGGCATCCTGTTTAGCGAAAGGTGCCGCTCTTTTATATGAACCCGCTTGCTTTGAATGTAGTTGAACAGAACGTCATTACTAATAGGAGGTCCTAACCAACCAATCCTTAAGGCAGGCCAAAGTGCGGTACTAAGATTTGAAACAGCCCCTGAACCTAGTAACAAGAGACTGGCTTCGAACTGCCTCTACAAGGTGAGCACATCATACAATATCTGCGGCGGTTGAGGCCGTCTTTACAACGCGTGGAAGTCTCAAACTTGGCCATGACTGGTTATCACTCAAAAATCTGATTTCAATATTCAGGTTTCTTCGTTTCCCAGCTATCTAAGGACGTTTTAATTTGCCGATTTTGCCGAAATGCTATAAAGCACATTCAAAAGTAAAACGTTTGAGTGTTATAGAACAGAAACTATCAGCACGCCCCTCCACAGACTCGTTGCGTCTACAACTGCTTACTAAAGAGCTCTTATCACAATCAATAAACGGCTGGTCACCTGGAAGGATAAATAGACACCAGCCGAGTCCGGGTTGAGGGTTTGAAAAATGTGCAGAATATAATAAGCATTAATAGGCAGCGACGTAACAAAAGAGAAGGAATATAACTGACATGCGCAAGAATTCCATAAATCATGAGTGCAGGATTGGTGGAACATTGATACAGACACAAGTCATTTCTTTTTTCGCGCTCAAACCATCATCTAAATTGCAAAAAAATAGCCCACCAGCAAACCGTCCAGAAAGCCAAAGCCTTATTTGCGGTTCGTTCCCCATCAGGCCAAAGCCTGATTGGAAGGCACCTAAAATATGTTGGCATCAGGATCGTTCAGCGCCCGTCCCTCATGACGCAGAGATGTCACGTGCTGTTTCCGAGCTATCAATGTACTTGCGAAATTGCTTTAAAGTGAGTTATAGTCCATGAAGGAATCTTACACCTTTCGAGGAATATTTTTGCTTTATAGCGATAGATTCCTGCAGCGCGCCTGAAGTTCGTGGTGCGAATGTTATCTTGTAGTGCATCTACAACTAGCAGATATCTGGGCCTTCTTCAACACTACATCAGCATTGTCATTTCTGGGTCCTTTAAATTACTCATTTATTGGGGGTTGTATCAGTAAGCCTGTCGATGCTATATCCTGTACGTCTGAAGATTAAGGCATCCCATAATTACTCTGAAGTCCACTGATCTCAACTGGGGACGATTTTTCTCTTCTCTGCTTGTTCAATAACTTTAGAGGAAAAGCTTTACTAGTCTCGCTGAGTCAAGGGCATCGGCGCAAGGAAATTTCACCTGAAGTGTGGCACGAAGCCGGTGGCCTTCAATTTTTCTCCTTTGCCCACCAGTTACGTCTTTTTCACACACCAGGCAAACTTTATTAGCACCGGCACATATCTCCACAATTATACCAGACTGCCTGACACAATGTAACACAGCCTCCCACTTCCCTGACTACCATTTCCCTCTGCTGCCTCCGCTGTCCATTTGGCCCGCCTCCTGGGATGTTCCACTTCAAAATTCCCTCGACATCTTCGTTTCGTCTAGACGAGTCAATGGTGCCTTTGAGGTTCGTTGACAGCCATAGAAGAGTTGCTTGCCGGAAGAATTATTCTGCGTTTGCTTGACGTTCGGAGACAGACACGGAGGAGTGAAACCAAAGAAAGCAGTGCCTTAGTATGTTTAAGTGAGCTTAAACTCTAGAAGTTAGGTTACGTTTTATGTGAGTCTAACGTAACCTTGCAACATAAAGTAAATAAACATAACGACTCTTTCGCTTGCAAAGTCAGGCTTAGTCAAGCAAAGGCGCAGTCATTTTTTCGAGTAAGGTTGCCCCCAGGAAGCGAAAACGCTCAGATACTTAAGACTGGTTAGGTCTGAGAATATGAAGCATTACAATGACTGAGCGATGGCTACAACTATGATTCTTAAATATGCGTATTGATTTTACATACTCTGAAGCTTGCAATAATATTGCTAAAGCGCTCAGTAGTTCCAAGTTGCACAAAGTATTTGAGTAATAGTGATGACTCATTGAACGTTACGTAAAAGGAATCTTGACTATATCCCCAACCCGTCGTGATGACGCCATGCCAACTTGGTATCACGGACTGATAGTATCTGCCAGGTCATGCCACCTGCTATACGCGGGCTTGTGAGGAGGACCGCGATGTATATTGCTGAAGATGGTGGGGAAGGCATATATGAAGCTCCATAATATCAAAAAACTGTGCGAACCTGCCTACATGGCCTAAGCGAAGCTCATCTAAATTGGGACCCAAGGGTCCTGGTGGGTTCTATTTCCATCTAAAATGGGCTCACCAAGTTGGCAGCACGAGCTAGCTTTGCCGTAACACGTGATCGCGTGACTTCACGCAAACAGGTGATAAATCAGTGGACTGGTCAACTTTTAGAGCCGTGAACGTGAGAAGGCCTGTGGAGGCAGAGATACAGATATGCAGATATGCCACCTTTCAGCCAACAGCTCGTGTTGCCGTCCAAACATTGCCTGCATGCTCGTGCTTTCATTATCATTTTGCGAACACCGCAGATTTTCCTCATATTGGGATAATAATGTTTTGGTACTACAAATAAACCTGGTTATAAGATGAAAGGCCAGTAACCGTCTCACCTCGGCAGACGCCTCAGCTCTGCAGTTAAGATATAGATGAAGCTAATAGTGACAGAGAATAGAAACAGTTGTGGATAGCCCCTGATAATTTCCACCCCCTGAGGGTATTTTAATGTTCACTGACATCACAGCCCCTTCCTCAGTGCTGAGTAGCAGGTCAGATTTTGATCAATCCGGCCAACCTCCCTGTCAAACCCATCTATCTATCTGACATCACACTGCACACGGCAATTTTTGATGTGTCTTTGCTATAGGAACGCGGCCGCCGCGGTCGGGTCCGAACCCGGACGCTCCCGCTCAATAGCAGAGAGCGGGAGCGTCCCCGCTGTGTCGATGTGACAGATGCCTGTTCGAAATACGATGTCTGGTATTTGGCGTGTGGCCAGGATGCGGTCAGCGTATGTAAAAACAAATGGGTGGTTTTGTTATAGTGAACAAACTAGCCTGGCAAGCAGTTGCCCGTAAGGGCACTTCCCTCACTCAAAGCACTCAAAGGAGGGCACTCAAAGAGCACTCCCCTGTATGCTCCTTTCTCTCTGCGCAGGTCCTGCTTCTTCTACCTAATATAATCAATTCTGAATTCACGTGTGGCATATACGCATCGCTGTTAAGAACACGCTCTATTCTGCGCGTATATCAAGATACGATAAGAGTTGTAAATGAAATTATAGCAATAAGCATCAAGGCACTTTTTGCCATTTATGTGACGTCGGCTCTAGCGCAGAGGGAACATATCGTGTGCAACTATGCAAAGTAATAGGGCAGAATTATACCACGTATGACTACACCTGTACACTTCACGAAAACAGGCCATAGTTCCAATCACTCGCTGATTGGAAAGAATACATTTTGTCACCCCTAACATCTTATTTCCGGGATGGATGGGTTCATCTGCTTTTTTTTAATTTATATACAAACGAAAGTACCAGTGCGGATAGAAGTAAACTGCGATATATATTTCATTCTAAAATTTTTCACACGTTCTATAACTCAAGTTGGCAATCGTACAATGTGCAAACCAGTAGTAGACGCCAATGAACTTTCACTTGAACAAATAATGTTTTCTTATATCTGATACAAAAGGCGTGACTGTAAATTTGAACGAAAAATCTTGCTTCCTCTGTTTATGTCTGCACGTATACGTGTTTCCTACCATTATTGCAAAATCCTTCGACTGGTGTCGAGATTCTGTGCCGTGCCACAAGTTGCCGAAATTCTTATAGCCGCAAATGTTAAGGTGTTGGTTGATTGGTTGGTCGGTTGGTCGGTTCACAGGAAGGGAAAGGCGCTCAATTCTGTTTTCGGTCTTTCCAGGATGAGTGCCTCCGAGGTTAAGAATAGAGTTGGCAGCGCTATTGCTGACGAACGCGGCGACACCTACGGCGTGGCGCAGTGTGTGGAGCTGTACGATGCTGCTCTCGCTCCGGTTGCACCTGCCATTGCAGCCATACTAGATTCGTTCCAGCCAGCCTTCTTCGACCTGGTCATCGATGAAGCGGCTGCGAATAATGGCGCCAGATACCAGCGGCAGTTCCTGGATATTGGCTGTGGTTCTGGCGGGTGATGTGATCAATTTATTACTGTTTTAGTGCTTCTTTTTGCATTCAAAGAAGGGAGTTTCCTTTTTTATCTGAGATATTTTCATGCATTTATTAAGCACGCCCGAGTTGCTTGCATCATTCGTGTGGACGACAAAGAAAAGCATACTCGTACGACGTGGACGAAAACCAAATTCTGATGGAATTGAAGCGTTTTGATTCCAGCTGCTAACTATAAGCTCTAAAAGGGAGCTTTAATTAGGTACTGTCTTACTAATT
Source organism: Amblyomma maculatum (assembly GCF_055883805.1). Lineage (NCBI taxonomy): Eukaryota > Metazoa > Arthropoda > Arachnida > Ixodida > Ixodidae > Amblyomma > Amblyomma maculatum. The sequence continues at coordinate 93,263,784 of NC_139348.1, forward strand.
GTTGTGTTGCATGGCAGGGCTCAGCGGGAACAGCAGTACTTATGCACACAGGAGATAACGGCAGACAGAGTATGTTCAGCCTGATAGTGTTGAAATAGAAGTAGGTCATTACTGTAAGTAAACTTGACTAAAGAACAGCCGCAGGCATTATTAAAAAGTGGTCTTGGTGCAGCATGACGGCTCTAAGTTCGCCTATAGATTTTATATGCTGTTTTTAATTAGTTTTCTTACACGAAGAGCTACAAGATGCTTACTGAGCACTATGTGATGACACTATGCTACCCTAAGGTTTTCTACCTGCTTTTAATTGCTTCTCCAGAACTTGTGAGGGTCGAACTCTGCCATGGTCTGTAAACTATGGCAGGGGTTTGAAGGTTTGTCTAAAGAGTACTCCGAAAGGTTCTGTGCACCCTCCGATGCCAGACGGCGTCTCTTTAGTAGCATTCATGATGGTTACACCTCTGGGTACAATCCGTCTTATGACGCATTCGGTTGGAGGGACGAGAGCAGAGGCGACGAGCAGTACAGAGCAGTACAGTAGTACGCCGAGCGAGGGTGTAACTGTCCTCCCACGGGAACGCTCTCTGCGTGTCTAGAGCAGGTGCGCCACGGCCACGTGGCAGCACTTCTCTCCCCAGCATTCTCCGCCTGCCCCCTGTGGAGGCAGTTGCAACCCGAGGAGAGGCCAACGCTCCGAGTAGAACCGCTTGTTTTCTATGCCTTTGTTCTCACAGCGCGGCGATCTACCTCCTTTGGCCCTTTCGACACCAGCAGCGACCCTGAAACATGCATACAGCACCTGAGCAATGATTTCCGCTCGCCGAACGCCGACGCTTTGCAGCTGGCATTTTGATATGGCTCATTTACATTTGAGCATTCCGTGGAGCGAGCGAGCTAAATCCGCTGCCGCCGACACGCTCCTTCGTTGACACTTCTGAGCCAACATATCACCGCCTTCGCCCCTTCAACTGCGAGCTCCCGTTAACCCTGACCCGACTGCTCGACTGCAGCTACCAATACCACGAAAAGCATAGAGCTGTGCTAAGTGGCGAAGAAAAAACGCGTTGTCATTCCATTGTTCACAAAATCTTGGCACATATGACCCATCTAATGTGGCAACAAGAGCTTCAACGTGCTATTTGCTGGCATAGTAAACAAAAGGGGCGTATTAGCCGCTCATACCAAGAACAACGTCGATCTTAATCCAAATGTTATTCTTCCCCTACTGCATCCTTCCTCACTGCGCTGGTGGCCCGGAGAAAAAGGGACTTCGAAAAAAGGACAACCTAAAAGTTATCGAAGCACCTCAAATTAACTAAAAAAGCTGAAAAAAAATCAATTTCTAGAAAACAAAATACCCCTAACGCGATTTGAAATCACCACCACTGGGTCCCTAGCACTCTGCGTTAACCACTCGGCTACGCCGAGATTTTTTTTTTCTTTATTGCATGAAAAAACTTGCGGAAAAAAATGAAAAACTCCACTGAATTAAACTTCTCCATGTCTGAAGTTACCGGGCTGCTTAATACGAGCCCGCGATAACCCTAGCCCGACAATCCACCATCATCAAAACATCAAAATTCTGGGAGGCAAACAGTTTGGTTCAGTTCAATCCTGTCCGACTCTTCGTGACCCTAAGGACCATATCATGTCATGCTTTCCGGTGTCTCACTATCTTCCTAACATCACATAACTTCCTCTGCAGTGCCTCGAGGATGCCATCTAATCATCGCGTTCGCTGCCTACCCCTTCTCCGGAACCCCTCAACCTTTCCCAAAATGAAATCTTTCTCCAGCGACTCCTCTCTTCTGATCAAATGACCAAAGTAGCTAAGCTTTAACTTTAGAATTTGACCCTCCAATGAGCAGTCAGGATTTATGGTCGACAATATCAACTGTTTTGCTCTTCTGGCAGTCCAAGGAACTCTCAAGAGTCTCCGCCAGCACCAAACTTCAAACGCGTCAATTCTTCGGCGGTCAGCCTTCTTCACAGTCCAACTCTCGCATCATACATTACAACTGAAAAGACCGTAGCACGAGTAATACGGATCTTGATTGTCAGTCTGATGCCTCTGCTCTTTACTAGGCGTCAGGGCTAGCCATGGCTCTCTTTTTCAAAAGTAGGCGTCTCCTAATTTCACGGCTGCAGTCACCTTCCGGAGTAATATTGGAGCCCAAGAAGAGAAAATCTGTCACGGCTTCCACTTCTTGTCCCTTGATGCTCCAGGACTTGATAGGGCAAGACGCCATAATCTGTCTTTTTAATGTCCAATTTAAGCCCAAACTTCTCACTCTCTTCTTGTACACGCATCAGAAGTATCTTGAATTCCACTTCACTTTCTGCCATTAAAGTGATATCATCCGCATATTTAAGGTTGTTAATGGGTTTTCCAGCAATCTTCACCCCAGCTGAAGACGCGTCCAGACCGGCCTTCCTGATGATGCGCTCAGCCTATAGGTTAAATAGGGAGGCAAACAAATACATCTAGATACGGCATCCAGTTTGGAGGTTCTTCACGTGCAGCACACACTTCTCACCAAAGCACACTGCTCCCGAAACACGGATTTGGACGATCTTGGTGGCTCTGCATGCCTTTCCATCATCATGCGGCTTTTCTAAAGGCTGAACAGTTCCATCAACACAAATACATCGTAAGGTGCGACAGAGTTTTTGACAGGAGGCCAAAATCTAATTGTAATAGGTGTAATTTCAATGTCCGTTTTAGGAGTTTTTTGTAGTACATCCCAAAAGAACATAGCATGATGGCACAGAATAAAGCAATGATTATTTGTCTCAGGCACGTTACAGAGAGGGAGGCACGTTACCAGTGCGAAAACATCTCCTAATCATGAAGAATTGTCTTGACAGGCAACGTCGCCGTGTGTAATTTAAAAAAGAACGTTTTTGCAGCGGCCTAAATGCATATTTGTTTAACACCCTTTAGAACAGTGATGTCCAAAAACCCCAAATAAGGCTGGTGATACAACGGTGTAGGGAACAAAGACTCAGTGAGAGCCTGGGTCATCTGCTTTCTCGAGAGACTATACAGGTAATCTACAGAGAAACGCACAGTTGCGCCATGGCTCACCGTCCCAGGTCAACACCGATCGAGGCACGGCGTTTACGGCACAACTAATGCACGACGTATTTGAGCTCAGTCACACAAGCCATCGCAAAATCACTGCCTATCATGCACAGACGAATGGCCTCACGGAAAGGCTCTATTAAACGATCGCCGACATGATTTGAATGGGCATAGACTCCGAGCACAAGACCTGGGACGAGATTCGCCCGTACGTCACATAAGCCTACAGCACTGCCATCCAAGAGACGACGCGTTTTACGCCATTTTGCCTGCTCTACGGACGTGACGTTCAGACGATGCTGGATGCCATGCTTCCATGCTACACTGACGATCATCTCACGCCAGACGCCGAACAGTTTGCACAGCGCGCCGAGGAAGCACGTCACCTTGCCCGCATTCCCATTCAGCAACAGCAGGGCAAGGATACGCGTCGCCGCAACCTCCGTCATCGACGCGTCGCATACCAACCTGGAGAGCAAGTTTGGGTGTGGACACTAGTGCGCCGGCCCGGCTTGTCTGAAAAAGTTATGTCGTGTTACTTTAGACCTTACGAAGTTCTGCACCGTGTTACTGAAGTCACATACGAAGTTCTTCCAGCGGGTACTGTGCAGCCCTCGCGTCGGCAATCACGCTTTCACGCGGTAATGTGCAGTGTACTATGCGCATGTTTTTTTTCGTGTAGTGCACTTTACCCCGCTTCCGTTTCCTATTTGGTTTCTCTGCTGATACTTATGTTTACGCTTGCATCGCCAATCGCTTGGGCTCAGGCTCTGCTTTCTTTTTTTTTTAAGAGGGGGAGTAATGCCCCCTGGTGTTCCCGAGATTGTTATGTGGCGCCTTGAATAAAAAAGATGCTCGCGCTCTGTGCGGAACTCTGGCTGCTGGTACAGCTTAGCACTCTCTTTTAGGCACGTCTAGCCCTATTTTCATTATATATATATATATATATATATATATATATATATATATATATATATATATATATATAATGCCACCTAGCATCATTCCTAAGGAGTGAAGGAAGACGAAGTGTCGCCTGCGCCTGTGCGTCTGTGCTACTTGCTGCCGTTGTGTCTGGGCTAACTCCATGTCATAAAAGCTGTTCCTGGTATCCCGAATCATAGTGTGCGTGACATTCTGGAATAATGTTTCGAAAACAACAACTACGTCGTCCAAGTACACAAGACAGATCTGCCACTTGAGGTCAGGGAGTACGTTGTCCATCATCCTTTGGAATGTAGCTGGGGCTAAGCATAATACAAATGCGAGTACTTCGAATTCATATAGGTCATCTGGAGTTACAAATGCGGTTTTTACTCCGTCTCTTTCGTCAACTTCGATTTGCCAATAGCCGCTTTTTAAATCGATAGATGAAAAATACTTCGCAAGTCGCAACCTTTCCAGTGAATCATCCATGCGCGGCAACGGGTATACATCTTTCTTTGTCAAATTATTCAATTTCCGATAGTCGACGCGAAATCGGAGAGGCCGTCCTTCTTCTTGACCAGGATGGCTAGCGAAGACCAAGGTTCCTCAAACGCCCGTCACACAACATCGAAGCATTACTTATGAAGACGCTCGCCCTATACAACAGCCTTATCGCGTGTCTGCCAAAGAACGGGAAGTGATCCAGACAAAAGTCTGGATCACTTCCCGTTCTTTGGCAGACACGCGATAAGGCTGTTGTATAGGGCGAGCGTCTTCATAAGTAATGCTTCGATGTTGTGTGACGGGCGTTTGAGGAACCTTTGAGTAAGAATCAAAGCAGTACTTTAAGTCCAGTAACAGTTGCTCTAAGGCCCGCCGTTTCTTCTTGAACAAGTGGCAGTTAAAATCAATGTTGCCAAGAGATGGTTCGTTATGTTCGACTGCCGTGGATGCAAAACAGACCGAATCAGACGCAACAGGATCAGCGAAAGCGATAGCGGTTCCCGGAAACAAGTACCGGTGCTCAGTAGCGAAATTTGTGACAAGGAGTGCAGCCCGGCAATAGCAAAGCGACAATAAACTCCGAGCAGCGCAGATGCCTTGAGCAAGCAGGATTAAATGGTTCGCCTCCGCTACAGCTTTGCCGGCACGGAAATCGTCGCAGGTAACTTTGCCGGCACGCAAATCGTCGCAGGTAACTTTCACGAGGACACTGCTTCGTGGCGGCAGCGAGACGATCTCATGGGAAACGCGAAGTTCTGGACCTCTTCTATCATGTTCCGCAGATTGTCCAATCGAAAATAGGACGAATCTATTTCGCAGGTCGATAACTGCTTCGTACTCTCGCAGAAAGTCAATGCTGGGAATAAGGTCGCGTGAACAGTCGCTAAAAACGACGCAACTGACGACGAACGTACATCCGTTAATCTGAATGCGAGCCGTGCACATCTCTTTTGGAGTAACTATATGACCGCCGGCGGTTCCAAGGTACACACCTGGCCAAGCATTGAGCACTTTCCTCCCCACTTGGAGGTTCCCCGTGTGGTTGCGCGCCCCGTTACAGTTACAGCTTTGCTGCAACGAGAAAAACACTCCAGGCTATTCTGTCACAGATGCCGACGCGCTAACTAATGCGTTAGGCCGTTAGGCTGATTTTCACCAATTTGCTTCGCGTTGAGACTGACGCAAGCGTCGCAATTAAAACTTGATTTTTTTTTTTCATTTTCTTAATTTAGAAAAACGTGGTTGAGGCATAAATCCCACATCAAGCACTGTGTTAGATGCATGGAAGATTCAGCTATACGGGAAGCTGTGTTGAGTATCAATTTAAATTAAAAAGATGAGGGCACATTATCAGCTACTGTTCATCATCATCATCATCATTTATTGTCCCTCAGGGGCCCTAGGTCGGGCATTACATAGGGGGGAGGGGGTAACGAGCAAAGCGAGTAAGTGGTCATATGATTATACAGTGAAATGAAGAGCAAAGAGGCAAGGTAGCATTATACATTTCTATGTAACCGCAAGTATTGACAGGACAAGACGAAAAGAACACCCATTTGAAGCGTGATACATTCAATAAAAATTTATATATGCACAATTAAAAAAAAATGCATATATGCAGATGTGAATAATGCAGATATGGATCAATTTCGTTTTCGCTTTGTGCTCGAAGAGCATGCTGCGACCAAGACAAATGCACCTGCGTGCTAGCACGTTTAACTCAAACAACCTGTACAGTACAATCAACTTAGAAGAATTGTGTTTTGCTTTTATTTTTGCATCATACTATTCCTTGCAAAACAATGATGGTTTTTTCTTATGATGTCTTAAGGCACGAACGGCAAGAAAAGCCCACTACTTAATGAGGATAAAACATATGCAGCATCAAACATGAAGTTCGAAGCAGTTTTTTTTTTTCATTTTGTAGTGTAGACTTCAATGGTTAAGTAAAAGTGAAAAATGATGCGGTATCTCACTAGCCGTTTACTACGAAAGGAAGATTATGCCCCTCAAAAGACTTTTGTGAAAAGGTCTTGCATGACTGCTGGAAATATGATGAGAAATATTCGACACAAACAGCTCGTGGCAAAAAACCGATAGAATGATATAGTCAAAACTGCCGCCTTATTCACACTTTAGCTCGTTTGCTGGAATCCTTTATTTAACTTGAAAACTACAACAACATGGGATCATTGTAAGAGCAGGTGTGAAAACTCTGAACTGCAACTTCACTGCAGCGACGTAATCTATCCTAATAAAATCACCATATTAGATTTAAAAATTACAGAAAATGTTTTTTGTTAGACAGGAGCGTAATCGAGAGATACCGAGCGAATAACAGCATGATCCGCTTAGGCGCGGAATTGAAAAGCGATTGGAGTGAGCAAACAGGGCTCTTGGAGTTCGGTGGAGTATAAACACTGTTTAGATTACTCTAAAGATAAAACAGGTTCTGATGCGAAAAGTGTCTCTCACGCAGTTTTACACTGAAACATCTGCTTCCACGACTGCCTTCATGGTGTGGGAAGCTCGTGGCCGCGGACAACTCCCCGTCGATGCTGACGTTCGCCCGAGAGAACCGTTCGCACCCAAAGGTCCACTACCGAGAACTCGACCTGCTCGTGGATGAAGACGTGGCGAGATTCGTGCGAGCACAAGGAAGCTTCCAGAGAGTCTACTCGTTCCTGGCGCTGCATTGGATCACCGACCACCGCCATGCTATGAGGAACATCGAGGCGCTCTTGGCCCCGGGCGGAGAATGCTTCCTCCTCTTCTCTAGCAACATGCTCGTGTTTGACGTGTTCGCCGCTATGGCTAAATCTTCTCGTTGGAGCAAGTATTCTGACGTGAGTGTCTCCCGGAAGCGGCTGCGGTGAGGAGGGGGAGGGGGGGGGGATAAATGCTCGAATTGAGCGGTTATTACTTCATTCAAAAAGCGGAGTCTTGAGGACTTAAATGTTTTTGTCTTTCATGGACAAAGGTTTTCGGTCGTTCTGCGAAGTAAACGCGGTAACCACAAGCCACTTTTTTGTAATTAAGAGAGCCTGCGAATACTACAGAACCATTGTACTTGCTTTGGCAGTTACTGCTGCAGGCAGGTTGCATTCCAAAAATACTCTAAGAAGGCAGTTTTATTAGCATAAAAGCTCGTGTTACATATGTGGTTTATTTGTATATGATGATATAAATGGCAGAACGTGTGCTTTCCGTGTCGTTATTCCTTTATTGGTTTCTTTATCTTAATTCCCTGGGCACCTTTTGGCCACAGATGAGCGGAAAGAAATACAATTATCCGCGTAATATTGAAGCCTTTGATAATTACACAAGTTGCCTTCTTGATAAAGCGGTGATCACCGATAAGTGCGGCGATGGAGATAAGTTTATGCTCCTGAGAGTTCACGGTGCAAATAATGATAAGTACTTTATATAAACTGAGCTGAATGGTAGACGTAAATGTAATGCAGAAGGCTAAAATAATGTTCAAGAACCTAAACGACGCAAGCAGTTTACGGTAGGTAGCGAAACACTAGGAAAAGTAACACAAATCTGCCTTCTTAGCGCAACGAGTAGCTGCCTATTTGGTCTACGAAAGGAAAGGGGAATACCTAGAATTACAACAAGGTAAATAGAACGTGGTATCCAGTATCGGGAGTTCTCGATAAATACTCAAAAGAAACGTTCATAACAACTGCATTTTTCCGGCACCCACCTAAGAAACAGAAACATGGAGTCTCGTAAACAGGGTTTAACTTAATTTAACAGCTGCCTCCCCCCTCATAGCGAGGCACAGGAAGAAACGTAATGGCTGTAATTTTAAGAGCGAATAAAAGAACACGGCAAGTCAGAGAACAAACGCAAGTTAATTACATCCTCACCAACCTCAGGAAGAATAAATGGCAATGACCACGAAATTTAATGCTATCGAATGTTAACCGATGATCGGTAAGTGTGATTGATCGGCTCCCACGAAAAGGCAAAAATAGCAGGGGTGGCAGATAGAGAGGTGGCAGATTAGATTAGGAAGTCAACGGGGATGCATTGGTCGCCGCTGTCCAAGGCAGGTTTTATATGGACGGTTTAGAAGAGTACATTGCCCTAAAGCGTGCAGAGCCAGCCTAATTATTATGGCGATGCTCATCGTTAAATACTTTATTTTCCACTTAGGCAAATGATTGTGTGGAATTGGAATCTACCCAGGCCATTCTACGGCAGTATTAGTCCTCAAAACTACAGCGATACCTGTTAAGCACGCGTTTTTGGTTATTGTGTGACTGCCTTTCAGTATTTGCAGCTGGGTTAGCATCGTTCGTGACCTACGAGAGACAGCATTCATTCTATAAAATATCCCGGGCAAATAGTTGTAGCGTTATGAACAGTACTACTTGTGTTAGCACTTTATACATATAGTAGCTATAGTAGCCAGAGTATTGAGAGGATGGTTAAGTCTGCAGCAGCAGAATTTAGTCGAAGCACGAGTTATGCAGGTAATTAAAAAGGGTAGTCTGTAAATATAGAGACATGATATCGTTGGCAAATTGTGCGCCGCTATATATCTATAAACATATATACCTGGAGAGCCGTCGCCCGTTCTCGCGTTACGCACCAGCAAGCGTGAGATTGTTCGCATATTTAAAGTTTACCAAATTTCAATTGTCGTCTTGAAGGGGCTTTTTCAGGCTAGAGCGCAATACCCTGTAGGTGAAAACCAGATTCTATTCTTAATTCTTCCTTGAAAATGATGGGTACATATTAGCACGTACGTGATTTCTCTCAATGAGCGGTTAGCCGATCAGATGTCAACGGCACCGCGTCTGTCTTTAGATGCAAGATGTTCAACACCCTCCAACCTTATTATTTGCTTAAACACGTGGGTTGCCCTACCATGCCCTAAAGCATGGTCAAAGCACGGCTGTCAATTCCTGGGGCAGTACAGGCTAAACAATCTTTTGAGGAGAAGCTCCAACTATGCTTACTGCAGTTTTTAAAAATGTAACAATACATTCTTACCAGTGGCCATGAATCGAACAAGGGCAGAAATTTTACCATTTTCGCTGCACCAGTTCTTAATTCGGTCCTATTTTGAAATGTAGCTAGCAGATTTCCTTTTGGGAAATGGCTAAGTCCCCCCTGAATACCTAGTCCAACTCCCTCACATGGGTACAACATCCGTTTCGGAGAATCCTCGCACGTGACTCAACATTAATGACGTGCAACGCGCAGGTAATGTAGTGCACGAAGCCCACGCATGCGCTTTCAAGAAACATGTGTTGCATGGTTTAAGCGCCGCGCTTCTTGACTTTTCTGCAGATGTTGCTCCGCGTACTTCCGGAGACAAGGGACATGGAGGACGTCGCTACTTTGCGCTCTCATCTCGTAAACGTCGTACGAGCGACAAAATTACTTCCGCTGGCTTGTGAAGTCTTCCGTATAACTGCAGGCCATGGACTTAGCCAGGATATGGCTCTTGGCAAGAACCCTTTTCTACTACCGCGAGAGTTGTTATATACGAAATTGTACGGCGGAGATTTAGAGCGTAGATCGGCCGTATCTTGTTATCTAGCTGGTCACACAACGGCTACAGATTAAGCTTCATGTGAGCATGTTACTTGTCACGTTGTTAGTGCTAGGCAGATGACACTGTGCGCGTGAGATCGTTGTAGTTACCTATGTTGGGACTGAGCCTGAGCTATATATAAGTGTTGGGTATCATCAGCCACCCTTCGCTAATTACAGCAGATTAAGAAGTTACGTTCTGCAATACAATCGCTAGCAAGGTAGCTTTTGTAGGCGCGGTTTGATTCTTAGCAAATCCGCGCTTGCGTAACGGGTCCAAAGTCCATCTGTTAATGAACGTTGAGTTCACTGAGAAATTCCCATTCTCGCAGAAAAGGCAAACATAGATTCACCTCCTAAAACAAAATAACTGCCACTACATGTCTCCTCCAGTCCAGGTTCTCTGCCATCATTAGATGCTGAGTAACTCTGTATAGGTTCTTTTGCACTGTTTGTAACGTCTAAAAAAAAAATTATTTAAGCATTTGTCAAGAAAACACTGCTATACATTTTTGATGTGCCACTTTCTAATCCCACGAACGTCCACCCTTCCGTTCCATTGAAGGCTTTATTCATTCAGTCATTTATTTGCAATGCCAGTGAAAAATAAATAAATCAGTGAACACCAGTACCGCCAAATAAGATGACGCCATCTGTTGGCACCCTATAAAATCACCTAACATGCTCATGCATCTTGTTTCCAGACTTTATCAGCATCTTGAACCCAGTCTACCCTTTACTGAACAAGGAAGAAAAGGCGGAACTGCGTTCCTTCACCGAAGACTTCGTGAAAAATTTCAGGAAGAAGCCCGGCGGAAGAGCATTGGGGGAACACTACGTTCTCGTAATCCACGCTAGCAAGCCTCTACAATAAGAGGTGCTTACTGAAGGAAATGTCTTATTAAAACCGTTTTAAATTCATTCTCAGCTATGCAGCATCTGTGTGCGCACTATCAGGCGGGTCATCAAGCGCCTGCCTGTTCCATATATTCACACATGCTCACGTGTGTTCGCTCGCGGACGCGCGCACTGCTCGGCGGCCACAAGAGCACAGCTACGTTGTCCGGGATTACCCCCTGCGCTCTGTAAGCCGCCAGCAACTCACGTCGCAGTTCGGCTAACGCGGCGCAATGCAGTAGAAGGTGTTCCGAGATTTTCTACTGCACCACAGCCGTCAAACACGTCCCTGGTGGAAAGTCCGTGGCGCATCCGGCGTTCCCCAGGCCGCACACATCAAGTGTGATTCGGGATTCTAGGGTCTCGGAGGCTATAGCTCCCATCTCAATCTTCTTTCTCAAACGCGTCTCACAAGTTGGCAGCTCTTGCCATCGCTTGCCATCTCGGACATCTCAGGTCCCCTCGTGACGTACACAGTCAGAGATCAATGCATGACTGACCCTGTCATCTGTGAACTTGCACGAGCCATAGGCACTTAATTGTTCTCTCCCGACGCCGACAACGTCGACCAAAGCATTTTACTGCGAATGAACACTTTATCGCTCTAGCGCCAAAAGTGTATAATGCTGCAAAAGAACGTTACCCCCGTAAAATCCCGAAACGCAGAAACTATCCGAAAAAAAGTTACCAACAATAACGGTACTAGGCAATGCGACATTTGAACGCAGCTGTTTGGATATTTTACTCGTGCGATATGCTGTGGTGAAACCTTTTAGCGAGACATGCTTTTATACATGTGCAGGAAAAGGCTGCTCTATATGTTCCCACATTGTCATGCTCCAACTGACTCTTAAATATTTCCCAGTTTCTTGTTATTGTTATAAAGAAAAGACCTGCATGGCCCAGTCCAACGCCGACGTCCTCTCCTCGAGCGGCGCGCAGGCTACATTGCACATCTCTCTACAGGCATATTTCGGAGCTACTAAATTGGGCGGTACTTTTGCACCGTCTTTGACATTATGTTGTTAACTGGTTAGCGCCTCCCAACTGCGGCTCTTCTTTTTTTAAGTCCACGTTAGCGTACTAGATAGATTTTGTTGCGCGCTTATAATTAATATTGTGCACCCTATTACTTTACAACTATGTACCATAGAGTCGTGATCTGCTACAAGTGAAAAACCGGCGGAACCAAATATGAAACGCCGCTTTAAACAAGCCACACAAACGTCCTTGTGGGGCTCAGGTGCTCTAAGCTTGAGTACAGATCGCTTCTCATACCTCATCTTCGAATTTAAGACAAGGCGGCAGCCTTCAAATTGTATAGCAATATCTACCGTCTCGATGCTAGCAATCCACGCCATTCGCAAACTCTTGTATTCCACAATCACGAGCGCTCAATGTAGGGGCATTTGGTGCGGCCCGCCGGGTCACGTCTCAATATCTTATAGAAAGGGCGTGATAGGAGAGGTCACAGTTTACGTCGGCATTCTCCGCGGGGGCGCCACTTCTCTGGGAGTAGCGTATCTGCGACGAATTACCGTCGGTGCCGGTAGATGGATGGTCAGATGCCGCTGAAGTGGTGCGTCCGTAGCTTTGTCATCTGTATTCGTTTAACTACTCTACCTGGCCTCCATAGTTCAGGTATAGTTCTACGCCCTTGTGCGATTGCTGCATGTTTCAACAGCGTCCTGTGCGCATGCGGCACCATACCACAAGACTTCAATGCAACATCAAAGCATAGAAAGATAGGATAATACATAGCCATAATTGCCCATGAGAATCACAACGTCGGGTAGGGCGGTTCGAAAACTTGGGAGCGCACTTGAGCTCCGGCTCAAGTGCGCTTACCTCCGGCTCAAACTCACATCATACTCCTAAGAGTACGACGTGAGAGTGTTATTGGCTCTCGCCTGCGGCCTGCCTCGCAGATTCTTGCTCGCAGGGATGCACTCCTCAACTTGCCTTATCAACGTATTTTCTTAACGCGTACCTCTGTTATGTCACATTTACACATTAGGATAGAGCAACATGCTACTGCATTGTTTGATACACTCGCCGACAATGATGTCAAGTGGTGTTACAAACAAGCTATTCGAACGGGCCTGCGTGGTCTAGGATAAGCGTGTCTGACATGGAATCCAAGAGTCCCAAGGCATTGTTGCACTGTCATCTCACCGTCAAGCGTCGGAATAGTGACACTAGTTAGTAGATCCTGCCAACTTCGCCATCTCAAGTGGTGTTGTAGCGCCACACAGCCCACTGGCCAATCAGTGCCATAACATACGGCACCTGCCAGCTGCCACCTAGTGTTACGGCGGCTACAAGCAGCAGAGAAACTAAAGGTTCATCATCTGCCTATGTTCCCGTCACCTATGTTTCCAAAATATCTACATTACATGCGTCGTAAAAGCATTGCAAAGAGAAAACTGAAGTCACCGAATGAACGCTCTGCTGATGGTACGCCTCGAATATTTTAAGTTGCAGCTCTATCGAGAGAGCCGAAATATCGGTAATGGGCACCTGATATAGGAAGAATGAAGGAAGCCTGTTTAAGGAAACTTGCATACATCTTTGTTAGCAACGCTCTAAACTTTCTGGAGTTTACACGAAGCGTAATGGTAATAGAAAATCTATTCTGGCCTTTATTCCCTGTTGCATACAATGCCTAAACTTATTTGTGAGAGAAGACTGCGCCACAGCATGGACCTCTGCAAAGTATCTTTGAAGAAGCTAATACGGCTTCTTCAGACGAAATGACTGAACTACAAACGAAATGAGTGCATTAACTGCCATACATCGTAAAATGCGTGTGAGGATGAGCCATATGTGAAAGTACTGGAAGAGGCGCCAATTATCTTATTACCAGTTGCTCGTTTTCTATATTTGATTTATAGCAAATCTTTAGAAGATGACACCTTGCCGGATGATGTCAGTACACGTTAAAGAACTCCAGGTGGTCGAAATTTCCGGAGTCCTCCACTACGGCGTTTCTCATAGCCTGAGTCGCTTTGGGAAGGTAAACCCCACAAACCAAACCAAATTATTATTATTATTATTATTATTATTATTATTATTATTATTATTATTATTATTATTATTATTATTATTATTATTATTATTATTATTATTATTATTATTGGATGACTGGAAAATTTCACATGTTGTTCCTGTTCACAAGGGTGGTCCCGAAAACGATGCCAGTAAATATAGACCCATACCATTAACATAAATAGCATGTGAAGTCATTTAGCATACTTTGTATGCATCGATATTGAGGCACATATTTCAGAACAAATTGTTAATTAGAGAAATGCACGGATTGCGCAAGGGGATTTTTTCGCACCACCCAAATGGACGAATTTTACCACGACTTGGCATCAGGTGTCAATGAAGGAGAACAAATTGTCTGCATTTTTTTTTATTTTTAGAACCCCTTCGATGCAGTTTCACACTCACTCCTTGTTAACAAGCTCCGAGTAGTCAGCATTCACTCCCCTGTAATAAATGGATAGAAAATTGTTTCAGCTGCGGCAGAGCATTTTATTAAATGGGAAAGCCCAGGGTACCTTCGATGTTACGTGAAACGTTCCGAAAAGCTCGGTTTTGGGACCACTCCTTTTTTTGGTTTATATCAACAATATCTCTTCACGCATTCTATCGGAAAATTTTCACTGATGATGAAGATTTATGTTTGCAAACGGATTTATCACGAATACAATCCTGCTGTTCCACTTTGAATATGTATTTAACTGTAAAAAAGTGCGTTCATATCTGCTTTACCAAAAAGAAAAAGCCTAGTGATTGCCGGTATACGAATAATAACGATCTAATACGTACGGACGCTGTCATCGAATCGTTCATGGTATGCATGTGTTGACGACTTCGTATGTAGGGCTAATAGAGAACTAAATTTTATTCAAAAGAATTTGAGATGTTCTCACACCAATATAAAAATTCGGCCTATATGAGTTGAGTAGGACCTATTCTGAAATATGGATGTGCGGTTTGGGACCCTTCCAACAAGACGCTCATTGAGCACATTAACAAAAATTCGAAACCGCGCAGTCAGATTTGTCTTCAGACAATTTGGAAGAAAAGACAGCATAAGTGGCATGAAGGATGATTACAAATGGAAACTGCTTCACTCCCGCCGAAGAAAATTAAGGCTTAAAGTGTTGTTTATGATTTACCACAACCGGTATTAACAAAGAAGCCTATTTTAAAGACCCACACTATGTCTCTAGGCGCATAAACCACACTTTTAAAATTCCGGAAATCGTCCTCGGACTGGTAGTTACACAAATTCATTTTATGTTACATCTATTGGAGAGTGGAATCGTTTAACTGAAATGCAAGTGTGCTGTGTTAATGAACATGTCTTTTTTCTATGCTGTAACGCCTTTACGCACTGCGGGGTAATCTCTGAATAAACAATAAAATTACAAGGCTTCAAGGCTGCTTAACCAAATATTGAGCGAAAGCATTAGCTGCGGGTGACCGAGCGTTCCTCTTCTCTTTTTCTTCTTCCTCAGCCCCACATTTGAAGCCTCATTTTAACCAATCCATATGAACGTGCCTTAGTGGCCTATAGGGGTAACGTGAATGCCAGCATCCTAGCAGGCTGATTCTGACATAGCCGTCCCATGTAAAACGAGAGACCCAAGCTCCTGCCAGCCCGTGTGTCACGTGGGGCATGACGCCACAGCGTCACGTGGGTAAGACGTAATTGCGGCGGGGTCACGCGAAGGCTTGAAAGTGCGAGTAAATAAAGAAATGCCTACGCCGATTTTACAGATGCCATAGTTATCAATAAAGAATGTAATAAAGCTCCCATAAACAATGTAATTGGCAAGTAGATACGATCTATCAAGTAGCATTCACCGCTTGCTTAGAAGAGGCATTCAGACTTCTCGGCTCACGCCAACACAGGTGTTTGCACAACTATTACCGTAGCTGCAACGAAACCGGCGCACAGAAATTTAGTTTCAGAAAAGCTTGTTCGGTCACAAGCGCCCACTAGTGTAGAAGCGGAAAACCAACCTGGCACGCTTTGTGATGTGCTCTCGAAGTACAAAACAAAGGCTAAAACGACACCAAAAGCTGGGCACGCTAATGTTTATTTAGAACAACGCTATTAAATTTCAGCGCAAATTTAGGCTATTCGGAAATACTTTGGCAAAGCGAGCTAGGTTAATTCTAATGTTGCGTGTAACAGGGCAAAAATCATCAGAAACTGATATTTTGTGATTTTTTTTACCCTGATGAGGCATTTTTTTACTTTTGAGAAGTCGAAAACCTGATAAGGAGTAGCATTGTTCTGTGATCCCGGATTGAGCAAAAAAAAAATGGCGCGCTCAAATTCAGGTGGTGGAATACCAGAGCCTAGTGCTTCCGTCAGCGAGCAAGCGTTTTTAGCTTCTCCCCGGATACTTCTCATCAGGATCCTTTTCATTTCATTTAATGAAGTCAAATAAATCACAACCTGTCTTCGGATTGTCTACGCGTGTCTCCAGATCAGCTTGCTGGAAGGTGATATGCTTTGTACCAACGTGCATCGCAGAAGAGTCATTGTGGATGTAGCCTAATTCATTTCACTTCTGTTCGAGTGGGTTAAAACAGTTTGACATGTCAAGGAATATGTATTATAGAGTTGCTGAGCCTGCTTTAATTTCCATTACGTCGCATTCTATTTCAGCTTCCCCTTATGACAAATGTTTCTAAACCTGTTTAACACGCTCGCTAGTGCCTTTTATCGAATTCAGCGAGGCTGTCAACTGGATTTGACTAGACGCTAACAGGGTATGCGCAGAATGTGAGCGTAATATTGCCCCGAGTTAGACTCAAAATTAACGCAACAAAGAAGGAGCAGCGAAGCAATAGAGCAGTCGCGTAGCACCTCACGAAAATGCCTCGGGCATGGAAGCACAAGAGGTTTTTGCACCTGTGCGGAACTTAGGAGGCGAGAAATTCAGCGTTGCTTTCGCAATAGTTGCTCACACGTCCAATGAAAATGTCAGCATTGGACGTGTAAGCAACTTTCAGTACGCAGATTAAAATGCTGGCAAAGTTGACGTTTTCTTGCAGATTAAGCGCTGGCTAAAGTTCGGTCGCAGTTCAATCAGTGAGTGCGCAGGGCCATAGAAATTATGCTTCGTGCTTGTGCTAGCCGTCCAGGTGGTAGAGGGGGCTTCGGCGTATGGTTTGGTAAAAACGAAAGATGCAGCTTGGCGAGGAAAAACGTCGTAGCATACACGCCTAGATCCTTAGCCATGCTGTAATGGCGGGCGCTCGCAGGAGGCTGCAGCCACAGCATGCACAGTCGTAAACAGATGAAATAGAAAGCATAGTGGAGCTCTTCGCGTTTTGATAATTCTGCGCTCTAGGAGGCTACGCGGATTAATCCACGCCTAATATTAGTTATTGCAGAGACTCACAACAAGCGTCGTACACGCATTCAAATGGATCCATCCACGCTCATGGTGCCCTGTGCACTAATATCCAAGCCTTTTAGCTCACCTCCATCTAACCCACGTTTACCTGGTATTCTACCCATAAAAATAAATGAAACCATTCAACGCCTCCAATCACTGCATCAGAGTACTACAGATGCAAACCGTACTATTAAACTTAATCAGCGTTAGCTAAGACAAACAAAGATATACAGCATATTTCTAACAAGAGCATTTTCAAGTAACAAACCCATTTCGTTGCCAGTTTGTTGAGAATGAGCAGTAGCGAAATGTTGAATAATAATGACAAAGCGTCGCTTTATGCACAATACTGTTATAGAACAATTAAAGATAAGAATACCAAGCGAACTGTTCAATCTGAACGAAATCAAACACAGGCCTTTCGGTGATATTACTTGCAGAACAGGGGATACCCAAATCTTATCTCAGGGGCGTTCCCTGAACGTAGTAACATTTACACCTTGAAACATCACCGCTCTAGATACCTGAAATCTCGTATCATATAGCAGTGGGAAGAGATGTGGCGTCTATTAAGATACAAATGCAATGAGAAAAGACATTCACGACCCCGCAACTAAGTAAATGGCTAGCAGCCAGAGCATCAGGTTCCACTTTTAGATGTGCTTGTGAACTCACAACTATTGCACGGCCGTAGTTTTTCAGGCTGTCGATTCAGCTACGAATATTTCAGTAATATTATTGTATCGACTGCGACCAGCGATGCCTAATCGCTACCTACTGTAATTCTCAACTGCAACAGGTACATACGGAAAATATTCTTTATCAGCTGCCGGGTTTAAAGCTTTCATGGAGATATTTAAGACGAGTGGAGGATAAGAAGCAGTATTGTTGCTATTTTGCGCAGCCTGGGTGGCATCCAACACTGCACTTTCACGAACGTACAGACAGTGAAAAATTTTCGAAGACATTCAGAGCTCTATACCCGTGTCCTGAGTCCCATCCTTTAAGCTGCTTCCTTCCTAGCCACCTCATGACCTTTTCACACGCGCCTGGTTTTGCTGTAAATGCAGTGCCAAAAACGTCGTAATGATGTTTCAAGTAAGAACATGTCAACTTGACTCTCTACGCCAGCGAGTGTCTACGTTCACTGCTTTCTACGATAGTCCTCCGGGCGTGATTTCTAGAAACTTCACGCTTCACATGCGCACTGAAACTACTAAACAGCCCAGTCATTGGGCAATTATCGTGAATACACTGCTTGTTAGGGCCTTTGTTAAGAATACAACAGTTCAGCATCTGCTGCATTGTTGAGGTAGTCGATGTCCGCTGAGCGCCGCCCAGTCGGCCTTCGCTTTATCGGAGGAAAATACGTGCTCGCGTTTCACACATGACAGCAGTCGCACCTGTCTCTCACCTAGCCTAGATGACGCTCGGCCAAAGCACCTAGGCGACTTCAACCGATTGTGCATGGGGCAGTGATGTGCCTACCTCGAGACTTGGCAGAGCACTGACCGGCGCCACGTGCTCTACGTTGCCTGTAGGTCGCTAGGATGCATCGCTGATCTCTGAAGGGCGAAACCTGCAGAAGGCTCCTGTGCCGCGCGTAGCTTCTGGATATCCGGCAAGAACGCATGCACTAGCTCACACCTATTATTAGTCAATCAAGGGTAAGTCAAAGTCCGGGTGCCTGCATTCTGCTCAGTGCTTTTCTACCGCGAATCATCTCGATATATTGAATTTGCGGAGAATGTGCCGGAATATGTCATCATTCTGTCTGGACTGAGATACAGTTTGGATACGGATAAGCTATTTCCATCAGGAGGATATTGATATCGAGGCATTGGGGTTTAGCATCTTTGCAGCAAGTCAATTCTCTCGCCATATTTGGTATACTTGAGCACTTGCTTTTCTTTGAGGGACGTCAGGGTCCCGAAAATCAGTACTCAATTATGGGAGACATAAAAGCTAAGATAAAAAGCGTTTTGTGCATATATATTTTGTTAATACACAAAATAACGCCCTTCAGCAGTCCCATTTGCGATTTGTTTGTTACACAGAATGGCTAACCAGGCGGCCGTGTTACGATAAATGCTAATAGTGCAGTTTGACGGCCTGAAGCGACACTTGCGCGGCAAGGAACGCCGCATTGAAAAGCTCCGAGTTATCTTGGAACATTTGGGATTCTTTTTTCAGCGCTGGCAACACGCAACGTGTGAGCCAACACCACCTAGACTACTACAGGGCCTGTGCAAGCTTATGTGACGTCATTGTAGTGAGATCGTACTGAATGTCGGATTCATCCTACGCGGTTGCGTTTTTTTTTATTCAATACTGCTCTGGAGCTACCTCTTGAAACCTTTAGTGCTAGCGATGAAGAGGGTTATACTTGTGTTACCTGTGTTATCAAGAAGAGGGTTATACTTGTGTTACCTATGTAAGACAGGTGTTATGCAAGGAGACACAATCTCCCCAGTACTATTCACAGCTTGTTTAGAGGAAGTATTCAGAGACTTGGAATAGGAGCAGTTAGGGATAAGGGTAGATGGACAATACCTCAGTAATCTGCGATTTGCTGATGACATTGCCTTGCTAAGCAACTCGGGGGATGTACTGCAAATCATAATCGACGACCTAGACAGGAAAAGTAGAAAGGTAGGCTTGAAAATCAATATGCAGAAGACTAAGGTAATGTTCAACAGCCTCGGGAAGGAACAGCAGTTCACATTCGGTAGCGAAGTACTGGAAGTAGTAGGCGAATATGTCTACTTAGGACAGGTAGTAACCGCAGATCCGGAACATGAAAAGGAAATACCAAGAATAAGATTGGGATGGAGCGCATTTGGAATGCACTCACAGATTATGACTAGCAGCTTACCGGCATCACTAAAGAGGAAAGTATATAACAGTTGCATCTTACCTGTACTCACCTATGGGGCTGAAACGTGGAGGCTAACCAAGAGAGTTCTACTTAAGTTGAGGACAACCCAGAGGGCTATGGAACGAAAAATGGTAGGGGTAACATTAAGAGATAGAAAGCGTGCAGAGTGGGTCAGAGAAATAACTCAAGTTACCGACATTCTAGTAGAAATTAAGAAGAAGAAGTGGACATGGGCAGGACATGTAGTGCGAAGAGAGGATAACCGATGGTCGCTGAGGGTAACAAACTGGATTCCAAGGGAAGGAAAGCGTAGCAGGGGGCGGCAGAAAGTTAGGTGGGCGGATGAGATTAAGAAGTTCGCAGGGGTCAAGTGGATGCAGCTAGCACAGAACCGGGTTAAGTGGAGAAATATGGGAGAGGCCTCCCTGCAGTGGGTAAAATCAGGGTGATGATGATGACCTGTGTTATCTAATAATGCCAGTCTTTTGAAGTATATGAAAAGTTTGACATAATCCACTTGGCATTTATTTCAATGACCGAAATGAAGCTGCAAGGAAATTTTCTCCTTCATTCACAGTTGCTTGAATAAACATTAAGACTGGCACAAAATTCATCTGAGAGCACATTTACTGTTAGATGGCTAGATAAAGCTAAGAATGGTAGGCAGAGATATTACTCAGAGCGGTGACCTTGACGACACTCGGTGTAGCTTGTCGTGAATACGAAGTCGCTTTCACGGAAGTGCTAGTCACAAAGCTGCAACGTAAATATAAAAAAAAAGCTGCTTAAGCTGGGAGCAGCGATTGCCATGAGTCTGTTAACGCAGCGAGCAGCTAACTCGGCTTTAAACCAGTCATTTACTACGGCAACTACTATCAGGCAGCCACTAGGGACATAAAATTGTTTCCATAAGAAAATAGTTTAGGTTGCAAAACAATTTTGTTCCGCACTCAAAACAGGGCAAATGCTACTCGATTATTAGTAGCTGTGCTTTCGATATTTTGGGCTCGATATGGCCACGCCCATGCTTTAATAAACTGTCCTAAATCATATAGTGGTGAACAGCAGAACGGGTATTAGGGAGCAAACAAGAACGCTTTTTTACCACAGTGCACTTCATCGGTAATACGTTTTTCCACGGCACAGCCTTTGCCCACGCTGCATTTTGAGCCGAGTCCGACGGAAAATTTACACTTGCGCTTTGGATGCATTGGCATAGTTAGGGCGACAGTTTCGCGCACAACACTCAGACATTGTAGATACCTTGCTCGCGAGCCCCTATAACACGTACGTATTAGGAACACAGCAAACACAGGCTGAAAACACGCACACTCAAGCCGAGTCGTTCCAGATCGCCTTGCTAGCGTACGCTTGCGCTCGGCACCGCCGATCTATCCCCAGATCTCACTGTCGTGACGTAGGACTAGTGGAAAGGGGGACTTGCGCTGGCCTTCTCATAGTCTAGATTGTGTTGTGTGAGCGCGTTTTGCATTTCACCTCATGCGCACGTTGCTTCCACAGCCGGAATTATGCACGCGTCCTCTGGTCCATAGCGATTACAAAAAAGCCACTGAGTTACTGCCAGGTCCTAAAATCTTAATTACAACGAACTAGTGGTCGAAATAATTTGCGCTACTCATGATGATCTGTGCCCTCCCTTGTAGTGTAAATAACGTTTTAAACTTCAAGAACCATAGTAGGCATGCGACTTTCCAAATGATACCACGCACTACAAATTATTTTGATGGGCTATTTATTCCTTCCTGCAGCTCACACCAGCTTCAGGAAGAAAAGAAGATGCCAGTGGAAACGGTGTTTTGAAGTGGAGAAAGCGCGTCGATAAACTGACGTAAAAAGATTCTGCCAAAGCTCTATCTTTCACGTAGCTTTCAAATGCGCAGTCGAGCATATTTATTGAACCCTATTCAGGGAAACGCAGTTACTTTTTCAAGCCAACAGCAATTTTTCTGAAATCTGCAATGTACAATTTGCAACCGCGTATTTAATCTTGACTTCAGCCTTCTCTTGAGATGGTTCGCCACACAAAATCGTGGATGTCGGTGCAAAATATCAGCTTGGCGGGAGAAACGCAATCGGCACTGTCACGAGCCTTTATTGAGTAGCATAGTGCGAAGTGCACTGCATTTTCCATTAAAACGTAGCATATGACCTTTTGAGTTCTTTCGGTCCCGGCGCTAACCCTTATTGCAGCCTACCTGCTCTGCTGACCAGCTCAGATTTCGAGCTTTATCAAAGCTGAAGGGGGAAGTATTCCTAAAGCAGACTCAATTAGGAAACCGTCCTTGAGAATCCTGTGTACAATAAAAAGTCCATTTAGGCTTAATTTCATTCTGTTCAATGCAAGACAGGTCCCATCCTTACTGCGTTTCGACGCATTGTGCTGCTCTAGCAATATTTGGACGCACACGTAACCCTAACTGTAGAAGCCTGCGCGCATAAACCGACGTTTATCTTCAAGAGGCGCTATACTGAGCCTTAGACTAGGCTGTCGTGCAAATTATTCAGAAAAAATTGCACTATATGCATATCGATATTGAGCTCGGAAAAACCACAAAGCCGAGATTTCGCTGCTTCTTTGCCCAATCATGCCGTTCAAGTAAATTGACCACGAAGTATCGGGGAATGACCCGGTGTAACTAGCAGATCAACTCTTCTATACCATGCAGTACTTCGTAACCTATCAGTACTTTAGACGCAGCAGACTAAGAACCACCAGCTCACTTAACGTCCACGGCACCCAACCACCCCTCAATGCCTGCAGTAGGGCTACCGCAGCACAAGGACTTAACAGCCCTCTTCGCATGGCGCCGTCTGTCTACATTCAAAATCATCCCAAGCGGGCAACAAAATCTCGTTGGACCGCCGGGCGCAGTGTTACCACCTAAATGTGTGTGTGTGTGTGTGTGTGTGTGTGTGTGTGTGTGTGTGTGTGTGTGTGTGTGTGTGTGTGTGTGTGTGTGTGTGTGTGTGTGTGTGTGTGTGTGTGTGTGTGTGTGTGTGTGTGTGTGTGTGTGTGTGTGTGTGTGTGTGTGTGTGTGTGTGTGTGTGTGTGTGTGTGTGTGTGTGTGCGTGCGTGCGTGTGTGTGTGTGTGTGTGTGTGTGTGTGTGTGTGTGTGTGTGTGTGTGTGTGTGTGTGTGTGTGTGTGTGTGTGTGTGTGTGTGCGTGCGTGCGTGCGTGCGTGCGTGCGTGCGTGCGTGCGCGCACGCACCTTTCTATAGTGAAGACCGAATTTATTAACTTTGTGTGACGGCTAACGCTAGCAGCACTTCAAAGGAGGAAAAGGAGTATTAGGAGAAAAGGCAGGAGGTTAACCGGAAGAAGAAACCGGTTTGCTACCGTGCACTGGAAGAAAGGGTTGAGTGGATATAAAAGTGGAGAAAAAAAATGGAGTTACTGTTATATGAAGTCAGTAT
Organism: Amblyomma maculatum; assembly: GCF_055883805.1. Classification (NCBI taxonomy): domain Eukaryota; kingdom Metazoa; phylum Arthropoda; class Arachnida; order Ixodida; family Ixodidae; genus Amblyomma; species Amblyomma maculatum. The sequence continues at coordinate 93,287,494 of NC_139348.1, forward strand.
AGTATAGTCAGCAAATCATTGAAGTGAGTAAATGACAGCCTATAATGCAGGACTCTGGTTCTCAAGAAGTGGAGCAGTGCCTGGAAGGCCCTTCCCGCCGACGATCGCCGCAGCCAGTGGCGCAGAATCTTAATTTCTGTCAGCGGGCGTCCATCCAGACACTCCAACGCACGGCAGAGAGACTGTCAGTATTCTATGTGGGGTGGTCACAAAGAATGTGGACAATAGCCTCGTCGCACGCGCAAATTGCACATAGAGGGCTGTTGCCATACCTATCAGAAATAAATAATAATAGTTGGTGAACGCTACACCAATCGACAGGCGGCACAGCAAATTTGCTTCACATCGGGATAGGCTGGGTTGAAGCAGGAATTTCAGGTCAGGGTCCAGGGATTTTAAGCTGGAGTTGCTCTCGCGCACGTACGTTGTTCATGATTGAGGCATCAATATTGTCTACATTCCAGCGGCTGAATAAAATAAATAAAGTATCTGGAAGCAGTGGGACAAATTTCTGACAGGTCATGACAGATCATTGATGGATGTCATGATAAAGGGGGGGGGGGGGTTTCAAGCGCGGTAACTTGCGGTTTCCAGAAAGCAGGGATGTTAAGAAGAGCACGAGATAGCATGCACGAACTGCTGATGGTTAGTTAAAAATCTACGCGTCCACCTCAGACCACACGGAAGAATTTTAAGACGTAAAAGCTTTAAGAAGAGACAACGATGGGGACCTTGTCAAACGCTTTTTCAAAAATTAAAAAAAAACCTGTGCATTTTAGATGATGTTATCTAGGTTAAATATGCGTCATGCAGTAAAACAGTAATTTAGATGTCAAAAGAATGATTCTTTTTTCGGAAACCATGCTCATTTGTATGAAAACGTTACGAATTTTAGAAGTAAGCAATCTGAGAATATAAACTATGCACGATTACCTTAAAATATAAGCCTATTATTGAAATCAGGCAATAGTTAGCATTACTGAAGAAGATTCACTAATTTAGAAATCTATGAAAAATATTACAATTAGTTAACACCTTTCAGCAGAAAACACCACCTCATTACAGAAGCTCAGTACGCTTTTATAGCTCAGTATAGTAGGGCACTACGTCATCCCCACATGCATTATCATATCCATCTTTTCTAAATACCTCAATATCTCAAAAGAACGGAAGAATCTAGGTATCACGAACTTACGTGTTAAGCCAGGTTTCAGTTGGTTTCAATTTCAGTTATCAGCAAGACATCGCATGCAAATGAGAATAAATTAAAGTGAGCCTAACATACTGCACAATGAACCATGCTTTAGAATGACACTTCGATTGTTATCTAGCAGAAATGGTAGAGGGCGGCGGTCATATGAATCCGGTTTTGATTTGCTGACGCGGATATACTGACGCCTCTCCTGTATGTGTTGGAGATTAAACTTTTACCACCACCACCACAGCACGGCTGGGCACAGAAGTCTAGCGACCTAACCACTGCACCACCATGGCGGAGTTGAATCCGGCTTATCATTACGTCTTGGAGACAGCTATGAACATTCCTCAACGACTTGAGTACGAGTGCGACAGAAATTGTCGTTTTTGTTTGTAATTTGCGATGAGTTTATCATGTCGAAACTTATGCAGCAGTTTTCGGGCATTTCTAAGTTCAATTAAGCGTTCCTGAGCTAGGCGCGCGCTTAGAACATAGTGAGCAAGAGGATAGACTTTATAATTAAATTTCCGGTAAAAAGACACCAATTGCGCTTCGCCTTTAAATTGAGCAAGTTTCAGTTTGGAAAGACTAGATACAACGTGCATGATCTATCTCACGCGGCTATACATACATATCCATAATACCAGTCACAGTGCGCAATGATGGCCTTTTCTGAATCCAGCCATGCTCCTTTTTCCCTTTACTATCTATGACAGAGAAAATAAGGCTTTTCTTCTTAATCGATGATCCGAGCAGGCAGTACATTTACGCGCGATATGTGTTCGGTGGTTATTTCATGTAGTCTTTTCTTCATTTCGACCTGCCTGTCATCGATGTTAGCACAGACGGTCACGATTTTATCCAGCAGCGTTTTAGTTTCGTCAATGTTTTTTCATGATTAGGCAATTTCATTTGAACAGACTAGCTGCTTGTATTTTACCGTTTGCCCGGATTTCAGCTCTTTCAGAACGCCAAGAATATCTGCGGTGTCTGGGCGGGGGTTAGATTCGATATCTTAAATAGCATGCGAAGCGTTAACGACATATGAGTACTGTCACACACAATACAGTAAGAACGGTGTGGCCTCGGCAGCATCAATAACGCATGGCGGCTATTCCTCTTAACGTAAAAGCTCCATTACCTGCACCAGGAAAAAGCATGGAAAGTATGTCATCATCGCAGGCTAGCAGCCGAACCAGGGCTCACTGCCTAGAGTTGTCTTTTTAACTCGATTTTACGCATGCGCAGAATTTACAAGGGCGGTTCCAGGGCTCAGTCTGTTTTGGGAAAGGAGCATTGCTTGCAGATATGGTCGGGTAGCATCTGAGGCGCTGTCAATGAACGGGTGGGTAGCACGCCAGAGCTGCAGTAGTTTCAGATGTTAATGCGGGCAGCACGAAAAAAAAATCCTCTTCAATTAGTGAAAACATTTCAAGACTTCAAAGGACGTAGAACAAGCCAAAAACTTAAGCTCTAAAAACTTGAGTTAATCACAAGAAGGTCTGACCTTTTTTTTTTTCAATATAATGACAGTCGCTCCTTCAGCCCACTTGCAGTTTAGAGTCCGTATCAACTTGAACTTTTTTTCTGCATTTAGATTGCGACAATTGAAAAAGATCTCTGTTCATCTGGGTCAAATTTATATTCACAAGAGGTCAGGGAGCTTACCATCTGTTGACAAGTGATATAGTTTTTCCGCAGGGATTTCCATTTCCGATTTGGGTGCAGCGTCCAACACTGCAGAATAATCGTCGGAGTTGAATTCTACGGTCTTGGTAGGCGATATATTGTAGCAATTGCATTTTCGTGAAAGTCCTGAAACTCTAGTTGCTCTGCCAGGTCGCGCATAAAAGAATTAAATCTGCAGCCGGGCCGGCTGAGTGGCCACAGGTTTCTAGATGGTTTCTCCCTCTGTATTCTTCTAAATCATTTATTCCGCGCCTTTTCTTGTCTACACAGACTCAGCAGCAACCGTTCCCGACAGCGATGCAGCCCGGGCACGAAGCTGTGTCAGCTTAAATAGGTTAGGTCCCGGGTTACATGACACTGTATTATCTAAAGTAAAGTAACTGAATTGAGCTTTGAATTTCAATGAATGTTCCCATTTTTTCTCCTCTTGCTTTAAACTCAGGCCCTTCTTTCACTTCAATTGTGAGTGCCTCGACCGTAACCCTGACTTAGTCAAGCTTACCACCCTCTGAAATATGCGTGAACGAGGATGGCATTAGTAAACACTCTCAAAGTTCGGTTGCAATCACCATTAATACCTTAGACAGTAGAAGGTTGGACAGCCGTCACTGCGGTTCATGGAACGGGCACCGGGCTCGATACCCAGAGGTCATCCTTTCGGATGCAGCAATCGGCGTGTTGGTTCTTTTTTTCCAACTTCCTATGTAATAACGTTTCTCCTTATAAATTATTTCAGTACTATGCATCCGAAAAGGAAACTATTATTATTGTTACTGGGAAACGCGGGACCAAAGTGATGCACTCACTGACAAAGACGACGACCGAGGAACACGGGCACGACAAAGCGTTGAGAAAGAGGACAACGCTGACAGAGTGGACACTGCACGGCTACTGAAGTCTTAGCGTCGAGACCAGCCCATCGCAGTGCTGTTACATTAAGTACATCCCCGTAACATCTTGGTGGAGGTCGCGGGTTCGACACAATCTGACGCTGGATCTCCGCAGTGGCCGTCACCTCGGAACCGTCACGACGACAACCGACGCGGCTCCATCTACCTCCGCAACTCCAACTGTCGTCGTAGCCCACCCCCGTGACCCTGGCCCATTCTGCGGTACAGATGAGGTCGATGTCGAGGACTGGCTTTCGCTTTATGAGCGTGTTAGCCAGCACAACAGGTGGGACGCCACGCTGATGCTGGCCAATGTCATCTTCTACCTTACTGGCACGGCACGCGTGTGGTTCGAAACGCATGAAGCAGAAATACCCTCCTGGGATATTTGCAAACAAAAACTCCGCGACCTGTTCGGAAAACCGGTTGGCCGTCAACTCGCCGCCAAGAGGGACCTCGCCAAGCGTGCCCAGACATCTACCGAGCCTTATATTACGTATACACAAGACGTTCTGGCCCTCTGCCGAAAAGTTGATAAAGGCATGCCAGAACCTGATAAGGTGGGGCACATCCTTAAAGGCATAGCCGACGATGCCTTCAATCTTCTACTCTGTCGGGACTGTGCTACGGTTGACTCCGTTCTGCAGGTTTGTCGACATTTCGAGCAGGCCAAACACACACGCATTGCACACCGCTTCGATCGGCTCCCCAAACTGCCCCTACCCCCACGTGCGAGGATCTGCCGACCCTAAGGCAACCTTCCAACACTGAAAATGTAACCCGCATCGTGCGTCGTGAACTGGAAGCGCTCGCTCCTGCTGCATCCAACCCGCCCTCCTCGGACAGCAACATAGCGACGATATCCCTCATTCAAGCCGTCCTTCGTCAAGAGGTTGCCAACTTGGGCGTCCCCTGTAGCCACACCATGGAACACCACAGTTCGAGCCCCGTCCCTCCCATGGTCGCCACCGCTACACCCCGCAACACCTATACGCCACGCTATCGATACCGCAATCCTGATGAGTGGCGCACCCCTGACGACAGGCCGATCTGTTTCACATGCTCGCGTATTGGCCACATCGCTCGCCACTGCCGCAGCCGCTGGACATCACCACCTCAACGTTTTCCTTACGTTGACCGCTACTCCGATTACGGTCACCCCCGTTTCACGCCTCGTTATGAGCCGCCCCGCACCGATACTACTCCGCCTCCTCCTGTGTCCAGTCGCTCTCCTTCCCCGCCAGCCCGCCGTTCCCGTTCCCCTCTTCCTAGCCGCAGTTCCTCGCCATCCTCTGCCGGCCGCTTCACGGGAAACTAGCCAATGCAGCTCCCGGAGGTGACGCTTCATTGGTACCCCGACCTGGAAATCCTCTACTGCCCATTTCTTTGCCCTGTAACCTCCTCTCCCTGTTCGTGGATGGTGTTCCCGTCTCTGCCCTCATTGACACTGGTGCCCAAGTCTCGATCATGAGCTCATCGTTTTGCCGCCGCCTCAAGAAAGTACAGACCCCCGCCGCTTCTCCCACCGTTCGTGTTGCCGATGGCAGTACTGCTGCCGTCACTGGGCTGTACACTGCCCGAGTCACCCTTGCCGGTCATCACATCCCTGTTTTGTTCACCGTCCTCAACCAGTGCCCTCACAATGTGATCCTCGGCCTTGACCTTTTAGCGGCCCACTCTGTCCTTATCGACTGCTCCAGCGGCCTTCTTCGTTTGGACCTACCTGTCTGCTCAGAACATCCTCCATCTGCACCCCGCCTTCGCTCCACTGAGTTCGCTCGCCTGCCCCCTGACTCTGCTGTTTACCTACCTCTGTCACCTTTTTTGGGTCTGTGCCTGATGGTGACTATCTTGCTTGCCCTATCACCGAGGTCTTTCTTGACCGCAACGTCGTTCCTCCTCATCTCATCGTACGCGTTACACAGAACAGCACCTACCTTCCTATCCTGAACTTCAGCCTGTCACCCCAAGTTCTCCCCGAAGGAATATCCCTTGCTACCTTGTCCCCTCTCACAGACTGCATCATTTGTGCACTCACTCCTGGCCCACATTCAAGCGTCCTTCCAACACCCGTACTCTCCACCACAATTACCGACCCCATTTCCGCAATTATTGCCTCTGACCTCAGCCCCGAACACGCTCAGGATCTGCACAACCTTTTGTTATCCTTCTCCGACATTTTTTGACATTTCTGCCGGTTCTCTGGGCCGAACATCAGTTGTGACTCACCGCATTGACACCGGTGATGCGAAGCCTGTACATCGGAGGCCTTATCGTGTGTTCCTTTCTGAGCGCCAAGTCATCCAGCAGGAGGTCGACAAGATGTTGGGCAATGATATCATCGAACCTTCGAACAGCCCCTGGGCATCTCCTGTCGTGCTCGTTAGAAAGAAAGACAACAGTTGGCGCTTTTGTGTCGACTATCGACATCTGAACAAGATTACAAGGAAAGATGTTTACCCGCTGCCGCGAATAGACGATGCCTTGGACTGTTTACTTGGAGCCCGCTACTTTTCCTCCATCGACCTTCGTAGCGGCTACTGGCAGATCCCTGTTGACGAACAAGACCGCGAGAAGACAGCTTTTGTCGCACACGATGAACTTTACCAATTTATGGTTGTGCCTTTTGGACTTTGCAACGCCCCTGCTACGTTTGAACGAATAATGGACTCCTTATTCCGCGGCTTCAAATGGACGACTTGTCTATGTTACTTGGATGACGTGATTGTCTTCTCGCCCTGGTTCGAAAGCCATCTTCGTTGCCTTTCTTTCATCTTGGCACTTTTCCGCCGTGCCGGACTTCAATTGAACTCAATGAAGTGCAGTTTTGGTCGCCGCGAACCTAAAGTGCTTGGCCATTTGGTGAATGCCACCGGCGTGCAGCCCGATCCCGACAAAGTTCGCGCTGTCAGTGCTTTTCCACGTCCCCGTTCACCCCGTGATGTCCGCAGCTTTATAGGACTGTGTTCTTAGTTTCGCCGGTTAGTCCCAAACTTCGCCGCTGTTGCTCGTCCTCTCACCAATCTGCTGAAGAAAGGCGTTCCTGTCTCATGGGGACCATAGCAGGCTAACGCATTCTCCACCCTCATCGCTATTCTCACCAATCCGCCTGTGTTGACCCATTTCAACCCGTCTGCCCCGACGGAACTTCGCACCGACGCCAGTGGCCACGGGATTGGTGCCATTCTTGCACAGCGACAACGCGGCCAACATTGCGTTATTGCCTACGCCAGTCGTCTCCTGTCATCAGCAGAACAGAACTATTCTATTACGGAACGGGAGTGCCTGGCTCTGTGTCTTCTCTATATCGGACTTTTCCCACATAGCCGACGAACAGCGGTTGGACCCAACCCTCAGTTCTCTTATCGACCGCCTCCGCATACACAGCCGTGACTTCCCTCACCCTGTTCTTCCTTCATGGGAATACGCTATACCGCCGCAACATGCGACCTGATGGCGCTGAGCACTTGCTGGTCGTTCCCCAACACCTACGCTCTACCGTTCTCGAACAAATGCACGACGCCCCTACAGCTGGTCATCTTGGCCTCTCACGCACATACGACCGCGTGCGCCGGCGTTTCTTCTGGCCTGGACTCTACCGCTCTGTCCAACGTTATGTAGCTGCTTGCGACATCTGTAAACGCCGGAAGAAACCCCCTGTGCTACCACCTGGACACCTGCAGCCGATCGCTATCCCGACTGAGACATTTTCTCGTGTTGGCCTTGACCTCCTAGGGCCCTTCCCCGAGTCCTCGTCAGGAAACAAATGGATCGCTGTGGCCACCGATTATGCCACGCGGTACGTGATCACTCGCACCATTCCAACCAGCTGCGCCACAGACGTTGCTGACTTCCTTTTGTACGAATTCATACTTCACCATGGTGCTCCCCGTCAACTACTTACCGACCGTGGCCGCTGCTTCCTTTCCCGAGTTGTTGAGGAAATACTTCGTTCTTGCTCCGTTCGGCACAAGTTCACCACTGCGTATAACCCTCAGACGAACGGCCTTACGGAGCGTCTTAACCACACACTCACCGACATGCTCGCAATGTACGTATCCGACAGTCATCGCGACTGGGATATTAGTCTGCCATTTCTCACCTTTGCATATAACTCTTCGCGTCATGACACTGCTGGGTACTCTCCATTCTATCTTCTCTTTGGAAGAGACCCCTTACTGCCCTTCGACACTTTGCTTCCCGCCGCTGGCCCCATCACAACCTATGCCTGCGATACCATCGCCCGAGCCGACGCTGCTCGCCAGATTGCTCGTCACAATCTCACCATCTCTCAAACTCAAAAACGCCGCTACGACGCTCACCACCGCGATGCGCACTATCCTCCCGTATCTCTGGTGTTGCTCTGGCTTACGTGCCGTCGTGTGGGGTTGTGTCAATAACTTCTGCCCAACTACACAGGTCCTTACCGTGCACTACGCCCAGTGACCGACGTGACCTATGAGAATGCACCGCTCCACCCAAAGTCACCGACTGCTATACCCACTTCCGAAATCGTACATGTCGCCCGCCTAAAGCCATATTACTCCCCCTCCACATCGCACGCCTAATACGCACCGGGAAGTTGCCTTTTGCCGAGGGGGGTAGTGTTACCGGGAAACGCGGGACCAAAGTGATGTATTCACTTACAAAGACGACGACCGAGGAACACGGGCAGGACAAAGCGTTGAGAAAGAGGACGACGCTGACAGAGTAGACACTGCACGGCTACTGAAGTCTTAGCGTCGAGTTCAGCCCATCGCAGGGCTGTTACATTAAGTACATCCCCGTAACAATATAAAAGCATTCCTATACGCTTTGCTTGGCCTCGCGGACTGTTGGTCTGACGCATAAGAATGGTGGGTGTTGTCACCTTTTTCGTATAAAAAGACCAAAGCTTAAAAAATTGACAAGCATTATGGTGTCGCAGCGCTGGCAGACAAGGACAAAAAGGACTGGGGACACACACAACTAAGTCCTTTTTATCCTTGTCTGCCAGCGCTGCGACACCATAATGCTTGACAACCACCACCAACTAGCCGAGCACCATACCCTGCTGAAAAAATTGAACATTTTTCATGCTTTTCCTACCTCTCAATAGTGAGCAGATTCCTTCACTAAGCATATGGCAGAAAACTAACTAAATGACACAGCCAAGCAGTCTGTCATGTGTGTGTTACTCATAAATCTATGATGTTCTATGTCATCAAGACCTATGACAAAATGTAAACTAACACTGAGAATACTACAATAACCAAGCTCAGATGTCACTCCATAGTGGCCGAAGAGGCAACAGGTGCTCCGCCGAATTGACCCATGTTCTGCTCAAACCTACTTCTTACTTTCCCGCAATCATGTGTGAGAACCAATGTCAGGTTTTAGGTATGTGAGCACCCGTAGCGAAGGGTAAAATTCGTGCGCTTACGCACTGCCTACAGGAATACAGAGAACTAACCTATGGAAGGAGAAGGCCAATGAAAACATGGCATGTTCATACGTAGGCAATTCATCCATAAGGTGTGCCCATGGAAAGCGATCATTACTAATCGACGTTTCGCATACTAACAGCCCAGCGCAATAAGTAACTAAGCACGCATTCACTCTGCACGTCGCATAGGCTGTAAGGCTAGTGTCGTGACGCTGGGACTAAGTCGACCCGGCCTTCACTTGGTAGCGTGCAGAGACTCGGGGTTGATGAAGGATTGATTCTTCGAAGTTGGTAAAATATATACAAGCAGGTTTAATGGCACTTTGAGAAAACTTATTTACATGATTATTTACATGAAAAAGAAGGGTATATTAACAAAATGGCAAGCGTAAAGAGTTCATAGCGAGAAGCGTTTGGATGAGCCGTTTACCCAGGGCTCAGAGCGTCTTTTCGTGCTCTGCAATGTCCTTAAAACCCCCTATGTCCAGCCCCTCTCTGAAGATGCTGACCAACCAGTTCCAGGGCACGCCCCTCAGATATCGGCATCCGATCGAACACATCACTGCACTGATGGTCTGATGCACTGACTGGTCCGGCATTGTTTCGTTGGGCGTGGTCACTTGTTGGCGGGAAGAGCTTGGGACCGGCGAGGAGGTACATTTCTATTCTTCAGCAAAGATCCGGTATGCTGGTTCCGGTAAGTGGATTTCCTTCTCAGAAACCCAAGTGCACGAGCGCGCCACATACTGCTCCTAGCATTGTCCTTTTCCAGCAATTGCCTGCATTCCCGGGAAATCCTCTAATGGCCGTAATCACCTTGCTCCTTTCTTGTCCTGTACGTCAGCAGACGTGTCACTCTGTCGTCTCCTTTGGACAGTAGGCATTCCTCACTGGACATTAGCGCTTCTCGACGGGAAGGGTGAACAATTGAACGAAAGCACTTCCGGCTATTTCCCGCAGGGGGACATTTCTTTGTATTTTTCTAGACGTTCCCCTGACAGGGCCAATTTGGCATTTGCAGGGTCTCCACAAGAAAAACAGGCTTACACAAAAGGATTCATGGAAATAGGCTCACTTAGCGCCATTGTACCAACAGCACATATCCACAGCACTTATCAATGCCCACAGGCGAACAATAGAGCGCGCAAGTGCGGATGATGCACGGTCATAACAGCCTCCTCCCCCGCCAGAAGAGTCACGGAGGGCAGCAGTCGCAGCTGCTGCATGAAGAGACGACTTAATGGCCTGCACATGAATGCTTGAAGCTCGATGTTGCTTGTCGCGTTGTCTTGATTGTCGTAGGCCAAATTGCTTGAGCTGTCTGAAACTCAACCACATGTCCAAGCAAGCACTCGGCTCCCGTCTGAAGAGACCAGGTTAAAAGAAAACTGCCATTGTTGTTCGAGAAAAGCCCACACTCAAGACGCTCAGGAGCCACGTATGCCTAGAAAACCAGACGTGCTGCTTTACATAGTCACACATATGCAAGCGCATAAAAAAAAACCTGATTATCAATTTGGATACATGATGAGGAACACCTCGGACCGCTTAGAAACAGCGGCTAAGCGCGTCCGCATTCCCATTTAACTTCCCCTTTTTGTATCTTCTTTCAAAATTGTACTGCTGTAAAATCAAGCTCCACCTCAGAAGGCGACTGTTCTTCGATGTCGCAGTTTGCAGCCAAGCCAGGGGACAATGGTCCGTCTCTACAGTGAATTTGGCCCCTCCAAGATAGCACTGCAATTTTTGAATGGCCCATACAATGCAAGCGCACTCTTTCTCTGACGCGCAATAAGCCCTCTCTCTAGAATTCAGTTTTCTGCTCAGGTAGAGCACGGGGTACTCATTACCGTCGTCATCTCTCTGGCAGAGAACAGCACCTAGCCCTCGATCACTGGCATCACACTGGACCGTGAATTCTCGGTCATAGTCTGGAGCTCGCAATACCGGACTGCTAATCAGCACAGCCTTCAGGTTTACGAAGGAGGCTTCCTTTTGTTCGTCCCAGACTACATTTGTCGGTTCTGTCCTGCGGAGAGCGTCGGTCAGAGGGCTGGCCAAAGCTGAATAGTTAGGGATGTAGTGATTGTAGTATCCAGTCAGACCCAGGAATGCTCGAATTTCCGTCTTCGTGCTCGGCCGCGGGTAGTCTGCTACCGCAGAAATCTTAATCTCGCTGGGTTTCCTGAAACCTTGACCTACATTGTGACCCAAGTAGTCCACGGTCGCTCTTGCCAGGCAACATTTCTCGGCCTTTACGGTTAGTCCAGCTTGACGCAAAAGGCTCAGTATAGCTCTTAGATGTACCATATGGTCCGCCCATGAGTCGGAAAAAACCGCAATGTCATCTAAATAAAGCACCGCGAATGTTTCACACCCCTTTAAAACCCTATCCATGAGTCGGGAAAAACTAAATAGAGTATTTTTGAGCCCGAAACTCATCATTGTTGGCTGGTAGCTGCCCGTCGGAGTGACGAAAGCCGCGTATCTGCTGGCGCGTTCAGTGAGCGGTACTTGCCAGTATCCTCGAGTAAGGTCCAGCGTAGTCACATATGCCGCTCTACGGACCTGTTCTACTCTCTCCTCAATATTCGGAATAGGATACACTTGATCCCTGGTGAGAGAATTTAGCTTTCGCTAGTCTACCACAGGCCTAGGGTCTTTACCTGGAGCTTCTACTATCATAGGCGAAGCATAATCGCTTTCCGAGGGTTTTATTACTCCCAATTCCAGCATGCGAGTTACTTCCCTGTCCAGAATTTCTCTTTGCCTTGGAGAGAATCGGTAGCACCTTGATTGCACTGGCACGTCTGAAGTCAGCTCAATATCGTGCTCAGTCAAATCAGTCCTGCCTGGCGTGTCCACGAAGCAGGCCTCAAACTCGGTTATTAGCTCGCCCAGATCGGACAGCTGAGATTTCTTTAGTTCTCCTATCTGCTCCGTCTTTTTGAGAAGCTCCTGTATCTTGGGAGCATTGGCTTGCTCCATAGCTAAGTCCTCTCGGTTTCTACTTAGAAGTCTCGTGAGATTACTAGACACTGGCGGCAAGAGGTTATTCTCAAGAACGTCTACCTTCCGCGTCTCATCAAGCTCACTTTCAAGTTGACTTATGTGAGATGCCTCGCTCTCAAAGTTTTCTGACCCGCTTTCTTCCAGATCGACCACTGTTTTAACTGCCGTTTCCTCCGCTGTGGCCTTTTCTGGAATGAGCAGTGTAGCTAGTTCTCGCGCCTTTGAACGTGTTAAGGCTTGCACAACTCTGTCTCTGAAAAGGATGCCCCTCTTTCGCAGTAGCATGTCCGATTTGTTGGAGAACAAATACGGATAGCACTTAGGAAGCTTTCCTGAAACGGCAGCCTCGGTTGTTAACTTGCCGAAAGGGCCCTCGATGACCATGTTCGCTATTGGCAAGCACACACTCTGTTCCTCCACTACCTGGCGGATCCATGCACACTGTCCTGTATAGTCGGAAGGCGACACATACGCCGGATGGACAACATCCATCGTTGCGGCCGAATCGCGCAGTACCTTGCAAGGCTTCCCGTTGACTACTAGGTCATGCAGGTAGGGTTCCAAAAGCTGCATATTTTCATCGCAGTCCCTGACATACGAGAAAGCAATCTTTTCTTTCCGGCAGTTGACGGTAATGTGACCCTGCTCATTACACCTAAAGCATGTGAGCGGCTTCCTAGCCTCAAGCTTATTCTTTGTGTTCTGCGCGTTGGTCACTTCCCCACTTTTCTCACTGCCGTCGTTTCTAGGGGGTTTGCCTGAAGAAACCTTCATTTCTTCGTTTCCAACTCTAGCAAAGTGCCTTTCCTGACGGTTATTCAGACTCAACTTGGGATTGCGGGGCCTATCCACTGCTGGGTTGCTGAATTGTCGACGCGAAGCGTACTCCTCAATGAGTTCGGCAGCTTCAGTTGCCGACTTAATGTCGCCTCGGTCCAGTAACCAATTTCTTTCTTTTTCTGGGAGACAGTTATAAAACTGCTTCAAAAGAATTCGCTCGACTACAGCGTCCCTATCACTGTAGGAATCTGTGCTCTTTAGCCACTCGCCCAAATTGACTCTTAAATTATACAGGAATTCAGGGTAACTCTCGTCCCTGGGCTTAGTAGCGTTCCGAAAACGTTGTCTGAACGCCTCGGCGCTAAGCCTATACTTTCTCAGAAGGCAAGCTTTGACCTTCTCGTAGTTGTCCGCGTCCTCCTTGCTTAGCCGCGCGACAACCTCCGCTGCCTCGCAGGGCAGAACCGTCAATAATCTCTGAGACCAAGTGTCTCGCTGGAAGGACAGTTTTTCGCAGGTTCGCTCAAAGTTCGCCAGATCCAGACCGATATCCCCTGATATAACATATGGCTGCATGTACTTTGACATCTTGAAATCTGCCTCCTTGTTGAGAAGAGGTACCGCTAGCTGGGGACAATTGCCCGACCTCTTGCTCAACTCTAGTTCTAATTTCCGGAGCTCAATTTCTAGCTCCAGCCTTTTTGCTTCTCTCTCAATTTCAATTTCACGCTCATGCCTCTTTTCCTCTTTTTCCCGCTCTTTCTGCTGTCTGAGCTGCTCCTTTTTTGTCCGATGAGGTTCCATGCTTCACTGAGCTCCTCATCATCGGTTCCCAGATCAGTAATTGCCTTTATAATAAAGGGTTTTCGTGCCAAACCACTTGTATCAATTCCCAATTCCTCACACAATTGCAACAGTTCCGGTTTCTGCAGCTTTTGTAGGTACATGATCGCTCCGAGTGTCGGCTACTTCCAAAACAACAGTGCAAACTACCAAACCTAAAGGTGTTTCAACATTTTTTGCCAGTTCTAAAATCTAACCCTGTTCTAGAACCTGGTCCACATCATAAGAAAAGCCAAGCACTCACCCACACATGCGATCGATGTTCCGAGCTGCTCTCTTGTTGGCCGATTGTTGCTCCTGCTTGTTGCTTGAGATGCCACCTCCGATTCACAAGATGTTGTGGCTTGTAGATCCAGATCCCACCTCCAATCACCAGATGTTGTGGCTTGTAGATTCATATCCCAACGCTGGTCACCAGTTGTCGTGACGCTGGGACTAAGTCGACCCGGCCTTCACTTGGTAGCGTGCAGAGACTCGGGGTTGATGAAGGATTGAATCTTCGAAGTTGGTAAAATATATACAAGCAGGTTTAATGGCACTTTGAGAAAACTTATTTACATGATTATTTACATGAAAAGGAAGGGTATATTAACAAAATGGCAAGCGTAAAGAGTTCATAGCGAGAAGCGTCTGGATGAGCTGTTTACCCAGGGCTCAGAGCGTCTTTTCGTGCTCTGCAATGTCCTTAAAACCCTCTATGTCCAGCCCCTCTCTGAAGATGCTGACCAACCAGTTCCAGGGCACGCCCCTCAGATATCGGCATCCAATCGAACACATCACTGGACTGATGGTCTGATGCACTGACTGGTCCGGCATTGTTTCGTTGGGCGTGGTCACTTGTTGGCGGGAAGAGCTTGGGACCGGCGAGGAGGTAATTTCTATTCTTCAGCAAAGGTCCGGTATGCTGGTTCCGGTAAGTGGATTTCCTTCTCAGAAACCCAAGTGCACGAGCGCGCCACATACTGCTCCTAGCATTGTCCTTTTCCAGCAATTGCCTGCATTCCCGGGAAATCCTCTAATGGCCGTAATCACCTTGCTCCTTTCTTGTCCTGTACGTCAGCGGACGTGTCACTCTGTCGTCTCCTTTGGACAGTAGGCATTCCTCACTGGACAATAGCGCTTCTCGACGGGAAGGGTGAACAATTGAACGAAAGCACTTCCGGCTATTTCCCGCAGGGGGACATTTCTTTGTATTTTTCTAGACGTTCCCCTGACAGGGCCAATTTGGCATTTGCAGGGTCTCCACAAGCAAAACAGGCTTACACAAAAGGATTCATGGAAATAGGCTCACTTAGCGCCATTGTACCAACAGCACATATCCACAGCACTTATCCATGCCCACAGGCGAACAATAGAGCGCGGATGATGCACGGTCATAACACTAGTGAGCAAGATGAAAAAAGAATGAGGCTAGCCGGAAAACGAGATCGAGAACTCTACTACAGCTCCATCCGAGAATAAAATTTGAGCTTCAGTGACACGAAATAGTTTTGGCTTCACCAGAGCAGCATGAAAAAAACATTAGATAGGGTTAAGCTCAGTTAAGCCCGGTAGGTTGCGAAAGCAATAATAGCATGGGTACGCTATAGTTCAGCTCGTAGTGTAGCCAGTTGTGGTGTACCATGTTTACCGTATGATTAACTCAGGACACGCATGTAATCTAATTAGATTATTGTAATTAACGTGGTGCGACTAATGTAATGAATGAAATGGACTGAGTCCATTACATTCCATTTGGAGTGGTCACCGGTTGAGGACAATTCAAGAGACGCGCGACGCGCTCGTCTATCTGCATCTTGAGCGAGCCGTCGCGCGAGACGCTGTTCCCGTTCGTCACCTGTCTCTGTAGCCCGCTGTTATAATACCGCTGTCGTTTCCTGGCTTCATCAAGACGGCGTGACTTTTCGTTCTTTTTATAAGGATGCATAACGAGTGGCTCAGCTGAGCAAGCGCGAGAATTTACATACCCATCGTTTTCCTCTTCCTCCTCTCAACTGCGAGAGAAGAGGTGACAGCAGAGCCTCCACTCGGCAGCAGCGCGCCATGCCTACCGACCGCCGCCAACCGACGAGTCGACTTGGTAACCCATCTTTCGCAGCTGGTATGACGTCACAGCCATCTGGGGGTATATAAAGGTGAAATTGCGTATAGACCGTGGCACGCGAAAGGCTGAAAATGGGTGTAGTATTGCTTTCGCAATAAAAACTCTAGATACACTGCTGTGGCATCGTTGGGCACCCGAACGGCATGTTTTTAAGCGATGTATAATTCAGCCTCTCACCCAGAGAAGAAAGAAAACACGTGCAGTAGGCCACACTCCAATCTTGTAGTCCTGCCTGTGAATATTCTAAAAGTCTGTTGGCAACGCAGAAAGATGACAAATACTACTCCAGATAATTTTTTCTACGAAGGTGGGTTCGTAGCAGCTGTCTTCCAAGCCAGTACTCAGCTATACGTGATCGATGCGTTTAAATGAATTTCCTAAAATAAGGAAACAATAACAGCATCTATCACTGACGGAAACAAATTATCTTCCTGGGCGCCAGATACGCGAGCAGCAAAAGTGATTTCCTCTCGCCTTCAAATGAATTCAACTCCTAAAAGACCTAATTTGAAAAGAACTTTAAGAAGCTTATATTGATCATTTCTCATTGTGATAATTTTTTTTCCGCGGCATCTAATAGCGACGATAGCAAGTAATCAAAGCTTCCATTATCTGCACTTAGCGTCATTGTAGCCATTCAAATACCTGGCTGATCAGGTAGGTATAGAAGGGGATATAGACTGAAGGAGCAAAAGAGAAAGAGGGGCGTCAAAGAAACATTTTTATAGCGCAAAGGGCGCAGTTTTCTGGCATTCAACACTCCTATTTGTTCGCGCCACTGTTTCGGTTCCGCTGAAGTCGCTTGCTTGTTTGCCCCCCCCCCCCCCCCCCCGTCATGATTGCTGCTTCTTTTCCTAACTGCCGCAGTGCCCACGAAACCTGAGCAGAGGTGCAATGAGAGTGGCGGTCATCGGCGCCGGATGCTGCGGTATAACGGCCGTCAAGGCGTGTCTCGAAGAAGGACTCGACGTTGTCTGCTTCGAGAAGGCCTCCAACTCCGGCGGACTATGGTGGTAGAGGGAGGAAGGGCCCGAGCCCGGAACCGGAACCGTGATGCACTTCACAGTGTTCAACACCAGCAAGGAGATGTCAAGCTTCAGCGACTTCCCACCCGACAAGAATGCTCCCTGGTTCATGACCCATTGGCAGACTCTCCGTTACATTCGGTCCTACGCCGACCACTTTGGTGTGGCTCCAAAAATCCGCTTCAACCACGAGGTCATCTGGGTAAGGAAGGACGGTACTGTGAGGGTACGGGACTTATGCACCACTCGAGAGTGGGAGGAGGTCTTCGACGGTGTCCTGGTCTGCACTGGCCACCACGCTTTCCCCTCGATGCCCGATGTCCCTCGACGAGAGCAGTATATCGGGAGGGTAATGCACCCGCGCGACTACAAGTACGCCGACGACACGTTTAAGGACAAGAAGGTGGTCGTCGTGGGATTTGGAAACTCGGCCCTGGATGTTGCCGTGAATCTAAGCACCGTTGCACGTCAGGTAAGGATGTGCGAACGTTGCACGGAAGCACATTTTTAATTGTTCGGGCAAATATTTAGTGATACTGTAGTAGATCTAGTAGATCTCTAGTTAAGGGTTAAAGTACAAAGAACCCGTTGTCTTCAAAGCAACGCTGCATGAGAAAACGGCCAGCCACCAGAGAGAATTCAACGCAAAACGAGAATTAAAGAGCTACAGACAATGACTTGTCTCTAATGCAGTAGTGGCCCTTCTTACTTCGAAAGCAGGCATCGTCTTATGGGTGTTAATTTACAGAAACATTTTTTGCTCTCGTCCTCAGTTTTTACCAATTGCAGAAAGGGTATAAAGGCCACATCCTAAGCTTGAAATGATGATCTTGTTACGAAGCTATGCAAGCAATATCGAAGAAGTTTGTTACCGTAAAACTATCTGTGATTCGCAATAAGGGCAATGCACTGGGCCTCTGTAGATCCATTGATCTGCGACCCTGGAAAGAGCTATTGTGAGCTCCAGTGTGAATAACCTGTCAGTTTTCATCGCTGTACAAACCTCGTCCTGTCTTCTCCTATGTCTGTGTCTGTGTTATTTGCGCTAGTCTTTTTATTTATGTACAAACCCATAAACCTGATGCACCATTTAGGACAATAGTTAGTGAAGAAGGCACTAAGCAGCATAACAATCTGTCGTTGCTTAAGAACATAAGTAGACTGGAAATTTCTAATCGTTTTGCTACAAAAGGTTCATTGGATGTTGCTAGCACGAAAGAGCAGCATATTGGATACGCTTTTTCTAATCATGTTGAGGGTCTATTTTTTTCAATAAGAAATATTTCCTTGTTTATTGCTGTTAAAGATTACATTCAGAAAAATGGCCTTATTGCCTT
The DNA here is from genome assembly GCF_055883805.1 of Amblyomma maculatum. NCBI lineage: Eukaryota > Metazoa > Arthropoda > Arachnida > Ixodida > Ixodidae > Amblyomma > Amblyomma maculatum. Next base: position 93,305,797 of record NC_139348.1, read on the forward strand.
TTATAACGCAGCCGGTTTAAGTGGTGAAAATTTATGTCACTTCTAGAGTTTTGTATTAACGCCACTTTTGACGTTCGAGAAAAGAAAGTTTAAAGCATCACAGCATCTGCATCGGTTCATGTACCACTCTGGCTTTGACGCACATTTTTCTTGCACCAATTGAGAATACTTTGGCTACCCTTATCAATGACAAGACAGGCCTAAAGATTTCTAGGCACGTTGATGACGTTTTGCGATTTAAAATAGGGGCAATACAGGTGGTTTTCAGGAAGCGGCGGAAGAAATATTACAAAAGTTCCGGCAACATGGTAACGGTCTCCTTTTACACATAGAGATTCTTACTTTCACCTAGAGGGAAAGCTGTGCTGCCATCTATGGGAGTTTACACGGAGTTTCCTGACGACCGGTTCAGCAACCATGGGCGCTCAAAGCATCATGCGCCGGAGAACTACCGAGTGCAGAACTACAACTTTTGGCCAAAACTAATGCAAAGATAAACGTTGTTCTACCGTAAACAATGTTCTAACATTCAATTTTGTGACTATAAATTGCAAAAACAGAGAGAAACGGCATTTAGTGTGAAATTTATTCAATATAAGATAAGATAAGATATTCTTTATTTCTCTTTCAAAAAATGAAAGAAGGAACTGCGACAAAAGGCGGTTAGGCCTGACAGGGTCACAGTTCCCCATACAGTTCACAGCGGCGCGCAACACTGACAAACAAACGATAACAGAACATTACAGCAAACGTGGTAATTAAACATACTGGAGTAAAACCTAAAAAAAAGAAACAGTGTACACTATACACTCAAAAAGAAACAACAGCATATGGAACACAAAACACGGGAAAAAAATTTGTACAGTAACATAACATGATAAAAGTTTGCATTTGCCAAATACAAAACCAGACTAAACAATTATTCCACTTCGGAGAGTATCAACTGCTTTTTTATGTCTCTTTTAAATCTGCGTTTAGAGAGATGAAACATTAAACATAGGGATGGGTTTTTGAGAATAGTTGGAATCTGGTAATTAATCTTCTGTTTACCGTAATTTGTCCTTGTTTTTGGGACGAGGTTTCTGTGTTGTCTGAGAGGGTATTTAGTAGGAAATTGATAAGGAGAGACGGAGAAAAGCCTATTGCTATGGATATGTTGTAACAAGCGGTATGTGTAGACTCAGTTAGCTTGAAGTAGATTATGTTTTTGGTATAGAGGTGATGTTGGTAAGTATTCCGGTCTTCCATGATAACCCTCAATAGCCCGGAGTGCCTTTTTTTTGGCAGAATCAAAAGCTTGTGGTAATTGCTATTTGTTGTGGTGCCCCACACCAGTGCACAATAAGATAACTCAGAAAAAAATAGAGCATAATACATAGATACTTTTAATGAAACAGGTAAAAGGTCACTGGTCCTGTAGAGACAGCCAACAGTTCTGCTAAGATCTGTGGCAAGTTTAGAAATATGTGTATTCCAGGAGAGGTGTTCATTGAACCAGACACTGAGAAACTTCTGAGTGGTTAGCTGCTGTATTTGTTTATTAGCATACCTTATATGAAGTGAGTAATGGATTGGGGCGTTGATAGGTCTGAAAATAATATAACTAGTCTTGGACAAGTTCAAGCTAAATTGATTTGCCTGCATCCAAGCGTGCAATTTTACCATGTAGTCATTTACAGTAGTTTCTAAATCTGGCAGAGTTCGGGCTGTGAAAAATATATTTGTATCATCAGCATACATGACCAAATCAGGTGAATCAGGTATGTTACAAACATCATTTATGTAAACTAAAAATAAAAGTGGGCCTAAAATAGATCCCTGCGGCACACCTTGAGTAACACACAAGAAATCTGAAACAAAATTATTGCATTTGACATATTGAGGTCTGTTGCTCAAGTAACTACTAAGCAGGCTCAAGGAAGTACCTCGTATTCCATACCTAGTTAGTTTGCTTAAAAGAATTTCATGCTGCACGCAATAAAAAGCCTTTCGGAGGTCCAAAAACAAACCAAGTGTATATGCTCGGGACTCAATGTTGTCAATAACTTTCTCTTTAACAGCAAGTAAGGCTTGTTCGGTCGATCTATTTTTTAAGAAACCATACTGGGACGGGTTAATTATATTATGAGCACTGAAGAACTTTTCCATTCTGCTGTGAATGGTTCCTTCAAATACCTTAGAAAATACAGATAATACGGAAATTGGTCGATAATTCGTAACATCATTTCTATTTCCTCCTTTATATACTGAGCACACCCGGGCTATTTTTGGTTCATCTGGAAACACACCGCTGGTGAAAGTTAGAAAGATAGAACGTCGCAAATTGATACCGATACATACTTTAACGGTACGGCTTTGATGCCATCATGGCCGGCGGAAACATTGTTTTTTATTTTATCAATATAAAGAGCTACTTCTTGTGGAACCACAGGCAACAGCACAATAGAATTAGATAGAGGTTCAATGAGGTCACGCATGGAGGGGTTTGATAAAGATTGATCAAAAGTGGCTTGACCAGCTTCAATGAAAAAGTGGTTTATGGTGTTTACTATATCAGTTCCACTGGTCTTGGAATCAGATATAAGAATTTCTGCATTATCTCTGCACTTCTGCTTGTTTAGTAATTCGTTTATCTCACGCCAAACTTTCTTGCGGTCGTTATATATTCTAGAGAAGCGTTCTATATAGTAAGCCGTTTTTGCTGCCTTGAGGTCTTTGTTTAATTTATTTCGAAATTTCTTGAACTCAGTAAAAAGGTTTGCATCACGAGTGCATACAAAGTTATGGTACATTTTATTTTTAACCTGTATTCGTTTATATAACTGCTTATTGACCCATGGCTTTCTGGACTTTCGAAAGCTCTGCTTAACTTGAATTAAAGGAAATGCAGCATTATAACAATCAGTGAACTTTGCAAGAAATGTAGTATATGACAAGTTGACATCAGATATGTAATATAAATTGTCCCAACTAGTGTTTTCGATAAGAGTTCGAAATTTGAAAAGGTTTGTCTCACTGATATCCCTAGTTACCTTCTCCGCGCTTTTGGATACTATTTTATTGTGGTTGAAAGGAAGAAAACAAAAAATCGGGATGTGGTCGCTAATTTCAGAAGATAACAGGCCAGCCTCCGTTTGAGGAGACATCGTATTTGTGACACAAACATCCAAAAGAGAAGCTGTATCAATGGTAACTCTAGTTGGTAAAGATATAGTATTTATTCAACCATAAGATGCTATAATGTTATTGAATTCATGTATGTTACAATCATCATGCATTAGATTAATATTAACATCATCCATTATTACAAAAGGCAACCGGAAACTGGCAAGATAGAGCAGTAAACTTTCAAGTAACTTAAAAAAATGCAGTTTTTTCCCAGCAGGAGGTCTGTATATCACAACCACAATGATATCGGACAATGATACAGCTAAACACTCGACAATGGGATCTATCATCGAAATGTCTTCTAGTACAGATTGTGGATAACAGTTTTTCACATACAAGGCAATACCACCACCTCTCATATTCGAGCGAATGAGCCCATGATGCCGATAGTTCTTGAATGGCAAATGATCATCTTGAGATTTTAACCAAGTTTCGGTAAAGAAAAGCACATCAAACTGCACATTTAATGACCCAAGGAACTCGTCAAGACTTTCACGTTTGTTCTTCATACTACGGACGTTAATATGTATGCCAGAGAATCTTCCCATGGAAGCGGCAAACTTGTTGTTAAAGCATCGTGTATCACAATGAATGCAATGGAATGGGCTGTCCATGTCAATGAGATATCAATCCAGCTATCAGATAGGTCAATACCTAATTAGCCATTTTAGCCAGATCAGATCCCACAGAGATTTTGATTGTGTCAGATGATTCATCCCTGCGTGCGAACATTTTGCAGCCATTCGTCCACACAAATTTCCAGTCGAGTTCCTTTTTTAGAGCAATGGCCGCTCCTAGCAGTTTTTTGTTGGCATAGGTCAAGTGTTCATTGACGTAGGTACGCCCGCTGTCTGTGAAGCCAAGCTCCTTATTAGACAGCCCATGCTTTCTGGCCTTAGAAAGAAATGCGTGGCGCTTATCTCGGCTCACAAAGCGGACTATGATGTTGGTTTCATCTTTGCGGCCAGTGGGGATTCTATGACACGTGTCAATGTCAGTGGAAGAAACTTCTTCATTAATGAACTCGCCGATTTTCTCTACCACTTCGATTGGTTTGAAAGGGGGTGTTTACTGTCCTTTAAAAGGGGTAATAGCCCTCTCCAAGTTTCACAGAGAACCACACAAGAGCACAGCCAGTCTAGGCCTCCACAAGCGAGCTCGAGCAGCGCAGCGGCACTTCGTCGTTCTTCTCCTTGTCATCGTGATATCCTCTCCTGGTTCATCTTAGTCTTCATAATATTTTCGCAGAGTTCACTACAATTTCCCCCGGAGCGAAGAGGAGCCATCCTGGCGACTTAGGGTGAGGGCAAGAGGAGCGGATCGTAGTATGTTTTGAGGCGGCTCACGTGCACAGTTTCGCGGCCGCGATGACGCATGTCTGAAGAGGGAGTGAGTGGCTCCACGATGTAATTCACAGGGGAGGTTTGGCGAACAATGCGGTAGGGGCCGTGGTACTCGGTTCGAAATTTTGATGACAATCCCGGAGGGGTGGCAGGAACCCAGAGCCAAACAAGGGATCCTGTAGGGAAAACGTGTGGCGTCTGATCTTTGTCGTGACGATACTTTTGGCGGCCTTGCGATTCCGATGTTAAACTGCGGGCTAACTGGCGGCATTCTTCCGCATGTTTGGCAACGTCTGAAAGGAGTGTCCACTCTGAGGAGTCAGGACGATATGGTAAAATAGTGTCCATCGTGGACGATGCCTCATGCCCATAAAGCAGGAAGAAAGGGCTAAATCCAGTGGTTGACTGCGTGGCGGTATTGTATGCGTACGTCACGAAAGGAAGAACAGCGTCCCAGTTGGTCTGATCAGCGGCAACGTACATTGTGAGCATATCTCCAAGAGTACGATTGAAGCGCTCAGTCAGCCCGTTAGTTTGAGGGTGGTAGGCTGTTGTGGTCCGATGTATGATGCGACATTCGGCCAGTAGAGCTTCAACGACGTTGGAAAGGAAGACGCGTCCTCGGTCACTCAGCAGCTCTCGTGGCGCGCCGTGGCGAAGAACAAAATGATGTAGTAAGAATAGGGCAACTTCACGGGCAGTAGCGGCGGGTAAAGCGGCGGTCTCGGCATACCGGGTGAGGTGGTCGATGCCGACGATTATCCACCGGTTCCCAGAGACCGTGCAGGGAAGTGGCCCGTAAAGGTCAACGCCAACGCGGTCAAAAGGGCGGGCCGGGCATGGAAGTGGTTGTAAGGGGCCAAAAGCACGAGGTGTTGGTGACTTGCGGCGCTGACAGGCGATGCAGGAGCGGACGTATTTGCGAATATAACCGAACATGCCGCGCCAATAGTAGCGTTGAGAAATTCTCTGAAACGTCTTCACTACACCAGGATGGGCACACTGAGGGTCGGCATGGAAAGAGGCGCAAATTTCTTGTCGTAAATGGCGGGGAATGACGAGAAGCCACCGTCGACCATCAGGCATATAATTGCGGCGGTAGAGAAGACCGTCTCGTAGGGCAAAGTGTGGTGCTTGACGGCGTAAAGTCCGAGAAGGCGCAGCGTTTGGAGAAGCGGACACGGTGTTGATAAGAGATGCGAGCCACGGGTCTTTTCGCTGCTCCGCAGGCATATCAGCGATTGTTAGAGACGAGAGGACGGGATCAGCCGCCGAGGAGCAAACAGGTGCGATGGTTAGGGGAGAACGAGACAGAGCGTCGGCGTCCATGTGTTTACGGCCAGATCGATATATAACGCGGATGTCAAATTCCTGAAGGCGGAGAGCCCATCGTGCGAGGCGGCCGGACGGGTCTTTAAGAGAGGACAGCCAACATAACGCGTGGTGGTCCGTGACGACGTCAAACTGGCGACCATACAGGTAGGGTCGGAATTTGGTTAGTGCCCACACAATGGCCAAACACTCCTTCTCCGTAACTGAGTAGTTGCATTCAGCTTTGGAGAGGACGCGACTCGCGTACGCGACGACGTATTCTTGAAAGCCATTTTTCCGTTGAGCCAATACCGCTCCGAGGCCAACGCCACTCGCATCAGTATGGACCTCGGTAGGTGCTGCGGGGTCGTAGTGGCGAAGGATTGGTGGCGAAGTCAAAAGACGGCGCAATGCGGTGAACGCTTCGTCGCACTCGACCGACCACGCAGTTAAGTCACTGTTTCCCCCGAGTAGCTTCGTAAGGGGTGCAATTATAGAAGCGAAATTCCGCACGAAGCGCCGAAAATAGGAGCATAGACCAATGAAGCTTCGAAGTTGCTTGAGCGAGACCGGCTTAGGAAACTCCGCCACTGCGCGCAGCTTGGCCGGATCAGGGCGAACACCTTCCTTAGAGACGATGTGCCCCAAAATGGTCAACTCCCGGGCACCGAAGTGACACTTCTTAAGATTTAGTTGTAGGCCGGCGTCAGTAAGACAAACCAAAACTTGCCGCAAGCGCTCTAGGTGCGTGGCGAAGTCGGTGGAAAAGACAACAATGTCGTCCAGGTAGCAGAGGCAGATGTGCCACTTGAACTTCCGCAAGATGTTATCCATCATCCTCTCGAATGTGGCGGGCGCGTTGCACAAACCGAAGGGCATTACATTAAATTCATAAAGGCCATCCGGGGTCACAAATGCGGTCTTCTCTCTGTCACAGGCGGCCATTGGTACTTGCCAGTAACCGGAACGTAAATCAAGAGAGGAAAAGTACTCGGCACCTTGGAGGCAATCAAGAGCGTCGTCTATACGCGGCAGGGGGTAATTGTCCTTGTGGGTAATTTTGTTCAGGCGCCGGTAGTCAACACAAAAGCGAACTGAGCCATCTTTCTTCTTTACTAGCACCACTGGTGAAGACCAGGGGCTTTGAGATGGACGGATCACACCACGTTTTAGCATGTCCTCAACTTGCTCATTGATCACGCGACGCTCTGCCGCTGACACACGATAGGGGCGCTGTCGAAAAGGCGTGTTAGAGCCGGTCTGAATGTGATGCGCGACTGTGGAAGTGCGGCCGAGAGGTGTGTGGGCGGCGTCGAACGCGGAGCGAAACGTCTGTAAAAGGGCCACAAGCTGCGTCCGGTAGGTGGAAGGAAGGGCGTCATCGATGGCGGTTCGGAAGAAGTCGTCTGGCAACAAATCAGGCGTCGGATCGGACTGCAGAGCATCGATGTAGTTACCACGGTTGGTCTCGGAGGCCTCCAGGTCAGAGAGAAGGTGGGCTGGTTCAATAGAACCGGGAGATTCCCCACGTAGTAAAGTAATCGGGCGCGGAGACGGATTGTAGATGAGCAGCTTCGTGAAGCCACCGTGAACATCGAGAACAGCAGACGGCAGCGGCAGGTGCTTGCGGTAGATGAAGGATGCAGACGGCGTAAATAGAACACTAACGGCTGACACGGCAGGACACGAAAGAGGCACAAGGGCACAAGCTTCTGGAGCTACGTCGACATCTTCAGCGATGGCGAGCTTTTGAGGACACACTGAACGGTTGTCGTCGTGCAGTACGTCGCACAGTGCAGAAAATTCCACTTCAGCTCGGGCGCAATCGATCACGGCGTTATTTTTGGACAAGAAGTCCCATCCAAGGATCACATCGTGAGAACAAGACGACAAAACTACAAACTCTACACTGTACAAAAGACCTTCAATGACGACACGCGCTGTACATGCTGCTAAAGGTGCAATCTTCTCTTCACTGGCAGTGCGGAGCGACAAACCGTTAAATGGCGTTGTAACTTTTCGTAATCGTCGGCAAAGTCGCTCATGAATCACAGACACTGCAGCACCTGTATCGACCAGCGCATGTACAGACAGACCATCGATAGAGATTGCTATAACGTTTTTGGGCAAAATATGAGGCCTTGAGCTTTTCGCAGAGCACGCAGTTCTCGCCTCATGAACCGCGGAACTTAGTTTCCCTCATCAGCAGGGGGTGGTCGCCGGCGCATTGGTGACAGTGACCTGCGACGTGGAGAAGGAGAACGTTGGGTCGTGTACGAACGCTGTTCGGCGGCGTATGCAGGCGAAGACGGTGCAGAACGAAGCAGCTGTGGGGAGTACTCCGAAGACGCAGGCTCGGGACGCGCAGCCATGCGGCGACGGCACCGACGAGCCACGTGTCCAGGGCAACCGCAGTAGTAACAAATTGGGCGATTGTCAGAAGTGCGCCACGGGTTGTAATAGCGGGGAGTCGCAGGATGAAGCGGAGCCGTTTGAGGAAGCGGTGCATGGCGTAGGACAGGCTGCACGGGTGGTAACGGCTCAGGCGGAGGCCGCGCAGCCACTGCCGCGTAGGTCAAAGGGGCTGGGACAGATGGTTGGCTATATTGTAGTGGTGCTCCGACGTATGTCAAGGGAGCAACAGCAGGAGCTTCCGGGAGCGTGGGAAGTGCTTCTGCGACTTGGTCGCGGATGACTTGCTGCAACTTTGGCGCCAAAGGAGAGGAAGCGTCAGTACGATGGGGAACGAGGGACAGTTGACGGGCAACTTCTTCTCGAACGAACTGCTTGATTTGCTGCATCAAGGGGGACTGTTCTGCGTCAGCTGTTAAAGCTGCAAGAGGCTCCTGGTGTGAAAGCGAAGAACGAGTGATTTGACGGCGCTTGCGTAATTCCTCAAAGTTTTGGCATGCACTGATGACGTCGACCACGGTTGCTGGGTTTCTGGCCAGAAGCATCTGGCACGCGTCATCGTCGATTCCTTGTAAAATATGACCAATCTTGGCATGTTCTGTCATTGAAGGGTCCACGCGCTTGCACAGGTCTACAACATCTTCAATATAACTCGTAAAATTTTCGCCGGGTAGCTGTGCACGGCGGCGCAAGCGTTGCTCAGCGCGCAGCTTGCGCACTGCAGGTCTGCCGAAGATATCGGAAAAAGTGGTCTTGAAAGCAGACCACGAGGAGATATCGGCCTCGTGGTTGCGGAACCACAGGTTAGCAACGTCCGTTAGGTAGAATATCACGTTATTTAATTTGAGACCATCGTCCCATTTGTTGTGCGTACTGACCCGCTCATATGATGATAGCCAATCTTCCACGTCGTGGTCGCCGGTTCCGCTAAAGATTGGAGGGTCCCGTTGGCGCAAAGCTCCGGCGCAGAAGACGGGGGACGAGGAGGCGGTTGGACTAGGAGTGGTAGCATCGGTCATGGCTGTTGTCGGTAGTGTGCGGCTGCGAAGCTCCAGGGCGGCAGGAAATCCTGACCTCCACCAAGTGAAAGGGGGTGTTTACTGTCCTTTAAAAGGGGTAATAGCCCTCTCCAAGTTTCACAGAGAACCACACAAGAGCACAGCCAGTCTAGGCCTCCACAAGCGAGCTCGAGCAGCGCAGCGGCACTTCGTCGTTCTTCTCCTTGTCATCGTGATATCCTCTCCTGGTTCATCTTAGTCTTCATAATATTTTCGCAGAGTTCACTACAGGTTCAACATCTGACTTTACACCCTTGATTTCTAGGTTGTTTAGGCGACCATACTGCTCAAATTCTTCAACCCTTAGAGCCAAACGTTTGTTTTCGGCTCTCAAATTCTCGAAATAAGCGATTGCTCTTTCTCCTATTGGCTTAGTTTTGAGCAGCACGGATAACAATATTTCCCGCTTAAGAAGCAAACTTTGAAAGGAAAGAAACGTTTTGGAAATACTTATGGTTGCACAATCACTTAACGAAGTTTTTAGTGACATTTCGGGAACAGAAACCTTCTATTGGCGACGTCTGCTTTTGCGCCTTCGCTACTATGGCTTTTGCGGTCTATGTACGCACCTCGAAATGCTTCTGCTTTATTGATTTTGCGAAAGCGTTTGACTGCGTAGATCACAGTATATTGCGACAAGCTCTCCAAGAGATGGGAGTTCAAATTCACCTCATATGTCTCCTCAGGAACCTGTATGAAGGGCAAGAGGCCACAGTCAGAACGGGGCATGGTCTTACTGACTGGTTTCCGATTGAGAAAAGAGTAAGACAAGGCTGCAGCATACTGTCGCCCTACCTATTTAACCTATATACTGAGTGCATCATGAGGAAGGCCGGTTTGGACGAGTCTTTAGCTGGAGTGAAGATTGCTGGAAAACGTATCAACAACCTTAGATATGCGGATGATACCACTTTAATGGGAGAAAGTGAAGTGGAACTCAAGAGACTTCTGATGCCCGTACAAGAAGAGAGTGAGAAGTTTGGGCTTAAACTGAATATTAAAAAGACAAAGGTCATGGCGTCTTGCCCTATTAAGTCCTGGAGCATCAATGGACAAGAAGTGGGAGCTGTGACACATTTTCTTATCTTGGGCTCCAAGATTACCTCGGAAGCAGACTGCAGCCATGAAATTAGGAGACGCCTGCTTCTGGGAAAGAGAGTTATGGCTAGCCTTGACCGCCTAGTAAAGAGCAGAGACATTAGTCTGCCAACCAAGATCCGTATAACTCGTGCTATGGTCTTTCCAGTTAGTATGTATGGATGCGAGAGTTGGACTGTGAAGAAGGTTGACCGCTGAAGAAGGTTGACCGCTGAAGGTTGACTGCCAGAAGATCAAATCAGTCGATATTGTCGACCATAAAGCCTGACTGCTCATTGGAGGGTCAAATTCTAAAGTTAAAGCTCAGCTACTTTGGTCATCCGATGAGAAGAGAGGAGTCGCTGGAGAAAGATTTGATGTTGGGAAAGATTGAGGGTCACCGGAGAAGGGGTAGGCAGCGAATGCGATGGTTAAATGGCATCCTCGAGGCGCTGCAGATGAAGTTATGTGATGTTAGGAAGATAGTGAGAGACCGGAAAGCGTGGCGGGATATGGTCCATAGGGTCACGAAGAGTCGGACACGACTGAACGACTGAACTGAACCGAAAGCACTCGAGATGATGATGATGATAATGATGATGAAAAAGAAAGATAATAGTAGCGCCACTCAGCGCACCCGAGAAAAACCGACAGTCCCGCACCAAGTAGCACATCGGCCCATGATCCTTAGCGCGCCCATGGTGGCTGAAGTGCAGCGCCCTCAGCTTTCCCTCTAGTTAAGAGTGTAGGAAACTCTATGATTTTACGTTTGAGTTGCTGAACAAGGTAGACATCAACATCAAGCTCTGAGGCAGATTTGCCAAGAAACACCCGAACCAAGAGGCAAACCCTTTGCTTCAAGCCACCCAATACCTGTAAAGAGAGGCACTAGCTGCGACCCTTTCTCTTCAATCCGTCCACCTCATTCGTATCCTCGCATGGTGGCGGTGAGCTTTCAGGGCGAGATTGCTAGACTGCGAAAAGCAGGATTCCTGCACCACATATAGACAGCAGTAATTGAGACTATTTCGCAGAAAATCAAAAGGCGACTAAAGTAAACACGAAGGCAACGACGTAGCAACCCCAAGCCAGTAGTGATCCCTTACATTCATACGGTATCCCACAACCTGAACAGGGTTGGCAACAAGTACGGTGTGCCGCTGGTCTTATCGGCACCGAGTAAATGGGTTGAGATGTGAACCAAGATCAGCAGTGACGGCCTTGAAATGTCAGCCTGTGGGATAAAGCACACATGGTCGTACGTGTGCTGTGCCATGGGCGTGGTATATGAAATCGCCCACAAATCTAGCAAAGCATGTTTCGGGCAAACTGGCCGCTGTGTGAACGAACGTGACAGGAAATATGGACGTTCACATGATAACGTATCAGACTCGAACATTCGTGTGAGAATCTACCCGCCCACTGCCGCCCTTCCAAAGATGACAAAAATCAGCACTGTGAGCAACACTTCAGCGTATCAAAATTCTAAATAGAAGTAAGGACTGACTAACACGCGAATTCTCTGAAGCGCTTTTTATCAAAAAACTGCGTAACGTGTGTCAGCACCACAATAGTCTCCCTGTGAGCCAGTGAAAGATTATTAAATAGAAGATAAATGTAATCATCTTTCCCCAACTACCAGAAACTTTTCTACAAGCATGCACTCGGTCATTTATCATGCATAAATATAGAACGTGTTTGCTACAATAAAATTTGTTGTAGTCACCGCCTGGTCCTGCGTATTTCTGTCGCTTCGTCTTTATGTAGCGCTGGATAACCTGTTAAGGAACCATGCTTCATTAACTAACCCAGCAAAGTGTTTTGTTTGGTGGCAGCTTTCAAAGGAAGAAGAAATTTCTAAAATTGTTACCCCTCGCGCTGCAAGTCAACTGTTCGTAGCCTCGTGTTTCACCAGTGCTTCTCCCTGCTGTTGTTTTTTTCGCGCGTCAATGTCATCAAGGAGGTTACCTACTTAGTCATTATGCTTGACAAAGAATACTCCGTGAGTCTTGCTCTGTTATTATTGTTTGCGTCGACGCTTTTACCGCTCGTCGCAGTCGCACACCTTTCGCACAAACACGACAGCAGTTTATAAAGATTATACTGTTTTAAGTGTGTTTTAGACATGCCAGATTAATTTCCAAATTAATAAGCGTGCTTGATAGTGAAAATAAAAATTTATTAGCTTGAACATATTTGCATCGTGCTTAAAAAAAACAGACAAGCATCCCATAGTCAGAAGACTGCACCGGGACCCTCGATAGATCACTAAAGCAAAATAAATAAGAACAGCATAGTTAGCGAATGGTTATAATTCGGCACATTTTAAGTACTGGCTGTCAGGTGAAATCAATGTATTACAAGCAAGGTAATCCCATTCAGGAGTTTCGACAGAACACAGATGAAGTGCGGCGGACCGAAAAAGGAAATAAATTATAAAATGCGGGAGTTGCCCTCGGCTCATGCAGTGCCGAGCTGATGCGGTTCATCTATTGCAACACGCGTCCTGTCTCCTCCCACTTTTACGCGCAATTCAGCCTAGTTGAAGAATTTGTTTAGTCGCTGCCGGTCTCGAAACACGTGGTCTTGTTTCCAGGATCCGATCAAGCCGTGTAGGGAAAGGGCCTCTGAAGCTTCAAATCTTGTCTCTGTGTATGATGCAAACGATCGATTCCCAGTTCTAGATAGGCAAAGGAGAATGCGGCAGCTCGGCCCATGCCTTCCGCCGAACTACCAATGGGCGCAGTATCTGACTACAGTGCAGCTACAGTGCAGCTACCGGGCGCTTGAGTCAACGGCGCAAAAAATAATTTGAGCCTCCCAAATCCCATCTTGAAAAAATAAAACTTACATTCAAGGCATGTTTCTTACCGAATATATGAAAACCAACTCTATCACATTTATGGTAGATAATTCTCAAATTCATCACGTGGAAAGTGTTCGTGTGCTATGTCTCCTTCATACATCTGGGACTGAAGTACCTTGGCTAAACGCTACCCGTAAATCGGCTCACGCTACACTTGGTCTGATTCATCGCATAGCTATGCGCTCAGGCGGAGCGCGTTTTGATACTGCTCATCAGATCGCGCGCTCCATCCTTCAGCCGCGGATAGTGTACAAGGCACAATTCCAGTGCCTCACCCGTCGTCAATGGGACTCCCTTCAAGCTTTCAATCGTGAGGCTATGCGCACCATAACCTACCTCCCTCATCTTACACCCATACCCGTTCTGCAAGAGTACACTGACCTCAATACATTAGCTGAACTCATCGACCAGCATGAGGCAAGCAGAGCACAGAAAATGTCGCTTCAGCTCCATCGCTTACACAGTCGTCCTCTTTGGCCGTACTGTCAATTTACTGACAATCGCTCCACTGCTTCGCCGCCGCTATCAGCCGCGCATTTGCCCCCAGGGTGCATAATATACACCGATGCATCAATCATAGCTCTGCAGGGAGTTACCCCTGTGTACAGATCCCATCCTCATCTTCACTCTCGCGCAATGTATAGCGCGTATACATGCACCCCCTTGCATTGGAGCTTCAGGCAGTAAACAACGCAATTCGTTTCCTCCCACCCGAACCCACATTTGATACTGTTCATATTTACACTGGCTCTTTTGCCGCCCTTAAGCAGCCTAAGGCCGTTCGGCGCACATTCAAAATTACGCAATCCATTCAGCAGTTCTGCAAAAAATACCCCTGACCAGTGCTTATACACTGCATTCGCGGCCATGCTCACGATTTACATAATACCCATGTGGACAAAACGACACATCGTGGCACATCAGACATACAGCCAACTTTCCCTTCTCCCAGATCCGTTCCTGCCCCATGTTTCCGAGAAGGAATCTTGGCGCCAGCGAACACGCGCTCTAATTCCTCCCTGTTCGTACCCTCTCCCCCATAATCTCACTCGGGAAGAGGAGGTATCTGTGCGCCGGATTCGGGTGGAGCGGCTCTGACCCCTTCTGTGCGTCACAGGTGGCGTGACGAACGCTTTCAAGTGACCGAAAAGTGCCCGCATTTTGGTGCCTCACAGGACCTGTGCGATGTTAAGCATCTATTGTGGGCCTGTCCAGCTACGGCATCCGTGAGACAGCGTTACCTACGGAAAGTAGGCCAGCGGTGTGCCTACTTTAGGAAGTGGACGCTAAACAATCAGTTTATTGGCAGCTTATTCGATTATTTAAGGGAGACCTGTTTACACTCCTTCCTTTAGCTTCCTCCTACTCCCCGCTCCCTTTTCACTATACCTGATGGCACACTTCCCGAATAAAAAAAAAAACTCTTTTTACGTCAGGGATAAACAAAGGCGCTACGCTGCAGGCTGAATCTTATAACATCATATCCAGTCGTAAGGTTTGTAATTGAGAATATGGCCGCGCGTGACGCTTCTAAAGGCAGCCCACTGTGAGCGTTGTGTGAGTGACACTGCATGTGGAAAATTCGCGCCACGGCAGTTCGGCGAGCGCCCGCACTCCCAGCCGGCACAGTCATGTTTTCTCGTAAGCAATTATAGCAAGTTCCCTCTAGCCTGCTGTTCTAGCTATATATTACACATGAATAAAACAAGCGCAAATACTGATACGTTGCATGCTGCGCGTGTCCAACAGCCATCCGCTCGTATTGCCCTGTGAAACATCTGCGTTTTGCTTTTCGAGAAAAGATAAAAAGCGCCCACAAAACATTATCTGCGTTCAGCTTTCATTTCTTGCATCTACGCATCATGGATAAGCCAGTCCAAGTTTTTCTAATTCCTTCTAAAACGCAGAGTCCACCTTTGGAGGCATGAAAGCGCCATATATGTTTATCATGTTCTAAGCACGCATACTAATGTGATCAACCAGACTCCCATGCCTTTCTTATTAGCTATCTCTCGGTTCTGAAAGCATACGGAGACCAGGCAAGGACAGGGCACAGTTACATAGAGCTGCTTCCAGTAGTGGTGTATCTCATACAGGACACGGTGGCATTTACGCTAAAATGTCACTGTGAAGCATCAGAGCTGAAAGGACTCAAACTAGCAAAATTATCATCTCAACGGGCTATTTCCTTGATCCCTGACCGCTCAAGAATTAAATAAACCGATCTTTTACAAAAATTGCGATCCTCTTTGTATCAGTTATTTCATGTGTGCAACATTTGTGAATCTTTACAGTAACACGTTTTGTTAGCAGCGGTACACGTTAAAAGTCAGGGTTATTGGCTGACGGCTCCTAATTGCACACATTTTGCACGCCGCCACCAAGTTCTCGAAATATGTACTATAATCAGCAGGATCTCGCTTGGGCACCTTTATTCTTCCAGGTGCCCGTCTTGACGGGTGACGTGTATTTTACGTGAGGAGACGAAGGACGATGAATTGGGAGCAAGAGATGAAACTAAACGTTACACAATACTAACGATAAACACAGCATAAACTCTTCCGAAAGTTTGCACAAGTCAAAATCAACTGCATGCACTTCCAAAGCTTTTTCTAGTTTATCTGCTTTGAACCGACTTCCCCCAGCGTCGCTGCTTAAGACATCTTCCCGTTTTAAGAGCTTTTTCATGCCCGCCTGCTCAAAACGCAATTTTTTTTATTATAATTCGTTCGGCAGCAGCGAAATATACCTCGCGCAGTGCGATAATAACGGTTTTAGCGTGAACTGCAACTAGCTCGACAAGTCTCTCAGTCGACTCATACCGCGCAGGTGGTTTGTCGGCCTTGATAATACGAGGCTCATTAAGGCCTAGTTGCGCTGCGGTAGGGCTCGTGCGCTGCCACAGCTTCTAAAACACAGGATCACCGCGCCACTAAGAGAGCGCATGGCAGAGAGGAGAGCCTCTGCTACTTTTTTCACATCTGCAGCGCCATATGTTCACTTCTTCACACGGTCCAATAAAGGCTACGGAAATGTAGATACCTATCAAGGTTTCAAATTCCTTCAGAAGCCGATCGTAACCTCTAAAAATAGCCTTGCTGCTGTCGGTCACTGAACATGATGTTTTCAAGAGATCCTTGAGTGTATCTTCGACTCTGGCGTAATTCTCTGCGAACCTTTGCAGGAACTTTACTAGCACGTCGGGCAAAGCAGCAGTACGTTATTTGGCATAGATTTGCTTCAACAGCCGCCTCACGTCGGGTAAATATTATGTTCGCATAAACAATCTTGCGCTTCTTGGAGTAAGGATTGCATTGGAAATGTCTTAACCTGCGGTAACAGCATCTCCAATTCATTCGCAGCTTTCGTTAGGCTCCAAAAGTACAGTTCTAAACAGTGCACATGATTACTGCAGTGGACATAAAAAGACCGTGAATAACAGACGCTGTCTTCTTGCACACCTGAAGACAGGCAGGATATATTCACCGCCACAATTAAGCAGTGGCTACTTGCGCAGTGAACGCCAAACTTGAGCCGTAAAACCTTGTATTTGATGGCCAGCTATGGGGTCTGACATCTGCTGCCAGGCGCTTTATACAGGCCGAGATACTCTCCCCGAACTTCGAGAGTCTTGATATTTACCCATCGCATACAAAAGGTGAACTGAGCAGCTGTTCAGAGATGAGATCATCGAACAGACTAGACTTCACATCCTCTAAGATTTCTCATTTAACAGTGTGTACATAATCTTAAGCTCATTCCACACGACATCACTAACCCATTTATCTCTCTTTGTCATCTACGTCTTAAAAACCGGGACCGCCTCCGACCTCTCGTCGAGTAAATTGAGCAACTTTCTGTCAATTAGTCTAATCCTCGAAGAGCTTTACCTTGAGCTTTAATGTGTGCCGCTTCGTTACCAGGGTTCCTAGAGTGAGCCGGGAGCCATATCAATTGAATAATTTTATCTAAGTGCTTGGTTTGACCCAATAGGCTCATAACTGCATGGGCAATTCTGTCTTCGCGTAACTGCCTATGGCGACTTTTAGAGTCACTGAGTATAGTAGCAGCTTCGGTGTTAAAATGGTCAGGGCGATTGTCGCCTTTTCTGTTGTTTCCGAGGATTTCATTTTGGTAGTGCCTCGAGTGCCTTGAGTGTCCACCGCCGGTAGTGCGAACGCTCGTTTTCTGGTGATGTTCTGCATCATGTACCTATACCGAAAGTTCATCTTGGCGGTATACGCCGTGTAAATCCCGAACAAACACCATATAATCTTCATTAACTTCCAACTGCCACAGACTCTCCTTTTGTGGCACAAGTTCATTTTAGCAGTACATGCTGTGTAGAGCCCGAACAAACACCTTGTATTCTTCATTAACTTCCAACTGCAACGGACTCTCCTGCTGTGCAGTGAACATTGTCATCTTCGTCAACTTCAAGAAGCGCTGCTCCTTCATTTAACCTAGGTAAATACGTGATACACATACGTCATCCGGACGCGTGCGGGCGAGGTCCAGGAGCGTAGTCTAGGGCGAGTCCACCAGGCGGTGGACAGAAGAAAAAAGACCGCAACAGCAGCAGCCCCACTCAGAATTTCGTCAATGCGGGGTCTGTATAGTGCTCCCAATGATTTTATGCAGCTACAAGAGACTTCCAGAAGAGCTAGAGCTTGGCACTTAACCAGGCTCTTGGTTTCACCTGTAGCATAAATATATTTTATTTTTAAATAAATCGCATTTACATCTTTTTAAAGCAGCCGCGTTGTCTTCTAACTGTTTGCAGCCAAAACAGCATTTAGGTCTTCGAGCATCTAGAGTTTCACGGTGGGGATTTATAGTTGCCGGCCACAGTTACTTAATCCGACCGGAAAAGAGCAGTATGCGTCTTTTCGAAATGTTTGTTATAGTCAGTGTTTCTGTGCCGCAGAATTGAGCTAATTTACTCTCGATAACAATGGCTACAATCCGGATTCAGCGCCGAATTCGGAAAAGATATGTTAGCACAAGTGTGTTTAAGTAACATTATTTAATCCGAATGCAAACGTACGGGTCATTTTATTGTCGTTTGTCAATATGTGGTGGATACCGCGTTCGACAAATTCTCAAGACGACTAACGTCCATGTAACTGTTGCATTCTGCATTGTTTATTGAAGCAGTTCTTAAGAGCTTAATTGCGCCAACCACAGTGAACTTCAATTTCACGCCCACTTTCAGCATTCAGTTATGCGCTTCTTCATGCGCAGGTTATTGTGAGCGCCAGGCGAATCAACTGGGTCATTCCTCTTCTGTACAAGTCTGTCCCTATGGATGTTTACCTTAACAACCAAGCGCGTATCTGGTTGAACAGTTGGCTGCCTCAGTGGTGCACAAGTCGTTCACTGATGAGGGCAATCAACGACATCTGGGACCACAAAGCATTGGGTCTTGCAGCTGGTCACGACGTCATGACACAGCGACTGGTTGGAAACCAATACATCGAAGGCAAGATCATCGACGGGACAGTCAGAATCCGTGGACCACCGCAAAGATTCACAGAGAAAGGCCTTGTCATGAACGACACGGAGGAGGAAGTGGATGCTGTAATAATCGCCACCGGCTTTACGACTGTCTTGCCGTTTGAAACGGACACTCTGCCCCAAGAAGGAGAGCGGCTTCATTTGTATAGAGTGATGATCCCACCGGCGAACCCAAATGTCGCCTTCCTGGGTTTCGTCGACAACAACGGTGGTTTTCTGCCGGTGTTCGAGATGCAGGCTCGCTACATGGCGCGAGTTTTCTCTGGCAAGCTGATTTTGCCCTCCAAAGAGACTATGGAGGATGCAGTAACTGCAACGCAACGGAAAATCTCATCCTGTTACATTAATACGACGCGGCACTACCTCATGATCGACAAAACGTCTTACATGGAGGAGCTTGCCATAGCCATTGGTGTTAAGCCTAATTATCTTAAGATCCTTCTGACTGATCCGAAGCTCTATTACACACTCATGACCTCACCTGTCCTGATCTATCAATACAGGCTCCAGGGGCCACACTCCTGGTCAGGCGCTCGGAATGCAATATTGGGGTATCAGGAAAGGATGCGAGGATTTTTGTCCCCGCATAAACTAGAAAAATATGGCGCCGGACATGAACTGCCTCTTTCAAAGCAAACAAACATGCCACGCTAGGCGTCACCGTTGGTATATATCAGCCTTGCTATGAAATACAATGCTCAAGAGATCAGAACAGAATATTGCCATCGGGTAGCATATGATAGTGGTGCGTTTCCAATTGTGGCTGCTTCTATCATAGGCTCGCCACTCTTAAAGTTGACGCCAATATCAGGGCAGTGGGTTGAAATGAATCAAGTTTCATATCTATGATCTACCAGCTGGAGAACGTAATTCCAATGAAACACGTCGGGAAAACATCCCCACAATGTAAAAATTTTACGCGATATGATTGTTGTAGCAGAGCTAAAAATTGATTACAGGTTTTGCAGTATCCTTAGAAAACGGCCTTTTCAGGTTGTATTCTGCGCGTATAAATTTGTGAGGACAGAATACCAAATATTTGATTCGCACCAGGTAATCCCACTCAAAACGCAAGTAACTAGACCAACACGAACATGGTGAAAAATGAACAGGTAGAAAGTGCGCTGACCACCAACTCTAGATTTAAAGAAACGCCACATAATATAATGCTTCTTAAATATTTAACCGGAGCCCAGGTGAGATAATAAAGCACAGAAATCTCATCACCTGCTGGACACAATTGATTGTTATGTTTAACCACCCTGCACATTTTCCTCGTCGGAGCGAGCACAACAAAAAAACCAGCGATTTGCGTTGAATGAAGGCAGGACGCAAGGTCTTCGTATGTTAAAGCTACACACTTCCCCTATGCGTTTATGACAAGACTTCACTCGATGGTCGCTACTGATGTTTTCTTCATAACGACACGTTGATGAAATTCCGATTAAACCTTCGAAAACAACAGCAGCTGAAATCATCACCGTAAACATTCACCAGAGTGCAAATCAATGAGACCTTCTGGGTCATTGTAGTTGGAGCATTGAATTCAAATAATAGAATTACAAAAAAAAACAAAAGTGATGTAAATTATAATTTTACAATTCTTCACTTACTTCCTACTGATTAAATTGCCCACTGAAATCAGTGTATCTGTCCAATAGAGGACTCCGCGTTCCAGACAGTATCCCGGGAGCAGCTGAAGCCAGTTTCATTGTATTCGAACGATTTTTAGAAGTAATTTTTTGTTTATTTTTTGCAGTATGTACATGAATGATTCCCCAGCTTCCACACCGGCAGGAGGCTTTGTGCATTGTGCATCGCCAGTGTTTCTCTTGGATCGCCTCTTGCACTATTCGCTGCTCAGTCTGTACTCTGTAGACTTTTCGCAACACATGACGCAACTGAGAACTAAGTGCTACTTTTATTCCTATCAGTCGCCACCAGAGCAGGTGAAGTAAAAACGATCACGATCATGCATTCAACATACATTTTCTTGCTAACCCTCCTACCGTAAAAGCAGCACAAACGACTAATTAATATTATTAATAATTAATATTGCTCATGACTTCATCTTGGTAAATAATGGGATGAATTGCATATACATGGCATGCAGAAGAGTGGGTCTGGGATTAGGATGCAGAAATAGGCGTCCAACAGCATGGGAGAGATATTACAGGTTTCCATAGGTACAGATTCCCGGGGGGGAGTCAAGCGAATGCGTCTGTCTAGGACACGTAGTGACCTAACGTCTGAACCACGATAATCAAACACCTGCACTTGGCAAGTGCCCTAAGGTCATTCGCTGCCGTTTACCAGTATACCTAAAACGAAACGTATACAACAGCGCTACATTGCCGGTAACTAATTTTATTGTAGAGCTCTGGCGGCCGACGCAGAGTTCAACCTATTTTGACGACAAGGCAGGGAGCTATGGAAACCAAAACCACAGGTCTAATGTTGAGACAGAGGAAGCGATCAGAGTTAGCCAGGAAACCAACGCCTATTACCACAATTCTAATCGAAATAAAGAAGACGAAATGAGCATGCGCAAGGCATATAATGCGCTGCAAGCTAACTGATGGTAGCGGCCGTATCAGACGGCGGCAGAATGAAGCCTCTTCGGATGAGGTTAGAAAACTTGCTGGGATTCAGTGGCTGCAGGTAGCCCGGTGGTGGGAACAGATACTGGGTGAGGCCTTCGCACTGCAATGGGTGTAGACAAGCTACTGCTATCGATGATGATGTGGATAGTCCACATGTGCGCTCTTTTACTGCTATTCTGTGGGCATGTAAACTTCGCTCGCGATGGTGATGTTCTCGCTCCACAGAAATCCT
The DNA here is from genome assembly GCF_055883805.1 of Amblyomma maculatum. NCBI lineage: Eukaryota > Metazoa > Arthropoda > Arachnida > Ixodida > Ixodidae > Amblyomma > Amblyomma maculatum. Next base: position 93,327,384 of record NC_139348.1, read on the forward strand.
CCTTCTCTATTTTAGTCCATGCGTCGTTTGAGGGTGTTAAATCCGACACAGAATAGGGAATTCGCGGAGGTGAGCTACCAGTTATCTTGAGTCCTGCCTGGTGCAGAAAAATCGTACTTTGTGCATAAGTGATGACATTGTAGCCAACTGAGGAAACTAATGCGTCTGCAACAAGGCTGACGACTTGGCGAGTTATTAATTCATCCGAAATCCAGCCAAAAGACAAAGCACAATGAAGAGATGAACAAGGCAAGGCTTGACTAGCAGCTAAAACTTTATTGAAAAAAAAAAGCAAAAAGCAAAAAAGCAATAACAAAGGGTCGAAAGAAAATAAAAAATTATGGTCGTACTGGTGAGTTACCTGCAAAAGCAAATTCCTTACTATGAAGACTAACCGGCGGCTCAGCCACAGACGAGGCCTTAGCCTTGGCGATGTAACAAGACTAAACAACCTTCCGACAAATTTGTTTTTATTTTCATAAACTACATACATTTTGCTGAAGCCAACTGCTCAGAAAAGGGTTGTCCTGTGATTTACACTCTCGAGATTCATCATGTAATGCAAGAATAGAGTTCACCTACCCCATAAAAAGTTAGAGGGCTCAATCTGCCCGTAGAAGCGTTACTATGCCGAGGGCTTCTAGATAAGTGTCTAAACGAGTGTCAACTTTACACAGTAAAATGCCGCTGAGCAATGGTGCGATCTGAGGCCCTAAGCATAAGCCTGACTTCTGGTCGTAAATACTACACTGCCAATTGACAAAATATTTGCAAGCGGATAGCTCTGTTTTATGCGACACTGTGCACTGAGAACGATTACTCATTGTTTTATCGAGCCCTCTTTCGACGTGGCCGCAAAGGCTTCCTATCGTGTTCGAAGCTGGGAAGACAAACAGCAGAATTATACTTCGCCGCAAGTTTACTGGGTCGGTGCGAAACAACGCAGAGGTAAGGTATAGCAACCACCTTTTAGAGCCGTGCCATCACATCAGCAACATCATGTCCGTGTTCCTCTTTCTCGAGCGAAAAAGACGCTCTGACAGGCAGGCGTACTGACAATTTTAAATCCAGCTCCCATTAGCTTCAAAACCTGCTACAACCATTCTTCCTCAGCAAGGTGATGTATAACTTACGTAAAGCAGACGTGATGCTTGCTACTGCCATCCCGTCCTTAACCAACCTCGAATGGCCGGACTCTTAGCTAAGAGGCTTCCTTGATCTGGGGCTGTAACCACAACAGTATAACCCCAAATTCAAACGTAAAGCACAGACCTTAACAACATGCCTTGAATAATCCTAAACCATCATGAGCCAACCAATCTGAGCCATCAATCGTTCTTCAATCAAAATTAAGTAGTCATCAACGTAACGAAACGTTACTATGCCGAGGTCTTCCAGACAGGTGTCTGAACCAGTGTCAACTTTAGACAGTAAAATGCCACTGAGCAATGGTGCGATCTGGGACCTGACTTCTGGACTTAAATACTGTCAATTGACATAAGTGTAGTCGAGGTAAAAGGACAACAGCCCCACGAAGCTAGCAACTGGTATTTTGTACGCATCTGTAAAAGCCTGATCATTATTATCCGCTCTGATGCAGTCATGCACACACCTCATCAGTCTACCCATGGGCAATGAGTAGAAAAGGTCCACTACATTGACGATCATCGCAGAGCACCAGTATCACCTTAAAAGACTGAATAACCGTAAAAAAGCTTGGCATCAAAAACGGGTTCTGAACTTTCTGCATCTTCAGGTGTTCCTACAAGACGCCAGAAATTGGTGCTAGTGAAGAAAGATCAGGTGGGTATTCTGATCAGGACTATTGTTTCAGATCGTCGCACCTGGCAGTACGATATTTCTGGATTTCCGCAGAAACACCTAAATACGCAGAACGTTCAGGACTCGTTTTTTTATTCCAAGTCCTTCTACAGTAATCCAGTTTTTCTACGGTTACATAAGCCCGGGCAGGTGCTATGCAATGAGCGTCAATTTGGAGGACTTGTTATATTATTCGTCACAGGATAGACATCTGAGGTGTTTGCAAGACTCCATCAGGGTGGGTAATACTGAGCAGGTTTTTGAATACGCATGCGGAATTTTCGTCGCTAGCTTCATGAAGCTGTCCTTTTCCCTCAACTCCACTTTTGTCTATTTGAATAGTAGCAGTACATCCAGAAGTCAGGCGTATGCATAGGGTCTCATTTCGCACCTTGGCTAAGCGACATTTTTGTATCTAAAGCTAATACTGTTTTACAGCCCTTTTCAGATGCCCTTGGTATAGTAGCGATCAGGAACGTTGATAACTACTTACTTTTCTAGGGCAAGAATGGCCCAGATAAGAATTCTTCCAGGCGCATGGTCAAAGTCTGTTTTTACTTCTGAACCTCCTGAAGATAACTATTTGCAGTTTCTTGATTTGTACATTTGGTTTGAAGACAACCCTTTCGTAGCTACAAGTCACACCACTCCAGGTTTGTGAAGTATGGGTTGACAGTAGCATGCTGCACGTCCACTTCACGTAAGTCGTGCCATTATTGTGCTGAGGACGCATTCTCAAAGCCGTTTTCGGAGCTATTGCATCTGGGTCTCCAATTTCTTATTTCGCCAGACTTTCAGAGCGTGTTTTGACTATTTGAGGACAAGCGACACGGGGCCTGTGGTGGCACAGCGCAAAAGGTGGCTGCCATTTTTTACCTCCATGGTGCTTCCAACCGACTCAAGAAATTTCTGGCAAGTGTAATGTTGATGTCGCCTTCACAGCTTAGAACAAAATAGGAGGCCTTCGGGCCAGCATTGAAATCGGTTCGATAAAATCGTTTTCAATCTGTAGTGTCGCATTAGGCAAAGCCCACAACTTGGAAAACGAAGGTGGTTCATCGCGTTCAGCTGCCATGTGGCCGAAGCTACTTGGGCAGACAGGCAGTCTTTAGAAGAGAAAACAACCACAGCTATGGCACTCCACGCGCAATCTCCTGAATGTAAATAGGAGGACGACTCCTCTCTTGGCGAGACAGACTTCAGCGACACTTCTGTGGTTTTGGAAAGAATTAAGGAATTTTTCGCGTGATAGTTGAGGCTTATTGCATCGCCAAGTCTAAGAACACGCGTGTGATTAAGCCTTCTGTTAACCTTCACAATAAGAAATTGGTTGTCTTCGATAACTGGCTAGTACGACCATAATATCTATATTTCCTGACCTTTCATTGCTTGAGGATTTGGTGCGCGTACACGCGAATAAAATTATTCGCTGACTTGCTTCTTTTAACAAGCTTAGTTGCTGGTCTAGCCTAGTCTTGTGCTCATCTTTTGGGTTGTGCCTTTTGATTGGTTTTAAGATAATGCAAATACGAGCCAGGTGCTTCCAGAAAACGAGCGCTACATAGCCAGTTTCAATGCACAGGCCAGCCTCAATGTGTTGTTTGGGTCACTGAGTAACCAGTTATTTCACCACAGACTGACTGTCGTAACTTTATTTTTAATACGCGGCAAGGTACTAGGCTCGTTGTACCGATAAGACGACCCCATAGCCTTTCATCGCACCAACAGTCGGAAAACGTGTAGGAAAAAATATTGGTTGGTCGGCAAGGCCATGACTTCTTAACCAGCTTTTATCAAGGATCTATAAGTATTAGATAAAACTACCTGACTTGGCGTCAGAGTTTCCAACAACTGCATTCAAATAAAAAAGCAGGCTTTTTTTGTGGGCGGTCATAATGAAGCCAAAATATTGATGCGAAGTTTCGTTTAATAATGCGGGTATTCAGAAAAACGAACTAACTGAATCAAACAAATTTACCGCCATTGAAGGTCGAGCCCCTGTGATGTGTAGCAAACATGGCCGGCCTAAGCCTGCCAGGCGGACAAAGAACGCATTGACCACGAATGGTCGTTGGTTCGAGGCGTATTAGAGTTTCACCTAGTGAACGCTATACAGTGTATATACAATGAAACAATGCTAAACGAAATTATAAAAAGCAAAATTTAGCACGAAATAAGTAACAAGACTTTGTTAGCGCATCACCTCTTTGGGCACAAGCTTCTGCCAAGTTTTTTTAATCATGATTTTGTACTGGAAGCCTCTAACAGCTGCGCTCAGATCGACGCCTCGTCTAAGTGGGCCATTTTAGGCGGACTGCGAGTACCGTGATTTCACATATCACTACATCATCCGAATTCGTTAGAACTGCTTTTGGCATATTGCAGCTCTACTAGGCAACAGCCACCGCATAACCACTTCGTCGTACAAGGTCGTGCTGATGACATATTTAATAACATGTCATTTGTAAATGAATGAAATTCAACCCAGTTCGCCTTCAATAAACTTTACGCTTCATAAAGACCGCTCTCTGCTCCAAACACAAATTAATTTGTCCAACGGCTCTCAACAAACACCACACAGCGCGTTAAATTAATGTACCGCGAGCTTGGACCACCGCTCTTTATTCAATAGGCCTAGCACATCACTCCCCTCTGCCCTATATTTACTTCGCACTCAAGACCAATCAGAATGACTACAAACGTTAAGCGCTAAGAATGCAACAATATTACACTGCACAAGTTAAATCGTTTATCAGCCTATATGCTGCATATTTCTAAACGAGAAGGTCAGAGAACATCTGACAGTTCTTGAGAATTCGCCAATGATTGTAAAAACGCTTTCATATAAAAGCTAGTCCTACACAAGCTATACATGTAGGAATATGTGATTATTCTTCCTCTATTGACATCAAACAGTGCACTGCGGGGCTTGTTGCTTGTTGAGCTGACGATAAACAAAGGTTATGCACTACGCACTTTGCGAACATTTCAACATTTATGCAATTAAATATTGCCGCGTTCCTAACAGTTCTTGTGGCGCCGTTACGCGGCCGGACTACATTGCTTGACATTCGGCCTCTTATTTTACACTGGTCATGAAAAAAAAAAAAAGAGCACTCGAGCCCACTGCTATTTGGCGCGCGTTCAAGGACGTCTGAGTAGACCAATCTTGGCTGCTTTGACTGTGTCGGTTACCGTACTATTGCTGGAGATGTCTTCATACGCTGGAGCTGCTGGATCACAGTGTATTGGCAGAAGATGCTGCTTACGTAATTATGCAAGTGATATATGCAAAGGATTTCAGGACACGAGGACTGCGTATAAAGTCATAGCCAGCATCTGGTGCGTGCAGCTCTTCTCCAGGGGTACCCGAAATCGGTGATGCACCCACCGTTTCCTGAAGCGCCTATACAGTTGACAAAATTTAAGTAATATTGCTGTACTAAAGACGATGAACGACCGTCGTACCTTATTTCAATAACTACAAACTGCTACTGTTACCTGCTGAAATTCCGAAACTGGTTTTCTGCGTCGACAGTTCCTAACTTGGTTTCATGCAGATGTTTTTGTACGATGGCTGGTAAACAATTGGGCATTTCGCCATTTCGCATAAAAGACATCAGAACGCTACTTTTTCACGAAAATATAACACTCGAAAGTCTATGGTATCGCTTTTAAGTTTTCTGCACGCACACTGAGCCCGTCACTTTCTGCTCGTGTTCCTGAGAAGCCAATTAACACTTTCTTTGCGTACTCTCAAACACTGCTGCTGCCGGCTTTCCTCTGCAAGGATGGTTGCAAGTGGCCAGCTAGAGGTCGCTGCATCTTTAAACTTGGATCTCTCAGGTACTAGATGGACATAAACTTGTGCAGTTTTAATTTGTGCCTGATTTTTAGAACACCTCGGATATACAGCGTTGCAACTAGATGTCACAAACAGGGTTAAATATCACGGGTGGCTTCCCCGCTAATAACTTCACCTGCGATACGACAGCGCAGCATCGGATGTATGTCGAGCAAGCCTATTTACGTTACGCGTTGGCTATTAGACCTTTTTGTTGTCAGTGAAATATCTAGCTATGCTCGCATTCCAGTCTACACACCGGCCGTTGCACCTGCCTGTCATTTTGCGCACAGGATGCTCGGCCAACGCATATGTGTGATTGAAACAGCTTGGGGACGGTGGCAGCATTCGTCGAGGCTAGGCGGAATAGTCGTCGGCGCTCTGTGTTGTACGTCGCCTTCTATTACGCGAACCCTATGGCGGACCTCTCCTTAACGAGCGCTAAGTGAAGCGTCCCTACCTCGTGCTTCATCGGGATTTTCGGGCAGAATGTATGCACTCACACCTGCCCATTATCCTTGGTAGATGAGTGAGGGTCCTAGTGCATATCGTTAGTTTTTGCGTACATTTCCGGAAATTGTTATGGACTGTTGACGATACTGTACGTGTTCTGCTCCGGTGTGTCTTGCTTGTTTACATAGTGAATACAGCTAGGCTTTTTGTTGAGGAGAATGATATGACGTGTATAGCAATATTGGGGAGGCTGTTATAATTTCTTCCTTTGAAATAGACTTCTCTTTGTGCTCACTTGTCTTGTTAAGCCCTTGGTTTGCAATGGCAATGTGGAAACAAATCCCTTTCCCTAGAAATATGATGGAGTTCTTTGAGCTCTTAAACATGCCAGTGTCTCACAACAAAAAAATCATAAAACCCTTAAGAACAGCACAAAATACAATTTCATCGTGATCACTGAGGTCAGAAAGCGTTTTTTGTAAGGTATATTCTGATTGTATGGGCCTTGAAATAAAAATAAGGTGTAAGCTCGATAGACGACGTTAAAAATGAATGCATGTGACACCAAAATAAGGAAGAAGGTACGGCTAATTTTTTATAAAACATAAATAAGATATTCCGTAAAAAAGATAAAGACCCACCAAGCATTGAGGATAGCAGTTGCTGGCTTCTGAAAAAATGTGCACAGATCTCAGTATATCTTATATCAACTGCGTTTATTTCAATAGCAGCCAAAGACAGGGATTTCTAAGACCGCTGATTCTAATGCTTGCAAGCTTATAAAAATAACAGCAAAAGCTCCTCCGCTAAATGATGCATCTGAAGATACGTAAACAGAGAAATATTTATCACTCCTTGTCTAACATGCATCGTCAGGCATTTAAAAAACCTAGAGCTCCAGTCAATCAATCGCGTCTGACGTGTTCGCGAACCGCTGCGGGATTTTGCTCAATGCGAGTTGAGTGACACCATATTAGCCACTTTCTGGTAAAAAAAGATACTTCTGTCTTTTATCTACAACCAACCGTAGTTCACCAGCGACGCTAGCGAACCTCGAGTTTCCTAACTACCTCCAGGATGCTTGAGTCAACGCGGCTATAGTTCACTTTTACATGCTGATAAAAGGCATCTTCATCTAATGCAACACTGCGGCGTGCTCGTGTGCGTATGTAGAGGCTTTTCTCATTTGCGTCGCTTTTAGCACGCCCACATCGCGCTCATTCTGGACTAAATAACATTCAGCCATTTTAGTTTTCTTGTTTTCCGTCTAACTTTTAACAATATGTAGAGCTTCAAAAGTTTGCTTATCGCACTAATGGCAATATAACTGCTCAGTTGTTGCTGTTGTTGTTGTGGCTGTAGGAAGAAGGAAAAGAAATGCACGGGCCTGCTACTGGATCTGCAGCTGAGCCACCTCCGTTGTCTCGTGTGGACAGATGCGAGAAAGTAGAGAAGGAAAAGAAGACGAAGAGAAAGACGCGTGCCACAACAGCCGTCGTCTGCCACCTAAGCGGTGGCGGGTGCAATGACGCCATCTGCTCAGTTCTCCAAACGCATGCAGGTTGCACCTTTGTATTTGTATTGTGAGCCCTCCACGGATCTTCTTTCATTTGTACATACCATGATCTTCTTCTTCCTCTTGTACATACCATCATCATCGTCCCGCGGCTCCGGCTCCGGCATGCGCTTGGGTTTTGTCCATCGGAATAAACGCCAGACACGGCATCCCTTGCCTTGCCGTCTCGACCTTGCCGTCTCGACCTTGCCGTCTCGACCTGGCCTTCTTTCACAGTATGTATAACCAAATGCTCATCGCATGAAGAGCATTAGTTTAAAAAAATAATTCGCTAGGCTGCTTGTGGAAGCAATAGCTTAATTTAACTATGGCTTCAATTCAATGTACAGCTCTGACAAGGACAGCTGCCCAAACAATAACTCCGTGCTGACGTCTTCGTTAAGCCCTTTCTGAAAAATTACGTCATAGGAATGCTCTAAACATTCCAAAAAGCGCGGTAAAGCTTCTTAATATCGCTAATCATATTACTACCTTTATTATGTTAGGCTTTCAGTGTTGTATCGTGGTATCGACAATACAGTACGGAGTATCTGCATCGAAACTCGATTTCGATCCTGTATCTTGTAGCGGCATCGGAAATACAATATTCCAGGGTAACGAGTATCGGTATCGAAGATATTTTTATAAAGTATCTTCCCCAGCCCTCGTGACTGCAGAGCAACCATAGTTCTGCATAAAGAAAGTAACTTCCTATAAAGCAAGGTGTTAGGCAAAGAGACACGTTCCCCCTCCCCCCCCCCAGTACTTGTAACAAGCTTAGACGTAGTGCTCAGAGACTTGAAATGGAAGCAGTTAGGGATAAGAGTAGATGGAGAATACCTCAGTATTCTGCGATTTGCTGATGGCATTGCCTTGCTAAGCAACTCGGGGAATGAACTGCAAAGACTGATTGATGACCTAGACAGGAAAGGTAGAAAGGCTTGAAAATCAATATGCGGACGACTAAGGTAATGTTCAACAGTCTCGGAAAGGAACAGCAGTTTACATTGGGTCGCGAAGAACTGGATGTATTAGGCGAATATCTCTCACTTAGGACAGGTAGTAACTGCAGGTCCGTATCATAAAAGGGCAATAACAAGGAGAATCAGATTTTAATTGAGCGCATTTGGCAAGCACTCGCAGATTATGACCAGCAGCTTACCGGTATCGCTCAGGAGGAAAGTATACAACAGTTGCATCTTACCTGTACTCACCTATGGAGGTGAAACGTCGAGGCTAACAAAGAGAGTTCTACTTAAGTTGAGGACAATGCAGAGGGCTATGGAGCGGATAATGATTAGGTTAACATTACGCGATAGGAAAAGTGCAGAGTGGGTAAGAGAATTAACTCGAGTTACAAACATTCTAGTAGAAATGATGAAGAAATGGGCATGGGCAGGACATGTAGTGAAAAGAGAGGACTACTGATAGTCGCTTAGGATAACAAACTGGATTTAAGGACATGAAAGCGTAGCAGGGGGCGTCAGAACGTTAGGTGGGCGGATGAGGTTAAAAAGTTCGCAGGGGTCAAGTGGCTGCAGCTAGCACAGGACCGGGTTAATTGGAGCAATAAGGGAGAGGCCTTTGCCCTGCAGTGGATATAGCCAGGCTGATGATATTGCTACGAGGCGATGGTATACGTCGTAGCCGCAACAGTTCGCTGTCAGGGACACACTGGCAGGACAACCAGAGCCTAGCTGCAGCGTCGTCTTTCTTCACTGCCCAGCACTTCGTCACCGTCTCCGTGACAGCGTACTGTAAAAATACCCCCCCCCCCCCCCGCTGAAATATACACACAGTCCCGGTGTGTATACTACAAAGATCAGCGCGAGATATAAGGTTTGAGACGGGCAACATGCAAGACTTCTGGAAGACAGTTTGCAGGAGACTTGCGGTTCACAGGCATAATCTCGTACGTAACGTCGATAAGTTGCCGCAAGACGCGGTCACGTAGCGGGACAGATGCTTCTCGCACGTTCCTACACGTCGGGCTGAGAGCCAGAGGAGTACGAGGGAGCTATAAGCGTAGTAGGCGTCACGGTGCTGGAGATCGTAACGGTGCTTTTGAGAACGCTGAGAGGCGCCAAGCCAGTCTCGAGCAATATGACGGGCGGCATCAGCGCGGGCGATGGCATCAGAAGCGTAACTGCAGGAGGAATCGTCCAGAGACAGTAGGGTGTCGAAGGGAAGTAGAGGGTCGCGGCCAAAGAGTAGATAAAAGGGAGAGTATCCGGCGGTATCATGCCTTGAGTAGCTATACGCGAATGGTATGAAGGGTAAAGAGACGTCCCAGTCACGGTGAGGGTCAGAAACATACATTGACATCATGTCGGCCAGTGTACGATTAAGGCGCTCAGTAAGACCATTCGTTTGCAGATGGTAGGCCGTTATGAAGTTGTGGCGCATAGCGCATGAGCGGAGAAGGTCATGAACAACTTTAGAAAGGAAGCAACGACCGCGATCGGTTAGGAGTTGAAGCAGATCGGTCGGTTGTCCAAGGTCCGCCATTCTTCCGGGTTGCGGTAGCGGTATCGCGTCGGGAATGGCGCAGTCGGAGCCGCAGCAGTTACCACCGAAACGGTGGGCTGGACAGATGGCTGTGCGGACGGCTGACCAGAGTTGAAGCTTACGTTTGCAGTAAGGCCCACACTCGCGAATTCTTGGCGAACGATAGCTTGGATCAGTGCTATAGTAGCGTCTGCTGGCTGAGGTGTGAATGTGACAGGGGTCATTGCCTCCAGCCGTCTGCGAATGATCCTGGTCAAATTTGGCTGATGGGACGGCTGCTACAGTGTTGGCAGATCTTCGCACGAAGACATAGCAACCGTGGTTGGCAAGTGCTCGAAGCGGGGAGCAATACAACGATGTTTAGCTTGCTCAAACCGCCGACATACCTCGAGGACGGAGTCGACAGTCGTACAGTCTTTGCGACTGTACGACTGTCGCAAAGATGTGGCCCACCTTATCACACTCGGGCATGGCGCTTTTCACTTTGCGTCATAGAGCTAGTACGACTTGTACGTACGACAGATATGATTCGGTCGACGATTGTGCTCGCGATGCTAGGTTCTTTTAAGCGCCGAGCTTGCGTCCGATCGGACTGCCAAAAGATCCCGAAACTTCTCTTTGGACATTACCAGGATGTCAGATCTTTTCGTGCGTCTCAAACCAGACGCATGCCGTACCAGCCAGGCAGAAAATTACGTTCGCATGCATCAATGTTGCATCCCATCGGTAGTGCTTACTAACTCGCTCGCACATAGCGAGCCAGTCTTCGATGTCCACATCATCGGTGCCGCAAATGGTGCACAGATCACGAGGCTGCACCACCACGACAGTGGGCGCTGGTTGTGTCGCTATAGAAGTGGCTGCGTCGGACTGCATAGTGCTAGCACCAAGCTGGCGTCCAGTGCGGAGATCCAGATTGTGCGGTATTAGTGTCGTACCTTGCATGCTCCACCAAGATGTTACGAGGCAAGTCGAGATGTTACGTGGCAATGTTACGTCGTATCCGCGACAGTTCGCTGTCAGGGACACACTCGCAGGACAACCAAAGCCAGCTGCAGCGTCGTCTTTCTTCACTGCCCAGCACTTCGTCATCGTCTCCGTGACTGCGTACGATAATATATATATATATATATATATATATATATATATATATATATATATATATATTTACACAGCGGAACAGATACTTTGGTAGACCCCTGTATACATGGGATCACCATCACCGGGTCGAGTCAGCGTCAAGTAAGCAACATCACCCTTCTGAACCTCTTAGTATCTACGTGAACTCGCTCTAGCGAGTAAGTATAAATGCGGCGCCTAGCGTCGAGAATAGACGTTATTTTGCGACCTTCCTACTCCGGTTTGATTCCGTTGCCTTTTGCTATCGAGAGCTCTTTTCTACTCTTACTACCTTTTTTACTCGCCAGCCTTACACGACCCGACTCTGTCGACTTCATGTATGCATTGCTTATATTGCCGTAGTAACGGCTGACAATACGTCCCCTTTTTTGAGGGTTGGGGCATACGCCTACTGTGGGCTTAAGGTGGCCGCTATCTTGACTGAGATCACCACCGCTATCTTGGGTGAGATCACCGCTATCTTATGTGAGAACCACTGCGCCACCCCGCCGGGATGGCGCAGTGGTTACGGCGCTCGACTATTGTTCCCAAGGGGCGCGGGATCGAATCCCGGCCTCGGCGGCCGCTTTTCTATGGAGGCGGAAAGAAAGGCGCCCGTGTGCTGTGCGATTTTGTGCGGACTGGTCTTATTTTGTTATCGTAACTGTCCATCTCTGCTTTCATCGAGTGCAGGCATTATGTCGTCAGTATTTTTACTTTAAGCGGAGAGAATAGAGAGATTTAGCTTACCGTGATCCGCGATCCGCCACAGTGGCTCTCTACCGCGCGTGGGCGGGGCGGTAAAGCTGATTGGTCCCGACGCGGCAGGTCTGTGTGCCGGATGGAAGGATGGAATATAGGAGCGTCCCCTTTGAAACGGGGTGGTGGCAGTAGCTATCATGCTCATTTTCCTCCCTATATCTTAATTATTGATTTCGAATGGGTAACTAAACCATCATTCTATTTATTAAATTTTTGTTCGTACATTACTAACATTATGTCACTTCTCTGCTTTTAAGCCACCAACCTTCCAGTCTTTTTTTGCTAGTTTCCACCGCCGGTTTATTCCCCCGGCCACTGTTATCTCTAAACCCCAGAGCTTCAGGAAGAGTGACTGCGCTTGCATCGACTTCCGGATGGATACCATTACATTCGAGTATAATATGGTCAATTGTTTCACTGGAGTTTCCACATACAGCACATGCGTCATCTCCATTGTTAAATTTCTTTTTGTAGCTGCGTGTTCTAAGGCACCCTGATCTAGCTTCAAAAAGTAGGGCACTGCCTCTTAAGTTATCAAATAAATCTTCCTTTCTGATCTGCATTTTCCACTTTCGGTATAATTCCACACTCTGTTTCTTTTCCATCGAATTTATCCAATTTTTACCTTCTGTGTTTTTCACCTGTTGCTTAATGCTCTTTATTTCTCCGTCCTTGTGACTAGCATACTTACTAGTTAGTTTCCTAGTTCTTTTCCTCCATTGTGAGTCAACGCTTTGAGTACAGGTGAGTACAGGTATTGTGAGTACAGGTATTTAAATACTTTAGCTGCCCATCTGTTACTGTCCAATTTCCTCAGACGTTCCTCATATAATATTTTACTCTGAGCTTCCCGTGCTTCGAAAGATTCCCAGCCCATATCTCCCTGTACCGCCTCATTTGTAGTTTTGCCGTGGGCACCTAGTGCTAATCGTCCGACAGATCTCTGATTTATTTCTAATGTCGACTGTACCTCTGATTTTAGGCACAAAACCGCATTTCCGAAAGTAAGTCCGGGCACCATAATTCCTTTTCAAATACCCCTCAAAACCTCATACCTATTGTATCCCCACAATGTCTTATGCTTCATTATCCCGGCATTCCCTCGCCCTTTGGCCTTAAGTGATTGCTCATGCTTTCCAATGTATGCCAATCCTTCGTTTACCCATACCCCCAGATATTTATATTCTGCTACTCTAGGTATTTCATGGCCTTGTATTTTAAGACCCTGATCAGTTGAGCCGTTGAAAATCATCAGACCCGACTTAACTGCGCTGCACATAAGCCCTAGGAGGCACAGATGTGTCTGCCGACATCCGGTATGTGGCGCCATCTGTCGGCGTCAAGGGGGGTCTGGGCATGCGCAGTGGAACGCGCGGTGGCGGATTCTAGTAGCGGATCGCGGATCACGGTAAGCTAAAACTCTCAAATATTAGACCCAAGATTGCGTTCATCACCGCCCGGTAAAAATCCCGATATAAAAACTTCGGCGCTTTCTTACGCAGTGCATGAACGACAGTGTGGGCTCGGCAACGCTGACAACGCAGGATAGAGTTTAGGGGGTCTATAATAGCCCACTGAAGAGCACTGAAGGCACGAAAAGTCGTTTGTACTTTTTAGTTGGTGGTATCATTGGCTATATGTCAGCTTGTGATGCAATAGCTGCACCAGTTGCGTAAACCGGATTATCCGCAGAGCATAGTACGGCGCAGCTGCGCACAAGAGCAGCTGAACGTTTTGCTGTCGAAAGAGCTTGCGGGAATGTAGGTGAGTCCACAGAACGCGCGCGGTTAATTTTCAGAACGTCGGCTCCGCTCATGACATAGGTGTGACCGGCCAGTGCAATGTTGAACGCCGCTACAAAAGACTATGAATATGATAGAAGCCCATCGCTCATCAGACACACGTGATTAGTTATTGAATGTGACTGCGTTTGCCGGGGTCTACGCAAAAACATACTTGTAATATTGGAAAAGTACCAAAATAATGCAGATCTGGTAATTATGACTGCCGCCTTAGTATGACGAAGAGTAAATTATCCCACGAGTAGCTTCATTTAGACTGTCTGATACATTTTCCCTCATATTTTTTAGTATTTTCAATTCGTAGATAGGTAAAAATGGAAATCGATAATTGAAGCCAACCAGATATTTATTGCACTTATAGGACCGTTGTTGTCAAGGGCGAGGGGTTTTATTCTATAATGACGCTTATTTAAATGAGATTTACTGCTTCAGGGTATCAGAGCGGTACGAAAGGAGAGATGAAGAAATAATTAAATTCTTCGAAAAAGGTATGCTGCTTTTATGAAATACGGGAGTAACCGATGGTGTGGTATACCTTTCTTGAGGCAATATATGAATGAGGATTTCTTAGTAAAAGATCTGCTGCCGCATGGTGTCGGATTCTCGTAGGTTTCAGTGCTGGGCAGTCCAGCGGCAAGTGGTGAATCTCGACCTCAATATTTTAGGATTTGCATATCGGACATCTTGAGCGGAGATATAAACGTCGGAAATGAGGACATGTTCAAAGTGACGGCTGGAGTGAGAGCAACCGCTGCCCGGATACTCCAAAGCGCAACATCCTCAGCACTGGTGAGGCGCCGCGGGGGAGGGTTACCGCACACGGAGAGATAAGAGCACGTGTGCGCAGTCAGAGGTGTGTGTGTGTGTGTGTGTGTGTGTGTGTGTGTGTGTGTGTGTGTGTGTGTGTGTGTGTGTGTGTGCGTGCGTGCGTGCGTGCGTGCGTGTGTGTGTGTGTGTGTGTGTGTGTGTGTGTGTGTGTGTGTGTGTGTGTGTGTGTGTGTGTGTGTGTGTGTGTGTGTGTGTGTGTGTGTGTGTGTGTGTGTGTGTGTGTGTGTGTGTGTGTGTGTGTGTGTGTGTGTGTGTGTGTGTGTGTTTCTTGATGAAAGGAGAGTAGTATTATCGAAATTGGGGAGCCGAGACAATGATGAGCCAGGGGTCACTTGTCGGGTAGCTAAATCTGCGTAGCTTTGAGAAGGCAGCAGGTGCCTGAGAACCCATTCAGTAGGTATTGCGGGATGCGCGTTTCGCAAGCTGGTGGATGTCCTGACATAATACTGGGCAGCGGCTGACTCATGCCTGCTTGAAGGGCATCAGTATACAGATGAGAACATAAGCCCTAGAAGGCACAGATGTGTCTGCCACGGAGCAAAGTGCCTCGTTAACTGCAACGAGCTCAGCACGAAATGATATAGGAAGTTCCGTCAGTTGAATTGTAGTGATGCTTTTTGTGACTCCTTTTTTTTTTCAAATAACTTTTCATCGGAACGCGTTTTGATATCGAACTCTTCAAGCCTTGTCAAACGAGGAATTTTCACACGCGCCCCGCTGTGCTGGCACAGTGGTCACGCTTTCGGTGGCTGATATTAAGGATTCGGATATGATATCCACGAGCCAAAAGCAAAGCGCCCATGTGCTGTGAGATCAGAGTGCAAGTCGAAGAAACTGGGGTGGTCGAAATTATCCGGAGTCCTCTTTACCGCGTCCCTCACAGTCTACTACGTTGTACTACCTACATCTTTCCGCTTTTCCTGCACTGAGTACTCAAATTACTACTCTCTGCAGATGTACTCGCGATACATTCGGTGTGTTTACAATGTGATTTTCTACTTCTCGAAGATATGTATTGCGGTGCTTTTTTTTACTCCTTACGTACACTGCGTACAAAGGTGTTCTACCCCCTCGCCCCCCCCCCCCTCTTATGCGATGTCAGGTGCGCAATAAACAATAAAAGGCCAAGTAGTACACCTCGAAGATATTGCGCTAAAATTCGATTCAGTCATGCGCTTTTATATGTCATTTTCAATTTACAAACCAAAAACATACGCACCTACAAACGTCTGTGCGAAACAAACAAACGCTAAAGCATAATCGGTTATGAAGATGGAGAAACCACGTGACTCACTCGATGCATGAGGGAACGCAGGAAAGAACAAGTGGACAGTTGACTTGGCGTCTTGACTGCAGCAATTTGGAGAAAGGGCGTTAAGGACACGTGGGCGATTCCTCTGCCCGAGGGTGAAGCAAGACACGCGCAAACAGCGGGCCATGGGAGAAACATCTTTTATCTCACAGAAGGGGTCCGTCCATGCCGATAGGGAATCCAAGCTCAAGTTCCGCCGCGCGACGGCAGCGCCGCATTCCTGGCGTGGTGGCGAAATGTGAAACGATGGGGCTTCGCCGGAGCAGACGCTCCGCTAGATTCCTGTGCACGCGCGGCGATCGCATTGCGCCTGGCGGTTATTTGGCGATACAAAAACGCTTCCGCTGATGCGGAACGGATGTACTAGCATTGTGCCATGGGAAGCCACAATAGTAGGCGAATCACCAAAATTCGAGGCTCACGTGTGAAACGTTGCAGATTCCTTTGGAAGCGTGTCCGCAAGACCTGTTTTCCAACCCCATGACAGCGTTCTGAGAAGTCTCGCGTTCTTTGTGGAAACGAAAAGAGCCAATTTCCCCTTTCTTCGTAAACTCAGAAATGTTGACAGTTGACAAAGACGGCTTGGAGAGCCATTAAAAAAGTACAGTGGTTAAACATCATGCATAAAAAGTGAAGAGGATGGAAGATTATCCTGCTCGTCGCTCCCCGCGTGTCTAGTTTTGCCGATGTTTTGTGCTCTCTCCCTGCTTTGTGAGTGCTCTGAAAGCAACCAAATCAACAGATGTGACGTCCGCAATCGAGACTGATGTGTAAATGTGCCCTTAGTGTCCACAGCTGCCTTTTCATTTTTAGATTGACCAAGAAAATATCTAGGAACGAGGCCTTTTTTTTTTTCGGGGGTGGGGGCGGCGTTGGAAAACATGCCTTGCTGAGACGCTTTTACAGATTTTCGCAAATCGGCCAATACGTGAACCAATTATTGTTATTATTATTATTATTATTATTATTATTATTATTATTATTATTATTATTATTATTATTATTATTATTATTAACGAAGATATGTTGGAATTCCAGTACAAAAGTGATCCTAGCTATGGCTCGACTAACACTACTCGCACGGAGCGTCCCATTCGCGTCACAGGGTTCGTGAGTGCAAACCAAATACTATCATAAATGAAGCGCAACCATTTAATAAGAACCGAAATAAAACACTGTGTAGTACAAGCTTGGATTTCACCTGCCTTCCGAGCCAGCGAGCCGGTTATATCGCGTGTAGCGCACGGAGCACGCATGTGCTTATGAGATTGCTAGCGTTCTTGTCTTTGAAGAAACACCTTCTTCGGACTATATACTTATTCTTCTACTGCGAAATTTCCTTTGGTAACGTCGTAATAATAAAAAAACAAATCCGTATATAGATCGCATGCTACAGGCCAAAACGATGGTCAACGAGCGGGCCACTTTATTCCACAGTACGGATGATACTTTAGCAGTTTTTAAATATATTATGTACGACAATATAATTACATAGCGGACTTACATCGAGATGCATTCCTACCTTTTTGCTAACGTGGGACGCATTCACAATCAATATTTACTCATCCCCGTCTATCGTCTGCTCAACAGTGCAGACGTGAATAAAAAGTTTCCCGCTTATAATAAAGTATTCTTCATGGAAGTACGCGTCAGGTTGCCCAATCAAGACGGAATGCGGGTTGCATGTCGCGGTCCACCTGCGGGGGCGCGTCAATGCGCGTGCTCGTGCGAGAGAAAGCGCACGGCGCACGCCGTGAAGGCAGCGAGCGAGCCGGCGGCGTCCAGTGAGTGCCCGCGCGACAAAGCAGCGCGAGACGTCTGCACGTACGCAGAAGCGAGCGAGCGAAAGGAGAAAACTTGCACGGGATGCCTAGGTGGTGCCGCCGCGTTTATCCCCAGTTTCTATTTTTCTGTCAGAGATGGCGCCCTCCGTCAGGAGCAGCAGCGCCGCTCGACGGTGCTTTGGAAGCCTATGCTGGAGGTCAGGGGGTCGTCTTCGGGGGCAGCCAAGCAGCGTGCAGCAGGGAAACCAGGAGCCAAGAGAGAGAGAGAGAGGCGACGGCGTGCGCCTTTCTTTATAGCCCCCGCACGGGACTGGTTATCCCGGAACGAACGGGGAGAGGGAAGGGATAAAGCGGCGGCCTATCGGCAGCCGCGGGAAAAGGGCTCCCTTCAAATGTGGCTCGCGCGGTCCCCACAAACGTTATTGCTAGAGCGCAGCATGCATACTCTTACGAACAAAATATTATTAAAAGGATTGTCAAATGTTTTCGTGAAATATTGAAAATTGCAATCGGAGAAGGAATAACGCTATAAAAATTGAATTTGCTATTTGACTGCGACTAGATATGTGTTTAAACTTTTTAAAATTATACTGAGAAAAGTGGGAGAAAAATGGTAGAGCTAAGCCTCAAGGCTTAACGCATCAGCAGCGTGTGAAGACTGGTATTCCTCCCAATCATCAGAACGCTGTTACTCAGCTGCCACCCCATGGCTGCCTACATCTAGGCTGGAAATGAACACGGCTGGTTTTCAGCCTCTATCCTGCTTTTCCTCACAGCAACAGCGCAGCGCCCACCACAAAGCCGTAAAGCGGCCGCAGCCGCGGCACGGCTGCAGAAGCGACTCTTGTTACGGGTTCAGTCACACGGAATCATAGCACTCGGTGCAACCGACTGCCGCCCCTCTCGGTCTAGCAGGGCATTTGTCGCGTTCTCGTCCTCCGGTTGCCGCTCCTCGTTACAGGCCTGGGGTGACGAACAAGAAGGCGCGCTCCGGAAAGCGGCGCATATTTTATTTACTCTGATTATTCACGTAATACCATCATCACTGAAACGTAGAAATCTTCAAGAAATATATCTCCCCCGTGAAGTTTCACGCTTATCACATTGTCACGAGGTTTACCATCAATCAGCACTCCATAACAACGTTTTTGTTTGCCTTTTTCCGTTTCTAAGAGACGCGATCATCATTTCAAAGTTGGGCGCTTGTCGATTCGTGCATTTAACTACGCACATTCATTCCCACCACCTACAATAACTGACTGGAACACTCTGCCATTACGTGTCGCTGCTGTCACTAGCCCTAATACATTTTATACACTGGTATTTGCCACAAATACTACTTACATTTCTTGTGTTCATTGTGTTTATTCGTTGAGCCTTTTTGCTTTGTATTTGTATGAATTCGTGTTGTAATAATTTGCTCTTGTTTTCTGAAAATTGTACAGTAGGTACTAATTTTTTTGACCTTCGCTGTTTAAATATTCAGTTTGTTTTATCTCATTCCCGAATGTTAAATCTATCTAATGCATATTTTCATCCCAATGTCATGTGCAGTGTTTTTGTTTTCACTTCGCGGTTTTGTGTAACTGATTTTTTACCAGTAGCCTCCTTCCTAATGTAATGCCGTGAGCCGTGAGAGCATTTAGGAGTATTTGGTATGAATAAAATAAAATAAATAACGATAATTGTAATTTATTTTTCATAATGAACACAAATATATCATTACTTACGTGCTCTATGACTCTGAATGAAGCGGCGGTGGATTTTGGTTTTTCTTGACTTTTAAGGGAAATGCTAAAATTTGAAAATGCAGCTAGGCCATTTCTCATGCCGTCTGATCAAATATTCATAGAAAATTAAAAGTACGAAGAAGTTTTGTCTTGGTTTGAAAAATCAATTGCAATGGCAATTTTGCACCAGTATAAAAATAGTAGATGAACCCTTTTTTATTTCTTCTTGATCCGTGAGCTGTCAACGCGTCCCTGGCGCCTAGTCAACAATTTGTTAGCATTCTTTGCTATGCTGAAGTACATCACACGAAGCAACTCATGCTATAATGAAAGATTGCACAATGCAAAAGTGAAATGTAGAGAAAAATTCCGGGAGCACTGCAGAACCTGCAGTGGAGATGTGCGAAATCTTGAGCGCTGTTGCTGCCCACGGTACTTCGCGCGCCCCCCATTGAATTCAACCAGTGTTCCTTTGAACACATCAAACTTCATCGGCGTTGTATAATTGGTTTACAAGAAAGGAAAGGCGCAGTACCTGCCACTCGCGAAATCCCGCTACTGTCATCCTCACGATCTGCAAGTAGAATTATGATGTCCGCTTCCCGATCCCGGGCGTGAACAGTTGATTAAAGCACTCGTTCGGGGATACGAGGAATGAAGGTTCGATTCGCGGCGCAAACAGGGTTTTTGTTTTTCTGGTGGTGTCATCAGGATGTTCGACAACCGTAATTTCGCGGAATGTCGCGAAAAAGTTGGACCCTTCTCGCGGACGCACGGACGTACATGCTGGCAAAGTCATGAGCCATATAAAGCTTTCGCCTTGTAAATCGCTAAATTTTTTAAGCCCGCGGACCCTGGCATGAACATCAACTGCCGCTTAAAAATCGCTGTATTGCTACGCAGCTACGGCGTGGCCATAGAATGTACTCGCTCACAGCGCCGTCGGGCTGCAGCGGTGAGAAAAGCGTGGAGTGACGGACTGAGCGCCGTACTCGGTTTTCGTCAGCGGCGTTATCAGAGAGCTAATGAGTGAGGAGGCGTGCTTCCCTCGCCTTCTTTATTCTCCTTACAAGCGAGAAGCGGCGCGTGCCGGCGGCGGCAGTTCCACGATAGCGGAAAGAGCCCGATCCTGCTTCCTTCACAGCGGCCTGACTTATGTGCCCCAAATGTAGGGCATGTTCTTCGCTGCTGTTCCTTCGAAGTCTTAACCACGCTGCAATAGAAACGGACAAGACAGTGTCCACTCGTTCGTGACTGCCTGCCAGCCGGCCCACCACATCGCAGTACTTTCCGCCGTGCATTATCGCAGTACAAGGATTGTTAAACTTATCACTGCGAGTGCTCGCTCCCCGTGCAAGCTGTGTCAGTGAATGATCTCTCCATTACACTTCGCTCCTATCTCTACCTCGTCGGGGCGTCCTGATGTTTCGTCTCTGAGCCTAGACCACCACGGAGCAGCCAAACTCGAGGCTAAATTGGAAGACGACGCATGCACAACATTGCAGTCCCAGTAGGAAGGCATACTACGTAAGTGACATTCGATCTTCTCCGATCGCTGTTGTTGTTTCAGCATCGACTATGTGCCGCAGTTAACCGTGACAGAAAAAAACATACGCAAATCTTTCTACGTCACCTTCATATCGTACCACCAGTCGTATTCTTCAGAAGCTTTGCCCAACCGGCACACACTCGCCTACAATGGTGTGAGCTCATAGCCCGTCGACATGCGCTCCCATCCTCATCATCACCAGCCGGATAATACTCACTGCAGGTCGAAGGTATCTCCCATATTCCTCCAACTAACCCGGTTCTCTGCTGGCTGCATCCACATGACCCTTGCGAAGACCTTGACCTCATTAGCCCACCTGACTTTCGCCGCCCCCGATACTCTTCTCTCACTTCATATTAAGGCTGTTGCCCTTTTCGACCACCGGTTAGCCTCTCTTCGCACTACATGTCCTGTCCATGCCCATTTCTTCTTGATTTCCACTAGGATGTCATTAACTCGAGTTATTTCTCTGACCCACTCTGCCCGCTTCCTATCTCTTAACGTTACATCTACCATTTTGCGTTCCGTAGCTCTCTGCGTTGTCCTCAGTTTAAGTAGATCCCTTCTCGTTCGCCTCCACGTTCCAGTCCCATCTTATGGTGTAGTATATACCTTTATCGACGACTTTAGGGTCGCCTTTTTATTGATTTTCTTTTAGTCGCCAATTTCCTTTCGGAACAAATAACCGAGTTTGACAGATTATCTCGTCTCGGTGCTTGCGACGCCGCAAGGCACATCACGACTTCCTTAATTCATACTTTGTTGCTAGAGCAGCGTCTTCGTCTAAAATCAGCAAGTAATTGTTATAATTGCTGCGGGTAATAATGAGCAAAGCTGAATCGAAGACTGCCCGGTGGTAATAAGGCGTGTAGCAGCGCACAACAATCCTAAAGACATTAATCATGCGGCCTAATAAGTATTATGGTTTCGATTTGGTAGAATAGAAGCCTGTGATTTTCTAACTGTTGTATTTTATTGGACTGCACGTAAATTGCCTAGAAGTATCACCGAATAATTACACGCTAAAAAATCACCGTTCCACTTACGGCAAGCGAGAAAATGAATTGGGGCGAATGGCATTCTCAATTTTTTCCGGAGAGTGCTCTTAGTGTGTCAACCACACGCATTGCTACTGCATCATAAATAAGTAAATCTGCCTGCATCTGTCTAGTTTTTCATGAAACGCTATGAATAAAGAGGTGTCGGTATTTTGATCCTGTGAAAAAAAGAGTGCGGGGTTACTGTTAAAGATTATTAAAGATGTTAATCCACGTCATGCACATTACAAGCACAGGACAAAAATCTTGGAATCAACAAGAAGTACACTCACTAAACATATCACTAAATAACCTTACAATATTTTGATACCCTGGAGCAAACTGAATCTGGCTGTTCCGAGACTGTGTCTGACCATAAGGATGACAAAACATTTCAACACTTTTGAAATTGAGCTCGAACGTAGAACTCGAAATCCACTGTTAACTAAATAACGCTCAACAGAAATTAGCGCGAAAAATGAATTTTAACAAAGTTTTGTAAATTTAAAGCTAGGAAAAACCTTAAGAAGTTTAAAAGCTACCAAAAAAAGAAAACAGGATTACTTTAAGCGCCAGAAGACAGTACATAAATAGCCTATTCATTGAAAGATACTACAGAATGTGGTCATTGTTTGGAAATGTTTATAATATATTCAATGTGAACTGGAAGCACACTGTAGCCGTAATAACTGACGATCGTAGTGTACTGTCCGACCTGGAATTGGTAAACACTGTTAGTCACTTTTTGAATCTCTGGCGCATACAAGTTTTTTTTATAACTGTCTTTATTGCCTGAGGACCGAGATTTGTGACAACGCATCACATCCTTATATTATGTAGTCAATAAATAGTAGATTACATCAGATGCAGTCAGTGAAGCATCAACGTCATCAACCACATGTGAACTTGTACAAATCGTTGACACAATGCTTGGTTACTGCTCACTTGCAGAATATCTTCTTTGCAAATGAATTCCAGAAGCCCGAAAGGTATTATAATCGTGTTTTGTACATTTGATATCCCTTAGATTGCCGCCATGACTTCAGCATCGTTTTTCAGAATTACATTCGATTATAAATTTCAGCTCTGTGCTTCTGGCTTTAACATGTTATACTCTCTCTCTCTACAGTCGTGGTATACAAGTTGCACTTTTGAGAATGTATTGCTGTTCATTTATGCCGTGTTCTGTTTGAATCATTTTGCATTAACCACCCGTGCCCTAGGCCTTTAACAAGAGCTGGAATATATTTGTGGTAATAAATAGATAAACTCCGGACAGAGCTCTGGCAGCTGGTAGTTCGCAGATGATGTGGTCGGTGGGATGTGTACCGTAACGATATATAGCATGACAGAAATTGACCGCTCAGGTAGCTCCTCTGAGATAGAAATGGCTATCTTTTGATCCCGAGTCAGGCACCAGTCAACGCAGGCACATTCGTATAAACGACTTGCTTAATGGGACCTTCATATCTACGTTAGGCGCCTTTCTGTTACCGAGTCAGCTTACGAATGCATTCTGAAAAAATCTGTCAGAAATAATAGAGACAATAAATGATTAATAATTAGGCGAGTTGTAAAGTGTGTGAACATAATGAGGATTCGGAAAAGGTGCCGCGGAAGGGACCCGTTACAGCTGTCGCATCGTACCATTGATGCTAGGACTAAGTGTCGCCTCCTTTTTTATATCGATATGAGTTCCAGTGTTCTGCAGTCACTCTATGCAGATCATTGTGTGATGTACAGGTACTTTGCTCTCCTAACGGATGCCGATTGTTTACAGAACAATCTTCACGAATTTGGCAATTAGTGAGGTTGATGAACTAGAGATTAGCATGCCTAAAACGACGCACATCGCATTTACCTCGGCTAAATTACTGCTCTATAATTATACAATAAGTGCTGTCCAGGTGGATCCCGACTTTAATGCGCTGCCCAGTTTCGCCCGTGCGAAGCATCGTTTACCCCGAAACTGTTTCTTAATTCCGGGATCTTGCTGTGGTTATACGGCTACGGAGCGGCTGCAGTCGTGAGCAGCGGCATCTCGTTAAAAATACCTTGAGAGCAGCAACGCGTGTCTTGAATAGATCTAAACTACCACTAAAGGCCCGAGCTCTAAAAATACAAGCTAAAGTATGCGGCGAGCCAAACATTACCCAGTATTATGCAAGTTTTCAAAGCGAATACGAGTTTATCTCTCATATGATCACTAGCAGCACAGAATTTGCACTTACGAACTAGGCAACTACACCGCTGAACATGTAGAAATATATCTAGCCTTTTCTAGGTCGAATTCCCATAGAAAGCACTTTCCAAGAGCAAATCCTAAGAAATTGCAATGAATACAAACAATAACTCAAATTTGTATATATTTTTACAATTTCAAACAATATAACGCAACGCGTTTTCAGCGCGTTATAAATATGAGACATCAAGATTTGTTTAAACAAATTTAAAATGTCTTTTTTTTTTTTTCATTCAAATAGATTTTGCTCGTTTTTGAACCTTGGCAGAATGTGAAGCGCCATAGGAAACACGTTTACTATCCTATAATTACACTTTTTGCTTCGAGTAGAGAACTTTACCTCCATATTGCAGGAGAAAAGTTTCAGTTGAAACATTTAGCAGCATCATGTCGTAATAAAGGGCTGAAAATTGACTTTTGTGCAGCGCGCTGCTCTTGAATCAAAGTTCGCCATTTTTAATTGTAAAAAAAAAAAGTGCAGCAAAAACTTGGCTTTTAGTATTTTTATGTTAAAAGTTGCGTAAATTTATTCGCTAAAGAAATAATCCACGACAAATGTTTAGTGTGTACGCAACGGGCTCCTAATTTACAACTTTTTGAAACGGCAAAAACGGCGTTTTCCCACCTCGGCGTTTTCCCGTCGAAACAACTACCACATATCTTGCAAAACTAAGGTTAACTACTTTGTGTGGAGACATTTGCCCACCACATACAAAAATTTCATGGAAAACAAAAAATGGTCATGGCACCTTGATTACCGTTCTTATCTGCATTATGAATGTTTACCTCTCAATTTCCAGAAAGTGGAGGTGCCCTTGACGCAATGCAATGTAATCTGGATATAATACCAATCTTTCAACTCGCCTAGACTTGAAGAAGGGGCTGGCAGTGTAGAAGAAGCTAGTACAACAAGAACAAGTTTGTATTAAAAGAAGAAACAGAGGTGCTTGCAGGAGGAAAGTATCCTGCTTTAAGACGTAAGCGCCCTTTCAAGGAACGAAAACCACAAATATATCACAAAAGATTACGCAATAGAAATATGCCGTGCGACAGGAAAACGGCATACCCGAAAGCTCACTTAGAAGGCGAAGGATTTGAATATGGAGGCGAAAGCATCAAAGCGTTTTAACAGGCAGAGCTTCAACGTCAGTTTGTAGGAGTAATTAATCTGAAAGAAGTGTCGTATAAACAGAGTCATGTCTGTTTTAAATAACCGCTGTTGCCTGCAAGTGGCAAAGTGTACGATAGGCATAGGCAGAACTAAGATGTTTGATTTGGTTCGGTTTGTGGAGCTTAACGTCCCAAAGCGACTAAGGCTATGAGAGACGCCGTAGTGGAGGACTCCGCAAATTTCGATCGCCTGGTGGTTTTAAACGTCCAGTGACATCGCACAGCAAAGGCACAGTTTGCTTTTCACTCGTGGGTAACGGTTAACGTAGTTAACAGCTCATTTTTCTCCAATATGCGGAAACATAGGCTGATGAATTGGTATTTTGATTCATCATGCTTTTTTGGGTTTTACATGGGGCCTTTTCGACAATTCATACGAAATTCATCACCAGCCTCTTTTGCAACGTGAGCCGAAACCCTTCGGGTTTAAAGAGACTCCTATATGACCTCTACATTCCATTCGCCGCAGGGCTATGTCGTGGTCTACGCATGTGCAAAACAAAATGTAATCCGGAAAATTATTGGCATGAAGTCCCCAAGGCGATGGAACCACTCTACCATCGTCATTGTGCCCTCACGCACGTATGCAGGGCTCACAATAAATAAAATAATAAATGGCATACACCCCCGAACAGATTGGAACGCGAGGCGAAGCGCGCGGCTCGGCTTGCCAGTCTCCCGGGCAGTGCATTGCTCTCTTCACCACCTTCTGATCGTGCTCAGGTCCGTTACAAAGCAACACCACGGAAGAAATTGCACGAAGAAAGCAAAAATTTTAACTCGTGAGCGCTTCAAAAAGGTGCTTAGTTTTCATTGTCATATGTTTAGAGAACTCCTTAAGTTCAAGCAGATATGTAGCGGGGAAGATATTAATCATTACTTTCCATCCGATGTCATCGATACGGCTACAAAGATATGCAGCTTTTCATATATTTTCATAGCTTTTCATATTCATAAGCTCCGGATAAAGCTGAGCAGCCTTCGCTTCTGTCGGTACGGCTGTGCCCGTGGTAATAGTTTTGATTAATTACATGGTTATAACTTTTCTTATAGCGCACAGTGGGGAGGCAATTGGTAGCACCGAAGGCTTCCATCGGGCGATCCCTTAACCCGACTCTCTTGGCCAGTCCTTCCGTGCCGCAGCCCATAAGGAGTTTTTACGCTTCTCTACGTCGTTGCTGTTGGAAAAAAGGAATAGTGGAGAAAGCACGCCCACGCCGTCTTTGCGGCTGTCCTAAATCTGGAGTTTCTACCACTCCACACCTTTCTGCTACGAATGCAACTCAGCTCACACTGACTGATGCGTTGAGCCGTTAAGCGTCGCCCTACCAGTTATCGCGATAAAGTTAAAGGTCCTGTCACTAAAGAAACGCGGCGTCGTGTCGCCGCTGTGAGCGAACATTCAAGGCCATGGCGCTGGAAGGTGATAGCTGGCATGGCGGGAATTGATTCTTGGGTGGTTTGTGAGACTTAGCGAGACCAGATTATATCAGAAAGTTGAGAGCTGCCGTCTGGGGTCGGTCATTTAAGATTTTTTAGCGCATAGGCGACATTTTAGAAGCGTTTGTAGGCGTACTTTTACGAATGTGGACAGCCATGATTTCTGACACGGATTGCAAATTGCGTCACTGTTTCACTTACGCAGCAACAACCTACCTGCCTGTCCCCATCTTACGAGCGTTGCTACCCTGCCTAATCATCTCAGTGTCAACGATGGCAGCCCAGAGGTGAGATGAGGATCGCCGTCATCGGTGCCGGTTGCTCCGGCATCACAGCCGTCAAGGCCTGTCTCGAAGAAGGTCTCGACGTTGTTTGCTTCGAGAAGGCCTCCAACTCCGGTGGACTATGGTGGTACAGGGACGAAGGGCCGCAGCCCGGAACAGGGACGGTGATGCGCTTCACCGTGTGCAACACTAGCAAAGAAATGTCCAGCTTCAGTGACTTCCCACCGGACAAGGATGCTCCCTGGTTCATGACCCACTGGCAGACTCTCCGCTACATTCGGGCCTACGCCGACCACTTTGGTGTGACTCCAAAAATCCACTTCAACCACGAGGTGCTCTGGGTAGGGAAGGACGGCACAGTTAAGGTACGGGACTTGTGCACCACTCGTGAGTGGGAGGATGTCTTCGACGGTGTCTTGATTTGCACGGGCCACCACGCGTCGCCCTTAGAGCCAGATATTCCTGGGCGGGAGCTGTATCGCGGGAGAATAATGCACTCGCGCGACTACAAGTACGCCGATGACACATTTAAGGACAAGACAGTGGTCGTCGTGGGATTTGGAAACTCGGCCCTGGATATCGCCGTGAATCTAAGCACCGTTACACGTCAGGTAAGGATGTGCAAATGCTATACTTAAGGAGAGAGTTGTAATATATGTTTTCCTTTCACCCTCTTCCGAGATTTAGGCAATTACTTAATTCAACGGGATGAAAAAAAAAACGAGTGTGTTAACTAGATCATATTAATAAGTATTTTCAACAGAAAAAACAATATTTCGTTTCCAGAGCAATACATTTCAGAGCTCTGTAGCACATGTCCCGTCACGGCTAAATGGAGCGTGTAACTTTCAAACAACCTTAGCGCTGAAAAAAAGGCACCCCACAGAGGAGCTAAATCAAACAATTTTGCAAGTGTGGACTACGACGTGACGTTGGCGCAGTTTGTAGCCTTTTCATGATATTTTGTGGTCGGCCGTAGATGCACAGTCGCCTGCCCTCCGGGGAAAAAGCTTTATAGGCGTCGTTACGAGATACAGTGATAGCTGCATGTTGGATAAGAAGCTATTTCAGGTTTTTAACCCTTTCGTCCCTGGTGGCTTCACTTGGCACCGCAACACAAATATGCCGCTAGTTCGCTACAAACAACTACTGGTGATTGATATGACAGCTCCTTCGGAATTCTCGTTACCATCGGTACTACTGTTGTTGCATTTGTGCTAAACTGTCCGGTGCGAGGAGGACGAAGACGCGACAGGAAAGTCATGACTAAAGAAGCAGCAGCAAAGCAAATTGGTAAACTCGTATGTCCAGACGCATTATTTCTTTTACTTGGTATTTTTAAACTGTTTTCAATAACCGGTTTAAGCTCGTATCCAGCTGTTAAATACGAGTATGATAGACAATGTAGAACCCCCACTAGACCATGTTTTTACATGTGCGAATTTGATATCATCTGGGCTCAATGATCGTCGGGGGGGGGGGGGGGGGGATTGAGTGGTGCTAAGGAATATTTCTAGAGGCGGCTTCGTTTACTCGTTTTTCCTCAGAAGTGCCTTTGTTTGACTGCTGACATTTTTGCGTGCGGTGATCGCCCAAAACTATGCGGTTGTTTTTGAAGAAATGAAAAATTGAAATGTTTGCTATCACAGAGCACAAATGTTGCAACTGATCCTTGCACTGGCGATATCATTAGTGGTGAATAGCAACTAGTAAAAACGAGAATAAGTTTTCATTTAACTCCTTTCTTTTACCACTCTCTTCTTCCTGTGCGTCCAGTATCGCCCCTAGGTAGAACTGGGAAGCTAGTGTGGCACGTGGACCGGAGCACATGCACCACCGCACGTGTAGTGAGTGTGCGTGCCCTCGATGCTAGGAATGATACAAGCGTGTCTTGATACTTTTTTCTTGACAACGCCAATACAGTGCGCTCGCAGATGCTTTCTTTTTTCTTCTCAACCAACATATAGCGGGACTGCATTTGACTTTGGATGAACGGAATTCTTTGTCGCCTGTGTAGAACTGAGGATTTAGTAGGAGTAATGGACTACAGAATAAAAGAGTAAATAAGTGGCTTTATCAGTCCTCGACATTTCAAAATTTAACATAGTTTCATTTACTTCTTCGTTATGACTCGGAGTAACCCAAGCTGCCCCTTTAGCATTTTACGCCCACTAAGCCCGGATTTCCGGTTTTGAAGCTATCAATATCAATCCATAATTAATTGCACTGCGAGCAATAAATTCTTACTGCGTCATTATGAAACCATATTGATAAATATAACACCAAGAAAGTTATATGGTCCAAATAAAAAATCAACGCCGAACGCGTCAAAAAAGTTGGTCTGGTTTAGCTTTCGTGACACATGCGTATTATGCGACTTGTGTGAGTGCTGTTGATGTGCACGCCTATCCGGTTCCCAGTGCAAACCACAGATGTTCGTACGCAATTACTCTACAACATTTTCCTTTGCATATTTAGGTTTTTCCGAACCAGCTAATGATATGTATGCATGGGCGCGTTTGTCGCGAGAATATGAAAGTGTACAAAGCAGCTCTTTTGTGAAAGTGCGCGCTGTGTGTGCGTATCATGATAACTGGTGTGTGTGTGTGGCAGATATGCGCTGCCTGTGCTACACGTCGGCATCCATTGAGACGAATATTGCCTAATGTATGCATGGTATCGTCTATAATTTGGACCAATTCATTGTACTATTACATCAAGCTCCATTCAAACCCACTTTTTTTTTCACTCCTCCCCTCCTTCCTTAACCAATCAGGTATTTCATGCCAGGATCACTTTATTTAGGCCGAGAACTCATCATTTCCTTTATTTAATTAATTTCTCTCGATTATAGCCGCGCGCAATTGCTTCTGCGGTGGCAGAATGTGTTTAGGGCACCTTTTGTGCCTTGGTGATAGTTTCAATGTTCGTTGTAGTAAAGTGGTCTGAAATATTAGTGCTTTTTTTTCAATCAATCAATCAAAGTGATCTTTATTTGTATGAAACGAAATACATAAAGAATATTTGGACCGATAGCCGCGGGGCTAGTAGACGCTCAAGTACAGAATAAACTTGATCAGGCAGCCGTAATGAGCACATACAATCATCATCATCATCATCATCATCATCAGCCTGATTATACCCACTGCAGGGCGAAGGCCTCTCCCATATCTCTCCACTTAACCCGGTTCTGTGCTAGCTGCATCCACTTGACCCCTGCGAACTTCTTAACCTCATCCGCCCACCTAACTTTCTGCCGCCCACTGCTACGCTTTCCTTCCCTTGGAGTCCAGTTTGTTACCCTGAGCGACCATCGGTTATCCTCTGTTCGTCCTACATGTCCTGCCCATGTCCATTTCTTCTTCTTAATTTCCACTAGAATGTCGTTAACTTGAGTTATTTCTCTGACCCACTCTGCACGCTTTCTATCTCTTAATGTTACCCCTACCATTTTTCGTTCCATAGCCCTCTGGGTTGTCCTCAACTTAAGTAGAACTCTCTTGGTTAGCCTCCACGTTTCAGCCCCATAGGTGAGTACAGGCAAGATGCAACTGTTGTATACTTTCCTCTTGAGCGATACCGGTAAGCTGCTAGTCATAATCTGCAAGTGCTTGCCAAATGCGCTCCATCCCAATCTTATTCTTCTTGTTATTTCCTTTTCATGGTCAAGATCTGCGGTTACTACCTGTCCTAAGTAGATATATTCGCCTACTACTTCCAGTACTACTTCCAGTATTTCGCTACCTAATGTAAACTCCTGTTCCTTCCCGAGGCTGTTGAACATTACCTTAGTCTTCTGCATATTGATTTTCAAGCCTACCTTTCTACTTTTCCTGTCTAGGTCATCAATCATTATTTGCAGTTCATCTCCCGAGTTGCTTAGCAAGGCAATACAAACATACATACAAACACACACTCAAAAAAGATTAAAACAGACAAACAAAAACAATCTTCATGCGCGGAGGAAAATACATTTCAGCAAACAATTCATAGGCAATTAATACAAAACGCACGCGCACACCAAAAAAATGGGGGGGAAGGGATCATGACTCTTCTTGGCTGTTAACAAAGAACATTTTGCAACTCATTTTAAAGTTACCTGCAAGTTTCACATTAATAGGCAAGGTGTTCCAATGTTTTGCTCCAGAAAATTGCACTAAACGTTCTTCGTACACATTGTGGCAGGCAGGGAGGTTGAAATTGCCATTTAATGCGTGTCTTGTATTGCGAGATGGTAACAAGATAATACCAAGTGGCAAAGGAATACTAGTATTAATGATGTTATTTACCAGTACACAGATTTTGTATTTAAGCATGGATTCCAATGAAAGTTGTGCATAAATTGTGCATATGCGAGAGCGATAGCTATACCAATCAGCATAGACGAAACTCACGTTCTTTTGCCGAATCACTACGGCTTTAAGGGCGGGAGTTGGCGCAACAAATTTCAAACCAATTTTTATCCGTTATGGTCTGCCTACAGCAACGGCTAAATCAACATGTGATCGACATTTGTAATAGACATGCGGCGGTGGGGTATATTCAGGAGTCAGAAAGTCAGGTTTACTCTCAGAGAAAATAATTCAGATAAACGAAAATAATGTGTCGAAAGCTTATGACACGGATAACCAAGTGTTTTGTAAACAACTGCGAATTCTGTTTTGCGGCCCAGAAAGGCACGTAGCAAAGACATATATTCATCAAGCTTCACGGGCGCTTGTAAATGTTATCTTAAGTCAGTGTCGTCTGAACACTCTCTTTGCTGCATGTTTTGTCGAATTAAAGTGAACCTTAAGCATCGGATAGCTTTCCAAAGGTGGTTCCTAAACAATAATAAAAAACACATATGCATTCTGTACTTCGTAGCTTTGGAAAATTTCATTTTTGGTAAACTTCCCGAATTTTACTATCTTAGTAAATTGAGGTGTTAGGTCGTTGCACTATTTTAAATTTCCTCCCATAAAAGCGTGCTGGAAGCACGTGTCTCAACTTATGCGGCGCGTGTTTCCATCTCCAACTGAGCGTTTTCTACATTCCACTTACACTTATTTCTTAACTTTTACTTACTACATGGTTGTAATAGTAAATGCAGCACACGTCATAACGTTGGTGTCGTATGTTCCTTATTCTTCTAAAGCAAAGCTTACGATGATTCTCAGCATTACTATTTTCACCAGCACTCACCATGCCTTCAAAGCAGTAACAGCGAAAACATAGTTTTGGTGTTCGAGTACACAGGTTCGCACTGAAGATTGCTGGATGCCTGCCACCAAGAAATGTCGTGATATAGTAGGAGTACTATGCAACATTCCGAAGTTGCTTTTTTTTTAGCTCAGCCTTGTTAGTACTAATTGTCTAGGGTAGAACGAGAGGAAGATGGCTATACAGTATGAAAGAGAACAGAGCAAGGTTTGAGGGAGACAACAAAGAAGCCCAGACAAAGATAAGACCCTAGTCTAAACGTTGCGTTATTTTTTGAACTCAGGTGCCTTCTCAACACTTATTCGATTCTCTTTCGTGCTGATTAGTAACACGATTCAGAGTTGGTTTCGGAAAAGGTTTTCTAGAACAAGTTCATCTAGGTGGTATTGCTTGAATAGAATCCAGAGCGCATGCGTAATTTCAGTTTATCCTTGTCAGTGTGTCTCTGGCACCACGCTTGACAAATGCTCAATATACATGGCATTCATGTCGGTGTCAAAGTCTCCTTTGTCACAGTAGTTCTTGAGAGTTGGATGGTGCCGACTACAGTGAGAAGAAATTTAGTTTCGGCATCACAATCAGCAACATTCCTCTCACTAATTACTGTGCTTCTTCACGCGCAGGTTTTTCTGAGCGCCAGGCGAATCAACTGGATCCTTCCACTTCTGTACAAGTCTGTGCCCACGGACGTATACCTATTCAACCAAGCGCGCCTATGGCTGTACAGTTTCCTACCACAGTCATGTCTCAGTCGATTACTCATGAAGGTAGGCAATGACATCTGGGACCACGAAGCCCTGCGTCTGGTACCCGATCGCGATGTCTCGACTCAGCGCCGCGTCGTCAACCAATACATCCAGGGAAAGATCATCGACGGGACCGTCAAGGTCCGCGGACCACCGCAAAGATTCACTGAGAAGGGCATCGTCGTGGACAATGTAGAAGAGGAAGCGGATTGTGTGATCTTCGCCACCGGCTTTACGACCGACTTGCCGTTCCCAACGGACGTCCTCAGCCAGCAAGGAGAGCGGTTTCTCTTGTACAATATGATGATCCCGCCAGAGAGTCCAAATGTCGCGTTCCTAGGTTTCGCTTATAACAACGGAAGTTTTATGCCAGTGTTTGAGATGCAGGCGCGCTATATGGCGCGTGTTTTCTCCGGTAAGCTGACACTACCATCTAAAGAGGATATGGACAAGTGGGTGGCTGCTAGGCAGCGGAAACTTATCAATACGCCAAAACACTACCTGTCGATTGACAAAACCTCCTACATCGAGGATCTCGCCAAAGCCATTCGTGTCAAGCCTAACTACGCCAAGATCTTTTTTACCGACCCGAAGCTCTATTACACTCTTGTGACCTCTCCCGTCCTGAACTACCAATATAGGCTTCAGGGACCACACTCTTGGCACGGAGCTCGCGATGCAATCTTGGGCTACCAAGAAAGGATGGGGGCTTCCCTTCACCCCCACCGAAACAGCGCGAACGACGACCAAACCAGAGCTGCCTATTTCGAAACCGGCAAGGTGATCGTGCTGTGTGCTATCGTTGGTGTATCTGCCTTCCTGGGATTTTGGAAGCTCAAGACCTCATGGTACAGTATTCCTGTCGTGTGGCGCTGGAGAGCAGAGCGTTTGCTTGTCTACGCATCGTTGACAAACCTGCTATTGTGAACATCCGTGGAAATGGATATAAGGCAGATCAAGCAAATGCGCAATGTCGCATCTTTCAGTACCAGCAAGGTGTTCACTTATTACAATTTATTAACTTCATCACGACGTGGTAGTTTTACGTGCTACCGCTTTTGTAGGAGAGAAAAATGTTGCTTATGCTTTGGGTGCTGCGTAAAGAATTGCCTTTTTAAAAAGCCCTTCTCACGCAGATGCAACGTCTTAAGAAAGATTATAGATTACTTGAATACAGTGTATATAAACTCGAAAAGGACGCTGGCGAATGGTCACGCTGAAAAGGGCAGCTAGCTGATCACCAAATGCTTGTACAAGGAATATAGCCCGATATTATAATGCAATACCGGACCACATCACAGCCAGGGAGCTCCTGAAAACGTAAAATCCCATCCGGAGCTGGCAGCGTTGAAAACTAAAAGGAATAATCCAGCCCGTGCTATCTAACCCGTGCCACATCGTACCTGTTACATACGTATATAGAGAGTGTTCTTATGCATGTATAGATCGCCGATGTTGCCTGCTTATGTTGGGCTGGGTTCTATTACTAAAACAAATATGGTGTCCGGCGCTCACCCCACCTAAATTCTTCCTTTCTGAATATCCTCTTAGCTTGAGTCTCTGACATTTCATGTCCGAACCAAATGACCAGGGCTGAAAGAACCTTTATTGCAGCAATGTTTCTGCGGCCTGAGCAACTCGTATATTGTCACAGCGAGAGGTATTAAGCTCCAGCTTACTTGCATGGCATTGCTTTTTATTAAGACTATGAGTTGCAACTGCATCTTGGCTACACGAGAGGTATGTAACAGGTACGACAAACAAAAAAGAGTGGTTTCCATGCCATTAGGAAGGCGTGGCGAGGGCGCAATGTTGCACATCTGGAGAGAGTGGATGTCTGTTTATTTTACAAGGATGACTGCTAAATGCCTCTCTCCTGCGTCTTGCATTGTTATGGCTATAGAATTGGGAATAGCATCTTGTAGCTATACATCCTGGGTGCATATATAGGAATTAAAACTTTCGAAAATGTCTGAAAAGCAGTGAGTTAGAAATTAAAAATATATATCTTTTTTTTTTCAGGGATTGGCGCACAATGTTTCCCAAAAATCTATTTCATTTTATATCAACAGTTGCGTGCAGTTTGCTAATTAACATTCTAAATGCCCAAAAATAATGGTCGGTTCCGATGGGGAGTTTGAATTAGTGAAAATGACAATGCAATATCAGATATGGAGCCGAACAAAAACTCGTATTAGAAAGCCCTGTAAAGGGAATGAAATAAGGCGCATGACGTTTTTTTTATATATATATACTAGACAGAAAGAACCCATTAAGTGCGAAGAAGCTACCGAGAAATGCGACGTCCACTTAACATGTGTTTCCGTGACTACGGCGCACAGTTCGAACTGCATTTGTATGATGCCACGTCATGCGCACTCTTTTGCATCGCTGTTAGCTGCAAGGAAGCGAATAGTTATTGCCAACCCCATAGTACCTTATGAAGGCGATAGAACAAAAGAGTGCGTGTGATTGTACAGCAGAGCAGGACGTTCCATCTTGCGTAGTAGCCACTGCCACAATTCATCATCGAATGTTGAAAATTTACCGAGCTCCCTGCACGCCTGATGCGTCCTGTATAGAATTTATGCGGAAGAAGTTACCTGCTCTGAGGGGCACTAGACTCCCATCGTTTCAGGAGCTCATATTGCATCATAATGTTCTCAGCTTTGATCTACCTTTTGGCTCACTAATACTTAAATTTAGTGAGTTTTAGCCGATTATCTAAATAATGAAAATGATTTGCTGCGTCACAACTGATTCACCGCTTTTTGAAATTCTTTCTCGGGAGCAAAAACATTGCAAAAGGCTTAGGGAGCCAACCTCAGTGACTTCAAAAGTTAGAAAGTGGTCCAGCTAGCCTTCCCTTAGCGTGCGATGTCAGCTAGGAGGAGAAGGAAAAAACTTTATTTAAATAAAAAAATGTAAACACTCTCAGGAGGACCTCTTAGTCCAGGGGCCATCTGGCTGTTCCTTCTAGCTTAGCCCGCTCGACCAGCCGCAACTGATGTGTAGGTTGCCTGGCTAGAAGGGCAGCCTTCCAGGAGGAGGGGGTGGGGTGTTTGACGGGATAAACGCGGATGTGATGTGGGCATTCCCATAATTAATGGTAGAGGGTGGGTGGGGACGCGTTGCATGTGTTGCAGTGTGGTGGGAAGTCCGTGGGGTGAACGATGTGGGCACATTGAGGAGATGGGAACGAATGTGTCTGGAGTTGTCGCCAGTACGTGCTGTCGATGTGAGAAAGCGTGTGATGTGGTGGCGGGTACGTGACACGGCAACGACGATAGTAGTGAACAATTGTAGCGTAGTCAAGAGGTTCGATGGGGGTGTATAATGAAGGTTTGGGAGGCCATCCAACGGCGCCCGGAAGCTTAGTTCTCGGGCAAACGCATGAGCACGCTCATTTCCGAGCGCGCTCTTATAACTTATATGTCAGATAATCATATAAGATTTGCATGAGACAGAATCCACATTTAATCTCACTTATCTCTGTGAACGAAGAATTTTTCCACCACTTTTCATCGACCGAAATAGGTCATATTTGTTTGTGAAGTATGGAAGGCACTAAAGCCACTTTTAATTTCATTATCAGCAGTCTTCCTATAATCATTCAAGTTATTCACTTCTGTGAAGCAAGGAATCTTTTCCAGTGCGTTTGCTTCTTACCAGCTAAGGAATCTGATAGCGGCGACACAGAGCGAGGTTTCACAAGGCGACGAAAACAACATCATGCATTTTATCCTCGCAAGCGAGACACCCGGAAATTCACCGTATCATCTACCCAGAGCACTGCGGTACAGCAGCTGATGCGAAATTCACGAGCTTTTATTCTCAGTTTGGCATTTTTTCTCCGGTCGACATTAGACGCAATCTAACCTGAGCTTATCACGCTAAACGTTATTGCTTTAGAGTGGTGGCCACTTGACTCGGCGATATCAGAGCTTGAAATTAGGAGTGCGCATCAGGTTCGCATCAGGTTCGCATCAGGAGCGGACGCGATAGCGTGCGTACGTTTTCTGCATCTAATTCTTTTAGCTACGAATGATTACGACGCAATGATGCAGAATTTTTGGCATAAATTACTACGACACAATGACTAATCACTTTCAGTTATTTAGTTATTTCTCACTCCGACATGATGACTTAAGACTTTCAACATTTAACTACGACAGACAACGACGCAATGACTCGGCCGTTCTCAGTTTCTTGTTTTCTAATTAACTTTCATTTTTATTATTCAAATGATTATTCTCTATTTCTCCTTAGCATTATTATTAATATTTACTTTTTTTTTCTAAACTATTTTAATTATCGGCAACAACTGCGACTTTAGTACCACCTACCAGTAGTTTGGTTTGGTTTGGTTTGTGGGGTTTAACGTCCCAAAGCGACTCAGGCTATGATAGACGCCGTAGTAGAGGACTCCGGAAATTTCGACCACCTGGGGTTTCTTAACGTGCACTGAAAACGCACAGCACACAGGCACCTTGCTATTCGCCTCCGCGTAAAAGCAGCCGCCGAGGCCGGGATTCGATTCCGCGTCCTTGGGCACAGTAGTCGAGCGCCGTAACCACTGCACCACCCCGGCGGGGACCAGTAGTTTGTATTATTCTATAGAGTTTAAAGTTACCAAAGTCACTAAGGCTATGAGAGACACCATAGTGGAGAGCACCGGACCTTTTGGCCACCTGGGGTTCTTTAACGTGCACTGGCATCGCACAGCACACGGACGTCTTGCTCTTCGCCTGCATCGAAAAGCGGCCGCCGCTTCCGAGATTCGATCCCGTATCCTTAGGCAGAGTAATCGAGCGGATTACCCAACACTCAAAGATCAACCAGAGTCCTTCATTTGTCCTCCTACCTCCCAAATACTTCCGACAACCCCAAGCCAAAACTGGGGTACGGTGACGGCTTTTCGACCGAACTAGCCGTAAGAGATTCGCGTTATACACAAAGTATAGACATGAATACCGAGGCCAGAGGGAAATAAACGCCTCGTGACGCCTGTGTTAGTGTTAACGTTCTTCGTTCGCTCCGCGCAGCAGGAACAGCGAATGACGGGAGCAATAGAGGAAAACGTCCCTGATGTCAGATTTTTTTCTTTTGCTTTTCTCAACTTTTTATTTGTCTCTCTCGGACAGCATTCCTCCCACTTTCCTCTTACCTCTCTCTTCTTTCTCTTATCGTCGCCAATGTCCGCTCACTTTCTTTTCTGGCTGCCTTGATTTCAACATGTTATGGCTCACCTTAGCTGCGCTCCATAAAGGATTAAACCCTAGGAATAGAGGATAGAGGATATTAGCGTAGCGTGAACCTAAGTCTTAGTCACGTCTCAGTCGCAAAATAAAGCCGTCAGGCCATCATCAAAGGCCAAAAGGCATTTAAAATGTTGGAAAATGATTTCTAATCACAGCAAAAAACTGTCTCATAGCATTCCACGACCCTTTAGTCTTTAATGGTGCCGTAACGGCTTCATTTTGCGGCTGAGACGAACATAATTAGGCTTAAGCTTTTTTACACTCGGGCTGTACTAATGTAAATGTATAACCGTGCACAAAAGTAGACACCACAAAGTTTTTTCTACACATTTCCGTCCGACGTGCGTTTTTATAGAGAAAAAAAACATTTATAGCGGCGGTTGGCGTGGTCATTACAATTTTGCGCAGAGCTCTGAAGCTAGAACCAATAAGAGGGGGAACACGGGGGAGCGTGACCACGACGGTTTGCAAAGCGCTGTAACAGATAAAGTATATGTGTACATGGCAAATAAACTAAACTGAAACTAACTAAGCATTTTATCTAATACACACCATGAATAACAGTGACTTTCAAAATGTCCCCTGGAGCAGTTTATTCCCAGAAAACTTTGTGTTTTTTTTTGTTTTTTTTTTCTACAAGGTTAGTCGGATGTTGACACGCCACAGGCCCTACCTTGAGCAATATATCCTAGCTCCTAGGGAGACAGAAAAGTTAATTCAGCGGTAAAACTGCATGCAAAATAAGCCTGTTCGGCTGCTCTTTCCGAGCATGCCCCTGGTGCCACCAATTCTCGTCTCTTGTTGGTGGCAGCGCTTTCGGAAATGCGAAGGACACGCACCTCCGTGTTCCCTCTCATATTGCTTCTAACTGTACATCGTTTGACACGATCCCTCATGCGAACGCGCATTGGCAAGGATAAGGCAAGGTGCGGCCAATGCAGGTGCATAGTAGGCTTTCGGTAACCTGCAGCATAATCTACAGTAGTACATGTCCACTATCCTAGAAACCTCTAGCAAAGTCCATGTCACCAGGACGGCATACGATGCTGCAACATAGATTATTAAATAAGAATGAAGGCAAGAAACGAACAAAAAGCTTCTGGCAATGTGTGGATGCGGGAGAGAGAGAGAGAGAGAGAGAGAGAGAGAGAGAGAGAGAGAGAAAAACAACTTTTATTGCCAAAAGAGTGTGATCATCAAGGCATGTCGGCCTGGCGCGGCTCCCAGGTGGGGGCCACGCTCTGGGCCCACGAGACAAGCGCCAGCTGCGTCTTCTTGTCCGCGCCGGTAAGAAGTTGCTCCCAGCTACCGGAGGGAGCTGGCAGTAAAGTACGAGGAGGTGGTCTTCCCGCTACGTCCCCAAAGGGTGCATGCCAATGTGGCCGTTACTGCATAGTCACAATTTGGGCAAATAGGGTTGTAGCCCCGTCCGTAATCAGTGGCAATCTCGAATAGCTGAGAATGGAATGTCTGAAGTTTACGCAGCATGGTGGCCTGCGCTCTCAAGGTCAGCATGGGGAGGCGGGAAGCGTCCTCTCGTCTCTCTGGGTAGGTTAGTGATTTCGGCAAAAGTCAAGTTGGCCTCGGCGAGGTAGCAATGCTGAACACAAACAGAAAAAGTAAAGAACAGCTGCAACAGAACAAAGTAGAACTGCTAGAAAAGCAAATAGAGAACATTCATGAACATACAACGCCAACAAAAGCTGACGACAGGAGATATTACAGGTAAGTCGAGTATGAAGGAAATAAATGAAAGAACAAGGCCCAGCGAGAGCAAGATAAAGCATTGAAAACTTGCAGCAGAATAAAGAATAAAAAAACGTCTAGCGGGAACAAGCTCTAAGGTCAACGAGAAAAATTCCTGATGCTGGAGAGATGTTCCACTACAAATAATAGGGCAAGAGAATCTAGCATGCCGGGCCCTTTACAGCACTGTAGGAATAAGACTAAGAACCGAGAATGAGGAGTAGTAGAAAGTATTTATTCAAGGAAAGTGGTACGGGCGAAATTGGAGTCTCCAGTTCGTACATGTGTTGGTTGAAGTCGCTTTCCGAGCTCCTTCGGTCGAGGAATCTCAAGAGGGCCGTCTTTCATCCTCCCGTGCTGAGTTCGCTTCACGGGGTATATCTTGGTTGTCTTGGCAAAGGGTTTGATCAAAGATGGCTTTCTGACCCCGAGACTTGCAGTTAATTGAGAAGTTACCTGAGTTATTAGCGTAGAGGTTAACCACGCTGTTGTAGGACAGTGTCGGTGAGCGCCTAAGATCTTGCTCCGAACTGACAAGAAAATGTCTAAGGTGTAAACCCATACGAGAAAAAAAATGAAATAAAAAAGGCATGGACACCATTAATAATTAGTACAACATTGAAAAAAAAAGATATAATAGGGGCTAAAGAAACGAGAATATAAAATATCACGTGAGCGGAAGAAGAGGGGGCCACCAGGAGGACGGATTTAGACTCCACCGAAATGCACAGTCAAAATCAAAGTCGCTTCAGCTCTTCGCTGAAAGTAATGTTCTCTTTTTCAGTTGTCACATTAGGTGAGGCGAGTTGACCCATCTTGTCCGCTTATTCGCTGTGAAACACGCGGTATCGTGGGAAGCTGCATTTTTTGCAGTGAAAGCTACACTATATGCTAGACGGCGGCGCATTTCGGTAAATATCGCTAGTCACAATGCACTGCGCATGCCCCGTAACCATGGCAACTAGTTGCCCCGAGCCTTAGAAGGAGAAGAGAGAGAAAGAGGGAGGAGAAGAAGCCGGTCAAATGGAGCAAGAAGTTTCAGAAGACGCCAAGAAGCACCGATTAGTCGATCACATCATACGGTTGGCAGCCATTGCATCGGTGAAGAGAACGACCGAGTCGGAAATTGTGAACAAGCCGTTTGGTAGCGTTCGCTACGCATTTCCAGGTTTAACCGAGTTGAGCACCATCAACTTTTTGTGTGATGTAGTGAACTGCCCCCTATTTTTGAGGCAGGTCATAGTGAAAAACAAACGAGCAGGTGTAAAATATTTCGCGCACACTAAAGTTACCGTTGTGAGAGTATCATCATCATCATTAGCCTGACTATAGCCACCGCAGGGCGAAAGCCTCCCCCATATTTCTCTAATTAACCCAGTTCCGTGCTAGCTGCATCCACTTGACCCCTGCGAACTTCTTAACCTCCTCCGCCCACCTAACTTTCTGCCGCCCCCTGCTACGTTTTCCTTCCCTTGGAATCCAGTTTGTTACCCTAAGCGACCATCGGTTATCCTCTCTTCGCACTACATGTCCTGCCCATGCCCATTTCTTCTTCTTAATTTCCATTATAATGTCAGTAACATGAGTGATTTCTCTGATGCACTCTGCACGTTTTCTATCTCTTAATGTTACCCCTACCATTTTTTGTTCTATAGCCCTTTTAGTTGTCCTCAACTTAAGTAGAACCTTCTTGGTTAGCTTCCACGTTTCAGCCCCACAGGTGAGTACAGGTAGGATGCAACTGTTGTATACTTTCCTCTTGACCGATACCGATCCTAATCAAATTTTTCGTCTCTTTAGACAGCTTACCGGTATACTCTCTAACTATCCTACCGCCTACTTCTACCGCACATTCAGTAATGATATCTCTGAAAGTATTGTTCATTGCTTCTAGGGTAATGTCGCCATCCTAGGTTAGAGCTGAATATCTGTTCTGCAACGAGATCCTGAACTCTTCTCCCTCCCCCTAACCGCTAATTCGTTGATGGGTTTCTTTCTTACCAATCTGTCGCGTTCCTTCTTGAGATTTAGGCTAATTCGGGACCTCACCATCCTGTGGTCACTGCATCGCACTTTTCCGATTACCTCTACATCTTGCATAATGGCGGGGGTTGAACGCATTATGAAGTCAATTTCATTTTTAGTCTCCCCGTTAGGACTTTTCCATGTCCATTTCCGGTTTTTCCGTTTGCTGAAGAAGGTATTCATTATTCTTAAGTTACTGCGCTCTGCAAACTCAACTTGTAACTCCCCCCTGCTATTCCTAGAATCAATTCCATAGTCACCTACTGCCTGGTCTACTGCCTGCTTTTTCCCTACCTTGGCATTGAAGTCGCCCATTAGTACAGTATACTGCGTCTTTACTTTTCGCATTGCCGATTCTTCATCTTCGTATGACACGACACAATTACTGGCTCTTCGCGTCTCGTGTGGATCCTCGTTCACTTCCTTGCACTTGGCTATCCACCAATTCACCAAACCTTTAAAAAGTGTCTCTGTAGCTGATAACCAGTTGTTAGCACGCAGCCATTAACTGTACATTAAGCGAAAGACTCCCGGCTTAATCTCCGGCTTAACCAAGCCATGCGAAAGTCCCTACGTGTCCGGGGAGTACAGCATGTTAAGGATCGCGAGATCCCGATGTGCTCGATTCGCGTTTTCCCCTCCTATATCTAAGAGCAGAAGCCCGAAATCATGGCGTCTGCAGAATTCATCATGCCATAAGGTCCCGTGACGTTATACAGCCCGTCGGCCAATCATTTGCCGGTCTCCTGTCAAGTACCACATGGCTGTGATTTTGCGCCCACGAAGGCGACGCCAAATGTTCCGTGCAGCGGGCCATTAACGCTGTCGGGCCATTATGTATGCTGTTCGGCAGTGATGCCAGCCACCCATCATGGAGTCAAACAGGAGAAGGCAAGGACAGGATTAGCCAGCATTTTTCGAGTTCAGACCACAGGAAGTTGATTTGACTTGTGTCCCATAGCCGTAGTGGAGGATTGCGAATAACTTCGACCATCTGGATATCTTTAATGTGCACTATAGCATCACGCTACACACGTGTGTCTTGTTTCTATTGCAAAAGCAATACTACTCTAGGTTTCGAGCCTTCAGCGTAGCGCGGCCGGTCTTACCCACGTGACGCTGTGATGTCACACCCCACGTGGGCTGGCATTAGCTGCCAACTTGAGTCTCTCGTTTCACATGGGACGGTTATATCCAAATCAGCCTGCTAGGACCCTGGCATTCATGTTACCCCTATAGGCCACTAAGGCACGTTCATACGGCTAGGTTAAAGCGGGGCTTTATATGTGGTCTGAGGAAGAAGAAAAAGAGAAGAAGAAGAACGCTTGGTCACCCGCAGCTTATGCTTTCGCTCAATATTTGGTTCATCAGC
Organism: Amblyomma maculatum; assembly: GCF_055883805.1. Lineage (NCBI taxonomy): Eukaryota > Metazoa > Arthropoda > Arachnida > Ixodida > Ixodidae > Amblyomma > Amblyomma maculatum. The sequence continues at coordinate 93,370,976 of NC_139348.1, forward strand.
GTTGAACCCTTGTAATTTTTTTTTGCTTCCTTTGAAATAGGGCCCCTGCTACCGCGATCGAGCCCGGCTCTACCGGCTATATAGACGGGTTTCCTAACCAATGGGCCAGCACGGCGTGACCTAAAATAATGAATAAATAGATTTGATCAATATTGCATTATTGTGAGCATCCGCTTTAAGCAGCGCTGAACATGTCCTGATTTGAAGGTTTTTACTTTATTATGTTGTGGCGAAAACGCTTTGTATTTAAAATCATCAGGTTTCTTTGAAAATTGCGAGAGCGAAGCAGTTCTCTCGAGCACTCTTACCTTTCTAACTATTGTGACGCACAGCAAGAAGGCACGTGCGTTGCATGGTATGTCACGGCCGCTCGATGGAAGCGCACTGGCACGGCCGCTCGGTGGAAGCGCACTGGGTGCGGCCTGCTGCGTCGCGCCACCGTCAGTGGGCGCGACGCAGCAGGAGTTTACAGTTGAGCCCGCTATTTCTGCTGAGGGCGCCACTGTTCGGGGACACGTCGCCGCTGGGGTCGCCAGGTCTGAGCGCGCGGTTTGCTTCCTATCTGGGCGCGTTCGCCTCGCGTCTGCGTGGTAAACGCAAACTTTTTTGTGTGCGCGTGTGCAAGCACGTTAACGTTGAGACTGGATGCGTTTGTTTTTTAAGGCGAAAGCCGTTCTATGCTCATGGAGCGAAAATCTATGCGCAGAAGCTTTGCCTGTTATCTGCGCGTCGCATCTGTGCACTGGTGTGCCAGTCGCAAAAGCGGACGTGCAAGAAGGGAGATTAACAATTAATATGATTGATGGTGATAGGCAATCAATAAAAATTATAAATAGACATTGATAGAGGTAATGACTAATGCTAATGACTAATAATGGTTAATAATGACTAAAATGATTTGTAATGAGCAGTATATCAAACTACGACATGTAATGACCGCAATTGGTTAGAAGTTAGTAAAAGTGCTTAGCGATGTATGGTAATGACTCTAATAGCTAGGCATGACTCATCATTACTGTTAATGACTACGAAATGACGAATATGTGAAACGACATGTAATGACAACTGCTGACTCTAAATGAGTAACCTGCTTAGTTATGAGTGATAAGGGCTACAATGACTACGCAGGCAGACTCATCATGACTGAGAAACGACCAATATATCAAACGACGTCTTGAAATGACGAACTGTGGCAAACGATGAGAGGCAAATGATAGGAGAAGGGTAGGCTTTCGCCGTCCTGCGCTTAAGAGACATCTAAGAGACCCTCTAATTTTATCCGCTGAGCTCGCTTCAGGCAAAGACAGCAGCAAGGAGTGGAAATGCACTCGCTTCCTCTGAAATGAAAGTGGCAATGAGGTTAAAAAGTCCAGATGCTGAAGCATAATGCTCTGTCAGCTGCCATTGAATTTGCTACAAGGGAGAGCAGATTGGACTTGTTGGTGAATTATTATCGGTTAACCGAGTAAACAACGTGACGGGAACACAGGAGAAGACGGCACAACCGCGCTAGTTTTGTCGTCCTCTTTTCCTGTGCTCCCGACACGTTGTTTAACCTATTTAGTTACCAGGGAGCTGGCCAGTGAACTAGAATTTTTAACGATGTGTTGTGAAGCAGATGAACACGATTAGGTAGCACCAGAAGCTTTTCTCGCAGGTTATGTTGCGAGGACATATCAGAAAAAGCTACGAAGGTTTTTTTTTATATATAAGCATGCAATTTGTTCTAAATTTTGCCGCGCTAGTCTGAGTGGCCTTGCAAGTAAAGGAGCCTGTGCATATAACATTTGTTTATACTGTTGAGACTGTTTGAGCCGATGCGATAAATGAAAAGCCACGTTCCACAGAAAATCCGGCGCCCGCATTGTCGGTGGAAAGTCGGAAAAAAACCTCTCTGGTAAGAGGCACTTTAGTTGGTGATATAGCCAGACACCTTTGGCGCAATGAGAATACATGACATGTTGAATGTGACAGGAGCTGCCAAACCAGAGAGAGCCAATAAGATGTAAGGGTGAAAGGGGAATTACTGAAAGCGGGACACTTAGATCCCAAGTCAGGCACACTATACTCCTATAGGGCACGTTCGTACGGCTTCGGTAAAGAGGTTCTTTATATAGCTATGTGTAGGGTGCTATTTCATATAATGCGGTGGCTTAAGGTTGCATTCTAATGATATGCGACAGAGCCAGCAATTACGGGATAAGGTGAATAAGCAGGTAGCAAAGTGCGGGCACTCTTACGAGGCTCCTAAAGGAGACTTAAGAACCCCAAGTTTTGTTTATCACTACCAGGTTGTTGCTTAATTTATGCGATGTTTGGTAATGGCTTTGAGGCGACATGTCAGTCATGCAAGAGCCTGTTGCAGGAAATATAGTCAACTGGACCAGTTACAGGTTAATGAAAACCAAGGACAATGGAGGCTTGATGTACCCCGCAAAGGAAGTAATCAAGCTTTGGCAGCTTACGAGCACCTTCATTAACAGGATGATGAAGTCTGAAGAGGTCCGGTGAAGTAGCAAGCTGTGTAAACTTTCGGTTTCATCATTGTTTTCTCACTGTACACAGTACCTGCAGCTAATCTATAAAAACAATGATCGTGCCCAGGCTAAGGTGCTATGCAAGATATCGTTAAGTTGCTGCCCCCACTGATAGCGAGCTGGGCTGGAAATGTCACCTCAACAGTGGAGCGATGTTTATGGCTATGGCATAAACGTCTCTCAAGAAAGGTTTTCCGTCTGCGATTGGTAATTATCTTCCTTTTTTTGTGTGGCCATTAAATAAGCGTACTCGGCTGCTCACTGAATTTCGGCTGCAGTTGCGCTCTGACGCGTGAACATTCTTGTGATCACAGCTAAGAGTTTCACAACAGCAACACTCGATGCGCGCTCTTCCATTGAAAATTACGAACCAGCAAAATTGTATGGGTTTGCGAGCAGCCAATAAAAATAGTAATAAAAACTTTCGGCGCATATACGTAGCCTTTTGAGGCAGACCGGCTCTATCAAGCGCGCTTACTTTGTCCGGTCATGCAAAATGCGGGAGGCCATGACGGATAGCGTTCTGGCATACAAAGGTTAATGTCTCCAACTGAGTAGAAGATCCCAGGTTATCATCTAGATTTAACCTAATAAACGTCTTCATATTTCCACTGTAAAATTTGTCACAATGAGATAGAAAGGTTGGTTACATGTCGCGTTTTCACAGAAGTTGCTCATAGTAGGACATTTTTTTATTGGATAGCGCTGGCAGCTTAAAACAGGTTGACGTCAATTTGTGTATAAAAGCTGTATGCAGGAATGAGTAAATGGTATGAAAATGACACACGGAATTCACGACATAGTTAATTAAGTGGTTATTCATTAGGCTACCATGGCAGCTAAACAGCTTCGAATTGTTCACAGCCAGGTCACATTTTAATGTGACGAACAACTGGATCCGAATGCAACATCATGGTAATGCGAGCTCTCCAATCGATTCAACCACCGTCACTATAAGTTTTTCGGGGTACACTCCAGTATACATCCTTGCCGAGCAAGTGCTAAGTGCTGACATGGTCACACTAGACATGACAGTATATACTAATTCTTGTTGCCAAATTGTGCGAAGCGGAGCTCTCATATCCTTAAAATAAAAGGCTTCTACCACGCCGACGCCTCCCTCAAAGCGCAGCCAGGCGCTGCTCTCCGCGCGCGGCTGTCCCCGAACGGTGGCGCCGCGGTGGTGCCGACTGGAAGTAGGCGCCTCCCGCCGGTTTCGGGCGACGTAGCAGGCCGCACGGCCTGCTGCGTCGCGCCGCCGTCAATGGGCAAGCGCGTCCTTGGGGAGTTTACAGTTGCACCCGCTATTTCTGCTGAGGGCGCCACTGTTCGGGGACACGTCGCCGCCGGGGTCGCCGGCTTTGAGCGCGCAGTTTGCTTTCATTCTGGGCGCGTTCGCCTCGCGTCTGCGTGGTAAACGCGAACTTTTTTTGTGTGTGCGCGTATGCAACCACGTTAACGTTCAGACGGGATGCGTTTGTTTTTTAAGGCGAAAGCCGTTCTAGGCTCATGGAGCGAAAATCTGTGCGCAAAAGCTGTGCCTTTAATCTGTGCGTCGCATCTGTGCTCTGGTGTGTCAGTCGCAAAAGCGGACGTGCAAGGAGGGAGAGCAAAATGAAAATGATTGATGGTGATAGGTATTCAATAAAATTTATTGAGATTGGTAGAGGTACTGACTAATGCTAAGGACTAATAATGGTTAATAATGACTAAAATGATTTGTAATGACCAGTATATCAAACTACGACATGTAATGACCGCAATTTGTTAGAAATGAGTAAAAATGTTTAGCGATGTGTGGTAATGACTATAATAGCTAGGCATGACTCATCATTACTGTTAATGACTACGAAATGACCAATATGTGAAACGACGACATGTAATGACCACCGCTGATTCTAAATGAGTAACCTGCTTAGTTATGAGTGATAAGGGCTACAATGACTACGCAGGCAGACTCATCATGACAGGGAAACGACCAATATTTCAAACGACGACTTGAAATGACGAACTGTGGCAAACGATGAAAGGCAAATGATAGGAGAAAGGGAGGCTTTCGCCATCCTCCGCTTAAGAGAAATCTAAAAGACCCTCTAATTTTATCTTTTCAGCTCGCTTCAGGCAAAGACAGCAGCGAGGAGTGGAAATGCATTCGCTTCCTCTGAAATGAAAGCGGCGCTGAGGTTAAGAAGTCCAGATGCTGAATCATAATGCGCTATCAGCTGCCATTGAATTTGCTACAAGGGGCAGCACATTGGACTTCATAATCATCATCATTATCATCAGCCTGATTATACCCACTGCAGGGCGAATGCCTCTCCCATATTTCTCCACTTAACCCGGTTTTGTGCTAGCTGCATCCACTTGATCCCTGCGAACTTCTTAACCTCATCCGCCCACCTAATTTTCTGCCGCCCCCTACTACGGTTTCCTTCCCTTGGAATCCAGTTTGTTACCCTAAGCGATCATCGATTATCCTCTCTTCGCACTACATGTCCCGCCCATGCCCATTTCTTCTTCTTAATTTCCACTAGAATGTCGGTAACTTGAGTTATTTCTCTGACCCACTCTGCACGCTTCCTATCTCTTAATGTTACCCCTACCATTTTTCGTTCCATAGCCCTCTGGGTTGTCCTCAACTTAAGTAGAACTTTCTTGGTTAGCCTCCACGTTTCAGCCCCATAGGTGAGTACAGGTAAGATGCAACTGTTGTATACTTTCCTCTTGAGGGATACCGGTAAGCTGCTACCAACATTGGACTTGTTGGTGATTACTTATAGGTTAACAGTGCAAACAACGTGACGGGAACACAGGAGAAGAAGACGTACGGCACAACCGCACTAGGTGTGTCGTCCTCTTTTCCTGTGTTGCCGTCACGTTGTTTAACCCATTTAGTTACCAGGGAGCTGGCCAGTGAACTAGGATTTTTAACGATGTGTTGTGGAGCAGATGAACACGATGAGGTAGCACCAGAAGCTTTTCTCGCAGGTTATGTTGCGAGGACATATCCGAAAAAGCTAAGAATTGTTTTTTTTTTATATAAGCATGCAATTTGCTCTAAATTTTTCCGCGCTAGTAAGTAAAGGAGCCTGTGCATACAACATTTGTTTATACTCTTGAGACTGTTTGAGCCGATGCGATAAAATGAAAAGCCACGTTCCACAGAAAATTCGGCGCCCGCTCTGCCGGCGGAAAGTCGGAAAAAAACCTCTCTGGTAACAGGCACTTTAGTTGGTGATATGGCCAGACACCTTTGGCTTAATGAGAACACATGACGTGTTCAATATGGCAGGAGCTGACAAAGCAGAGAGAGTCAATAAGATGTAAGGGTGAAATGGGAATTATTGAAAGCGGGACCCTTAGATCCCAAGTCATAGGGCCCGCTCGTATGGCTTCGGTAAAGAGGGTCTTTATATAGCTATGTGTAGGGTGCTATTTCATAGAATGCGGTGGCTTAAGGATGCATTCTAATAATATGCGACAGAGGCAGCATTTACGTGATACGGTGAATAAGCAGGTAGCAAAGTGCGGGCACTCTAGCGAGTCTCCTCAAGAAGACTTAAGAACCCCAAGTTTTGTTTATCACTACCAGGTTGTTGCTTAATTTATGCGATGTTTGGTAATGGCTTTGAGGCGACATGTCAGTCATGCAAGAGCCTGTCGCAGGAAATATGAGTCAACTGGACCAGTTACAAGTTAATGAAAACCAAGGACAATGGAGGTTTGATGCACCCCGCAAAGGAAGAAATCAAGCTTTGTTAGCTTACGAGTCCCTTCATTAACAGGATGATGAAGTATGAAGAGGTCCGGCGAAGTAGAAAGCTGTGTAAACATTCGATTTCATCATTGTTTTCTCACTGTACACAGTACCTGCAGCTAATCTATAAAAACAGTGATGGTGCCCATGCTAAGGCGCTATGCAAGATATCGTTAAGTTGCTGCACCCACAGATAGTGAGCTGGGCTGGAAATGTCAACTCAACAGTGGAGCGGCGTTTATGGCTATGGCATAAACCTCTCTCAAGAAAGGTTTTCCGTCTGCGATTGGTAATTTTCTTCCTTTCTTTTCTGTGGCCATTAAATAAGCGTACTCGGCTGCACGCTGAATCTCGGCTGCAGTTGCGCTCTAAGCGTGAACATTCTTGTGATCGCAGCTAAGAGTTTCACAACAGGAAACTCGATGCGCGTTCTTCCATTGAAAATTACGAACCAGCAAAATTGTATGGATTTGCGAGCAGCCAATAAAAATAGTAATAAAAACTTTTGGCACATATACGTAGCACCTTGAGGCAGACCGGCTCTATCAAGCGCGCTTACTTTGTTCGGTCATGCAAAATGCGGGAAGCCATGACGGATAGCGTTCTGGCGTGCAAAGTTTAAGGTCTCCAACTGAGTCGAAGATCCCAGGTTATCATCTAGATTTAACCTAATAAGCATCTTCATATTTCCACCGTAGCATTTGTCAGAATGAGATAGAAAGGTTGGTTACATGTCGCATTTTCATATAGGTTGCTCATAGTAGGACATTTTTTTGTTGGATAGCACTGGCTGCTTAGAACAGGTTGACATCAATTTGTATATAAAAGCTGTATGCAGGAATGAGTAAATGGTATGAAAATGACACACGGAATTCGCGACATAGTTAATTAAGTGGTTATGCATTATGCTACCATGGCAGCTGAACAGCTTCGAATTTTTCACAGCCGGGCACATTTTTATGTGACAAACAACTGGATCCGAATGCAACATCACGCTAATGCGAGCTCTCCAATCGAGTGGCCTTGAACAACCCTCATAAGTTTTTCAGGGTACACTCCAGTATACATCCTTGCCGAGCAAGCGCTAAGTGCTGACATGGTCACACTAGACATGGTAGCATATACTAATTCGTGTTGCCGAATTGTGTGAAGCGGAGCTCTTATGTCCCTAAACTAAAAGGCTTCTACCACGCCGACGCCTCCCTCAAAGCGCAGCCAGGCGCAACTCTCGGCGCGCGTCTGTCCCCGAACGGTGGCGCCACGGCGGTGGCGACTGGAAGTAAGCGCCTCCCGCCGGTTTCGGGCAATGTAGCAGGCCGCACCTAGTGCGCTTTCATCGAGCGGCCGTGGGTGTGTAGATTGATGCGAAATCAATGCGGCGAATTATGAGTCATAATGTGCCTCTTCCGCGGTGTTTTGTTTACGGTTAGAGCCTTTAATGTCTCATATTGCGTTGACAAAATGTGTCCCGCGTTTGCGGCGGCTCTGATTGGCCGAGGCGGGATGAAGTCATAGAAATCTCGACCAATCACAGAACACCACCACAGTGTGCACGAATGTGTGCCTTATAGGGCCATGTGCCAATCAATGATCAGTTACTAATGACCAAATGATTATTTAGGTACCTAATGCCTAATAAATAATTACTAACTAATCGTTGACTATGTACTAATTAGTGCCTGTTGCGTAGCAGGCGTTCGCCTTTCACTACTTTAGTCGCTAAAGTCCCTCGTAATTTTTATTTCATGACGCTACCATGAAGTTATGACTGTGGGAATTTATTGTATACTATTTCATCTCACTGGCACTAAGCGCTCCCCGCGATAGGCCGAAAAAAATTATATATTTAAAAAAAGTTGAGGCTTAAATTTTCGAAAGAAAAACTCCTTTTTGGAAATTTTGGCAAAATTATAGGAACCAAATTTACGCCTTTTTTGAAAACAAATTACGCTTTCAAGGCTCTGAAGTGAGAACTGCATCGTACAGCGAATTCCAGATATAACGGAGAAAATGCAGTACGACACCCCGGAAGAGGGTGATAAACTCGTAAGCTGAACACGTGAGCGCGTCGCCGCTATTTTAGCAGCGACTGTGGTGCGACAAGGCCGCGTATGGAATAAAAGTCGCGCAGCCGCGTAAGAACCTGAAAGTGATGGCTCGTTTTCTTTTTTCTTTTTTTTTTTGCCAGTTTGATGCAATATCCGACCGGTATAGATGCACGGCTGCTCCACTGCGTGCTTCCCCGCGCACGCATGTTCACCCTACGAGTACGTATCACCCATTACATCGCTCACTCTTGAGAATTCCCCACACCTTTTTCTTGAGAATTCTCCACTCATTCGCCCACGTGGCAGCCGAGTCGAAGAAACCTAAAGGAGATTTTCTGTTATCATAACACAATATCTTTGTTTTTAGGCTGTAAACCTGTTATGGGGAACCAAAATTTTGGATGTAGCATACGAGTTTTCGGATACTTACAAAAGAAGAATGCTAATGAAACATTGCACCGCTACAAAAAAGTGCTACAAAACAACACAAGACTGCAACGTTACGCCAGATTTAGAGGTTTTGTATTCATGTTCTTGACATGATTTTCTGTAGTATTTTTGAATGGGTGTGCCTAGAGGATTCTAGTATATACTTAGGTCAGTTCATAATGCTACGAAGACGACGAAGCGGGCAGTGGCGCGGGGCGGACCGCTCGCACCAGGCCCGCTGGCCATTAAAACATATTTCAGTCATGTCATCACGTCGTTCTGTTTCTGTTGTGTCGCCGTGTTCCATCGCTTGTCATGCCACCACGTAACATTTGGTTGGAGGTGCGGTTCATCCCCATCCTCGCCTTGCACCGTCGAAGCCAACCGTACGCCGGGTCCATCTGCCGAAACGTGGACATCGCCGCCTAGTTCTGCCCCAGCCCTTTTTGCTCAGACCCGACCAGCCGGTGTCCCCAGCCTCGTCCCCAACCTTGACCAGAACACACAACGACCAGGAAGAGCCCAAAGCCGACCACCGACCCTACCGACCCCACGACGAAGCGACCTCACGACCACTCGAGCGAAGACAGCACCCCCGCCGTTCGGCGTGTCCATTAGCCTTGGCCTTCGGCAAACGGTGAAGATTGGACTTGACGCTCCGGTGCAAGCATTCCTCCCATCTTCGCATTCACTGTGGTGTCCAGCGTTTCATGTCCCAATCCTGCGTCTGTGTTCATCGTCACGTCATGCATTGGATTTCTAGCAATCGATCGGGACGATCGCTCGGTGGCCCCGGGTAATGCTACGAAGACGACGAAGCGGGCAGTGGCGCGGGGCGGAGCGCTCGCACCAGGCCCGCTGGCCATTAAAGCATATTTCAGTCATGTCATCACGTCGTTCTGTTTTTGTTGTGTCGTCGTGTTCCATCGCTTGTCATGCCACCACGTAACAATATTTTAGATAATGGTTTAAATATATTATATTTTATAATATTTTAAATAACATTTGAAATAATAACAATTTCAAATTTTAAATATACTGTTTTTTGTTAGAATGCTCGCGTAAGTTGTATCCAGAAATTTGTGGTACTTTCTCAGCGGAAGCCACTGCTTTTAGTTTCGGAATCGTGACAAGACGGCAAAGTCTGCCTAATTTTAAAACACACCAAGCAAAATAAAACGCTTTCAAAACACTTCCAATTTTCGCTGCAGTCTTCTCATATTAAAGAGATACCGTTAAATGACACGTTCATTGGAAATTCGGTGCCAGCGGCCCTCACTACCGAAAGCTTTACAAGGTTGGCATATTGAGAAACATAGTTGCGTAAAGGGCGGACACTACCATAGGTCCCTGCTGCCGAGCTACTGCCCTGCCGCCAGCACTCCGAGTGGCTGGTTAGACCGCTATTACATTCTATGAGATTTTAGGTGCGTGCTTTTGCTCAGTTTTGGTTTTGGTTTCGATGGCAATGCTTTCGATTCTGATTTACCATTGGCTGTTAAAATATTTAACTACAACGTCTATAGTGGCGCGTAAGATCTTTAATGATTCCTTGCATGCAGAAATAGTAAAGTCGCGGATCGCAGCCTTTTTACTGAAAATATACCACCAAGGTTCTTGAAGAACCTAAGCGCAGCTTACTTTGTTCATGCAGGTTGTAATAATACGATCAAAGCTGTTCTTATTGTACTTTTTTGACGTTATTTAGCCGGTTTTCTCAGTTCAACACATAAGAGGCATGGGTTCCAAGCAAAAAGTTTATTTCTCTTGTTTTTATTTTCAATTGCACAAAAACAATACTGGATCACATACTTTACAAAATGCAAAAAGTCACGAAAAGCAATAAGAAAGAAGGCATGGTAAAGTACACTGCACAGTGTGGCGAAAAAAAAAAGAAAAAATTGCGTATTTCCGCTGCGTGTTTTGCCTCCAAAACATCACCCGTGAGAGCAACACAAAAGAGTTGTGAACGGCTGGACACAAGTAAAGAGGAAAATATGCAGGTACAGCCCACACGAAATTCCTATACTTCGGCCTTGAGCAATATACGCTGTCCAAACATTTAAACACAACACACTGAATACATAGTAGTATCACAATACTATGCTAATTCTCCTGATCACGATCAAACCTGCCCTCTGCCCGTATGAGAAATGCACTACAAGGAGCCCACTGTATGCGACTAATAGAACTAGACATGTAATCAAAAATGAGGCCACGAACCGGCAGCCGCGCTTTTCAGACCACAAAAAGAATGCTTTAGCCATGACAAAGAACTCGGCATGTAAAAATGCTGCTTACGAACCGGCAAAACCGCATGCATTGTGCAAATACAGCGAAGTAAACATCATTCACCAGACGATCTCAAATGCGCAATACAGTGTTCTTGTAGTGCCAAATAAATGTTTTTGTTATGGTACATGTGAACCACCGACAAATTCTGTGTTTTAAACCGTAGATGTTCCGGGTTACTTTAGAAAATTACTCAATGGAAGGAAGCACATGTCCTTTAAAAAAACACGATCCAAAAACGAACAGTAACCACACACTACACACGAAGCGTCACAAACGACTTACTTAAAGCATTCTTACTCAAGAAGCACCAAAATAATTCTGCTGACAAAAGGAAACAAGCTACCGACAAAACGGGGCGAAGCATTGAAAGGCGCGGTAAGGTGGGCATACCCGGCGGCACATGACAACGTTTATATGGAAAGGGCAAGGAAAGGGGAAGCATAGATGCAATCCGGTGTATGTATGATAAGCTGTCTACCTTTGAGCTGAAGTGGAAGCCAACATCTCTACGCCGCCTCGCGGGTGTTCAGACCCTGTCACTCGGCCGAGAAATGGCTCGAGTGTAAGCTCTTTACGTAAGTACGTTTCTCTATGAGGTTGGTGCATCACCTTATTTCCCAGTAGTGAACATCCCGACTACCAGATGAACGACAAATACTCATCAGATGAATGTTCGCGCACAGGTATGAGTAAAGCAGCCAGGGGGACACCACGTGACTCGAAGCAGATCTGCGCTGGTAGTTTCATTTGCTGGCCCTTTAAAACCCATCTCTACTCGCGACGTAGGCTGCTGGGGTGCGCTGGTCTTGCCAAGTTCTCGGTGGTGATGCAGAGGCCGGCAGCCCTCCGCCAGTGTTGTCATTGTGAGCGAAAACTCGCGAGCATGGGGTTGGCAGCCGGCAGCTGGCAGCAGACATGGCCGACCACTAACTGGTCATAGGGCTGCTTAACCTTACCTTTGGCAGGAGCTGCCAAACCGGGGCCTCTCCTTTCACATGGGAGGGTGACATAGGTGTCAGCCTGCCCAAACCGTTGCATTCACGTCACCCCTCGGTCCCTCAGGCAAGTTCATACCGCATGGCATAGTTGGGCTTTATATGTAGGCTGCTAGCTTGCGCTATCTCGTCATACTCTTAAAGGCGGAGTTTAAATGTCCACTATAATTGTTTGTTCAGACAATACCAAACGGCGTCAAATTTTATTTTATTTTCACGTATTTAGAGATAAGTAATTGACTTCTGTGGAGATTAGCACAGATGAAAGCCTACGGAGCAAAAATATATTACTGGCACACAACTAATACTCATCCGAGCCTTTTGGCGCGCAACTGAATCTGACAACTATATAAATGTTTACACCTGCATTGACGTGTTTTGAAAAGGCATTTTGAGGAAAACATGCATGGTATTTTGCTTTTATAGAAAAAGACTACTAGGTAAAAGATAATTTTCCAAACCTTTTAACATATAGAGGTGACGCTATCTCTCTTCATGTTGTGCTATATACTCTACTGCTCCTACAGCTCCAAAACTCCTGTCTACGATAGAAGAGAAAGCAAAGACAGGAGCCGATTCATTATGTCAGCTAACAGGAAACTTGCCCTCTGCGCTGTTGAGCATCTTAGAGCTCACAAAGACTAATACCCCAACGACGAGGGAAAGAGCGGCCATCTTGTATGTTGCGAAACTGGGAGATGAGAAGCGGCGCTGCTCTTCGTGGTTTTTGTTGGGGCGCAGAGGAGCTCTTTGCCTTTCCTCGCATTCTAGGATTGCATCCCGAGCTCCGCTCCAGGAATGTGGCCCCTCAAGTCTGTACTGGTAGTTAAGGAATGCAGAGGTCACAAGGCTGTAATAGAGCTTCGGATCGGTGAACAAGAGTTTAAGGTAGTTAGGCTTAACCCCAATAGCCTTAGCGAGGTTCTCCATGTACGCTATCCTGTCAATCATGAGTGAGTGTCGTCGCGTACGGACAAACGAAGTCACAATATTTTGCTGCGTTACAGCTACAGCGTCTTCCATGGCCTCTTTGGAGGGAAGTGAGAGCTGACCAGAGAAAACTCGCGCCATGTAGCGAGCCTGCATTTCGAACGCCTGCATGAGGCTGCCATTGCCATCGATGAATCCGAGGAACGCCACATTTGGGTTTCCTGGTGGTATCATCATCTCGTAGAGCAGAAGCCGGTCTCCGTCTCGGGGAAGCGCGTCCGTCGGAAATGGTAATCCGGTCGTAAATCCAGTGGCGAAGATCACGGCATCCGCCTGCACCTCTGCGTCGTCCATCACGAGACCCTCCTCTGTGAACCTCTGCGGTGGCCCGCGGATCCTGACTGTCCCGTCGATGATCTTGCTGTCAATATACTGGTTACCGACGATGGCCTGTGTCATGATGTCGTGATCTGCAACGAAGCCCAGGGCTTCGTGGTTCCGGACGTCGTTGGCTACCTTGACGACAAAGCGACTGAAGCGCGACTGCGGCAGCCAACTGTAGAGCCAGAGTCGCGCTTGGTTGAGGATGTACACGTCGATGGGAACAGACTTGTACAGAAGAGGAAGGATCCAATTGATTCTCCGGGTGCTCACAAAAACCTGCATACGAAGAACAGACCTCGATGTGTAAAATGTACAACATGGGATTTGTGAGCGCGAATAAAGTGCCATTACAGACACGCACACCAGTGTGCACATACACGAATACCAAGCATTTCAAAATCAGTCCACTGTGGTGGTAGCGACATGTTGATAGGGTGAAAACAATGATACACCTAGACTTACGCCCGGTTAAAAAAATGTCGCCGGCACGAGCATACATTCACCGAACTTCTTCGCGATCGCTGCTCTAAAGTCACTGTTTTACACACTACCTATCAGTTGATCAAATTGCAGCCAGCTGGAACTTGCACGTTAAAAAAAACTTTTCGGAAAACAGGCACTCCTCCATACGCGTCAAAAAGCGCAATTCTTCAGGACACCGAGCAACTTCTGCAAAAAAAATGAAATTTATGCGGGCAAAAGCATATTTGACGACGCGACACACGACTCCACAAAGACATTTTTGCCTGGGAACCTTCGGATAGCCTGGCCCTAACGGCGCGCCTTGGCGAGGAGAATTTCGACGACAGACTGGATCCTTCGCCAAACGTGTAGGTAGCGAACGGGGCATGCATTTTGGCTTTGCAAAATATCCAGCCTGTTGCCCCAACGCTAAACGAATGCTTTAATTACTATTTACGACAATAACAGCAAAATCTTGGGTAAAAAGAAAGAACATTGTGATTTAGTGGATAATAAATAAGTTCAGAACGCTTGCCATCCAGGAGCCATTTGTACGAGAAAGGATACACAAATCGAAACTTTTTGCAAAATCGAGGAAGGTGGCAATGACAATTTTGACGGAAATTACACGTTCTTTTTTTTTTCTTCGAATGTCAACGCATGTTCTGTAAAACTGTCCTCATCAAAGCCCTTCTGTGAATTTAGTGCTATATGTTATTTTTTCTCAGACCTTGAAAAGTGCCTGTGCAGTCATTTTCAGGTAGCTTAAAGATACAAGTAGTTAGAAATTGTTTTACAGTTGCCAACATCATTTTAGGACCTTTTTTTTATATAGCAGGGAAGCAAGCGTGATCGACCATTATCAGTGGAAGACATCAGACATATTATCTTATACAGAAGGCAGAAACAAAGAGAGAGATTTAGAGCCGATTTCATCCGTACAGCGGAGTAGACATACATTACGTTTTACTAATATATTTATTTTTTTTGTAATGAGAAGTGTTAAGTGAGCCGTGTGTTGGTAATTTATTCACAATGATGCAATAGGAGAAATAATTAAAGGTGCGGAAAGTTGTGCTGACGTGGCGAATTCCGGAAAGGAGGGCTCGGATGCCCGAGGAAGAAGAAGACGAAACGGATAACGTGTATGGATGACGCGGCTGCAGACACGACTGCAGCAGAGGAAAATGACATGAAAAGTATAAAAGCACGTGGCATAATGCGGCAGTGGGGGGGGCAGAAGAGCTAAGTTCCCGAGAGGGATCATCGCCGGCCATCGCTCCAGGTTGGCTGTCCTTTTTTTCCTGTGGCACGGAAAAGTAGCCCCAGCTGTCTCACCCACTGCGAAGACCCACAAAGCTGGCATTCCTTTATTCCTTTCAACACCATCATTTCATAGCGAAACACTTGTCGGCGTGCCGTCGTCATCTACCTGCAGAAGCATCCGATAACTCGGACAGTGGAAGGCCCATTCCCCCATTCTGAATGCAATATGTGTGAAGGGTGTATTCTGTCGATTAACAGTGCATGACTGTGCACTGGTTTTACTTTGAACATTCAGGAGGCGTATTGTTCGATGTCACACTGAGCAAATGAAAACTGTTCAAGGGACATTACAATGGAAAATAACGATGTTACATTTATCTATTGGTAAGGTATATCGACCGGGGTTTTTATGAAAACACTTTCGCTTGATCTTCTATTACCCTTCAGAGGATGGAATAAAAAATGCGTTTCGGCATACCGCTGTGTGCATAAGTTCCTAACAATATGTTTGTTGTTAAGAGCCCGCCAGGTGGCGCAATGTTTACAGCGCTCAACTACTGTGCCCAAGGATGCGGAGTCGAATCCCGGCCTAAGCTGCCGCTTTTCGGTGGAGGCGAATATCAAGGCGCCTGTGTGCTGTGCGATGTCAGTGCACGTTAAAGAATCCCAGGTGGTCGAAATTTCCGGAGTCCTCTACTACGGCGCCTCTCAGCCTGAGTCGCTTTGGGACGTTAAACCATACAAACCAATCGTTGTTAAGTTAGACAAACCCATACAAAACCATTCAGCTTGGTTGTGTCTAAGAATTGGCAGGTATATAAACAACTATCCCTTATTTTCTTCTGAATCTAACGTACATCATCATCACCATCAGTCTGACTATACCCACTGCAGGGCGAAGGCCTCTCCCATACTTCTCCCATTAACCCGGTTCTGTGCTAGCTGCATCCACTTGACCCCTGCGAACTTCTTAACCACATCCGCCCACCTAACTTTCTGCCGCCCACTGCTACGCTTTCCTTCCCTTGGAGTCCAGTTTGTTACCCTAAGCGACCATCGGTTATCCTCTGTTCGCCCTACATGTCCTGCCCATGCCCATTTCTTCTACTTGATTTCCACTAGAATGTCAATAACTTGAGTTATTTCTCTGACCCAATCTGCACGCTTCCTATCTCTTAATGTTACCCCTACCGTTTTTCGTTCCATGGCCCTCTGCGTTGTCCTAAACTTAAGTAGAACCCTCTTGGTTAGCCTCCATGTTTCAGCCCCATAGGTGAGTACAGGTAAGATGCAACTGTTGTATACTTTCCTCTAACGTACAACGCAGCGTTATAAATCTCGTAAAGGTTTTTCAATAAATCAGCTTATATCTTAATTTTACACTTCGAACCAAAGGACGGAGCGCTTCAGTTTCTAGACATATTACACATGGTCATATTTGTTAGCCTTAAAAATTTAGGGGCCAGAAAGCACTGCTTAGCTACTCATCAGATCACTCGAGAGCTTTAAGAATGCGATTGTACAATCGGCTTTAAAGCGGCCTTCTGGAAATTTTGTCTTCATTCAATGGATGAAAGTGTTAGTTCGCGGTTGAGCAGGCTGAAAGCAAGAGGCTATTTGAAGCATGTTATCATGTAGCTTTGCGCAGTTTCTTAAAGTCGATCAAGGCAGGGTCAAAAACTAAAACCCTTAGTAGCATAACATCGAAGATTCGCTGAATGTCTCATTGCAAGAAAGATCGCGCAGACTTATTAGCCTTGCGGGGCTCAACAACATCCCGGTTGCATTTCCGCTCCAAAAAATGTGTTCTTTAAAAAGTAGGGGAAAAAAAGGTTAACCATTTATTCACAACTTCATAAAACAACGATAACTCTAACGCGCCAATTCACTGCGTTCCATTTCGCAAAAATGCCCGAGGTCTGTGGTAGCCAATTATAGGACGACTTCTTTGTGTTGTGTACTTTGCAAAATACTTGAACACGTTCTATATAGTAATATAATGAAACATTTAGAAGCTAATTTAGAAGCCAAGTGAATACCCTAGAAACAGATGCAAGAAGAAGAAAAAAAAATTGGTGCACCATTAAGTTCACAGCCCCGTTCCTTCACTTAGATATAAGGGTTGCGTACAGGATACAACTGCCTATGGTGTTTTATACATAGACTAGACTAGACGGTGAAATAATTAAAGATAATGACAGCACAAGCGATTATTAACCTACCGACGCATTGCCACATATTTGTACTAATGACAAAGGAGAAAACGCGCACTCTGGCGTTTGGGAGCAGTACTGTTCTTTGTAGAATTCATGATCAGTTAGTTAAAAGAGGTAATGCAAACCTTTTGTGCCGTGAATAAAGAAAATTGTATTAGTCACACTCCAGTACGTTTGAGTGATAGGGAACTTGAATTTTTGTCCTCATGACTTGGGCTTCAAACGTAATCAGTTGTTGTACTTAGTTTTCTATTGTATGGGTGTGAAGTGAAGGATTGAAGATTACTTCCTTTGTTAATTTTCTCGTTTTCTTCCCTACTTATTCAAGCGCATTTTCCAAATAAACTCTACTGCAAATAACCACCTGTCCCTGTCTTAAGATTCTTAGTCCGTGCGTCCCTTTCTAGTTATATTCAGTCATTTGCTGGGAGTTGAGTTTCCCCTTCAAGTAGCGACTTTCCTCTTGAGCGGTACCGGTAAGCTGCTAGTCATAATCTACGAGTGCTTGCCAAATGCGCTCTATCCCAATCAAATACTGAAAATGGCGGATTACAAATCACAACTAAGACCACACTTAGACCACTGCTTCCAGCTTGTGGGACACCCATTAAAATTGCCTCATCGATAAAATTGAAGGCGCCCAGAATCGTACGGTGAGGTGTATATTAAAACAATAATCACAGGGAGCCAGTGTCACACAAATGAAGGCTCGTCTGGGAAGGAAAACCGGCTGAATTTAATGCATTAGATTCGTAATAACTCCGCTCGTATAAAAGATTTTAAATATTTTATATATTTAAGTTTATATATTTAAAAATGGAGCCTCCTCGCTACTTGCCAAGCTGAACAGATCACACATGTAAAATTAGAGAAATTAAATCTCTTACGAATTGCATGAAATTCTCTTTTTCCCCAAAAACAATATCTGAGTGGAGCACAGTAACATCGTCATGTGAATCGCACTATAATTGTGCTCTTGTGTTCTGGTCGTTCCGGCCCACTACAATAGATAACTTCGATGCTACTGTCGCCCGAACCAATTCGAGGTGCGAGAGACCTGTAGGAACAAAATTACCTGTTGTAGTTAGCGCCATCCTGTCTGGGCTCATGTGCCTCTGCCTTTCGCAATGCTGCAAACAGCTTGTGAGATGGATTATAGTTCGCGATAAAGGTACACAGGAGGTAAGTGGCCCAGAGGAGATATGTAAAGCCTGATGTGCGCGCGGACAGAAGCTCCTATTATTCGTCTCGCAAGCTGTTTGCAGCATAGCAAAAGGAATTGGCTCCTCGGCCTGGTCAGGATTACGCGCACAATAATAAATAATTGCGCTTCTACGCTCCTGTCGCGCCCCGAATGGTTAGGGGCAACAGTGGGAGCAGATTATCGATTGTAGTGAGCCGGGCCGACCGGCACTCAAGGCCACTATCATAGTGCGCATGATCCTGAAAGGGGCAAGACCGGGACTGCGCAATCGGTCGCGCTTCGGTCAAGAAGCCGCTAGATCTTTCCATCTGCGTCGCTTCCTCCGGCGTGCGCGCCGAAACAATTAAAAACGGACCACCGCGGCCTTGCACCCTAGTTTATAGTACGCCTTCTTTCCTAATTTACTTTCTAGTACAATGCCGTATCTATGCGACCATAACTTTTTTCCGGTAGGTACTTTTGCGATTGATTTAATTAGAGCTATAAATCGAATCAGGAAAATGGAGCCTATTCATGTATTTTTGTGTCACACATTTTCACCAATAGCCCTTGGAATCGAACGTTCAGGTATTTCAAAGCTTCAAATGAAGTGACCCGGAATCTCCTTTTGGGTGCCAGAAAATATCCCTGATATCAATTTTGTGTAGAAAATAAAACGTTAATTTTATTTGCGCCTCGTTTTTTCCTTTCGAAACTAACTCTCACTTTGCATCATTCCAACTCGGTTTCGGTACATGCTTTAATAAGCGCAATTTATATCGTTAATTGACAGCATTGCCGCTGCCTAAGGAAGTGTGTCATTTCTCGACTCTACCTTCCTGGATTTCATAAAGCATTTTACAAAGTTCGCCGTCAATTGATTCTTCTTAAACTTACCGCGCACGCAGTAAACCGTATTCCCAAACATATATAGGTAGATCTGATATTTTCTAACAGCTCTCAGTTTACTCCGCCAAATAATTGCTGCCCACCTCCTGGTAGAATTATCATCGGCTTCTCGTTTAGGTCCTTTAGTGCAATATTTCCCTCATTAACCTGACTATTGTGTTACATTTCTAGACAACTAGTCGAAACAATCGCTTTCCCCTGCAACCTTAGTCAAACAGTTCGCTGCCACATCCGATTAGTGGCAGCATGTTAGTATCGCATAGTTCCAATCTCCTTTGTTCTACAAACTACGTCAATGAGAGAATTCCGCACGAATGGCTTCTAAAATATCTGGGCGTTGAAATGCATATGAGCTTTACTGTAGCCAACGAAAATCGCATTTTCGGTTATTTGTGTTGCAAGTTCACTCAACTATCTTTTTATCTAAAGCTGCATGATACTATGCCAAACTCTAGCAACGTTTTAACTGGAATAAGCAGACAAAGCCTATCCGTTTGCTTAACTGAATTCAACTATGATCGTGCAGATAGTGTATCTGATTTAAAATAAAACCTTTGAAAGCCATATTTCTACTTATCAAATCTCCTCACCTGTCCCTGTTACGTGACTTCGTTTCACACATAACTAGATAAGCTTTTTGTTTGCCCTTTCTACACATAACCTCGCAATTACTACCTGCTTAAGCCCGTAATATCCCGTCGCATTATTAGTGTTCTATACAGCCCATGTCTTTCAAAACGTGGGCATAGCGAAATATCTTCCCTATATTACTTCAGTGCTGGTACCATGAATTTTAAAGCTGCTGTTATTGATTATTGTTTTTAATAGCATCCTCAAATTCTTGCGCATTCTTACCTGACGTGCAACGGTGCTTAGATTCACGGCGATATCCAGGGCCGAGTTGGCAAACCCCACGACAACCACATTCTTGTCCTTAAATGTGTCATCGGCGTACTTGTAGTCGCGGGAGTGCATTACCCTCCCGCGATACAGCCCCCGTCCAGGGACATCGGGCACCGAGGGGAACGCGTGATGGCCCGTGCAAACCAGGACGCCGTCGAATACCTCCTCCCACTCCCGAGTGGTGCACAAGTCCCGTACCCTAACCATACCGTCCTTCCCTACCCAGAGGACCTCGTGGTTGAACTGGATTTTTGGAGTCACACCAAAGTGGTCGGCGTAGGCCCGAATGTAACGGAGAGTCTGCCAGTGTGTCATATACAAGGGAGCATCCTTGTCGGGTGGGAAATCGCTGAAGCAAGACATCTCCTTGCTGGTGTTGCACACGGTGAAGCGCATTACCGTCCCTGTTCCGGGCTGCTGCCCTTCGTCCCTGTACCACCATAGTCCACCGGAGTTGGAGGCCTTCTCGAAGCAAACAACGTCGAGACCTTCTTCGAGACAGGCCTTGACGGCTGTTATGCCGGAGCAACCGGCACCGATGACGGCGATCTTCATCTCGCTTCTGCGCTGCCGTCGTTGACACAGAGGTGGTTAGGAAAATATCCAGCACATATAGGCGATGGAGGCAAACAGGTTCGACTATGCTCCGTAACCGAAATAGCGGCACGATTAGATAGCGGTCGAACGCGCTTCGAATCCGGGTCGCTTGCGGTCATATGCATTTTTTGGCCCTCGTTCTCGTTCAACCTTCCACTCTCTGTCAGATCCTCACCCTGCCCTTCTCATCAGCCATTGCACCAGACGGCGGCAGTGATGAAAAGTGTGGATGCGAAAGCTCTCCTCAAGTAAGCTATCGGCGCTACTTTAGTTGCATCGACAAAGCAGTTCATTGAAACAAAAATATCCGAACAAATAGTCCTTAGCGCACTTTATCGCCGGGAAATTAAAAACAAATGATCCCAGATGATCAACAGTGAATTTTCATGATTTGTTGATGATTTGTTTGAGCCGATGATATGAGGATTTGATTGAGATGATTTGTTTGAGCCACTTAGATGCTGGAGTTACCTTTATTTTTTTGGCAAGTAGAAATTCTTAGGAACTGGCGCCCCTCATCTCTTAAAGGGCGTGCGGTTTGAAAACAACTTTTAAGGTCAATTGACCTCGCAAAATTCCGACAAGTAGAACATATCGGTGGTTCCAAGAGTGAATAGACATCTAGCTCTACACTTTAAGCGATTCGTCATCCTTTTAGGAGCAACGGGGAGCGTTTGAATCTAAAGGGGCTGTTAAGTCTGCAAAGAACTGTATGCGAAACGAGGCAGCCCTCTGTTGATTTAAGAACCAAATATTTCAATCTGGCAGCCAAGAGACAAAAAAACCATTGAGCGTGATGGCTCATTTGCTGCTTATTAAATTGTGTTCGTTCGTAAATGAAGCTCGTCAAAGAAAGCACAAAAAAAAATGGAGATGCTTTTGCTCCGCGTCAGACCTGACGCGACAGCGTGAGTCCACTCTTGCGTCATCTGTATCTTTCATCACATCTGATCGATATCTACTCCTTTGAGACTTATCACCACCCGCTTCTGTTGGTGGTTTTGATCACCATCTGTTTCTCTGGCGACTTCCGATGAATTATGTATTTTAACTTTTTTTTCTCACTTAGACAACCAATACTTTTTACTCTCACAACTTCTTCAGTTTCGTTTGGTCGCTTTCCTTTCTCTCCATTCTAGTTCTACTTCTTCTCTCCGCTGCTCTTAAGTTGCAACTTTGTCATTTTCTAGTTTTTCATTTTGTTCTGTTTTTTTTTTTCTGTTATTGTTCTGCTTTGTTCTCCTTTTGAATTGGAATTTATTTGCGTTCATCACTCTCGGTATTGCATCAGTTATATCCAGTGACGTAGTCCACCACACAAGTTGAGTCCTTTGTTGATTCAACTTCTGCGTTCACTCGCTGTTTTGTGCATTTGCACACACCACATTGCAGGCACACCACAGACAACTTGTTCCCCAACAGCATGTCACGCCTCACGAACAGCCGGGAAGCCGAACATGTTGCTGCAGTGTTGCTTCGGTGTGACAGTGTTCAACCGAACAAGTTCGCGTAACCAGCCTCCTACATGTTTCCGAGCCAACTTGTTCCCCAACAGCATGTCACACCACACGAACAGCCGGGAAGCCGAACATGTTGCTGCAGTGTTGCTTCGGTGTGACAGTGTTCAACCGAACAAGTTCGCGTAACCAGCCTCCTACATGTTTCCGAGCCAACTTGTTCCCCAACAGCATGTCACACCACACGAACAGCCGGGAAGCCGAACATGTTGCTGCAGTGTTGCTTCGGTGTGACAGTGTTCAACCGAACAAGTTCGTGAAACAAGCCTCCAACATGTTTCGAGAGGCAACTTGTTCCCCAACAGCATGTCACGCCTCACGAACAGCCGGGAAGCCGAACATGTTGCTGCAGTGTTGCTTCGGTGTGACAGTGTTCAACCGAACAAGTTCGCGTAACCAGCCTCCTACATGTTTCCGAGCCAACTTGTTCCCCAACAGCATGTCACACCACACGAACAGCCGGGAAGCCGAACATGTTGCTGCAGTGTTGCTTCGGTGTGACAGTGTTCAACCGAACAAGTTCGCGTAACCAGCCTCCTACATGTTTCCGAGCCAACTTGTTCCCCAACAGCATGTCACACCACACGAACAGCCGGGAAGCCGAACATGTTGCTGCAGTGTTGCTTCGGTGTGACAGTGTTCAACCGAACAAGTTCGTGAAACAAGCCTCCAACATGTTTCGAGAGGCAACTTGTTCCCCAACAGCATGTCACGCCTCACGAACAGCCGGGAAGCCGAACATGTTGCTGCAGTGTTGCTTCGGTGTGACAGTGTTCAACCAGCAAGTTCGCGAAACAAGCCTCCAACATGTTTCGAGAGACAACTTGTTCCCCAACAGCATGTCACGCATCACGAACAGCCGGGAAGCCGAACATGTTGCTGCAGTGTTGCTTCGGTGTGACAGTGTTCAACCGAACAAGTTCGCGAAACAAGCCTCCAACATGTTTCGAGAGACAACTTGTTCCCCAAAAGCATGTCACACCACACGAACAGCCGGGAAGCCGAACATGTTGCTGCAGTGTTGCTTCGGTGTGACAGTGTTCAACCGAACAAGTTCGCGTAACCAGCCTCCTACATGTTTCGAGAGGCAACTTGTTCCCCAACAGCATGTCACACCACACGAACAGCCGGGAAGCCGAACATGTTGCTGCAGTGTTGCTTCGGTGTGACAGTGTTCAACCGAACAAGTTCGCGTAACCAGCCTCCTACATGTTTCCGAGCCAACTTGTTCCCCAACAGCATGTCACACCACACGAACAGCCGGGAAGCCGAACATGTTGCTGCAGTGTTGCTTCGGTGTGACAGTGTTCAACCGAACAAGTTCGTGAAACAAGCCTCCAACATGTTTCGAGAGGCAACTTGTTCCCCAACAGCATGTCACGCCTCACGAACAGCCGGGAAGCCGAACATGTTGCTGCAGTGTTGCTTCGGTGTGACAGTGTTCAACCGAACAAGTTCGCGAAACAAGCCTCCAACATGTTTCGAGAGACAACTTGTTCCCCAAAAGCATGTCACGCCTCACGAACAGCCGGGAAGCCGAACATGTTGCTGCAGTGTTGCTTCGGTGTGACAGTGTTCAACCGAACAAGTTCGCGAAACAAGCCTCCAACATGTTTCGAGAGGCAACTTGTTCCCCAACAGCATGTCACACCACACGAACAGCCGGGAAGCCGAACATGTTGCTGCAGTGTTGCTTCGGTGTGACAGTGTTCAACCAGCAAGTTCGCGAAACAAGCCTCCAACATGTTTCGAGAGACAACTTGTTCCCCAACAGCATGTCACACCACACGAACAGCCGGGAAGCCGAACATGTTGCTGCAGTGTTGCTTCGGTGTGACAGTGTTCAACCAGCAAGTTCGCGAAACAAGCCTCCAACATGTTTCGAGAGACAACTTGTTCCCCAACAGCATGTCACACCACACGAACAGCCGGGAAGCCGAACATGTTGCTGCAGTGTTGCTTCGGTGTGACAGTGTTCAACCAGCAAGTTCGCGAAACAAGCCTCCAACATGTTTCGAGAGACAACTTGTTCCCCAACAGCATGTCACGCCTCACGAACAGCCGGGAAGCCGAACATGTTGCTGCAGTGTTGCTTCGGTGTGACAGTGTTCAACCGAACAAGTTCGCGAAACAAGCCTCCAACATGTTTCGAGAGGCAACTTGTTCCCCAACAGCATGTCACACCACACGAACAGCCGGGAAGCCGAACATGTTGCTGCAGTGTTGCTTCGGTGTGACAGTGTTCAACCGAACAAGTTCGTGAAACAAGCCTCCAACATGTTTCGAGAGACAACTTGTTCCCCAACAGCATGTCACACCACACGAACAGCCGGGAAGCCGAACATGTTGCTGCAGTGTTGCTTCGGTGTGACAGTGTTCAACCAGCAAGTTCGCGAAACAAGCCTCCAACATGTTTCGAGAGACAACTTGTTCCCCAACAGCATGTCACACCACACGAACAGCCGGGAAGCCGAACATGTTGCTGCAGTGTTGCTTCGGTGTGACAGTGTTCAACCGAACAAGTTCGCGAAACAAGCCTCCAACATGTTTCGAGAGACAACTTGTTCCCCAAAAGCATGTCACGCCTCACGAACAGCCGGGAAGCCGAACATGTTGCTGCAGTGTTGCTTCGGTGTGACAGTGTTCAACCGAACAAGTTCGCGAAACAAGCCTCCAACATGTTTCGAGAGGCAACTTGTTCCCCAACAGCATGTCACACCACACGAACAGCCGGGAAGCCGAACATGTTGCTGCAGTGTTGCTTCGGTGTGACAGTGTTCAACCGAACAAGTTCGCGTAACCAGCCTCCTACATGTTTCCGAGCCAACTTGTTCCCCAACAGCATGTCACACCACACGAACAGCCGGGAAGCCGAACATGTTGCTGCAGTGTTGCTTCGGTGTGACAGTGTTCAACCGAACAAGTTCGTGAAACAAGCCTCCAACATGTTTCGAGAGGCAACTTGTTCCCCAACAGCATGTCACGCCTCACGAACAGCCGGGAAGCCGAACATGTTGCTGCAGTGTTGCTTCGGTGTGACAGTGTTCAACCAGCAAGTTCGCGAAACAAGCCTCCAACATGTTTCGAGAGACAACTTGTTCCCCAACAGCATGTCACGCATCACGAACAGCCGGGAAGCCGAACATGTTGCTGCAGTGTTGCTTCGGTGTGACAGTGTTCAACCGAACAAGTTCGCGAAACAAGCCTCCAACATGTTTCGAGAGACAACTTGTTCCCCAAAAGCATGTCACACCTCACGAACAGCCGGGAAGCAACTAGCCCAACAACAAAAGCTGCCATGTGAAATGCTGCGTGCCAGAATGCTAGAGCTACACGGATATACCGCCCGGGACTGTCGCTCCAACGGTGAGTATCCTGTTAGCAATCCTCGAGAAACGAGACGTTTGCTTGTTGGGGTATGTGCACGTGTTGGTTGTACAGCCTCTTTCACTATTGTATTGTATTGTATTGGGGTTTTATGGCGCATAAGCAACTGAGGCTATCATGCGCCAAGAGCAAGGTTAAAATCTGTTCTTATTTGAAAAGGGGAAGAAGGTTCGTTTAAGTTTACAGTTTATTCAGAACGTCTGCTTCTTTTAAAAAACTAAGAACACATGTTAAGTTTATTATTGCTCTTTCTCCTAAAAGTAATTTGGGATGGAAAGGGATGGCATGATCATAAAAAATAGTGAAATGCTTTCTCCGTAGTGTCTCTAGTTTTGGGCATGCAATCAGGATGTGGTTGACTGTGAGTACTTCTCCGCATTCTCCACACGTAGGCTTATCTTGTTTCATTAGTAGAAAATTATGTGTGAGATGTGTGTGCCCGATACGCAGACGGCATACTGTAACCTCCATGAAGCGTTCCTGATGAGTGCTTGTTTCCCATTCTTCTATTATAGGCTTTACGAGGTGCAATTTATTACTTTCCTGGTTATTCCATATAGACTGCCATATATCCTTTTGTTTTCGTTTAATTAACTTTATGCAATCCTTATAAGGTATGTTTACTTTCTCTATTTCCTTCCTGCCTGCTTGAGCAGCACACACGTCCGCTCTCTCATTTCCTTCAATGCCCATGTGGCTAGGAACCCAACAGAATATTATGTTATGTCCTTGGGCTGATATCTTTATTACATCGTGTATTATGTTACCGAGTAATGGCATGACTGCATTTCTGGAGTTTAGAGCTGTGAGCACACTCAGTGCATCTGTATAGATAACACTGTTCTCAGTACCCTCGTACACAATTTTTGCTACAGCTACCCGGACAGCATAACACTCGGCTGCAAATACTGATGCACATTGAGGAAGTCGAATAATTTTTTCGGAGTTCCGATCCACTACAGCGCAGCCCACATAGGAGGCAGTTTTTGATCCGTCTGTGTAAAACTCTGTGCATTTGCTGTATTTCTCTTTTAGTGCGTGATATTCTTGTAATATATGTTCTGTAGGAGTTTCGCTCTTTTTGAACTGTGTAAGAGTGAGGTCACAGACTGTTGGAAAGTTGTACCATGGGGCCAGGGGCCTATTTTCTTGAGCGACATCAGGCAAGGTGTCCAGAATATGGAGCTCACGGCAAATGTCTTCAAATCGCATTATCAATGGTCTTGTTGTCTGAGGCTTATTTGAGAATATTGTTCGGGAGGGGCAAGTTGTGACAATCGGGTAACAGATGTGTTTTTTCCGTGTCCTTATTTTGAGGACATATGCGCATGTAAGTAAAGCTCGTCTATCTTTCAGAGAAGGCTCGTTAGTTTCAACATAGAGGCTATGCACAGGAGACGTTCTGTATGCACCACAAGCAAGGCGGAGGCCTAAGTTATGCACTGGGTCTAATTTCTTTAAATATGATTGCCTAGCTGCTCCATAGACTATGCTTCCATAGTCCAAGGAGGAGCGCACAACGGAGCGATATATATGCAAAAGGCATGCCCTATCAGATCCCCAATGTTTGCGTGAAAGGACTTTTAGGATGTTTAGGGATTTGGAGGCTTTCTTCTTTAGTGCTTGTATGTGAGGGAGAAAAGTGAGTTTTTTGTCAAAAGTAATGCCCAAGAATTTATGGTTATTGTTTATGGGCAATTTGATTTCATTTAGGTGTAAGGTAGGATTGGGCTGTATGCCTCGTTTGAGCGAGAACATAACTGCCACTGTCTTCTGCGGGGAAAATTTAAACCCATTTTCACTGGCCCATTTTGTTAGCTTATTTATTGTTAATTGGATCTGTCTCTCACATGTGGACATGTTGCATGACGTGTAGGCTATTTGAAGGTCGTCCACATAGAGTGAATACATTATGGAATTTGGTATTACTTTACTGATCGAATTCATTTTTACCACGAAAAGTGTGGTGCTTAAAATGCACCCTTGGGGCACACCATTCTCCTGCAGGAAGGTTCTTGATAAAGTGGTCCCAAGACGTACTTGAAACGACCGATGTGACAAAAAGTCACTTAAAACCTTTAGCATTCTGCCACATATGCCTAGATCTGCTAGGTCGCGCAATATCCCATACCTCCAAGCCGTATCATATGCTTTCTCAAGGTCAAAGAAAACGGCAAGGCAATGCTGTCGGTGTATAAAAGCCTCTCTGATAGTGTTTTCAAGACGCACGAGATGGTCAGTTGTTGAGCATCCTTTTTTAAAACCGCACTGATGAATGTTTAAAAGTTGATGAGATTCTAAAACAAAAGTTAGTCTGATGTTTAAAACACTTTCAAATGATTTTGCTAAACAGCTGGTGAGAGCAATGGGCCTATAACTACCAGGAGATGTCGGCTCCTTTCCGGGTTTTAAAAAAGGTATGACAACAGCTTTTTTCCACGCCTCTGGCAATTTTCCTAGGACCCATATTTTGTTAAAAAAGTTTAATAGTGCCTCTATGGCAGGTTCGGATAAGTGGGCGAGCATTTTGTAGTGAATTTGGTCAGGACCAGGTGCAGTTTGTTTACCGGCAGCTAGGACATTTTTTATTTCTTGTAGTGTAATTAAGCTATTATAGGGTTCTTTTGTACCACTACTTGTAGTGAGTTTTTGTTTCTCTGCTGTGTTTTTGTATTTTAGGAATGTTTGAGTGTAGTGTGATGAACTAGAAACTTCAGAAAAGTATTCACCTAAAATGTCGGCCTGTTCTTGTATAGTTGTCTGTACTCCGGGGGCTGTTAGAAGGGGGATGGTAAATGGGGAGTAGCTGCCATTTAGCTTTCTAACCTGTTCCCACATTTGTTTTGTTGTTGTTGTTGAGCTATTTATAGAAGTTACATAGTTTTGCCAGGAGGCTTT
Organism: Amblyomma maculatum; assembly: GCF_055883805.1. Lineage (NCBI taxonomy): Eukaryota > Metazoa > Arthropoda > Arachnida > Ixodida > Ixodidae > Amblyomma > Amblyomma maculatum. Next base: position 93,399,689 of record NC_139348.1, read on the forward strand.
TTAGGCGTGGCGGCGGATGTAGCGGGCTTTTGCTCTTGCTTTTTTAAACTTGACGAAATTGTCCTGTGTCGGGTATCTGCGAAAAATTCCCCATGCTTTGTTTTGTTCTTTTTTTGCTTGTTTACTTTCTTTTGAATACCAGGTTTTGTGATTTTGTTTCACCACTCCTGAGGACTGAGGAATTGCTATATGTGCTGCAGTAAGGATACAATTTGTGTAAGCATCGTTTAGTTCATCTATATTATATTTATTTAGAGTAATTTTTTCTAGGCTGGCCTTCTCTCGGAACAGTGCCCAATCGGCTAAATGCAGCTTCCAGCGTCGCGGCTTGGATGGGATGATTTGTGGTGAAGATGTTAAGCTGATTAGTATAGGTAAGTGATCACTTCCGTGTGGATTATCTAAAACGTCCCATTTAAAATCTGTAAAAATTGATGGTGAGCTGAGGGATAAATCAATACAGCTCATTTTGCCTGAACTAGATGAACAGTAGGTTGGTTTTCCGGTGTTAAGAAGACAGATATTATTACATAGTATACAATCCTCGATGATTTCGCCTCTCGTATCTGTTTTTCTACTACCCCAAAGGATGGAATGTGCATTAAAATCTCCTACTATTAAAAATGGCTCTGGAAGCTGCTTTAAAAGGTCTTCTAATTCATAACTACTAAATTTAAGGTGCGGCTCTAAGTATATGCAGCACACAGTTATAGTTTTAAAAGCCTGTAAGGTTACCGCTATAGCTTCAAACTTAGTTTTTAGTTTGTATTCTCGAACTGCTATTCCATTTTTTACTACTATGGCAACGCCACCTGAGAGCCTGAGAGCTTGCTCTCGGTCGCGACGGAAGACTGTATAGTTTTTGAGTATGTTCTTATGTTTGGGACCTAAATTTGTCTCTCGCAAACACAAGGCTAGTGGTGAGTGAGTGGCCAATAAGTGTTTTATGTCATTTATATTAGTTAAAAGTCCTCTGCAGTTCCATTGTAAAAAAGCCATTTTGTATTAAATGAGTAGAGCAAGTTAAGTTTTGTTTTCAGGCCCTCTGATTCGGGGCTTTTCTCGTTTTTGTCTATCCAAGGAGCTGTGCCGTCCGTCTGACGTCGACGGCACAGGACTGCCTTGGCTTGTGTCCATCGCGTCTGCTGACACGCTGGACGCCCGTGCGGACCGCACAGGTGCGTTTGTATTTCCCCTCACCGCATGGTGGGAGGCCTTGAGGCCGGCTGACCTGGGGGTCTGCGCAGCCTGTTTTTCTGGTGATGGTGCAGCGCTGGCCGCAGCCACCAAGGGCACGGATGGCCCTGCTCCCGGTTCACTGTGTGAAACCTGGGCAGGTGCCAGAGTCTGTTGTGGCTCAGTGCCCTGTTGTGCCACAACAGAATAGGCCGGTTTTTTTGACAGAACACGATTTCGTGCTTCCCGGAAAGTTATGTTTTCTTTGACCTTGATGGTAATGATTTCCTTTTCCTGTTTCCATATTGGGCATGTGCGTGAATAGGCAGGATGACTACCCTCACAGTTGGCACACAAGTGTGTCTGAACCTCACATTTTTGGGAATCGTGTTCATGGGAAGCACATTTTGCGCATCTCGGCTGGCCACGGCAGGTCTGGGAGCCGTGACCATAGCGTTGGCACTTGAAACAGCGGCGAGGATTTGGAATATATTTCCTGAGTTGAAGTTTCACATAACCTATTTCGACTGATTCGGGGAGGATACTTTGTGCAAATGTCAGGACAAGGTGCTTGGTCGGAATCTCTTTGTCATCGCGCCTCATTTTTATTCTGTAAACATCTGTTACGTTTTGGTCTCTGAGGCCTTCTAGAAGTTCCTCTTCGGTTAAGGATCTGAGGTCATCGTCAGAGATAACTCCGCGGACAGTGTTCAGAGAACGGTGTGGACTGATGGTCACTGGGATTTCTCCAAAACACTTTAATGTGGACAGTTTTTCATGTTGATGATTATAGAAGATTTCCAACAGAAGGTCTCCGTTCGGAAGTTTCTTTACGTTGTAACCCTGACCTATTACTTCTGTCAGTGTCTTGGTCACTATGAAAGGTGAGATTTGTCTAGCCGTTTTCTCAGCGTTGTCACTGTGTACTACATGAAATCGTGGGAACCTGTTTGGGTTTTTCAGAAAGAATTTAGAGGTTTCGTCGGTGCGACCCCTTTTTCGGGATCGATCATGTGAGAGTAAAGAAGCCATAAAATAATGTTGACGTTCGGCCAGGGTGGCGGCCGCCCACCACCGAGCCCAACAAGGGGACGGGACGGGAGCTTCCGAGAAAGTCCAGCCCACGCCAGCCTTACACCCTGACTATAACCAAATATGGCATAACACAGGGTGGTTAGCCACACAAGGTTAACCCTTGCCGCCTGGAAAATGAAAAATCCAAGAAAAGAGGAGGAGACAGGAAAGTTGTAAGCAAGAGGACAGGAAAGCAAAAGATGGAGGGGTGGACAGGAAAAGGCGACTGCCGATTTCCCACGGTCGGGTCAGGCCGGAGGTGCCGTCTATGGGAAGCGTGGGCCAAAGTGGTGTGTTGCCTCCGCCGAGGGGCCTTAAAGGTCCAAACACTCGGCATCGGCTCAACCACCAGGATCCCCTTTTCCCCAGACACGACGATGCCACGCACGGCTAAACGTGGGTGCTCGGGGTCCGTGGTGTCGCACAAAACACACAAACACCTGCTTTAACAGGTGCCCCCTGCGGGGCCTCTTTCACTATTTAATTTTTCCCAGCCCCGCGTATAGCGCATAAATGTGGGTGAAATAGTCGCGAAATGGGCGGCTCTTGAGATCGGCGCCTCAACGAGCAGCAAGTTTCCGCGGTATGGAACGGTGTCGCTCAACTGTCGGAGAACAAGTTCGCGGCAGCTGTTGGCGGGCGACAACGACATGTTTCCGAACAGTTCGTGCTGGTGCGATGTGATAGGGTTGTCAACATTACGCGAACACGCTGTTGACGGACAGAGTTGACCAACTGTTTCCGCAGTGCGACTGCGCCTTTAAAGGGACAGAACGACACAACACTGGAATTTAGGTCTCGATTTTTTTTTAGCCGCAGTGAAAAGATTGATGTCTAAAATGTTCGACTCCATAACGGTTTTGTTAGAAACGCTGTAGAAAATGTTTACCGGGAATTTCTTTATCAATGCGTGCGCCTGTTTTTATGTAGTCCGATGCTGGAAACCATGAGCAGCGATCGCGATGACGACTGGTGGTCGACAAAAAAAGGCGTACCGAAAACAAATATAAATTTCACTCGCCAGACAGTAATCAGACATTTTTTTGCGTAGAGTAACGCCCTTTTCAGTTTCACACTCAGTGCTGTTACGGCACAATAACGCACGCCCTCGTCGACGAAAGTTTTAGTGGGCACTGCCATTGCTTCATTCACGGTGGATGGATGGAATATAGGAGCGCCCCCTTTGAAACAGGGTGGTAGCAGTAGCTATCATGCTCATTTTTCTCCATATATCTTAATTATTGATTTAGAATGGTTAACTAAACCATCATTCTATTTATTAAATTTTTGTTCCTACATTACTAACATTATGTCACTTCTCTGCTTTTAAGCCACCAATCTTCCAGTCGTTTTTTGTAGTTTCCACCGCCGGTTAATTCACCCGGCCACTGGTATGTCTAAACCCCAGAGCTTCAGGAACAGTGATTGCGCTTGCATCGACTTCCGGATGGATACCATTACATTCGAGTATATTATGGTCAATTGTTTCACTGGAGTTTCCACATACAGCACATGCGTCATCTCCATTGTTAAATTTCTTTTTGTAGCTGCGTGTTCTAAGGCCCCCTGATCTAGCTTCAAAAAGTAGGGCACTGCCTCTTGAGTTATCAAAGAAATCTTCCTTCCTGATCTGCATTTTCCACTTACGGTATAATTCCACACTGTTTCTTTTCCATCGAATTTATCCAATTTTTACCTTCTGTGTTTTTCACCTGTTGCTTAATGCTCTTTATTTCTCCGTCCTTGTGACTAGCATACTTACTAGTTAGTTTCCTAGTTCTTTTCCTCCATTGTGAGTCAACGCTTTTTAAGTACAGGTATTTAAATACTTTAGCTGTCCATGTGTTACTGTCCAATTTCCTCAGGCGTTCCTCATATAATATTTTACTCTGTGCTTCCCGTACTTCGAAAGATGCCCAGCCCATATCTCCCTGTACCGCTTCATTTGTAGTTTTGCCGTGGGCACCTAGTGCTAATCGTCCAACGGATCTCTGATTTATTTCTAATGTCGACTGTACCTCTGATTTTAGGCACAAAACCGCATTTCCGAAAGTAAGTCCGGGCACCATAATTCCTTTCCAAATACCCCTCAAAACCTCATGCCTATTGTATCCCCACAATGCCTTATGCTTCATTATCCCGGCATTCCTTCGCCGTTTGGCCTTAAGTATTGCTCATGCTTTCCAATGTATGCCAATCCTTCGTTTACCCACACCCCCAGATATTTATATTCTGCTACTCTAGGTATTTCATAGCCTTGTATTTTAAGACCCTGATCAATTGAGCCATTGAAAATCATCAGACCCGACTTAACCGCGCTGAAACTGAAGCCTAGAGTGTCCCCTTCGTCTTCGCAATGCTTAACTAGAGCTTGCAATTCTTCCAGACAGCTAGCAGCACAATATCGTCTGCATACATCAAACCGGAGAGGCGCTGCACTACCGCCTTTCCACCTAATCTATATGACAGGTTAAAACCTAGGTTGTCTTGTATCCTCCGTTCCAGGTTTATCATATAAACAGCACCGGTGATAGAAGACAGCCTTGTCTTAATCTTTTTTTTTTTTTTTTGTACGCAAACTTGCTATAAGGCATATTCTTAATCTTGTCTTAATCATTTCCATACTTTGACGTCCTCCGTACTTCTTATCCCTTCCCACGCAATTTCTACTTTGTTATCCCGGTATATTTACTGTAGGAACTCTATTATCTCATAACCGATACCTTCTTCTTTTAATATTGTTACGAAGCGGTAAGCCGATGAAGACAGGAGACAGAACATGACCGATGGCGATGGTAGATGACGTTTAATGAATGTTCGCGGGCCTAGCGCGAGCGCTCCTGCCCGCGCCATTGCCCGCTTCTTCTTCCTTGTCGTCCGTAACATGACCCGGGGCCACCGAGCGATCGTCCCGATCGTGGACGAGGAAGTTTAGCGATGTTAATGATTTTATGGCATGATGATGGGCGCGTGTCTGGATGCTTGAAGAAGAAGAGGAAGAAGGAAGAATAGAACGGCTTGCCGGTACGATGTCTGATGCGTGGGTGATCCGCCCCCCTTGGAGCTGTCAACCATCCGTCACCAGAGTCCATGGGACCGATGGCTCGAGGTCACGTCGGGCAGCTTGGACGGGGGTTGCGTGTTCGTGTCCATCGGTTCCTTCGGGTCATTCGCGTCTTTCGGGTCCTTCGTCTCGGTTCTGATTCGTATGTCTGTTCTCCTTGTCTTCAGGTCCGGGCTGGGGGCTGGGCGGTGTTCAGGTCTGGGCTTGAAGGGCTGGGGCGAAGCTGCTCGGCGATGTCCCTGGGTCCTCGGTGATGGTCCCGGCTTGAAGATGGCCTCGATGATCCAAGGCGAGGATGGGGATGTCGTACGCCGCACCTCCAACCAAATGTTACGAAGCGGTAAGCCGATGAAGACAGGAGACAGAACATGACCGATGGCGATGGTAGATGACGTTTAATGAATGTTCGCGAGCCTAGCGCGAGCGCTCCTTCCCGCGCCACTGCCCGCTTCTTCTTCCTTGTCGTCCGTAACAATATGTTCCACAGGAGTTCCCTGCTTACGTTGTCGTACGCCCTGTTTATGTCCAGGAAGGCCAAATACAAAGGTCTATTTTCCACTCTAGATATTTCGATGCATTGGGTAAGCACGAACAGGCTATCATCTAAGGGCCTACCATATCTAAAGCCGTTCTGAAGTTCTCCGAATATCTTGTTACTTTCTACCCATGCTTGCACCTCTAATTTCACCGCCTGCAAGGCTAACCTGTACATAACAGATGTTATGGTAATCGGCCTGTGGGATTTTATGTGCATCCTGTCTCCTTTCCCTTTATAAATCAAATTCATTTTACTCTGCCGCCAGCTGTCCTGAATTTGCTTATTCGTTATGACTGTTTCCAGAGATTTTAACAACGTTTCCTTACTTTTTGGACCGAGTTCATTAATCAGCTTGATCGGAATTCCATCTATTTCTGTAGATGTATTTTTAGGAATATTTTTTTTTGCCTTTTTCCAGTTTAGATTGGTCAGTTCTAAGCTGCTTTGTATTCTGCTACCTTGTGTTGCTTCCTGATTTGCGGAGATTGCCCTATCGTCGCTCTTAAATGACGGCTATAACTGATGTAATGTAGTTCACTGCGTTGTCTCCCTTTAAACAATTTCCCTCGTTATCTTGAATCCGATCCCGCTTTCTTTGAGTCTTCTTCCCTAGCCAGCTTATATGGTTCCAGAATTTTCTTGCTCCGCCTCTAGAGGCATCGTGCATGCCAGCCATCCAGCGATCGGTGGACTGGTTTATTTTACTTTGGACGAGGGCCTGTACCTCAAGTTTCTTTTATCGATATGATTCCCATTTTTGGTCGATTTCCTCCAGACATACCTGTGCTTTCTTTCCCATTCGGTGTTCCCTTGAAGCAGCCCGTCGTTGTTCAATAGCTTCCCTGATTTCCTTATTCCACCAGCTCCGTAGCTTCCTCTTTCCATTCCAGCGGTTTGCTACTTTAACCTCCTGAATTTTGCTCCTTATAAGTAGTTCTACCTGTTCATAATCCCAGTCTTCCATGGGGCTTTTCTCTATTGCTTCCTTTATGTCCGCTGCTATCTGCGCTTATTGATCGTCGTTTAATTTTGCGTTTATGTTTTGTCTAAGTTCCATTTGTCTTTTCATCAAGGGCCCCATCTGCAGACTAATACGTTTATGATCACTTCCCAGACTACACTCCCCTTCTTCGTCTATTTCCATATTTGTGACCTTGCTATAAATTTCCTGCGACATTAGACAATAGTCAATGGTCGTCTGCCTGTTTCGGAATTCCCACGTGATTTGGCCTTCACATTTTGTTTCTCTGTTTACTATAACTAGATCGTGTCGCTCACAGAAATCTAGCATTAGCTTCCCGTTACAATCCGTGTATCCATCCAGATCGTCGATGTGGCCGTTCATGTCCCCCAGTAAATAATATTGGCCCCGTTTCCAAACTGGCTTATATCGTCACTGAGACATTCAACAAGATCCTTGTTTTCTTGCCTGCATTGATGTCCTGTTCCTAAATAAACAACCCCTAGCCAAGTCCTTATGCCTGAAACCCAGATATGTTCTTTACAAGATGATTTAATTCTTTGCCAATTTGTTCCCTGGTGTATCAACATACCTACCCCTCCACCCTTTTTTTCCGTTCTCGTTCTGTTGCACCCTTCCCAGACGTAGCCTTCAATAAACGGTGGATCTTCTAGATCCCTGAGTTGAGTCTCGCAATGAGCGTACGCAGCTATTTTGTCATCCTTCAACTGCTGTTCTATCTCTAGCCATTTCGCTCTTTTTCTACCTCCTTGCATGTTTATGTAGCTGATCCTAGTGCTAAGTTTCTTTTTTGAACTTTTCTTTCTCGACCTACTCTTTGCCATTTTGGAGGACTCAACCTCCATTATTACACTTTCTTCTGCTTCACTTCTAACTACCTATGTGCACGGAGTCCTCGCGGACCCCCTAAAAAAGCTACAGCCCTGCCTGCCAGGCGCCAGCTGATCTCTGCTCCCACCCTTCTGTTAAAATGAATGCCATCTCGCTGAAAAGCCCTACCAAAACCTACTTTATGTACCGCCCTGTTTACCTCAACCGCTTCGAAACGCTTCTCCAGGCTTAGCTTTCTTATGTCCTGATTAACTGTCACCGCGTCCTTTTCCAGCTTTCCGTTCAATCCCAGCAACTCTGGTACTGTGCATACAACTATCTGCCTTTGCTGTGCTATCTCCCTGATCTCGCCAACTCCCTTAGCTAAACTTTCCACCACTCCTGCAGCATCACCCTTTAGGACATTGTTTAGCCCCGCGGCTACTATTACCATACTGCGCTCTGCGGAATTCTTGAACAGCCTATTTTTACTCTTTTTCAGCACTGCCCTCATTGTTCTCCCTGGGAAGGCTCCAACCAACACTCTCTTATCACCCTTTACACGTTCCAAGATATCTCGCTTGCACCTGTTCATGTTAGAATCACCGGCGATAAGCACCTGGGCCTTCTCTTTCCCTCTCCCAACTGTTGGCTCCGGCTTTCGGTTATGTGTCCTTATCTCTGGGATTTTCATTCTTCCTTACTTCCTTTTTTTCCGGCTTCTTAGCTGCTTCTAAATAACTCTGACGGTTTAGATCCGCCTGACCTACTTTGCTTATGCCTTCCATACCAGTGCTGGCCTCAGCCACGTGGCCGGCATTGGAATGTTCGCCCTGGTTGCTTCCAAGGATAAAGTCGCCCCCCCCCCTTTTTTTTTCAATTTGAGGAAGCTGTCCAAGCAGTTTCTGATTTTCCACCCTTAACAAACGAACTTCATTTTCTAATTCATCCACACGAGACACTAAACTGCCCCTTTCTTGATCGAATCTATCTAGACGCGCACTCAGTACGCAACACCAACACAAAAAGCCGCTGCCTTCCGCTTCACCTACAGAATCAAAACGCGTTTCCTTGAGATTAACCTGCGCCTCACACTGAGTACACTTTACCTTCTTTTGATTGCACATCTTAAGAGCTCATCGACTGAACTATATCTATTACGAATTCTCAGAATATACAAATTGCCAAAAGAAGACACAAGAAACGACTAGCAAACACGCGTTAAAAACCAATTCCGCGAATGCCAATAGCCTAGAAAAAAAGTATTTATCTAAACAAGCTAGTTAAAGAGTGAACGCCAAGAAAACCTAGCTGCCGGCACGAAAAACCAGGCCGCTAGGACCAAGAGCTAAAATCTATTCTTTCGGCTGCACCTAACCTAACTAGCTGAAAACGAAATAAAGTTAATAAAATAAAGAATTCATTTATTTGACGATTCGGAAGCTCCCACTGTCGCCAGTTCGTCCGTTTCCGGTAGCCACGTGCAACCGGAGGAGCGATGGAACACGCGTCCGCGCTAGATCCGCGCCACACGGCTGTCAACTGTCAACGAAATTGCACACTGTGGCGCCATCTAGTGGTAAAACCTGAAAGCATACATTTGGCGGTGCGAAAGCAGGGGTGGTTTTTATTTAAGGACGCACTGGAGAGAGCGCAAAATATAATAAATTACGGCAAACCCTCATAGAAGAAACGAGAACAATGTGCAGTTACGAAAATCCGCTATATTTTGCTGACATGTAGTCACGTGGGCGGCTACACTGAAAGTACTAGCGTTTCTCCGCTAGATAGCGCCTCGGTTGTTTTTATGCTAGGGTACCTCGATGCGCGCCCGCGGGGAGCGGGCACGCATCGAGGCACCCTATTTTATGCGATTTTCAATGCAAATTAAAATTGTAAAGCCTCATTTCTTTGATATTGTAGTGCTCGATCTGTACTATATGAGACAAGATCTTTTCATCTTCACCATAATCTCATTACATATTTTGGCCAGTGTTCTGTCCCTTTAAGGCCGGAATACATGGAGCGTTTTAGCCGCGTCAAACCGGCGTTTTACGCCGCTATACGTTTTACCGGCGTTTTACGCACTCGACGCCCCGCGTCAAAAAAAAAACAAAAAAAAAAAAAACGCCCGCCGCCTCTGCTCTGGACCTGCCAGATATTTGACGCGCGAGTCTGACTCTACCGGAAGTGGCCAAAATCAACTCACTTACGTCTTTTCGTTCTCTTTGGCGCGAACCCTCACATCTTTCCTCGCGCGCGCTCTACCCGCACAGAGAAATGGCGACCAAAGCCTCGCGTGTAGAGTTCAATGATAACTTATATGCGCGATGCAAATGCGCCCCATATTATGGGATAGCTCCCGCAAGGACTACAAAGACCACAGGAAAAAAGCGGCGGCATGGGCCTAAGTTGTCACGGAAATTGGATGCGACTCGGGTATGTTTCCACGCTACAAGTATTTCTAGAAAAGTGCACGGCAGTCATTTTCTGCTCCTTTTAACGGTCTCCATGCCTGTTCTTCTTGGGAATGTATCCCGCCGTGGTCAAAGAGCCTCTGTTCTTCTGCCACACTACTAGTATGCGCGGCGGAGCCAGTCTTCGAGCCGACCGTTGCTTGAGTGTTCCCCGAAGTGAAATGACGCGAGATACGCTCTTTTATTACGCTTGCCTGTCTGAAAGATATCTGAGTTCTTGTTACATGCATATGCAACGAGGTTGTCGATCTGCATGAATTTGTTCATGGGTAGGTGCATGGTTAAGAGCGTTGGGCTAGTTGGCTCACAATATTTTCAAAAGCATGTAGCTAGCCACAAGGGCGACCAGCCTTCCCGTGTCATCAACGTGGTGTGTTACGTGCATTTCAAGATAACGTCAATACTTATTTCAACCTCGCCGCGGTCCCTCAATGGTTTGTTGCTGCTCCTCGAGGACGCGGATGAGATCGCGGCAGCCGTATTTCAATCGAGGTAAAACGCAATAGGAGCCTGTATACTGTCCGTTGTCAGTGCACGTTTAATTCCTATGTGGTCAAACTTTCTCGAGCCTTCCAGCAACCATTCCGTGACGAGCCAAGGCTAATTAATGGCCTGCTGTCCTTGTTGCCTAAAATAATTAATTGGTGTGAATTTATAGTAGTGAACAGAGATTAATCTGTGGAACTCTATTTGCAGGCGTTAATATAACTGCGCGGTGGAAAAGCCTGCGCGATACTTTCATAAAGAAGCATCGCGCATGGAAACATGGCGCACCAAGTGGTTCAGGAGCCGCCGATGCTGTGCAAGTGCGGTGGCCGTGCTTCCACCTGATGATGTTCCTGAAAAATCAGGTGGACATTGGCAGGTAAAACAATTTATTTCCAAAAGAAGCCCAATAAAGGGTGCTACATACATAAGGAGGCTGGGAAGCAAAGTGCTTGGCAAGCAAGATCAAATGACATATAAGCAGCTGAAAAAAGATGTATACATATTGTGAGCCTTCCGTGGATGTTCTTTAATTTGTACATGCCATGAGCTTCCTCTTTCATTTGTACATACCATAATAATCGTCCCGCGGCGCCGGCTCCGGCACGCGCCTGGGTTTTGTCATCGGATTAAAACGCTAGACAAGGCATCGCTGGCCTTGCCGTCTCAACCTAGCCTTCTTTCACAAGTGGTGGTGAAATTTGATCCCCTTGCTGCCCTGGGCCCTGCCTCTCGCTGGAGCTACGTTCCGGTCGCCGTTCGCAACTGCCACCATAGTCATGTCCACCGAGAGCGATCCCGACCCGGCCGGACCCTCTACCTCGGCTACACTGCCTCCGCGACGAAGACGTCGATGACTGGCTCGACACTTATGAATGCTGCAGTGAATGCTTGTCCGTTATTCTCCTCTCTGTTTGTCCCAAGTAGCCGCGCTGTTTTTTGATCTTGCAGTGTCTATCCAGTCAAAAAAATTCAATGGGTCCAATTGGGAATTTCCCAATTGAAATGAATTGCTCAAAAACTAATTGTTTTTGCCACCCATTGGGCCTGACCATTTGATACGAATGGGTGCTCCCATTGGAAATAATTGGTCACTCATGAAGACTAAATGGTTCACCTATTGAATGCAAATGGCATACCCATTGAGCCCAAATGGTTTGAACTGACATTTCTGAAAAAAAAAGAATGGAGATGCAATTTCAATGTTTTCTTCCAGAAGTTATAGGGGAGCCGACTTTTATACAAGTGGAATGAAATTAATTTTTTACAGAAATCATGAGCAACAAGCAAGCATTACACGCACGGAACACAGATTCAATACATATATCCACAGTGCTGCTGGGACCAGTGACACATCTTTGTTATTCAGAGTTAACTTATTTAATTATGCGTGCACTTAAAGTGAACACGATATAATCAATTAATAAGATTAAGCGGCATATACTTTTTATAAGACCTTAAATTTTTCACTGTTCTCTCTTTATACAGGTATGTATATCTGTGCACATCTCAGTCAAGGATATCACTGACTTGACTTTCCCAATTGGGAATGTTTGCTTAGGACCAATTAGAACGAAGGAGAAGCCCAATTCGTTTCAAATGGGCATACCATTTGGGAGTGAAATAATCCCAATTGGGATGCCCCGTTGGTTTCTTTAGTCCCAACTGGGACGGCCAATTGGATTCTTCATTCCCAATTGGAAGTCACGAAACCTATTGGGCGTCCCAATTGGGAGTGAAGAAACCAACTGGGATTCTCAATTGGGAGTGAAGAAACCAGCTGGTTTGGACAGTACCCATTGGACAAACCATTTGGGATTGGCAGAACCAATTCAATCTGACTGGTCTCCCCAATTGGACCCATTGATTTTTTTTTTGACTGGGTACAATGGGTGGGATGATGCTTTAAAATTCCTGAACGTTTCTTTCTACCTTATTGAGGTCACCAGGATTTGGTTTGTCAACCGCGAGCCCCACACAATAAACTGGCCTACCTTCAAGCAGCAGTTCCGACAGTACTTCGCCGACCCGGCTGTTCGGACGGAGATCGCAAGGAACAAGCTCGCTTCCCGGCTTCAAGGTCCAGATGAGTCCTATGCGTCATACATAGAAGTCGTGCTTGCACTTTGCAGGCGCATTAGTCCAACCATGACGGAACCTGAACGTGTGCACGTCTGAAAAGGGATCAATTCTATGGCTTATCACACTTTAGTTGCCCATAATCCTTCAAATGTTGATTCAATTATTACGACCTGCCAACTCCTCGACCAGCTGCAGTCCTCTCGATTACAGCTCGGCTTCGCAAGTGGTCCGACCTCTGCTGACCTTGATCTGCGGGCAATGATTCGAGCAATCACCCGCGAGGAGCTCCAAGCCCTCAATCCCTTCTGTCGACACGGGTGCGATCAATCTTCTAATGACGCCGTTCTCCGCAACATAAATAAAGACGAGCTAGCAACCATCACTCACCCTACGACATCCGAACCTCCTGCAACCCGCCCAGCGCCGACCTATGCGCACGTCGCTGCACCCCCCCCCCCCCCCCCCGTCTTTGGTTCCCCCGCCCCGACCAGCGCCAACCTACAATCACGTCAATGCAGTGGCGGTGGATAAACCTACACCACCCTATTCGCGATTCCAGCAATCCATGCGGCACCTGGCGGCAAAACCATGCAAACATGCCATAGAGGTCCAGCAGCAGACGCCCCTTGTTCACGCTATGGAAACCCGCTAGCAAAGCGCTCGTAGCACCGCGAAAAACGACAAAACCAACGGCAAACCGATTATGCAGCCGTTCCGCAGCACAGTGGCACATTGTTTCATGTATTTCAATCTCTGCGGAACACATTGAAAGTGCCGTCTAGATATAATCTCGTCAGTTTTTGTCGTAAGATTGCTTTTCTGGTACCAACTGCCTTCTACTAACCTTCCCAAGGGATGGAACACCTTCCCAAAAAGTATTCGCTTAAAAAAACTACAACCACAGCTCTTTTCTTATTTCTTGCTTACATAACAAAAATGCACATTTTGTGATTCCGGACTTCAGTTTTGAATACGATTCCTTGTACGAGTGAACAACATGTACTATATGCAGCTCGACTTCTCGCGTCACGTACAAAATTCGATCGGCGCACGTATAAACAACTCCTAGTTTGTGACAGCTTGATCATAGCGCTTTTTAAGCTAGTTCTGCTAAGACCGTCATCATCAAATGCGCGTAAGGGAGCACTCTACGACGATCGGCTTAATTCTTCGCCGCGTCAGGCAGGCGTCTCGAGATCTGCAGGCAACGCAGCGCGTGACTGCCCTCGATCTTGTACCGCAAGTGTTATGGAAATTGGGTCCGTTGTGTGATCGCGCTCGCCTATGCGGCTGCTCACTTTTAGTGACATAGTTTTGTCAGCGACAGGTGTCTGACAACTGCGCGGTGAACTGATCAAGCCGGCACATTTTTTTTTTAATATATTCTCAAATAAAGCTGCAATTCCCTGGCGACAAAGCTCACTTGCAGGGCGCTCATTTGGTGAAGGGCTTGAATACGTATCACACCTCGCCAATTATCAGAGCAGCGTGTAGTGATGAAAACTCCTGAAGCCTAAGGATTATCGTCTCAGCCGCAAAATGAACCCGTCACGCCATCAAGGCCTAAAGGCATTTAAAATGCCTCGAAATGGTTTATTACCACAGCCAGAAATGGTCTGATAGCATTTCATGGCAATTCATTCTTTAATGACACCATACGGCTTCATTTTGCAGCTGAGACAAAAATCATTTGGTATAAATCAAGGAATTAGGGGTCGTTCAATTAACTCAAGAATGTACTGAAATCAAAGCTTATCTATGCCAGGGCTCAAAATGAAACTTAAATGAGCTCGCACAGTCTTTTGAACTCAGGTTCTTGATGGCCCCACGTACACGTGCCTTTCATCCATCTTGTCCCAGTCAAGTTTAGTTCTAGAATATTGCAAACATGTGATATACGCTGAAGTAAAAGTGGAGTAAACATTTCACAGTAACAAAAGGCTGTCAGTAAAACGAATGATTTTACAGATATATCCAAACATCACCTTGTCAACTGCAACATAAATGACCCCGTGAATAAGTGAGTGAATGCAGACTGGTCGTACAGAACTGATGCACACAACCTTCCTTGCACATACATAAAGTGTGCTTTCTTGGACACCTGGCGATTAATTGCAAGAAATGATTTGCGGCTGCTCTAAAGGCCGAGACTCATAAGACAGCTGTCGAGTGGAGCTTGATAGGATGAGGCCCATTAGCTGTACGAGAAAGCCAACATAATAATGAATTTTTCGTGTTTGATGACACACTATTAAAGGTAATGGCTTTCTGCATCGCAGCTAATATTTATTTTCACAGCTTCTTGAGAATGTTTTTCTACATATGCAGTGCACGAGTATCGTAAATGTGCATAAGCACCCGCTACATAACCGGGTTAGAATAAGGGGAACATGTACACACAGAATAAAAAAATACAGGTAAGGGCTGCAATGAGTACAGTTGAATCCCGCTATAACGAAATTCACGGTGCACGAAAAAAAATTCGTTCTCGCGGAACTTCGTTATCGCAAAAATTTGACGTGAAACGCAGAAAGAATTGCCCAAGCAGCAGCAAAGGCGTTTAATGCCAAAAATCTGTAAGCTTGGTTTGCTTACGCTTCACGGCGAGCAACGCCGTCACGCGATTTTCGCACTCGGTCAGCAAACCCATTGCAACATCGTCGTCTCGGACAGCAACGAAATTCCTGATGACATCAAAAGCGTCCATCACCTGTACGGCGGTTGCCGCAGCCGGCGCTTCCTGTACGTCGTCGTCTTCTTCATCGGAAGAGTCCTTATCATTCCGGGCAGCTTTTATGATCTGCTCATCACTCACATCTTCGTGAACAACACAAGCGTCAGCGCCGATGTATTCGTCGAGCTCGAGATTAGGCGGCACGGTTCCTATTTCTCCCAGCGTTTTCCAGGCGGCCGCGATCCCCGGAGCCGGTGACGCCTCTTCGTCGTCGTCTGTAACGCCTGGTGTTAGGCCAGCAGAGTGTACGGGTCGACCTTCGGCAAATCCGGCGTGCCTGAAACAGTTCACAATTACTGAGCGCCCCAGTGTGCTCCAGGCAGCAGACATAATCTGCAGTGCCACGTACAAGTCCACCTTCGTGTCTCGGCCGGTTTCAGTGTTAAAAAGCAGCCGCTGAATTAACCTCCCGCGGTAAGCGCGCTTCAGGCTAAGAATCACGCCCTGATCGAGAGGCTGTAAGACAGACGTGCAATTGGGAGGGAAAAACCTCAGCTCCGTGTTAGTGAGCTTGACTTCGTCGGAGTGATGCGCTGAACAGTTGTCCAAAAGCAAGCAAACTTTACGGCCCTGCCGCTTCATGTCGCGGTCGAATGCCATCATCCACTCGGTGAAAATAGCGCGGGTCATCCATGACTTGTTGTTCGCCTTGTACTGCACAGGTAGGCTACGAGTTCCCTTAAAACAGCGCGGCTTGGCACTTTTGCCTATGACTAACGGCGGACGCTTGTCCGAGCCATCCATGTTTGTGCAAAGCAGCACTGTGATGCGTTTTTTGCTGTGTTTGCCGCCGTGACAGCGCTGCCCCTTGAAGTCGAGCGTCCTAGCCGGCAACATCTCGTAGAAGAGCCCGGTCTCGTCGGCGTTGTAAATGTCTGCAGGCGCGAAGTTGCTTAAAATTCCGGCCATGTTACTCGCCTTCCAAGCAGCTGCTCCGTCCACGTCTGCTGACATTGACTCGCCGCACAACACTTTTCCAACGATGTTATGGCGGGCCTTGAAACGGTTTAGCCAGCCAATGCTGGCTTTAAAATCATCAATGCCAAGTAGGCATGCATAGTTCAAGGCTTTCTGCTGGACGATGCTTCCGGACAGGGGGACGTTGCTGGCTCGTGCTTCCACAAACCACGCATGCACTGCTTTGTCCAACTCTTCATGGAGGGGCAGCGTCACCTTTTTGTGCTTCGAGGATGTGCCTGAAGCAAGTGCCATTCTCACGCTGTCCTTATTGCCTAGAATCGTTGACAGCGAACTTGCAGGAATTCCGAAGTCTTCAGCAATTGCCGCTTTCTTCCTTCCGCTTTCTGCTTGGGCGATTATTTGAGCTTTTTGCTCAAGGGAAAGAGTTTTGCGTTTTTTCACTTGCGTTGCCATCGTGTCCTGCGGATGAAAACTCGTCGTTGTCGAAGAGAAAGGCAGCGAGTGAACAACGCGACCACGACACAAAGCCAAAATGGCGGAACTGCAATCACGTGATTTCATGCTTAATGTGGCTTTGGATTTGACTTGGACTTCTCGCCAATAAAACTAGTTTCGGTTTCGATTTTGAACGCGAAAATTTCGTTGAAGCGGAAACGCTCTGCAAAAATGGTTCGTTGTGCAGAGAAATTTAGGCCATTAATTCTTATAGGATACTCGCGGGGAATAAAAAATTATTCGTTGTCGCGGAAATTTCGTTGTGGCGGTATTCGTTGTGGCGGGATTCAACTGTATTCAATTCAATCTTTATTCAGCATTTTTACAGAAAAATGCAGGGAGCGGGGACAAAAAGATGCTCTAGGGCAAGCTTGACTCAGTTTGAAGTTGACTCAGCCTCAGTTCGCAAGCAAACATTTCAACAAGAAGATATGTCTTCACCTGGGCTGAAGAGAAGTCTTGTTGAAATGTTTGCTTCCGAACTAGGCTGCCCCTCAACCCTTGTTTTTCTTTGATACTAGATGACCAAGACTTCAGTTTGTCACTTTTCCAATGCTCTATTTTCACACTGCTGCATACAAGGTTAAAGGCTCATCATCTGGCACAAGCATTAATTGTTGTGTGCCTCCTGCACTTGATATCAGAGTTCTCGTTCTCTTTGCAGCACAGCATTTCTAACGTTTCCACCCAGCCGCACATGCTCTTGCATCCTCCTAAACGTTAAATAAGCCACTCAGTCTAGGCAACAAGTTAACTGAGGAAGGTGCCACAAACATTTTTCAGTAAACTGCATGCTTATGTTAGCAAAGCACTAATGCATCAATGTCTAAATAGTAGTGACATACTGTACCTGAATACGTGCTTGCGCTCGACATAGAGTTCTCTTGAAAAGTATTGCTTTCTGCACCTTTCTCACTTTTCCAGTTTACACCTTCTCAAGCCAAGTAGGCAACAGCAACAAGTGTGGCATTGTTCAAGTTAAGTGGAACTATAAATGGGTATCAGGTAAAGAAAGAACATAAGATATGGCAGCCATGTAACATAAAGCATAAGTACATATTATTAGCTGCTCTGCAGTGCAGCTTACATGAACAGTAAAATACTTACCACGTACAGACCAGGTAATCAGCACAGCCTTTGCCCGGAACATAGTGTTTCCGCAGTCACTGAGGCCACACTTTATGCTTTCACTTGGGGTTGACACATGAGTATCATCTGTCAACGTTTAATTTTAGAGCAGTGTTTTCCTGCTACAACTTCAGCATTGCTGGGATCAGCTTGCCGTGAGCAGGAACTGCGTTTTCTCATGAGAACGCAGTCAGACATTATTTTCTCCCTAACAGCTTTGCACTGTACTTCTGTGTCCTAATCTTTTAACAGCTATAACAAACACATAAAGTGGCCATGTCCTCATTTATAGAATACAGGAAGAGGAAGGGATGGAGGAAGAAGTCATAGAGGAAGTTGTTTAGGCAGGTGCTGGAGGCATGCATCTAGCAGACCTGCAGAATCCCTATTGCACAACAATAACATACATATTAACTGACAAAACATTACTACACTTACCGAAGTAATGTTTTTCAAATGAACACCAATCTCCATCAACAATAGCCATGTAACACTGGTGAAAATCCAAGCACAAAGAAATCTCAAGAGAATGAAATACAGTGTAAGAATTTTGATCAAGCAAACCTTTGCTGGGCTTAACAAAACCAACAGCAAAAAGATTGAAGGAATTGAGCTAATTATCTGAATGATATATGAAATGTGGAAGAGGTTGGCAACTGATGGGCTTCTATAAAGACGCATGAAGCATGCTCGTCACCATAAATCATGTTTAAGTTAAGAAACCAAGCTTAAAACCATTAGCTACAATGTGTGGGGTACATGAGGTACTAGAAAGTGTTTAACTGAAAAATTGTCACTGTATGTCCTACAGATTTAAACCTTATGTGGAGTGGGGCTTTAGTGTACAAAAATTATGAAGTATTTACAATCACAGATAAGCACAATACTGAGCTTTAGAGAGGCTAGTTTGGCAGTCTAACAGTTAGTGAACTACTTTACTAAAGATCCGATGCCCGAATAAATATTTTTGCCTGCTCCCAGTGTCGACTAAGAATGCCCGACAGCTTTTGTAAAGGAACTGTGATGATTTGTGCTTGGTACACTTTTACAAACGCGTCTTTAGGTGCCTAGAATGTAGCACCGTCATAGATTATATTAACACAAGATACAATAATCATCACTGCAAAAGACAAAGCTGACTCTTTTAGATGGCGTTCAGGTGAGTTGGAGTAACCTGATGCCTATCTTGTGTATCTCAACTCAGTGTTCTTATCTGTAGCCATTTTTGCATGAAAATAATATAAAATTTCCTTTGGGTGTTCAAGCAATCCTGGCTAGATTACAGATAGGTTTTCTTTTAAGATTCAAGTAAGCAATGGATGTCTGATGAGAATTTTGCATGAATTGCATTTGCACAGACTCCAGATGCAGTTTGTAAAATAGATAAAGCATCAAAGTTTATTTCTTAGTCATGCAATACAGTGCCATGCTACCTCCAAGCTCTAAACTTCTACAAGGTAAACAGCATCCTTTTCCTCAAATTATAAGATGTTCTAGTCTTTAGGGGTGTTATTTGGATACACTAGGAGGCTGAGAAGCAAGCCTTGTTGTCTGGTAAAGATGGTATGTGCAATGATTGCAGTGAAGCAATCCTTTTGATATCTGAGCACTCAAGAGAATGTTCAGTGTCATAGATTAGACTGTTTTCCTGCCGCCCTCTGTGCCGCATGTTCCACACACACACATCCGCCAGCCCTCTCACAACTTTCTGCAGAAGCTCTTAGCCTTGGAGGCTTCAGCGAATTAAGTTGATGTGGACGGCAGGCCTTTTCAGCTGCATTGTTAAAAACACAATCAGAAGAATGAAAAATACTAGCAGTAAATAAAAGAGCACTGTGGTTCATAGAAATTGTATAAAGATAAAATTATGGTGAAGAAAGCCTCTGTAAACAGCGTACAGATAGAATAATTCACAAGGAAGTCAGCAACTGAAATTTAAGAAACAAAATGATGCAATTCTTTTACCAAAGATATGTAACATCTTAAGAAACGTGTTTAAAACACAATAAAAATAACAATCATATGCTGTTCCACAGTCTAGTAAAAAAGGTCTACGACCCTAAAGAAAGGGCAAGTGGCTCTTCTTGTACCATGCTCGAGTTATTAACCCCGAAATGCAGAAGCATTATCTTCCTCAAAGAGAATTTCTTTATCTCTTGAAATATCTTCCTAGTGGTACTTTGCAGTCTATAGAGAACAGGATATATATCATGTAACCAGAAAAGTTTCAATCTCAGAAGCTGGTGCCAAAAAAATGAAAAATAAAAATAAAGAACTCTCTTGCCACCCATCCTACAACAGCAGTGCCATGCTTCCTTGAAACCTGGCCAGTTAAAAAGTAATGCTTTTTATCAATTTTCTTAGCGCCTTTTTTTCTTTTCTTTTTAACCCTGTAACTGGGTTGGAAGTACTTCGTCGAAAGGTAGACACAAGCCAGACAGGCAAGCAGCGTGTGAATACGACATTTATACTAACAAACTTCTCGGTCACAGACTGCCTGCGGGAGCAAAAATTCCCGAGGACCTCGCTAGAGAACGAGTTTATGGTATCAGATAGCGTAGACACAGATACACACGCAAAAGAGGTGATGCAGAGCGCAGGCTTTTCAAAGGCATCCCTAATCACGCTCGCACTCTCGAGGAAAGCAAATGCATACTTGCACGACACAGGCAGTCGGCGTAGCGACATAACACGTAAACGCGACATCTGCGTACTGAAATTGACACCGAGCAATGCAAGCGGCACCATCAATCATGAAATAATTGTTTTACTAGTTCTGTGAAATGCGCTGTTAATTTGAACGCACTATCGCGCGCAAGGCAATCTAATCAAAAAACATAAAAAAAAAGAGGTTTTACATCTGAGCACTATCAAACAGCGGCAACAAGAGCGACGACCGGAGGCTCGCACGATGAGCGCGGCGCATTTCCATTCAAGCTGAATAATGGCGAAATCGTTGAAGTCCTTACCTTACCTGTCCTTACGATTCTTTGAGGATCTTCAGCGACGCCGGCGCCTGAACTTTGGTCTGATAGTCCCTGGTACACTTGGATCATGTCAGAATGAAGCGTGCATTGTGACAAACGCGACCACTTTTCACAAAACACTACAAATTTCGTCACAAACAAGGAACAGCAATGCATTTTCAAGGGACGAGTTACGCGGGGACCCTACATATTTCTGCCATCTTGCCCAGTGTGGCCAGTCTTTGCAGCGCCCCCTGTCGTTCATTAGAGTTGCGAATTACGCGCCTTGGCGTCCCTCCCGACCAGTCTACTATTACTGTGGTATTAGAGGACATTATCCCGCTTCTGTCGTCGCCGCCTTCAGAACGAGTGCCGTGGTTACACCTTCGAAAGTGACATGCCTTCAACCTCGTATTATCAACGCCGGTCTATGCCAAGCCCACCTCGACGATCCTCCCCCCCTCCAGTATCTTCGTCTGAGCCTCATAGGAGCCAGGTATCCCGACACCAGTCCCCATCCCCATACCGCTGCTCAGTTCCCCTCTCCACCCCACAACCGCTCTCCCTGTCCGCCATTCGGAAAACTAAGTGTTGCAGTTTCTGGAGGTAAACTGCACTCTGCGACCTTACTAAAAGTCCTCCTGATCGCCCGTATAACGTTATTGCTGTTATCGCTGAAGGTTTAATGGTCGAAGCTTTGATTGATACAGGGGCTGCAATTTGTCATTCACGCTTATTTGTGCAACCGTTTGCGAAGTGACAACACCATATGATGAACCTGAACTCCGTGGAGCCAATGACGTCCCTTTGCGCCCTTCAGCGAAGTGCACAGTACGAATTGTTATCGACGGCATCTGCCATCATGTGCAGTTTGCAGTGCTCCTACCTTGTGCGCATCTGATGATTTTTGGGCGGGATTTTTTGTCAACCGCTTCAGCGTTAATTTCTTGTGGTGACCGTGTTATCCATATGACAGCAATTTTTCATCTGACTTTTCTGAACGACATCATCCCCTCGTTGCCGCCGCTGATACTGTTTTGCCTCCTCAGTGCGAAAAACTGCTTACTGTTCTTTCTGACCACACCACTGACGGGGACATACTCATAGCACCATCATATAGTCATCTTGCACGCAGCATCGCCTTCTCGTCAAGTCTTGTCTGGTTCCACAACGGCTCAGCGACAATAGCGGCCACTAACATTTCACGTGAATCCCTCGTGCTCCCAAAAGGAACTTGTCTGCATTGCATGGTGGATGTTCAACCTTTTTCCCTGATGGTGCTCACTGCCCCTCCGCCTCAGCAACATGTTTCGTCAGACGTCTCTCTTTCTGTTCTCACACACTATTAATCCTAAACTCACGCCGAGCCAACGCCAAGAACTGCTGACATTGCTTCGACACCACCAAGCCATTTTTGATGCCACTTCCCCACCACTGGGACGGACTACTGTTGCGCACCATCACATCATGACTGAAGGTAACTCTATCGTTCGCCGATGGCCTTATCGGGTTTCCCTCTGAACGAAAAGTAATTGAAGAAAATGTAAATGACATGCTCCATCGCAATATTATTCGTCCCTCAACAAGCCCATGGTCCTCCCCAGTAGTGCTAGTTGAAAAAAAAGGACGGCTCGGTACGCTTTTGTGTTGATTACCGCGCACTCAACAAAATTACCCGCAAATATGTATATCCGATGCCGCGAATTGATGACGCCCTTGACTCTCTCCAAGGCTCCGAATATTTCTCGACCTTGGACCTCCGCTCAGGTTATTGGCAAATACCTATGCACGAGGACGACAAAGAAAACATCGCTTTCGCAACACCCGATGGCCTTTACGAATTTAATGTTATGCCTTTCGGACTTTGCAATGCACCAGCGACACTTGAAAGAATGATCGACACTGTACTTCGTGGCCTAAAATTGAGAACCTGTTTGTGTTACTTGGACGACATTGTTATCTTTTCGGCAACTTTTAAGGACCATCTCATGCGCCTGAATGAAGACCTCACCTGTCTCACTTCGACAGGCCTTCAACTCAACACCAAGAAGTGTCACTTTGTACAGAACGAAATTAGAATATTGGGACATCTGGCCAGCCATGACGGCATTCGTCCAGATCTGAAAAAATTATCGCGGTCTTGAACTTTGCTCGTCCACAACGAACTACAGATTTGCGCAATTTCATCGGCCTCGCGTCTTATTTCCGGCGTTTTATAAGGCATTTGCAACTATTACTGCACCACTTCATGAGCTACTGAAAGCACGCAGCCCTTTCGTGTGGACTGAACAGTACGAAACGGCTTTTAATGACCTAAAGCACGTCCTCACATCAGATCCTGTTCTTGGCGACTTCAGTGACAGCGCTCCAACTATCCTGCACACCGATGCCAGTGGTCACGGTCTTGGCGCTGTACTTCTGCAGCGTGATGCAACATCGAGTGAGAAAGTGATTGCCTTTGCCAGTCGGACTCTGACTCCAGCTGAGAAAAACTACACCATTACCGAGCAGGAGTGTCTTGCCGTCATCTGGGCTGTCCAGATATTTCGCCCTTACCTATACAGTCGGCACTTCAGTTGTGACCGACCACCATGCTCTTTTCTGGTTGTCTTCACTCAAAAATTTCACAGGCCGACTTGGCCGCTGGGTTCTACGCCTGCAAGAATACCATTTCGACGTCACTTATAAATCTGGTCACCAACACCAAGACGCCGACGCTCTTTCTCGCTGTCCACTTTCGGAATTAGCTTGCTGTCCTTCCCAATGCATTTCCACCTCTGACCAGAGCCGACCATCTCTTTGCCCGACGTATATCACAACAGTTTGTTTTGACGACTCTGAGAACAAGCACGCTCTCCGCTCACAGCAATTAGTCGATGCCCTAGCAAAAAAGACCAATAGGGTGCGTTATTGGTTTTATAAGAATCGGTATTGGTTCTGTAGGTATTCTATGTGTTTTATCTGCATTTCTATGAGACTTATTCAGAAACTCATAAATCTTATAGACTGGTACATATTTGTCCTATAGGCAATAGTATTGGTTTCATAGGTTTATCGGTGGGTTGTATAAGAAAAGTATCAGACCAGTGCAGAAGCCCATACATCTTATAGGCTGATACATGCTTGTCTTGTAGACTACTACATATTGGTTCATGTGTCTGATACATCAGTATGCCTTTGTTTATGGGTCTTGCATGCAGGATCAGTACGTTGGAGATTTTATGTCTTTGTCATTGTTTCCTTTTCCATCTCGGACACATCCCCAAAACTCACGCATTCATCCCGTTTATTGAGTGTTGCCGTAACGTACAATATTAGCCGCAATAACAATTGAGAACGCTGCGCGCGGTCTCAACAAACTACGTACGGTTGGAGCCGCAAGACGCGCGACGCTGTTGCTACTGGATCACTGAATGGAGATGGGAAAGCACGCGGATATAGCACGGTTCTGTCGGGGCCCAGCTCAGTCACAATCACCTACATGTGCAGAGCAGGACGGTGAAATGGATTGAGAGGCGCGCGTCCAAGCAACTGCAACGCTGCAACCGCCGCTGAAGCGAGAGGAGTCGACATCGAGCACGCGACGAGTACGGCTCGAGCTGCCGACGCGGTAGCGCGTAGCGCGATGCCGGCAGCGCTTCGCAGCGGAGAGGTAGGTTTCCTTTCTCTCACTCCCACTCCCGCGCAAGCGTTCCCGTGCTGGCCTCTCTCATCCTCCTTTCCACCTCTCCTCTGGGCGCGCATGCGCAGCTCCGTAGAGGCATTGGCGCTGGCGCGATCGCTGATCGGGCGGGAGTTCGGTCGGTGCCCTGTGTTTATAAGTTTTCGCCGATTTTCGGGGTGCTTCTCGAGGATATCAACGTTCCAGCGCACGTTCAGCTTTTGATCAGGTGCGTGTGCATCACTTGCAACTTCGGGCTGACGTTTATACTTTGTCAGTGTATGATGTGGCTTTGCGTTGCAGAATGCCGTTGCCTGCACGCCAACAAAGGAATTTGAATCGCGCGGTGTGATTAACGCAGCGTCGAGTTTTAAAGTTGTCGGCACGATTTCTTGAAAGTATTGATGAAACTTTTTAGCGTTAATCTGTTTTCGAATATCGTGCGCACTGTGTTTAAGTGGCAGAACCTGTGGTGAGGCGCAAGGCGGAAATTTCGTTCAGCAGCTACCTCGGCGTTCAGTAATGGCGGCCTCTCCTAACTGCCTCCGCATGAATACGCGCGCAATCGCGCTTGCCGGTATATGTGTGGACCGATTTTTTGAAGTCATGGTGGTGTCGCGTTCTTGAAATCGCTTATTTTTCAAGCTGTAATGCAATTTTTTATTTCTTTCAGGTGCCTTAGCATTCGAGAGACTACATCATCGGGCCGAAATCCGCAATCTTGGAATCGAGGGCTACCTGGATGCAGTCAATGTTTGGATTATGTGCCAGTATGCGTTGCCGCTGTCATTGTGGATTAAAATGTGTATACATGCACCTGCTGCGTAACTCATCCCTAGAAAATGGAACATAGCTGCCCTCTCCTTTCAGGTGTCCGGAGAGGTAAAACACCCGCAGCTACTCGATGTGACCAATATTCCATAGGGCCTACAAAACCAATAGTAAACCTACTGGTTTTGTAGGTCTATCAGATTATTGACAGCTATGGGTGTACTAGCATTACAGACCTATCAGTTTATCAGATGCCATAGGACCGATAAAACCATAGCCTATACGACCAGTAAACAATTGACCTATAAAACCAATACTCCAGTAGACCTGTAAAACCAATCGGCTAGGATACCCATAAGACCAATACTCTGGCAGACCTATAAAACCAATATCAATAATCTGATAGGCTATTAGTTTTCTATCGGATTTTTTTGCTAGGGTGCCTACTGCCGTCTATCATCGACTGCTTTACCAGCGCTTCGGACCCGCCCAATGCTAGGCTTTGCTGACAGCTTTGCAATTTCAAGCTCGAAGATGGCATCCTGCTCCGCTACGTGTATTGCCCTGATGGAACTCGCTGAATGCCAGTCGTGCCGCGAGTGCTTCGCCCACATATACTGGCGGCTCTCCACGAATGACGTTACTGCAGGTCACCTTGGTTTTGACAAAACCTACGACCACGTGAGAAAACGATTCTTTTGGCCTGGCTTATCTTCCACCGTTGCCAAATACGTCGCATCCTGCCCTCTGTGCCAACGTCGCAAATGGCTGACTTCTTCGCCCGCTGGCCTTCTACAACCTCTTCCTTGTCCCGCCACACCATTCGACGTAGTGGGCATAGACTTATATGGTCCCCTACCTCTATCCGATGGGGATAACCATTGGATTATAACAGCCGTCGACCACCTCACTAGAGTGTACTAGAATTTTTGAGTGGTGCGACCGAAGCCGGCGCACCTTGCATACCAGCGTCCCCCTTTCTTGAAGTAGCGGTGGCGCTGGCATCGTACACTCTTGAAGCAAGTTAGCGTGTTCCGACCTGTATGCGTGTGTGTGCGTGCGCGCATGCGAGCTCTATCGCAGATTTGTGACTGAAATGGAAAGAAAACAGCGTTTAAATCACTGTTATGCGCCCGGGTGCAAGACTGGGTACACTCGCATGGTCCAAGGCCACAAGGTATCGCTTTTTAAGCCCCAAGAGATGAAGAGCTACGACTTGTCTGGGAGAGAAACCTGTGTAGGCTTGATAAGCCCCTTGACGCTGATTGCGCTGTGTGCGAGCTTCACTTTGAGCCTCATTTAATCGTGAGAGAGTATGTGCACATAATTAATGGAACAGAAGTTCAAGTGCTAAGAGGCAAACCAACTCTTCGGCCTGACGCTGTGCCAACGATATTGCCGAATGTGCCTTCATACCTAACGAAGAAAACACTTGCACCGCGGCCACTGACAAAACGGCGTCAGCTCGCATCTGATGACGGCGAAAGAAAACGACGTCGCATTGACCGAGGTAAAGTGGCGTCATCAGACGAATGTGCACCAGCCGCTACTGAGAATAACGAAGCCGAAGAAGCGGATCACGCAGTCGTCGACTTTCCTTCTGAGCCAGCCGCCTCCCTTGACTACCTTCGCAAGCTCGCCGTGCCATCGAGATCGTGGGCACTACATGAATTCCCCGACTTCAATGGTGTGTCATATGTTGAGTGCAAGTTGAACTTTCGCACAGGCGTACTCGCCATCAAGAGATCAGTTTTTCAAATACACAGCAGAAGGCAGCGTGGATTGTGAAGTGTTCATGCGGAACAAAACAATCGAGAAGTGCCGCTTAGTAACCGTGACGGAAGCCACAGACGCTCTTCAAAGAGCTGCAAGCATTCCACTTTGTTGCGGGGCTGTGGAAGCTTTGTCTCTTTCTGAGCCGACGACAGGTCTCCAGGCACGGATTGAGAACAGGGAAGGAGTCTTCTTCAGTGTGAAGTGCATGGGCAAATCAGCAAAAGAAGGTGAGACATGACAAGAGTAAAATTATTATGAAGCATATACCTTGATCTGCGTGTGCATGTTCTCCTTCATTTAGTGTTTCTCTGCATAACAATCACTGCCACTTTTGAGTGGTCCTTTTTAATTTCTTGTTTTGAGTTATTAGCAATGCACTTGAAGAACACGGACACGAAAATTAGTGCTTCTTGTATGCCTTTTTTTCCTGTCACCGTGTCTGTCAAGCGCTCTCCTTAATAACTAAATCATGAGTTATCTAGTTCATCAGTACCTCCTAGGAACCCAAGTCATTTCCTGTTTTTTATGAATTATTTTATCAAGCAAATATAATTACAGTATGTGTTACAGTCACCAAGTCCTGGCACATAATCTTTTGGTTGCACATGTAGTATAAGTTATATGTACTTGTAGGCAGCCACTTTGGATAGCGTCTGTTAGATACGGAAGCATCTCAATGTTATTTCAATAAACATTTCAAAAAATTGCAGGGCAACCCTGTATGTCCTGCAAGTACCTGCGGAAAGCTCTGCAAACCAGAAAGTGTTGCCTTCGAAGGAAAACCACAAAAGCCTGCAATAGGCGAGCCATTAAGAAGAAAGCCAAGAGGCTATAGTCAGCTGTTGACACTCTTAGGGTTGGGTTGGGTTGGGTTTTTTGGCACATAGGCAACTAAGGCCATCATGCGCCAAACACCAGGTTGCTGAGCTTCTTTATGAGTGAAAATGAAGTTTAGAAAATTACAGCTGATTTAGAATCCCTAACTCTTTAAGAAAACTAAAAACAGATGAAATTTCAACAAGCGGGTCGTCTCCTAATAGTAAACAGGGGTGGAATGGGATGCGTTCATTGTAGAATGGAGTAAAATATTTTTTCCTTAACTGTTCAAGTTCTGTGCAAGAGATCAAAATGTGGTTCACGGTGAACTCACCTCCACATTCTTCGCATAATGGTTTTTGCTCTTTTCACAGTAAGAAATTGTGTGTCAAGTGTGTATGTCCGATTCGAAGACTGCATAAAATCACCTCACTGAAGCCTTCGTTCTGTGTACATGATTTCCACTCTCCTACTATGGGTTTTACTGTGTGTAGTTTATTTTGCTCTTCGTTATTCCATTTTTTTCTGCCATTTATCGCTCAGGCTTCTTTTTACTAACTTAATACAATCCTTGTAGGGAACTGGTATTCTCTTTATTTCCTTAGTTCGAGCTTGTGCAGCACATGAGTCAGCTACTTCGTTACCGTCTATCCCAACATGGCTAGGAACCCAGCAAAAGATTATGTTTGGCCTTGCGTTGTGATTTTTTCTATGCCATGAATGATGTTCCCTACTATAGGCTCAACTGCATTTTTGGAATGTAATGCCGTAAGCACACTTAAAGAATCGGTATAGATTATGCTCTTTTCACAGTTCTGTTGCATAATTTTATTTAGAGCTACATAGACAGCGTAACATTCTGCAGTAAATATTGAGGCACTGTTAGGTGGCCTTACAACTTTTTCTCTGTTGCCTTGTACAACAGTACATCCAACATAATTTGCTGTTTTTGATCCATCTGTGAAAAATTCGGTGAAGTTCATATACTTCTCTCGTAGTGCTAGGTATTCTTGTAATATATGTTCGTGTGCTGTTTGATTTTTTCGGAAGGCTGTCAGTGTGAGGTCACATGTAGAGGGAAGGCTGTACCAGGGCGGAAATGGATACTGTCTCTGGGCTACAGTTGGAAGTGCACCCAGTATTCCTAAATCTTGGCATATTTCTTCGAAGCTGAGTAGTAAAGGCCTGATGAATGGGGTTTGTTAACAGTGTTCTGGAAGGGCACTTTGTAACTAAGGGGAAACAGATGTTTTGGTAAAGATCTTATCCTGAGTATGTATTCACATGTAGGCATGCTCCTCCTGTTGGCAAGGGGTAGTTCATTTGTTTCTACATAGATGCTTTTAATGGGGGATGTTCTGTATGCACCACTAGAAAGACGTAAGCCAAGGTTATGTACTGGGCCTAATCGCTTTAGATATGATGACCTCGCAGAGCCATACACAATACGACCGTAATCTAAACTGGAGCGTACAACAGAGCGGTAAATGTGTAAAAGGCATGTTCGATCGGATCCCCAGTGCTTCTTTGAGAGAACTTTGAGTATGTTGAGGGACTTAGAAGCTTTCTTTTTAAGGTCAGTTATGTGAGGCAGGAATATTAATTTTTTATCAAAAGTTATACCTAAAAATTTGTTTATTTTTTACTGGCAGTTCAGCTTCATTTAGGTATAAAGTTGGATCTGTCTGTAGGCCTCTCTTAAGTAAAAAAAGAACAGCTAGTGTTTTTTGAGGGGAGAATTTAAACCCATTCCTGTCTGTCCATGTAGCTAACTTATTCAATGTTATCTGTATTTGCCTCTCACAGGATATGTTGGATGATGTACAGGCAATTTGCAAGTCATCAACGTAAAGTGAATACATAACAGACTCTGGGATTGCTTGGCTTATACTATTCATTTTTACAACAATGTAGTGCTTAAAATACATCCCTGTGGTACGCCATTCTCTTGGAAAATGTTTTTGACATAGTTGTGCCTAGACGAACATTAAATGAGCGGTTAGAGAGGAAGTCACGCAAGATGCTTAGCATTTTCCCACGGATGCCCAAGTCTGCAATATTCCGAACCTCCAAGTTGTGTCGTATGCCTTTTCAAGATCGAAAAAGACCGCTAGACAGTGCTGTCTATGAATGCTTATCTGACGGTATTTTCCAGATGGACAAGATGGTCAGTTGTACAACATGCCTTCTTAAAACCACACTGATGAATGTCAAGAAGCTTTTGGGATTCTAGGAAAAACATTAATCTAATATTAAGAATACTCTCAAATGATTTTGCCAGACAGCTAGTTAATGATATTGGCCTATAACTGCTGGCCGAAGTTGGTGGTTTGCCATGCTTCAAAAATGGTACAAGAGCTTTTTTCCACGCCTCCGGTATCTGTCCTAATACCTATATCTTGTTGAGAAACTTTAGAAGGGCTTCTACAGATGGCTCAGAGAGGTGGGACAACATTTCATAATGTATCTCGTCGGGGCCTGGGGCAGTCTTTAGAAGTCTATGAATTAGATAGAACTCTGAATTTCTTGTATTGTGATTAAACTGTTAATCAGTTCATTGCTGCCACCGCTAGTTGGGAGTTTGTTTCTCAGCTGTGATTTTATATCTTAGGAATGATTCTGTGTAGTGGTTAGAGCTACACTCTTCAGAAATGCTCACCGAGTATATCTGCCTGCTCCTGCAAGCTAGTTTGCACACCTGGAGGGGTTAGGAGAGGGACTGTGTAGGGGGAGTACGTACCATCTAGTTTACGAACTTGTTCCCATACCTTTTTGGATGTGATGGAACTGTTTATAGATGAAACATAGTTTTTTCCAAGATGTTTTTTCTGCGCTGCAAGGAATATATCTTGCTTTTGCTCCTGCTTTCTTAAAGTTCATTAGGTTCTCGTGCATTGGGTACCTGCGAAAGACACCCCAGGCTTTATTTTGTTGTTTTTTTGCTTCCTTACATTCCTGTGTGTACCACAGTTTATGATTTGGTTGTATTTTGCCCGAGGACTGGGGGATAGCAAGATGAGCAGCAGTAAGGATACGGGTCGTGAAAAGCTCATTTAATTCATCCACACTGAGTCTGTCTTAAAAAATTTTTCTAAATTGGCTTCTAATTTGAACAATGACCAGTCGGCTAGGTGGAGCTTCCAGCGACGTGGTTTAGAAGGGATGGTTGATGGAGAAGATAAAAGCTCAATAACAACAGGTAGATGATCACTTCCATACGGGTTGTCTATTACGTCCCATTTAAAATAATTGAAAATCAATGGCGAGCAGAGGGATAGATCTAAACAGCTAATTTTTCCAGAGCTTGGTGAGCGGTATGTTTGCTTTCCGGTGTTCAGCAAACATATGTCGTTACATAATATAAAATCTTCCAATATTCGGCCTCTAGTATCCGTTAATTCACTGCCCCAAAAAGATGAATGGGCATTAAAATCAACAACTACCAGATAAGGCTCTGGTAGCTGGTCTAAAAGCTCCTCTAAGTCATGGAGGTTTACTGGTAAACGAGGCTGAAGATATATGCAGCATATCTTTATCGTTTTAAAAAGCAAAGTGGTAACAGCTACGGCTTCGTATTTAGTTTTGAGCTTGATTTGTCTGGTTGCAACACCACTCTGGATAACAATAGCGACACCTCCTGATAATCTACCAGGCTGCTCCCGGTCACACCGAAAGACTTTATAATTTTTTAGAATGTTTTTATGTTCAGGTCCTAGGTTTGTTTCTTGTAAACAGATGACGAATGGAGAGAACGTGTTTAAGAGATCTTTTACATCACTATAGTTGTTAATTAGACCTCGACAATTCCAGTGAATGAGGAACGCCATATTGGGTGGGTTTTGTGTAGAGTTAAAAGTTTAGGTTTCGGGTCTCTCAGGGCCTGTTATTCGGGGTTTCTCCCTTTCTTTCTTTTCAAAGGAGTTGTGCCGGCGCAGAAGCGGCAGCGAACTAAGACTAGTGTCCATCGCTTCCTCGGAGGCGCTGGACGTCCGCTGGTCAGCTGCGGGTGCTTGTGTTTCAGGCTTCTTCTGGAAGGAAGCCTTTTGGGCTGGCGGTTGAGAGACCGGTAGGCCCTGTTTTGCAGATGGCAAGGAAGCTTTCGCTGTCCCTGCCTGGGGCGGGGTGGTCCTGTCTGAGGCATTGCCTGGACAGGAGCCAGATTCAAGCGTGGCGTGTCGCCCCCATGCGCCACCTTGGAGTAGTCTGCCTTCGCTGTAAAAACAAATGGGTTTTTCTTTTTCAGCTTTTCGCGCGCTTTTTTGAAGCTGATGTTTTCTGTTGTTTTTATGGCTATGATTTCCTTTTCATTTGTCCAAATTTGGCATGATCTGGAGTAGGCAGGCTGCTCCCCATCGCAGTTGCCGCAACGTGGCACAGCTGCACATTTTCAGAGGTGTGGTCATTTCCAGCACATCTTGCACATTTGGACGGCCACGGCAGCTCTGTGAGCCATGACCGAAGCGCTGACAGTTGAAACAGCGTCTGGGGTTGGGGATATAATGTCACACAGTCACTTTGATATATCCTACTTCGATAGATTCGGGGAGTGTGGAGGTGGCAAAAGTTAGGACAAGGTGCTTAGTAGGTATTTCTTTGTCATCTTTTCTTATTTTTATTCTGTGGACATTGGTTACATGTTGTTCTTTAAGACCCTCAAGCATTTCTTCTTCTGAGAGGTTCAAGAAGTCGCTCTCAGATATTACGCCACGGACAGTATTTAATGATGTGTGCATAGACACTACAATTGGGATGTCCCCAAACGACTCAAGCTTTGGAATGTTGTCATATTGAGTTTTGTCTTTGACTTCAAGCAGGAGGTCCCCACTGCCCAGCTTGGATACTTTGTATCCTAGACCCAGGGCTTGTGTGAGAGACTTGGACACGAGGAAGGGAGACACCATGCGGGCTGGCTTTTCTGGTTTTTCACTGTGGATAACGTGGAACTTGGGGAATACTTCGTTTTACATTAAAGAATTGAGAGGTTACTTCGGTCTGCCTTTTCTTTGTTTGGCGATCATTTTGTCTTGAAGAAGCCATAAAGTAAGTGAAGTATCATGTGATCGCATTGTGCGCGATTGGTATGTAGTGTCACGTGATGCTGTGACGTGTGTGAATGGCAACGCCGTGAGGGGGAGCGTGGACGTGTTAAGAAGTCAGCGCGCAGATCGCTCGTGCGGGTCTCTTAATCTGTACGGCCCAGCATGCCGAATAAACATGTTGCTTAGTCGCTCTGCCTCTGCTTCGCTCGCCGCGGCTACGACATAATTGGCGACGAGGATGGGATCCCGCTGGACTACGTAAAACGCATCGCGGCGTTCGTGATCCCGCTGGACTACGTAAAAAAACGCATCGCGGCGTTCGTGATCCTGCTGTACTGCGTGAAACTCATCGCGGCGGGCGTGGAAGCACCGGCGTTCGTGGAGAGCGTTTGGGCGAGGCACAGGGATGGCAACGCTTGGAAGGTTCGGCCAGTTCGTCGAGGACGGAGACGAGGATTTTGGGTCCTACGTGGAAAGGTTCGAGCACTTCCTGAAGGCCTCCCAGGTGAGCGACGACCTCAAGGTCTCGATGTTTATTACGGCAATAGGCAAGAGGGCTTACAAGACGCTGAAGACTTTGCTAGAGCCTAAAACGCCAGAGGACAAGACTTATGCGGAACTCGTAGAAGTGCTGGGAAGTCATTTCACCCCAAAGCCCATGGTCATCGCAGAACGATTCAAGTTTAATCGGCGGTACCAGCATCAGGGAGAGTCCATAGCAGCATATGCAGTGGAGTTGAGGCATTTGGCAGCTTCATGCGAATTCGGGGAATTCCTCGATGAGGCTCTTCGAGACCGCTTTGTAGTGGGCCTCTGCGACAGCGCAACGCAAGCAGAGTTGCTGAAGAGAAGCAAGTTGACGTTTTCGGACGCCTGCGACGTTGCGAAAAGCATCGAGCTAGCGCGGAAGGAAAGTCGGGAATTTCAACCGACCGGGACGCAAGGTACAGTCGACGCCGTACGTCATAAGCCAGGCGGTGGGAAACGCCAGCAGCAGCGTTCAACCGGTGCAGGACTAGCAAGGGACCGAGTGTCTGAATCGCCGGTCTGTTTTCGGTGTGGCTCAGCGCACGAAGCATCGAACTGCAAATTTCGCAAGTATCGTTGTCGTGCATGCAAGCGTTACGGACACTTGGCGAAAATGTGCAAGTTCAAGTCTAGAGACGCGGCTAATTCGGTAGCTGTGGAGGACGCGGATTGTGACCAAGTGTTGTTGTACAATGTCTATTCTTGTGCAGAACGCCCAGGGCATTATGAAATCTGTCTCAAGGTAGCCAAGAAGGATGTTAACATGCAAATAGACACGGGTGCGTCTGTTTCCATTGTGCCAGAAACGCTATACAGGAAATTGTGGCCCAGTCTACCTGAAGAGCCTTGCCACATAAAGCTGAGGACATACGGTGGGTCGCCGCTAACAGTCACAGGGAAGTTGACGGTTCCAGTCGAACATAATGGTCAGTGCAAGCAACTTCCGCTCATTGTCGTTAAAACCGACAACAATAGCGACATTGCGTTGCTAGGGCGTGACTGGCTGGAGGCTCTTAAGCTAGACTGGTCAAGTGTGCATGGCGTGTGTTTAGACAAAGTTGCGGCGCTACTTGAGAAGTACGCAAAGGTGTTCGAGCCCACTCTGGGGCTGATCAAAGGTAGTCCAGTCAGGCTGGTTTTGAAGGAGGGGAGTAACCCCGTATTTTGCAAAGCGCGACAGGTGCCATTTTCTTTGAGGGAAACCGTGTCACTTGAATTGCAGTCTCTTGTGAACAGGGGAGTGTTAGTCGCTGTACAGAAAAGCGACTGGGCGACGCCCCTAGTTGTTGTGCCTAAGGCGAACAACAAAGTCAGAGTGTGTGGGGACTTCAAAGTTACATTGAATCCGTGCCTGCGAACTGACCATTATCCACTTCCCGTGATGGAAGATTTGTTTGCAAAGTTGTCAGGATGCAAGTATTTCACAGTGCTTGATTTGTCGACAGTGTACCAACAGCTGGAACTGCATCCGGAGGCACAATCAATGGTGGTTGTCAATACACACCTGGGGCTTTTCAAGTACACGCGCTTGCCCTATGGCATCACAAGTGCACCTGCTATTTTTCAGTCTGTCATGGATGATGTGTTAAAAGGGCTTGAGCGGGTAAGCTGCTACTTGGATGATGTGCTTATCGCAGGTTCAACATTTGACGAATGTTTTCATCGAGTGGAAAGGGTGTTGGCACGTTTTCTAGAAAGAGGCATGCGATTGAAAAAGGAAAAGTGTAAATTCTTTCAGACTTCTGTCTCTTACCTAGGCCACATTCTGGACGACAAGGGCGTTCGGCCATCAGATGAAAAGGTGAAAGCGATAAAAGAGGTACCAAGTCCAAAAGATGCGGCACAGTTGCGAGCTTACCTGGGCTTGATTAACTTCTACGGGAAGTTTGTACCGAACATGTCAGCTAAGCTTAAGCCTCTGTATAATGCTCTAAAAAAAGAAAAGGGATTTCAGTGGTCACAGGAAGCTGAGCAAGCGTTTCAAGAAAGTAAGAGCTGGTTGACACAAAGCAATGTGCTGACATACTACGACCAGAAAAAGCCGATAGGACTAGTGTGCGACGCTTCGGCTTACGGCGTAGGAGCCATTCTTTTTCATAAGATTGGAAGCGACGAAAGGCCAATTGCCTATGCTTCCAGAACGTTAAGTAAAGCAGAGCAGGGGTATGCCCACATCGAAAAAGAAGCCTTGGCTGTTGTTTTTGGGCTGAAAAAGTTCCACAAATATCTGTTCGGGCATCGCTTTGAGATTTACTCCGACCATCAGCCATTGGTAGGCTTGCTCGCTCATGGTAAGCCCGTACCAGTGATGACAGCAGCCCGCATGCAGCGCTGGGCTTTACTGCTTGCAGCGTACGATTATCGTTGGGTTTACCGCAAAGGTCGAGAGGTTGGAAATGCTGACGGTTTTTCAAGGTTACCACTTATGCACATTTCTTTTCAGTTGTTGATGAAGTGCCATTGTCTGCTGTTGAAATTCAGAAGTGCACTCGAACTGACAGAGTATTGTCGAAAGTGCTGTGTTATACTATGAGTGGTCGGCCGCCACATGTTAAAGATGATGAGTTAATGCCTTATTTAATTCGTCGACATGAGCTATCTGTAGATCAGCAGTGTGTTACATGGGGAAATCGAGTGATTATACCTCGTGGGTTGCGCAAACAGGTGTTGCATCTTTTGCACGAAGGACACCCCGGGATGACGCGCATGAAAATGCTCGCTCGTAGCTTTGTGTGGTGGCCTCAGCTCACGGAGGACATTGAGCAGATTGTGAAAAGCTGTGACACGTGTCAGTTAACACAAAATGCTCCGCCACGTATTCCACTGATAACTTGGGGTTGGCCAACTCGCAGATGGCAAAGAATCCATCTGGACTTTGCTTTTACCGATAACCAGTGGCTCCTAGTCCTAGTGGATGTGCATTCCAAGTGGACAGAAGTGTTCGTCATGCCATCCACCTCTACCGAGAAGACCATTGAAAAGCTGCGGAGTGTCTTTGCGTCCTACGGCCTGCCAGAAGAAGTAGTTACGGACAATGATCCACAGTTCTGTGCCAAGAATTTCGCAGACTTTCTCCGCAGGAATGGGGTGCGGCATACCAGGACGCCACCGTACCACCCCGCATCAAATGGAAGCGCAGAGCGGTACGTACAGACCATTAAGCGGGACCTTTTGCGACAGGTTCTCGAAGAGAGAACAGGGATCAAGAAAAGCTTGCAACATCGGGTTGACCAATTTCTGTTCACGTACCGAAACAAACCAACCGCAACCACGGGGCTGACACCCGCGGAATTGTTTCTGTCATGGAAGCCGCGCACATGCCTGACCTTTCTCCAACCGAACTTGGAAAAACGTATGGACGACAGGTTCTACCAGACGAGAGAGAAGGTTAACGAGAGAGGGCGGTCATGGAGATCATTTGAGGAAGGCGACCATGTGCTCGTCCAAGGACTACGTCCAGGGGAATCGAAGTGGTTGCGAGGCGTTATAGAACAGCGGTGCAGTGCATCCACCTACAATGTTAGAATAGGGCAGGAACAGAGGTTTGTGCATGCTGACAACCTACGTCCGTGTTTGTTTCAAAGTGTTGAATCCGGGCCAACTGTGTATCCTTCTGTGCCTAGTTCAATGCCTGATTCTGTAACGGAAGAGTCGTCTACTAAGACCCCTTCCTTAGATACGTCTGAGCCACAGGATTCCTCAGCACCACAGCCTGCCCAAGCATCTACGTTGCGGGGACAGAACGCCAGTTCGCCTGCAAGGTCCACGCTGCCTGCACCACCGCTCCGGGAGCATGCGCCACCTCCGGACACGCCACCTCTTCGGCGCAGTGCTCGTTCTCGGAAGCCTCCTGATCGTTATACCCCATAGAGCTGGTGTAAAACAGTTAGGGGAAAAGGGAATGAAGTATCATGTGATTGCATTGTGCGCGATTGGTATGTAGTGTCACGTGATGCTGTGACGTGTGTGAATGGCAACGCCGTGAGGGGGAGCGTGGACTTGTTAAGAAGTCAGCGCGCAGATCGCTCGTGCGGGTCTCTTAATCTGTACGGCCCGCATGCCGAATAAACATGTTGCTTAGTCGCTCTGCCTCTGCTTCGCTCGCCGCGGCTACAACAGTAAGTATGCTGTTCGCTCACAGTGCCAGCCACCCACCATCGAGCCCAACAAGGGGACGGGACAGGAGTTAAATAAGTCCTACTCTCGCCAGCTGTACACAGTAACTATAACCTAATATGGGTAACTTAGGGTAGTTACACCACACCGCCCTAGCCGCCTGGTTAACCCTAGCCGCCTGGAAGAAGGAAGAATCCAAAAAGAGAGAAGAAGACAGGACACTATAACCTAATATGGGTAACTTAGGGTAGTTACACCACACCGCCCTAGCCGCCTGGTTAACCCTAGCCGCCTGGAAGAAGGAAGAATCCAAAAAGAGAGAAGAAGACAGGACAGCTGTAGGATAGAAGATAGGAGAGTGAAAGATGGAGGGAAGGACAGAAAAGGCGACTGCCGATTTCCCCCAGTCGGGTCAGGCCGGAGGTGCCGTCTATGGGAAGTGTGGGCCAAAGTGGTGTGTTGCCTCCGCCGAGGGGCCTTTAAGGTCCAAACACTCGGCATCGGCTCAACCACCAGGATCCCCTTTTCCCTAGACACGGCGATGCCACGTACGGCTAAGCGTGGGTGCTCGGGGTCCGTGGTGTCGCACAAAACACACAAACACCTGCTTTAACAGGTGCCCCCTGCGGGGGTTGACACTCTTAGTAACAGCATTGCTAGAATGAAGGCAGCCACAGCAACGAGAACTGAGGACATCTTGGAGCAGAAACTGCAAAACCTGTCTAGAAAACAGCAGCTTGCTGTAAAGCATTGCTTTGAAGTGGCAAAAAGAAAAAGCACGCGAGGAATGTCTTATGACAAAGAGTGGATGCTAGAGTGCATCCTACTGAAGATGCGGAGCCCTAAGCTCTACGACTATATCCGCAGACAAGAGATATTGGTGCTTCCGGGAAGAAGCACCATAAGAAAGCACATATCGA
This sequence comes from Amblyomma maculatum, assembly GCF_055883805.1. Taxonomy (NCBI): domain Eukaryota; kingdom Metazoa; phylum Arthropoda; class Arachnida; order Ixodida; family Ixodidae; genus Amblyomma; species Amblyomma maculatum. The sequence goes on from NC_139348.1 coordinate 93,438,249, forward strand.
ACTATATGGCTGCATTTGGTTTTAATGAAAAAATACTTGAAACCCTAAAGAAGACTTCTGTGATGGACCCATTTAAGTGCCATAGAGGTTTAGTATTGGATGAATTAAAGCTGTCGGAACATCTTTCAGTTAACACAGCTGGCAAAGTGAATGGCTTTGTTGACTTGGGCCCTTATACACCACCAGAAAAGAAACACTTGCCATGCAACCACGGCCTGGTTGTTATGTTTCTACCCCTAGTAGGAAGCTGGAGCCAGATTCTTGGAGCATTTGCTACCCATACTAATATCAAAGGAGAGCTGCTGGCAAAGATCATTCTCAAGGCAACAATCTTGGCTGAGAATGCAGGACTTTTTGTCGACTATGTAACATGCGATGCCGCAACGTGGAACCGGAAGATGTGGAGAATAATGGGTGTGCGAGCAAACTCAACAGACATACTTGCAAAGAGGAAACACCCATCGGATTCCAATAGACACCTACATTTTCTGTCTGACTTTCCTCACGTGGTGAAGAATGTTCGCAACAGACTTCTTACTACAAGCGTCTGCACACCAGATGGGATGGTAACTCAGATTTTTGATAAACACATTGCAAATGATCTGTAGTGTCTTTTAAAGCATATGTCACTGAAAGTTATCAATTGGTAATGAGCACAAGATTTGTAGAGATACCAGTTAAGCACTGTCTTAATGTTAAACACTAAGCTCATTGTTCTAACAATAAATTTACCCCAATGCAACCATAACATGAGCACCCTGTATAAAAATTTTTATAAAAAGAACAACTAAGCGCTTATATCTTGTCCAAGAAAGGTTTCAGTAACACAGCATTGCTGCTAACATCTTACTCACAAATATGTTGTGCGTTAATGCCCAATATTCTTTTCTTTATTATGATTTATGAGCACATCCTTGTAGGAAATTAGAGTGAAACATTATCTTAATCTTTGATATTTTCTTGCCTTCAAGCTCCCTGCGTCACTTTGACCAAATGACTGTGGAAAATAATTGTGCTTAAAATTTCAGTTATTTGTAATCTGTATTATTATGACAGAAAACTAATACATTGATTGCCGCATTTTATTTAATTTCAGGTCTCTGCAATCACTTCGAGAGGCATTCACACTCGACTCAAACAACTTAACAATGAAGGCTATGCACCGACTTACTAAAGTGCATTTGGAACCAAACAACTTTGAAAAAATGCAATGCTCCTATGCATTCCAGATATTCAGCTCTCAATCATTAAGGGGCATTCAGCTATACAAAGGGCAGATTGGAGCACGATGTGGAAACGTTGAACCTACCCAAAAGTTCTTTAGGTAAGAGTTCTCTGTATATTCAGGCTGCTTACATTACATCATTATTACGATCTTGTTTTTAAGGGCACTTCTGTAAGAAATTTAATTTGACAATGCGGGTTTCACTACACGCAGTTTCTATTAACTATTTGTGTAAACTGTCTGGCATAATAACTGCTGCTCCTTTGGGTTGCACTTAAAGTAACTGTTGTTGTCCTACAGGAAAATGGAGTCCCTCACCTCCATTATGACATCGCGCTTTCCAGCTGAAGCCCTGAAACCAAACTCAACTGAAGAGCAAGATCTTGGGGATAACTTGCAATACCTTATTGGGAAAAAGGCACTGCAAAGAAGCATTTCCTGAGTAATTCAACGGCAGAAGGGCTGCGAGTCACAATCACAAGTACCTTGGAGCTACTCAAATATCTTCACGCAGAGCTGGGCTATGCTTACTTGATGACTTCTCGCTTGAGTCAGGACAAGATAGAAAACCTTTTTGGTATTGTGAGATTGTCATCTGGATGTAATGCCAACCCTACACCACAGCAGTTCTTGACGACCATTAACTGCCTCAGTTACTCCAACCTAGCAAGAAGTGTTGTGGGTTCGAATGTTGAGAAGGATGTATTGAGCTCACTTTTGACTGCTAAGGATCAAGCAGCAGGTTCCTACAAGCAGCAAGAACTCATCGACTTGCTCATTAACAAGGGGGATTTTGAAGGAGCAGAGGCTGCACTTGGTAACAGCTGCATAGGCACTCCAGGCCATCCTTACAATGCCCAGAGGAGCGACTCGAGACTCGCATATTATGTGGCCGGGTATGCTGCCAGGAAGTTTCTACTAAAGACGAAATGTGATGAGTGCAAGGAACAACTTTTGTTGACTGCTTGTGAAGGGGAGCGCTTGGGTGTTGCTGGCTTCACCAATTCGTGTTGCTGGCTTCACCAATTCGTGTAACAATGCGGGTGTGCTATATCCATCAGTAAAGCTATTCAGATTCATCAGTGCCCTCGAGGACAGCTTTACGGGCTGTTTCAGTAACACTGAGCTCCATCATGACAGCATAATGGATGTGCTCGCCATCATAGACGAGAAAGGCATGGGCAGTGTTGGCTGTGATGAGCACAGAAAGCTGTTGACGGCAAACTTGACAGGTTTCTATATTGTAACAAGGCTCCACTTTTATGTCAAGGGGCTTAACAAGTCGCGTGACATTGCACGGAGGAGGACACAGCAGTACTTAAAGCTTAGCCGTTTATGAATACTCACTAGATGGCATCTACGGAGCAGTGACTAATGCTCCAGTTGCACTGTCAGCCTCTGGTGCTCTGTGCCCCCGAAAAACTGTCTTTGTTCAGTGAATACCATGTACATTGCTTGTCTGTGTGAACCTGTTCCAGATCTCTGTAAATAAAGTGTGTTTTCATTTACACATTTTGTCGTTTCAAATTTAGACCATACAATAGGCATGCATATTTAAATATATTTGGGAAGTTGGCCACAATTTATAGATTATTTAGATGTCTTACCAAATTACGTTTAGTGCAAGGTTACAGGTGTAACTCACCGGGTTTAGTTACCCAATGCGGTAGTGCGATTATTCCATGGAAACAAATGCAAATGGAGTCTCGCAGAGGTGGGAAATGTTTAACGCATATCATGCTTTTAAGAGACAGCATTACTTAGGGCAAATGCAGATTTCTTATTCAAATCGACATGAAGCACATAAGTGCTCTATTGAGGCAACTGCTGGACTAATTAGAATGAAAATTATTTTACTAAAGAGAGTACATTAAATTAAAGCAAATGTGTGGTGCAGAATTTCGATTTCAGGCCTAGTACTCTCTACAGAAAACCACAAAATTGAGCCCGTTAAAGAAAAAAAGGGAACAAAGCTTATAAACCTGTAAATCTGCTTGTAAACTGCATCTGCTGGAGCCTCTCAAGTGGACAAATGAGAAATATAAGTGTACACCTTGAAAGAAATATTTATGATGTGTACGAAGATTTTGCAAAATTCTCTCTCAAATTACATGGATATTTGAGAGTAGTGTATAATACATCAATTTTGTGCACTGTAGATGTCCCGGCTTATTATTGCAGTATAAGAACTTGTGAAATTTTTGCCTATAGTACCGAGTTATATATAATGCTTGCCTTTTTTTAGTTTCTCGATATTTGTACGAACAAGACTGACGACGTTAATATAAGCTCTGCTTCCTACAGTTTGATCATTTGAGTTTTCTTCCAAAATGCAGCAAACCCCATCAAGAACGGTGCACTGGATGCTGAGCAAATTGGTCGTTCTTTTCGCCTGCATTTAGGTCTGCATCTTACAGTTCGAATAAAGATTGTGATAAAATACCCTATTTACATGTAGCGCATTAACTATCGCGAGAACGCAGCGCCATATGCGTGAGTTGACTCGCTCCCGTAACTCAACCCTCATCTGGCGCATTAATGCGATGTGCCTTCCTAGCGCATTAACGCTGTTTACATGAATGCGATGCGCTAGAAATTTTATGCTCCCCTATCGCATCCATATAAACGCAGCAACTGACAATATCCATTAATTGCCTTCGGCAAACTGCAAAGATTATTATGCAGTCACCGCCATACTGCTTGCACGCTCCACTAAGCTCATTAGAATGCGTTTTGTAGAGAAAAGTTGATCATAAGCAGGCAATAAAATGAATGAAGGGCACTGATCGCTGAAATAGTGACGTTTGATCCTGGCAGCAGGTTAATATGGTTTTCTAGAGTAACCTTTTGTCATGCTTCACCACAGCCAGTCATGTTACAACCATTTTGCGCATTATAACAAAATCTCCCCGAGCCTACCAGGTGCTCGCCGAGCGCAGGATTTTTTTTTTTTAGGAATGTGGTTGATTGCCTCAGGGCATAAAGGAATATGTAAAAATAAAATAAAAAAGGTATTAAATTTATGAAAGAAAAAAGTGGGCAGTTCTAATAAAGTCCAAGAGGGAATGATGATGAGGCCCCTGCGCCCAAGCAATGTAAGAAGACGGGTTGTTTGGCGAAAGACCCACTGCTGTCGGGTAGTCTTTTTCTTTCAAACAAGCATTATAATATCAGTAAGAATTTCTGCAACTGTGAAATGTAAAGAAGTTTGTGGCACTGAGGCTTATGTGATGTTCCATTTTTATTTTCAGCACCATTTCAAACAGCCATGGGCAGAGCCCATGTATTCAGGACATACAAGACATTGAACCACTGCACAATCAGTGCACAGCAGAATTGCTGCTGCACTTAATATACAGTGAGGCAGAAGGTATGAATTTACATTTGAGTTATGCTACTAACTACTTGGAAATGTGGTTATGTTTGCAAGAGCCACACATGAAGTAGAAAGTGCTGACAGTGAAGCCTCTCAAAGATCAAAAGTGTTGCTTTGCTTTTTACAAGTACCATTCTGGTATTGAAAAAAAGCTATTATTCCTCATGTTACAGTCAACGTGATGCTGAAAACCATAATGGCCTATGTGAGGCTCAATTCTGGAATACATGCTTGCATTTATGAAAAAGCAGCATGGCACGTTCCTGCTAGTCATTTTGTTTCTTGTTTGCATAACTATGCTAAACCTTTTATAGTGCTTCGGCTTTGAGATCCTGTTTTGTCTGGACACAGATGAACAGTCGCAAGGTGAGATCTGTGGAATGCAGGCAAGGAGGAGCCAAAGCTCAGAGCCACTCGCATCAAAGGCCTGACACAGTCCAGGAGGACGTCAACCCCACAAAGCCCTCAGCCTGTCCCCCAAAAAAGGAAACGAAAAGAAAAAGCGAGATGGCAAGAGGACATGGACAAAGTAGATGCCATGATTACAGAGGAACGGGACGAAGCAGCAATGTATGGGCAGCTCGTCACACACAAGCTTCGAGCATGCCCATGTAATGGAGCTAGACTTGCTTCAATTTATAGTTAAATATACTTTTGAAAGCAAATAAATGTATTCAGTGGCCTGTTTATATATGGGCCATCAACTTCTTATAGTGTTTCCAGTCCACCACTGCTAAACCAGGCTATGTAGCATGTTATTCCTGAACATTTGCCACAAATCCCTGACCACTGAAGAGGCGGGAAAGATACCAGGCAATGATAAGGAACCGTATAAAGGATGTATTTGCTATTTACAGCATAATCTTTACTGAAATTAGAAATGCACCTTTGAAAATGAATTTGCTCGTTTGAAAGAACTGATTTCTTCGTGAAGAGAGTCCAACCTTAAAATTGACTTGTGCTTCTCTTCAAGCTTTTTCACAGGGGTATCTACCTTCGCCTTTATTCTTCTGAGCATATGCGTTTTCACTAAGAGCATTCAAATGTCAGATGTTCATTTTGGATCATAAGTATCAAAAATTGGCTGATATTACAACACAAGTATTTTCACAAAATGCAACTATAAAAGGAACACGGCACTGCAACAAATATTTAAACCCTTATTATTTATTACGATTTAACACCAACTGTGAACCTCAATATGAGAGATCTGGGCACAAGGGAGGTGCTGAATGTTCCCCCGAAATGATGTGAGCTGCCCTTCCCAGCATGGTTCAGACATATAAGGTTTATATTTCCAGCTAGTGACTTGTGGTTGGACATCTCACTGGGGGGATATCTCAGGTAACCTTTCTTATATGATCAACTTATGACAGATGTGCTGCATATTCCTGACAAACACAAAGTAATATAATCGAAAAGCAGCAGCCTTCGACACTCCCTTGTAATAGCTAATGGCTCGGCTTCATCTGTGGAATAGTGCCCAAAACACAGCACGCTTGCCAGGATGTGGCCCGCTTATCCCTGTGACTAGGCACATATGCTCACCAGTTTTTGTGCTGCTTTAATGCCTGAAGGCATTGATATGGATGAAGGCCTTCCTACTCCTTTAAGCCACAACTGGGTTGGAAAACTACACCTTGACGGGAAAATAGTGTTCACAGATGGAGAAGAAAACAAATTTCATTGAATAACATTTCTGGAGATGCATCGACTTTCGATAATTCGAAGCCACTTAATTGGAATTTTCGGTTAATTAGAAGTGAAGTGTGGTCCCGTCAGTTTTGCATGTAATCCTATGGAAGAAATCGCTCGATAATTCGAAGTCCTCAACCAATATTATTGTTTAATTTGAAGTTAATTTTCAGTCGGGATCCTCGATTCGACCGTCATTTTTTGGTAGAATGTGCAACTTTTTAGTTCCACAACAGCTCCGTGCTCCGCGTTGGTGTCATTGACAGCGCAGCCATCCGCAGCGCCGCCCTTCTTGGAGCGGCGCGATTATTCAATGCTACGGCTGCCGCGGCCTCCAAGATCGGCTCCGGCAGGAGGCCAAGTGGCCGCCTCGCGCTGCCGGAGCGTTGCCAGAGCTGATCGTGGAGGCCAAGCGGGTGCCATAAGTGCGCGCAGCGCTGCATACTGGCAGTGGAGAGATTAGGCTTGCAGTGAATGTCGACTTTTTCGAGGCGTGTGTTGTGATGTATGGATGCAAGAGTTGGACTGTGAAAAAGGCTGACCGCCGAAGAATTGACGCGTTTGAATTGTGGTGCTGGCGAAGACTCTTGAGAGTTCCTTGGACTGCCAGAAGATCAAATCAGTCGATATTGTCGACCATAAACCCTGACTACTCATTGGAGGATCAAATTCTAAAGTTAAAGCTCAGCTACTTCGGTCATCTGATGAGAAGAGAGGAGTCGCTGGAGAAAGATTTGATGTTGGAAAAGGTTGAGGGTCGCCGGAGAAGGGGTAGGCAGCGAACGCGATGGTTAGATGGCATCCTCGAGGTACTGCAGATGAAGTTATGTGATGTTAGGAAGATATTGAGAGACCGGAAAGCGTGGCGTGACATGGTCCATAGGGTCACCAAGTGTCGGACACGACTGAACTGAACTGTGTTGGTTGAGTGCCCTTGTTGCACTGTGCGAGTAGAGTGTTGGCTAGTTTGTGCCGCGGGTGATTCTACGCTTCGGAATTGTAGTCATGCTGTTGATAGCCATGGCAAACCGTGGCTCTTATCGCACGCTCGACCTGGCGACGAAAGTCGAGGTTTTGAAGGAAGTGGACAAGAGAGGTGCCGCCAAAAAAGACATTGCGCGGAAGTACGGTATCAAGCCGAACACGCTCTCCAACTTCATCAAGAATAATTGCACAATAATGGATGCAATTGAGAACAACAAGTTCAAGACATCTCGGAAGCGAATGCGCACAGGCGCTTACCCAGAGTTGGAGAAGGCTCTGCTGGTTTGGATTAGGGAGGCCCGGAGCAACAAACTTCTGCTCAGCGGAGATATCGTTGCGATGAAAGCCCGAACGCTTGCAGAAATGTTGGGGATCGATGACTTTGTTTCGTCTGATGGATGGCTGACGCGCCTTAAAGATTGCTATGACCTGGTATTTAAAAGCGTGTGTGGTGAAAAAGCATCCGTTAACCAGGAAACATGTGCAGAGTAAAAGGACGGAAAGCTGCGGGAATACCTAAGCGAATACAAGCCGGAAGACATCTTCAACGCAGATGAGACTGCACATGTCTATCGGCTGTTACCAGAGAAGACCCTGACGTTCAAGGAAAGGGTGTCAGTGCTGATCGCGGCAAACATGACAGCCACGAAACAATGCCGCCTACTCGTTATCGGGGAATCCGCCAAGCTGTGGTGCTTTAACCCCTTGCGGTCCGTTGTCGGGCAGGGCCCGACATCGGAATACGGCCGTAGCGGTCTGCTCTCAGGCACCGCCCGACAAGGGTGTTCGTGGTTTAAATTTCGCGGCTTTTCTTACTGCGATCCATCCGAATTTTTTTTACATGATGCGCCATCTCTTGAGTGTCAATAAAACTATGTTTTTTGAAGTTTACTTTTTTTGCACCAGGGTGCAGCACAATGTTCAGCACTGCTCCTGGATACCAGAGCTTTCCTCCGTGCGACACCGCATGTTCGGTCGGTTCGCTGAGAAGCATGGCCACGTTTTCACCGCGTGCGTTTTGCGGTGGTGCATTTAGTGACAGTGACGATGATTTCAGCGAAGAAGAGAACTACGTGCCTCCATCAGATAGTGATGACAGCGATTCGACAGAAGAGAGTGACGAAGATGACGGCGGCAGTGGAGACAGTCCGTCTGTTGACACACGAGGGAACAGTGCGCGACCACATGCTGCGGGCTGGAAGGAGTATGCGGATAACGTGCCTGATTTCTCCAAGTTTCCCTTCACTGTCACAAACGCAGGATCACAAGTAAGCGCTCAGAATCTGAACTGTGAGCTGGATTATTTTCAGCTGTTTTTTACAGACGAGCTGATGAACAATATTGTGAGCGAAACGAACAGGTATGGTGCGAAAAGATTTCGAGTGCCGGTGAGCTGCCAAAGGACTCAATCTGGAAGGACTGGCAAGACGTGAATTTGACAGAATTCAAAGCTTTCCTGGGCGTAATTGTAAACATGGCCTTGAATCCAAAACCAGAACTAAAAGAATATTTTACTCAAGAAATTGTAAATAACATGCCTTTTTTCCCACATGTTTTCTGCTGCAAGAGTTTTGCAAATCTTTTGGATGTTACACGTTGCCCCGTGCCATGATGCCTCTTCAGGTCGGCCGGCAACCCGTAGAAGCAAAATCAGGGACGTTGTCAACTACATCAACACGAAATGCAGAGAGCATTTCAGAGCCGGCCCCAAAACTTGCATCGATGAGAGCACCGTTGTTTTCAAGGGCCGTGTCTCATTTAAATGCTGCAATCCGCAAAAGCCTACCAAATGGGGCATGCGTGTCTACGCACTTGCCGTTTGCAAACGGGATATATTACGGCAATTGAGCCCTACTACGGCAACCCAACAACTGACAGCCTCATTCGCCCCGAGCTCCCCTTCACCTGCCGGATTGTTCTCCACCTTCTCCAGAAAGTGCAGCAAGCTACACCGGGAAGTGGATACCACCTCTACACAGATAGATATTACACTTCGCCGATGCTTGCCAAGGAATTACTTCTACATAGAGTGCAACTGACTGGTACCGTGATGCCAAGTCGCAAGCAAATGCCACAGCAGGTAAAGAAAAAGCTGAAGAAGGGCGAAGTGGCGGCGTACAGAAAAGGAGACTCCTACATGGTGCTTGCTTGGCGAGACAAGCGTCAAGTCACAATGCTGAGCTCTGCCCACAATATATCTCTGAAAGAAGTGACAATTGGATTGGATTGGAAAACATTTATTTCGTCGCTCAAGCAGGTCGATGGAGAGACGTACTAGATGGCCGCTAGTCCATGGCTCGCGGCGACCTTATTAGCCCGCTCGATGGCCCGTAGTTGAATCTGCGGGTCCGAGCTGACCAGCACGGCTTCCCACTGCTCGGGAGAAGGGAGCTGTATTAATTTCACCGCAGGTGGATCATTTGCGCAGTTCCAGAGAATATGATCATATGTCGCTCTTTCGCCGCATTTACTGCAGATTGGATTGTACTGGCCTGGGTACATCAGGGCAAGCACCGCCGGATTTAGGAGAGAGCGTGTTTGTAGTCGGCGCCAGGTAACTTCCTGTGCCTTTGTTAAAGATTTGTGGGGGGGCGGATATGTGCGCCTTTCCAGCCTGAAGTGATGGGTAATGTCATGAAAAGAAATTAACCCGTCCTTCGTGAAATTCGGGTCGGAGGGCGCGCTCACTGCCCGGTCGACGAAACCTCGGGCTTGCGCGTGAGCCGCCTCGTTCCCCGGATTAGACGAGTGGGCCGGGACCCAGATTAGTTCAATTTCCCTAACCGGAGTAGGGGTGCTTTGGAGGATGCGGAGGGAGGTAGACGTGATGCGACCCTTCGCGAAATTGCAAATGGCTGTTTTAGAATCACTGAATATAATATCGGCGGACGTGTTTGCAATAGCTAAGGCTATGGCCGCTTCCTCCGCCGTCTCGGAGGAGGTGGATGCGATTGATGCGGCCGCCAACGGAGAACCGTTCCCATTCACAGCGGCCAGTGCGAATGCTTGTATCTGGGTGTGCCGATATTCCGCCGCGTCCACGTATGCTGCATTGACGTGTCGGCCGTACTTGGCATGTAGGGCGCGAGCCCTCGCCATGCGTCGGCCTTCGTGGTGCGCGGGGTGCATATTCTTGGGCAAGGGTTTAATGAATAGAGCTGTCCTAATGTGTGTAGGTAAGTGTGTTTTCGCGTCCTTATCTGGAAGTTGTTCGCACATGTGTAGTCTGTACAGGATGGACCTTCCCGCGTTCGTGCGAGTGAGTCGTCCGAGCTGGGAGACAAGGTGTGCCTCGCACAGCTCCGAAAGTGTGTTGTGAACCCCAAGGGCCACTAACCTTTCCGTAGACGTGCTGTGCGGGAGCCCAAGGGCAGCCTTGTAGGCCTGTCGGATCAGGCTCTCGACCTTCATTCTTTCCGCGAATTGCAGTTTCAGGTACGGGAGAGAGTAGACAATTTTGCTCAGTACAAAAGCCTGGACTAATCGACAGAGATCTTTTTCTTTCATTCCTTTTCTTTTGTTGGCGATTCGTCTGATAAGTCGTACAGTCTGATTCACCGTGGCAGTGAGTCTGTTGATTGTTTCGGTGTTTTTGCGATTGTTTTGTATGTACATGCCCAGTATGCGCATGGTTTGAACCTCCCTGACCGGTTGGCCTCTCAAACATACGTTCAGGGCGATCGGGGGGGCCTGGTTTGCATTTCTTTCTCGCGGCTTGGCCCTGAAAACCAGCAGTTCTGATTTTGCGTGCGAGCATTCAAGGCCCGCTCCCGACGTGTAGGTTTCGATTATGTCGACTGCCTGCTGCAGCGTATCCTCTATTTGGCCGTCATTCCCCGTGGTTACCCACAGGGTGATGTCGTCCGCGTAGAAGGTGTGCTGCAGCCCCGGCAGGGCAGCGAGCTTGGGGGGAAGTGTAATGAGTGCAAGATTAAATAGGAAAGGCGAGAGCACCGAGCCTTGTGGTGTGCCCAAGCTTCCCAGAGGAATGGGATCTGATTTAAGGCTACCTAGAGTGAGCTCTGCTGTCCGCTCTGATAGGAATGATCGGACATAATTAAATATCCATTCACCAGGGTCCAATTGAGAGAGATTCGTGAGGATTGTCTCATGCGAGACGTTGTCGAAGGCTCTGCTCAGGTCTAGCCCGAGTACCGCCTTCGTCCCAGTTCCACATGGAGGGTCCAGCACATCCTTCTTAAGCTGTAGCATCACGTCCTGCGTGGACAAGTTTGCCCTAAAGCCAATCATTGTTGGAGGAAGTAAGTCGCGGTCTTCCGCGTAATTTTGCAGTCGGTTAAGGATGACATGTTCCATTAGCTTTCCGATGCAAGACGTGAGGGAGATGGGGCGCAAATTTTCGATCGAGAGTTTCTTGCCTGGTTTTGGGATGAAGGTGACCCGCGCGTGCCTCCATTCCTGAGGGATCTCGCCTTCCCTCCAGTAGGTGTTCATTAGTTCCGTCAGGGCCGCGACAGACGTGTGGTCTAGGTTTCGGAGCGTTTTGTTTGACACCCCGTCAGGTCCCGCCGCAGTGGTGGTACGCAGCTGGCTGAGAGCAAACCAGACCTCGGCATCTGCTATGTCGGCGTCCAGGGTGTCGTTGGGGAGACCCTCATACGCGGGTAGAGGGTCTGTGTGGGATGTGCTCAGGTAGCGTGTTCGCAGTTCGGCAAGTAGCTCAGCGTCCGTACCCTGGTATTGGTGAATTAATTTCGTGAGTTGGTCTCGCTGTGTGCATTTTGTCTGTGTGGGGTCGAGCAAGTGTCGGAGGAAGAACCATGTCTTTTTATTTCCAAGCTGCCCGTTCATATTATCACAGATTTGTCCCCGTTGTTTTTCCTGCAGCTCTACAGTGTACGTTTCGATATGGCGCTCGAGTTGCGCTATACGCTTGCGTAGATTTCTATTGTGTCTCTGTCTCTTCCAACGTTTTAGTAGGCTGGCATGCGCTTCCCACATGTGGAGGAGTTTGGAGTCAGTCGTCTGGTGCGGCTCCTCAGTCGGCGTCTCGACCGTGGTGGCCTTGACGTCCTCTTTAAGTGCAGCAATCCACTCCGTTAGGTTGTTTATCTGACTGGGGGCAGTTTGCTCTCGTAAGCGTCTGAACCTATCCCAATCGGTGAGGCGTGTGCGCATGTGGTGCAGTTTGTGAAATCTTGTGTCAAATGTTGTAGCTATTATGTAATGATCGCTCCCTAGTGTGTTTCTGGTGTTGGACCAGCAGGCGTCGCTAATGTTTTTGGTTAGTGTGAGATCGGGCGAGGTATCTGCGCTAATGCTGTTGCCGACCCGCGTGATTTCTTGGGGATCGTTAAGAATTGTGAGGCCCAGGTTCTGGATAGACTGCCACAGCTTTGTACCCTTGGGGTTGTTCTTCCGATAACCCCAGGACGCAAGCAGGAGGAAAGAAGGTGACGATGAAGAAACCAGTGGTCATATGTGACTACACAGAGCACATGGGGGCTGTTGACCGTGCAGACGATTACTGTGCGAGCTACGCATTTTGTAGAAAGACAATGAAATGGTGGCGAAAGCTTTTTTTCTGGCTTTTAGAGGTTTCCATCGTCAATAGCTTTATTTTGAAGCGCACATAGCTGCAGATTGATGGTGAGAAGGAACAGCGGCACCTGCAGTACCGCCGCAACCTCATCCAACAGCTGGTGGGGGACGTGAGGGCTAGAGCCAGAAAGCGCGGCCCGTCTGCACGGAAGGAGTGCGAGGAAAGGCTAGATGGGAAGTGCCATTTTATCTACAAGCTTTCAGGCCGAAGCAGCAAGGACTGTGCTGTTTGTAGCGATCAAAAAACAAAAGGAGGCAGGAGGGAAACTGTTTTTCTGCAAAACCTGCAGGAACGACCCTGGCCTGCACCCTGGAGAATGTTTTGAGCGGTATCACACGCTACCCAAATATCGGTAAAGGAGTTGCGTGCAGAATGCAAGAGAAAAAATAAACATCCTATCAGTTTTTCATCCGCAGTTCGTGTTTTTCTGCGCGGCGTCACAAACTGCCAAAACAGTTACGGACCAGGACAGCCGGAAAGTGGGTAAAAGTTTCGGACCGCAAAGGGTTAAAGCCATAAAGACGCTGCCTGTGGACTATGAGAAAGCGTGGATGGCGGCCAAAATCTTCAAGAGGTGGATAACCAAATTGTACCGCAAATTTGCTGCCTCGAACCGCAAGGTGTTGTTTCTTGTGGACCACTGCAGTGCTCATGTGAATGCGCCAGCCTTGATATACGCCTTGCCTTTTTGCCTGCAAACACATCTGTTTTGCAGCCAATGGACCAAGGCATCATAAAGAATGTTAAGGTCCTGTACAGGCGGCACCTCCTCGAGCGCATGGTTTTGTGTATGGACAACTCCACAAAATACAAGGTGAGCCTGCTCAGTGCCATGCATATGTTAGCGCGAGCATGGGATCGTGTAAAGCAAGACACGATCGCAAACTGCTTCAGGCTTGCGGTTTTGTGGCAACTTTGGGGGATGCCTCAGCAATTTCTTAGGAGGAAGCGTCAACAAGCGAGCTTGACGGCACTGATTTTGGTGATGCTCTTGTGGATGTCAACTTTGAAGAATACGTCGCCGTAGACAAGGCAGTCGAAACGTGCGGTGCGCTGACAGATAGCGAGATTGTAGATTATTCGGCCCCAGGAATCGATCCAGGACAGCGACGACGACGACGTTGAAGACGAGCCGCAACCAAAAGCTGCTGATGTAGCTGCGGGCCTTGCTCTCGTGGAGCACTTTTTTGCCGCTGAAGGTAACACGGAAGAAGCGTTCCGCCACGTCTACAGCCTGCAGAACTTGCTTTCAGCAGCGCGATTCGGCAAGGAGCAAAGCAAGACGACCGACTATTTTTCTTAAGAGAAAATCTCGATTTCATTACTAATAAAGATGCTGTTTTTGTGTTTTATGGTTAATTAGAAGTTCGTTTATTTCGGAGTTTTTTTGCGGTCCCCATGAACTTTGTATTAACGGGAGTCGACTGTGATATCATTAATAGCACAGAGTGCAGCAGCTTCCCAAATTTGGTGGTGCTGTGATGTGTAAGTGTCATCAACAGCTCCTACACAATGGGGAAAATTCCAGCACCTAGTGAACTCTTCTGAGGACTGCTGCCACTGTACAGGTCTTGGATCCTAAACAACAAAGAAAAATTAGAAGACATGAAGGAACAGTTTGAAAGCGAGAAAAATTCTAAATATAATTTTTCCATATTAGGTCATTGCAGCCACTATGTTCCACTGCTACCCTCATGGCTCTTTAATGTTAATTTGTTTCCTAAACCCCCTACTTAAGCTTCATGACAAGAGTTAAGAACAGAATGAGGCAAGCAATACATACAGGCAGATAAAGTGGCTCCAAATGCTGCCAGATCACTTTGCAGGCATTGTGTATGATAAGCCGACATGTTGCTGGTGCCACTCTAAACACCATTGCTGCTTGATAGCCATTCTAGAGGAGACGTACCTGCGTATGATAAGAAAGTTGAAAACCTGTAAGCGAGTCTCAGTAAAGTCACAAGGGTTACAGTACAAAATTCCTCTCCAAGTCCTTTCGAACAATGCTGTGGAGCTCGTCAAATTGCTTCGGAGTCATCCTGTAGTACCTGAAGTACATATCCTTGTCCTGCATCATGATTTTGAACTGCAATGACAACAGTGGAACAATAATTATGAACTGTAAAATAGGCATAAGACTTCTGTCAAAACAGAGACCGAACATCTGATCTACCCTTTATCATTTATGGGCTTTGTATAACATGGTAGGTGACACAGAGAGGCATACAGCATCTTTTTTTAATGCAGTGGGTGACGCATTCCTCAGTTCAACAGCACAGGCGTCTCACTTCAAGTACTTCTTTTTCTCAACCGGTCGATAGTGCCCACCGTAATCTGGAGCTTAGACAAAGGTATGTTAGAATTGACAGCATATGCTGCTGACATGGCAATATCAAGTGTCAAAGCATTGCTTTTGCACTTCTAGCTAAGCAAAAGTGATTTGGGCGATCTCTGTGGAATGCATCTGCCGAACTCATTCAATGCACTGCTTCGGACAGAAAACACATGACACTGCATTAATACATACATGGTTACATGGGATCTTGCTATGGTAACCTCTGGTTACCATTGTTAGTTACCAATGCTTACCAACAAATTGTCACTTGTTTACCAGCAAGTTACCACCACGCATGGAGTGTTTATGGCTATTTACCGAGTGGATGCCACAAGGTTCCCACTTGGAGGTTCCCAGCTGGTTACCGAGGCTTCGCAAATTCCGTGATTACCAAGTTCAACCATCGGCATTTTTTTTTTTGTCAGGCATATGCGGAAAAGCAATACCCAGAAGAATGGTATCGTATATAAGAGAAATGCGCAACAACTTAAACAGGTCACAGGAAGAAACACACACAACAGTTCACGTGCGCTCGTGAACTGTTGTGCGTGTTTCTTCCTGCGTGCTGTTTAAGTTGTTGCGCATTTCTCTTATATATTATGCAGAACCAACTAGCCCGACAACACGCTCTTCTGAAGAATGGTATTGCTTACGATGACGAACGGCAGTTCCAAGTTGCAGTAGTTATTACAGCTCACACGTGATCAATGCATTTGGGTGGCATTCAACAAGCACCTTGAGAGTAAAAGGAATAATAGAACAAAACCTCATTGTTGCATGTGGTAAGATAAACAGAAGTGGCTAGTTGGTGTTCTGGAACGCTAAACAGTAGACGAATTCTGGAGATAAGAGTTGCTTACCGCGGTGTGGTATTCGCCCTTCTCCTTTCTTGCTTCCCAGATGAGGTGCACCCAGAATTTCCTCTTTTGCTTCTTTTCTTCCAAGTCCCTCATCTTCATCAGCAATTTTCTTTTTTTCAACAGTCGGCGCACTATCCTCATTGAAACCTACAATAATCTGGGCAGCCACGCGTTCTCTCTCGTAATAGCGGATTACTGTTTTCAACAGAGGCGGGTTTCCAGAGCGCTACTCGGCAACAAGTGCCACAAGCAACACACCGAACGAAGCTGACAAATTTTAATCCTGCTTGCTCGCGTCTGCTCTCCGTGCTACGCGTACCGCTATGGAGGAGGGAAAGAACTTCGTACCGCGGTTTTTCATGCACAGTGTAGCCAAACTGAACACTCACAGCCGACTCTCTCTGCTGAAACAGAAAAAAAGCACTTACACATGAGTAAGCGTACCTAAAAATATTTATAGCGAGAATAGTAGTGTTTATTGTGTATTTTGACAATTAGGAGAGGAGCAAGCAGCATATAAACGTTGTTCTTGCATTTCGTGGTGACTGAAACATTGTTGTCTTTTCTGGCCACACTGAGGCGGCAGCCGCCGCTTGTTCGCTTCATGTAGCTGGCCCCGCGGACGCTTAGTGTCACACCGCGGTGGTTTTTACTGCCGCGCGGTAATCGTTAGAAAAAAATGCTCCATGTATTCCGGCCTTTATGCAACGCCGCATCATCAGAGTTTGTGTACGTGGCCTCCCGTAGTCGCTGTTAATGTCAGTCGCAGTATACGCACAGACTTCATCCATCGGTTATCTGAAGAACGAACGCTTCTCATCCTCTTTTTTTAAAGTCACCAAGTAATGATGTTCTCTGTAGCAACTGCGCATGCGTGAAGCGCACAGCGAGCTTGTGGAGTCGGCGGCGGTGAAACTCTGACGCCTGCACGTCGCATGCTAAGGTGGGGAGCGAAGAAATATCCGGAATTATAGGCAAGTTTGGTCTTGGTGAGCCAAATGAAGCTGGGCAGAGGCTAGCAGAGTTTTGTCAAGAAAACAACCTGACCATAGCGAATACTCATTTTGAACAGCACAAAAGGCACCTGTACACATGGACTTCACCGGACGGTCTGTACAGGAATCAGATTGATTATATTCTTTGCCAGCAGAGATGGAGAGGCGCTATACAAGCAGTAAAAACAAGGCCTGGGGCCGATTGTGGCACCAATCATCAGCTTCTTGTTGAAAAATTTAAGCTTCGATTGAGGAAAATGCAGAAAACTAGAAGGCCTTTTATGTATGATCTGGAGCAAATTCCATCAGTATATGCTCTGGAAGTGGGGAATCGATTTCAAGAATTAGGTCTAGAAGACAGAGAGCCTGAAGAGATGTGGACTGATCTTCGTGATATAATACAAGAAGTTGCTACTAAGGAAGTTCCAAAGCAAAAGAAATGCAAGAAAGCAAACTGGTTATCTGAAGAGGCTTTGCAAATAGCTGCGGAAAGAATGGCAAAAGGTATGGGGGAAAGAGAAAGATTCAAGGTTCTCAATGCGGATTTTCAGAAAATAGCAAGAAGAGTTGGGTTGGGTTGGGTTTTTTGGCACATAGGCTACTATGGCCATCATGCGCCAAACACTAGGTTGCTGAGCTTCTTTATGAGTGAAAATGAAAAGTTTAGAAAATTACAGCTGATTTAGAATCCCTAACTCTTTAAGAAAACTAAAAACAGATGAAATTTCAACAAGCGGGTTGTCTCCTAATAGTAAACAGGGGTGGAATGGGATGCGTTCATTATAGAATGGAGTAAAATATTTTTTCCTTAACTGTTCAAGTTCTGTGCACGAGATCAAAATGTGGTTCACGGTGAGCTCACCTCCACATTCTTTGCATAATGGTTTTTGCTCTTTTCTCAGTAAGAAATTGTGTGTCAAGTGTGTATGTCCGATTCGAAGACGGCACAAAATCACCTCACTGAAGCGTTTGTTCTGTGTACATGATTTCCATTCTCCTACTATGGGTTTTACTGTGTGTAGTTTATTTTGCTCTTCGTTATTCCATTTTTTCTGCCATTTATCTATCAGGCTTCTTTTTACTAACCTAATACAATCCTTGTAGGGAATTGGTATTTTCTTTATTTTCTTAGTTCGAGCTTGTGCAGCACATGAGTCGGCTACTTCGTTACCATCTATCCCAACATGGCTAGGAACCCAGCAAAAGACTATGGTTTGGCCTTGCGTTGTGATTTTTTCTATGCCGTGAATGATGTTCCCTACTATAGGCTCAACTGCATTTTTGGAATGTAATGCCGTAAGCACACTTAAAGAATCGGTATAGATTATGCTCTTTTCACAGTTCTGTTGCATAATTTTATTTACAGCTACATAGACAGCGTAACATTCTGCAGTAAAAATTGAGGCACTGTTAGGTAGCCTTATGACTTTTTCTCTGTTGCCTTGCACGACAGCACATCCAACATAATTTGCTGTTTTTGATCCATCTATGAAAAATTCTGTGAAGTTCATATACTTCTCTCGTAGTGCTAGGTATTCCTGTAATATGTGTTCGTGTGCTGTTTGATTTTTTCGGAAGGCTGTCAGTGTGAGGTCACATGTAGAGGGAAGGCTGTACCAGGGCGGAAATGGATACTGTCTCTGGGCTACAGTTGGAAGTGCATCCAGTATTCCTAAATCTTGGCATATTTCTTCAAAGCGGAGTAGTAAAGGCCTGATAGCATGGGGTTTGTTTATGAACAGTGTTCTGGAAGGGCACTTTGTAACTAAGGGGAAACAGAGATGTTTTGGTAAAGATCTTATCCTGAGTATGTATTCGCATGTAAGCATGCTCCTCCTGTCGGCTAGGGGTGGTTCATTTGCTTCTACATAGATGCTTTTAATGGGGGATGTTCTGTATGCACCACTAGAAAGACGTAAGCCGAGGTTATGTATTGGGTCTAATCGCTTTAGATATGATGACCTCGCGGAGCCATACACAATACAACCGTAATCTAAACTGGAGCGTACAAGAGAGCGGTAAATGTGTAAGAGGCATGTTCGATCGGATCCCCAGTGCTTCTTTGAGAGAACTTTGAGTATGTTGAGGGACTTAGAAGCTTTCTTTTTAAGGTCAGTTATGTGAGGCAGGAATATTAATTTTTTATCAAAAGTTATACCTAAAAATTTGTGTTTATTTTTTACTGGCAGTTCAGCTTCATTTAGGTATAAAGTTGGATCTGTCTGTAGGCCTCTCTTCAGTGAAAAAAGAACAGCTACTGTTTTTTGAGGGGAGAATTTAAACCCATTCCTGTCTGCCCATGAAGCTAACTTATTCAATGTTATCTGTATTTGCCTCTCACAGGATGATATGTTGGATGATGTACAGGCAATTTGCAAATCATCAACGTAGAGTGAATACATAACAGACTCTGGGATTGCTTTACTTATACTATTCATTTTTACAACAAACAATGTAGTACTTAAAATACATCCCTGTGGTACGCCATTCTCTTGGATAAATGTTTTTGACATAGTTGTGCCTAGACGAACATTAAATGAGCGGTTAGAAAGGAAATCACGCAAGATGTTTAGCATTCTCCCACGGACGCCCAAGTCTGCAAGGTCACGCAATATTCCGAACCTCCATGTTGTGTCGTATGCCTTTTCAAGATCGAAGAAGACCGCTAGACAGTGCTGTCTGTGTATGAATGCTTCTCGGACGGTATTTTCCAGACGGACAAGATGGTCAGTTGTACAACATGCCTTCTTAAAGCCACACTGATGAATATCGAGAAGCTCTTGGGATTCTAGGATAAACATTAATCTAATATTAAGAATACTCTCAAATGATTTTGCCAGACAGCTAGTTAATGATATTGGCCTATAACTGCTGGCCGAAGTTGGTGGTTTGCCATGCTTCAAAAATGGTACAACAAGAGCTTTTTTCCACGCCTCCGGTATCTGTCCTACTACCCATATCTTGTTGAAAAACTTTAGAAGGGCTTCTAAAGATGGCTCAGAGAGGTGGGACAACATTTCATAATGTATCTCGTCGGGGCCTGGGGCAGTCTTTTTGCCAGTAGATAGAACTCTATGAATTTCTTGTATTGTGATTAA
The DNA here is from genome assembly GCF_055883805.1 of Amblyomma maculatum. Taxonomy (NCBI): domain Eukaryota; kingdom Metazoa; phylum Arthropoda; class Arachnida; order Ixodida; family Ixodidae; genus Amblyomma; species Amblyomma maculatum. The sequence continues at coordinate 93,458,380 of NC_139348.1, forward strand.
ACTGTTAATCAGTTCGTTGCTGCCACCGCTAGTTGGGAGTTTCTGTTTTTCAGCTGTGATTTTATATCTTAAGAATGATTCTGTGTAGTGGTTAGAGCTAGACACTCTGCAGAAATGCTCACCAAGTATATCTGCCTGCTCCTGCAAGCTAGTTTGCACACCTGGAGGGGTTAGGAGAGGGACTGTGTAGGGGGAGTAGGTACCATCTAGTTTGCGAACTTGTTCCCATACCTTTTTGGATGTGATGGAACTGTTTATAGATGAAACATAGTTTTTCCAAGATGTTTTCTCTGCGCTGCGACGAATATATCTTGCTTTTGCTCTTGCTTTCTTAAAGTTCATTAGGTTCTCGTGCGTTGGGTACCTGCGAAAGACACCCCAGGCTTTATTTTGTTGTTTTTTTGCTTCCTTACATTCCTGTGTGTACCACAGTTTATGATTTGGTTGTATTTTGCCCGAGGACTGGGGGATAGCAAGGTGAGCAGCAGCAAGGATACGGGTCGTGAAAAGCTCATTTAATTCATCTACACTGAGGCTGTCTGAAAAAATGTTTTCTAAATTGGCTTCTGATTTGAACAATGACCAGTCGGCTAGGTGGAGCTTCCAGCGACGTGGTTTAGAAGGGATGATTGATGGAGAAGATAAAAGCTCAATAACAACAGGTAGATGATCACTTCCATACGGGTTGTCTATCACGTCCCATTTAAAATAATTAAAAATCGATGGCGAGCAGAGGGATAGATCTAAACAGCTCATTTTTCCAGAGCTTGGTGAGCAGTATGTTTGCTTTCCGGTGTTCAGCAAACATATGTTGTTACATAATATAAAATCTTCTAATATGCGGCCTCTAGTATCTGTTAATTCACTGCCCCAAAAAGATGAATGGGCATTAAAATCACCAACTACCAGATAAGGCTCTGGCAGCTGGTCTAAAAGCTCCTCTAAGTCATGGAGATTTACTGGTGAATGAGGTTGAAGATATAAGCAGCATATCGTTATCGTTTTAAAAAGCAAAGTGGTGACAGCTACGGCTTCGTATTTAGTTTTGAGCTTGATTTGTCTGGTTGCAACACCACTCTGGATAACAATAGCGACACCTCCTGATAATCTACCAGACTGCTCCCGGTCACACCGAAAGACTTTATAATTTTTTAGAATGTTTTTATATTCAGGTCCTAGGTTTGTTTCTTGTAAACAGATGACGAATGGAGAGAACGTGTTTAAGAGATCTTTTACATCACTATAGTTGTTAATTAGACCTCGACAGTTCCAGTGAATGAGGAACGCCATATTGGGTGGATTTTGTTGAGAGTTAAAAATTTAGGTTTCGGGTCTCTCAGGGCCCGTTATTCGGGGTTTGTCCCTTTTTTTCTTTTCAAGGGAGTTGTGCCGGCGCAGAAGCGGCGGCGAACTAAGACTAGTGTCCATCGCTTCTTCGGAGGCGCTGGACGTCCGCTGGTCAGCTGCGGGTGCTTGTGTTTCAGGCTTCTTCTGAAGGGAAGCCTTTTGGGTGTTGTGTTGTGTTGGGTTTAGTGGCGCATAAGCAACTTAGGCTATCATGCGCCAATTTCATGGTTAAGAGTGTTGTATTTATGTAATTTAATCTTACATTCTGTTTAGGACGTTTGCTTCTATTAAAAACCTGAAAACACAGGGCAAATCAACAAGCGCATTTTCACCTAAAAGCAAAGCTGGATGAAGAGGAATGTGTTGTTTGTAAAACTGTGTAAAATGTTTTTTCCTCAGTTGTTCAAGTTGTCTGCATGAGATTAAAATGTGGATGACTGTTAGCTCGTGTCCGCATGAATCACACAGGGGCTTATCCTGTTTAGTTAAAATGAAACTATGTGTTAAATGTGTGTGTCCTATGCGAAGACGGCATAGAGCCACTTCTTTGGAACGTTCAAGATGGGTGCTCGATTTCCACTCTTCTATTACAGGCTTTATGAGGTGTAGCTTGTTATTTGTTTCAGTGTTCCAAGTGGACTGCCATTTTTGTATCAGTCTACTCTGTACCAATTTCATGCAGTCTTGAGATGGTATCTGCACTTGTTTTATTTTCTTGTCTCGAGCTTTGGCAGCGCACATATCTGCTTTTTCATTACCTCGGATTCCTACATGACTGGGTACCCAGCAAATTTTTATGCTTCGTCCTTCATCTGTAAGTGTTGCTATGCTGTGTATGATGTTTCCAAGTATTGGTATAACTGCATTTCTTGTGTGAAGGGCTGTGACTACACTTAGGGAATCTGTGTAAATAATACTTCTCCTGAGGTTTTCTTTCATTATTTTCTCTATGGCAACAGAGACAGCATAGCATTCAGCAGTAAAGATGGACGCGCACTGTGGAAGTCTCATTATTTCCTCCCATTCGCCTTGAACAACTGCGCTTCCGACATAATGATCTGTTTTCGAGCCATCCGTGTAAAAGTCTGTGAAGTTACTGTATTTTTCTTTCAGCTGAAGGAATTCTTGTATGAAGTGCTCTTGTGGGGTTATTGTTTTTTGGAACTGTGTAAGAGAGAGGTCGCAAACTTCAGGGACCAGGTACCAAGGAGGCAGAGGGTTAGGTCTTTTGGCAATGCTAGGTAAACAATCCGGTAGCTCAACCTCTTGACACATTTGCTCAAATCTTAGGAGCAGTGGTCTCACTGCATTGGGTTTGTTGGTGAATAGTGTTCTAGAAGGGCATTTAGTTACTAGAGAATAGCAGATATGCTTTGGCAGAGATCTGATTTTAAATATATAGGCACATGTAAGTGAAGTTCTTCTGATTTCAAGAGGAGGTTCATTTGTTTCCACAAGCAGACTGGATATAGGAGAAGTTCGGTATGCTCCACATGAGAGTCGAAGTCCTGTGTTATGTACCGGGTCTAGTTTTTTTAAATATGATGGTCTAGCTGACCCATACACTATGCAGCCATAGTCTAAGGTGGAGCGTACGACAGATCTGTAAATGTGTTTAAGGCATGTCCTGTCAGCGCCCCAGTGTTTACGGGAAAGAACTTTTAGTATGTTTAGAGATTTGGAAGCCTTTTTCTTCAGGACATTTATATGAGGAAGAAAGGTGAGTTTTTTGTCAAAAGTTACGCCTAGAAATTTGTGTTCGTTTTTCACCGGTAATTTCGTTTTGTTCAGGTGTAGTGTAGGATCTGTTTGTAAGCCTCGTTTGAGAGAGAATAGGAGAGCCACTGTTTTTTGAGGAGAAAACTGAAATCCGTTTGTGTCTGCCCATGCTGCTAGTTTATTTATGGTCAACTGCACCTGTCTCTCACATGTAGATACGTTAGAGGATGTGTATGCAATCTGTAGATCGTCAACATAAGCTGAATACATTACGGATTTCGGGATAACTGTGCTTATGGAATTCATTTTTACTATAAAGAGAGTTGTGCTTAAGACGCATCCCTGTGGTACGCCATTCTCCTGTACAAAGTTCTTTGAAAAAGTTGAGCCCAAACGCACACGGAATGAGCGATTTGACAAGAAGTCCTTTAGACAGTTTAACATCCTACCACGTATGCCTAAATATGCTAGGTCACGGAGGATGCCAAACCTCCATGTAGTATCATACGCCTTTTCCATATCAAAGAAGACGGCAAGGCAGTGCTGTTTGTGAATAAATGCTTCACGAACAGTGTTTTCAAGGCGGACTAGATGGTCCGTGGTAGAACATGCTGTTTTGAACCCACATTGGTGTATGTCTAGAAGTTCTTGGGAATGAAGGACAAAGGCTAATCTGGTATTAAGAACACTTTCAAAAGACTTTGCTAGGCAACTTGTGAGAGCTATGGGTCTATAACTGCTGGGGGCCGTTGGTGGCTTTCCTGGTTTCAGGAAAGGCACAATAATAGCTTTTTTCCAGGCCTCAGGAATACTCCCGGATACCCATACTTTGTTGAAAAATTTCAGAAGTGCTTCTAATGCAGGTGTAGAAAGATGTGCTAGCATCTGATAGTGAATTTGATCTGGGCCAGGTGCAGTCTTCTTGCCGGCAGATAGAACAGTGTTTATTTCTTGTAGTGTTATTAACTTGTTATATGTTTCATTAGTACTTCCACTTGTTGGCAGTTTTTGTTTTTCGGCCTTGTTTTTGTATGTTATAAAAGATTTTGGGTAGTGTAGTGAGCTTGAAATTGCAGAAAAATGATCGCCTAGAATATCTGCCTGTTCCTGTAAGTTTGTTTGGGTGCCAGGAGATGTTAGAAAGGGGACTGTGTACGGGGAGAAGTTGCCATCCAGTTTGTGAACAAGCTCCCACATTTTTTTTGATGTGATTGAGCTATTTATTGATGATATGTATTTTTGCCAAGAAGCCTTCTCAGCGTTTCGGCGGATGTACCGTGCCCTAGCTTTCGCCTGTTTGAATTTTACGAGGTTTTCGTTTGTAGGGTACCTGCGAAAGGTTCCCCAAGCTTTGTTTTGTTTCTTCTTTGCATCTCTGCACTCCTGAGAATACCAGACTTTGCGATTTTTCAGTACCACTCCTGAAGACTGTGGTATAGCTACAAGTGCTGCGTCAATGATGCAGGCCGTAAATTTTTCATTTATCTCGTCAACACTGAGTTTTTCGGAAAAGACCTTTTCCAGGCTGGCTTCAGACTGGAATAGAGCCCAGTTCGCAAGGTGCAGCTTCCACCGCTTGGGTTTGTTTAGAGTGATGGAGGGTGAGGGTGTTAGGCTGATAATGACAGGCAAATGATCACTTCCTAGAGGATTGTCAAAGACGTCCCATTTAAAATCAGTAAAAATTGATGGGGAGCTAAATGATAAATCTAAAATGCTCATTTTCCCCGTGCTTGGGGAGCAGTATGTATGCTTTCCTGTATTTAGCAGGCAGACATCATTGTATAATATAAAATCCTCTAATATACGACCTCTAGTGTCTGTCTGATCGCTTCTCCAAAAAGTGGAGTGCGCATTAAAATCTCCAACAACCAGATATGGTTCTGGCAGTTGTTCTAAAAGCTCTTCCAGATCATGAAGGGTTACAGTTAGGTGCGGTTGGAGATACAGTGAGCATATAGTTATTGTTTTATAATGGATGATAGAGACAGCAACAGCTTCGAACTTGGTTTTGAGGCTAATTTCACGTGTTGCTACTCCATTCTGCACTACAATAGCGACACCTCCAGATAACCTATTTGCTTCTTTTCGGTCGCAGCGAAAAACGTTGTGTCCTTTTAAAATGTTTTGGTGTGGTCCTAAGTTAGTTTCCTGTAGGCAAAGGGCTACAGGAGAAAATGAATGTAAAATGTCTTTTATATCGTTGTAGTTGTTTATGAGACCTCGGCAGTTCCAGTGTATGAGGAACGCCATTTTTTTTTTTTTTTGGAATGTACCTGAATTTAGGTTTCAGGTTTTTCTGGTCCTGTTATACGAGGTTTTTCTCTCCGTTTTCTTTCTAGAGAGTTATGCCGCCGCTGCAGCGTGGACGAGGAAGGGGTTGTGTCCATTGCCTCAGGGGCTTTGGACGTTTGGGGAGAGTTAGGAGTGTTGGTTGCAGGCTTCCCTTCTGGGGGAGAAGCCTTTTGGGCTGTTGGCTCTGGGGCCAGTGTGCCCTGTTTCTGCGATGGCAGGGCAGCTTTCGCTGCTTCTGCCTGGGGCAAGGATGGCCCTGCCTGAGGCTTACCCTCGGCGGAGACCAAATCCTGTTGTGGTGTGCTGCCCCCATGCTCCACCACATTGGAATAGTTCGGTTTGGCTGTGAACAAAAAAGTGCCCTGTTTAACAAGATATCGCTGTCGTGCCTCTTTAAACGTTATGTTTTCCTTGACTTTTATGGTAATGATGTCCTTCTCCTTCTTCCAAGAAGGACATGACCGTGAGTATGCGGCGTGTTCACCTGCACAGTTTGCGCAGTGTGGCGCAGCTTCACACTCGTCAGATTTGTGTTCATTTGAGGCACATTTTGCACATGTTTGTCGGCCACGGCAGCTCTGGGAGCCATGACCGAATCTTTGGCAGTTGAAACAACGTCTAGGGTTTGGAATGTAGGGCCGGATGTCTACTTTGATGTAACCGACTTCAATGGATTCAGGGAGTTTGCTGGAGTTGAAAGTCAGAACTATGTGCTTTGTTGGTATTTCTTCCGGATTTTGATCCTGTGTACACCGATCACATTTTGCTCAGAAAGACCTTCAAGAAGTTCTTCTTCGGTGAGTGACAGGAAGTCATTCTCTGATATCACGCCTTGGACTGTGTTCAAGGATCTGTGAGCACTGACCGTTATTGGGATATCCCCAAATGTTGTAAGTTGCTGAAGGTTGCTGTACTGGAGTTTGCTTTGCAGCTCAAGCAGGAGATCCCCGCTAGCCAGTTTACTAACTTTGTATCCTGGGCCTAGTATGGTTGTGAGAGACCTAGATACTGCAAAGGGGGATATTAGCCGAGCTTGTTTGGCAGGGCTTTCACTGTGGATCACATGATATTTAGGAAAAGTGTCATGCTTTGCTGAAAAGAACTGGGCTGATACATCGGTCCGCCTTTTCTTGGAAAGGCGATCAGTTTGTTTGGAGGAAGAAGCCATAAATAATGTATGATGTTCGGCCGCGGCGCCAGCCACCCACCATGGAGCCCAACGAGGGGACGGGGCAGGAATTGGCAGGCAAGTCCTGTCCACGTCAGCTGTACACCGTAACTATAACCTAATATGGCGTAACTCAGGGTAGTCAGCCACACAAGGTTAACCCTCGCCACCTGGAAGTAAGGAAAAACCGGAAGAGAGTAGAGGACAGGAGAGTTGTAGGATAGAAGATAGGAACGTGAAAGATGAAGGGGAGGATAGGAAAAGGCGACTGCCGATTTCCCCCGGGTGGGTCAGCCCGAAGGTGCCGTCTGTGGGAAGCGTGGGCCAAAGTGGTGTGTTGCCTCCACCGAGGGGCCTTAAGGGTCCAAACACTCGGCATCGGCTCAACCACCAGGATCCCCTTTTCCCCAGACACGACGATGCCACGCACGGCTAAGCGTGGGTGCTCGGGGTCCGTGGTGTCGCACAAAACACACAAACACCTGCTTTAACAGGTGCCCCCTGCGGGGGGAAGCCTTTTGGGCTGGCGGTTGCGAGACCGGTAGGCCCTGTTTTGCAGATGGCAAGGAAGCTTTCGCTGTCCCTGCCTGGGGCGGGGGTGGTCCTGTCTGAGGCATTGCCTGGACAGGAGCCAGATTCAAGCGTGGCGTGTCGCCCCCACGCGCCACCTTGGAGTAGTCTGCCTTCGCTGTAAAAACGAATGGGTTTTTCTTTTTCAGTTTTTCGCGCGCTTCTTTGAAGCTGATGTTTTCTATTGTTTTTATGGCTATGATTTCCTTTTCATTTTTCCAAGTTTGGCATGATCTGGAGTAGGCAGGGTGCTCCCCATCGCAGTTGGCGCAACGTGGCACAGCTGCACAGTTTTCAGAGGTGTGGTCATTTCCAGCACATCTTGCACATTTTGGACGGCCACGGCAGCTCTGTGAGCCATGACCGAAGCGTTGACAATTGAAACAGCGTCTGGGGTTGGGGATATAATGTCGCACAGTCACTTTGATATATCCTACTTCAATAGATTCGGGGAGTGTGGAGGTGGCAAAAGTTAGGACAAGGTGCTTAGTGGGTATTTCTTTGTCATCTTTTCTTATTTTTATTCTGTGCACATTGGTTACATGCTGTTCTTTAAGCCCCTCAAGCATTTCTTCTTCTGTGAGGTTCAAGAAATCGCTCTCAGATATCACGCCACGGACAGTATTCAATGATGTGTGCATAGACACTACAATTGGTATGTCCCCAAACGACTCAAGCTTTGGAATGTTGTCATATTGAGTTTTGTCTTTGACTTCAAGCAGGAGGTCCCCACTGCCCAGCTTGGATACTTTGTATCCTGGACCCAGGGCTTGTGTGAGAGACTTGGACACGATGAAGGGAGACACCATGCGGGCTGGCTTTTCTGGTTTTTCACTGTGGATAACGTGGAACTTGGGGAATATTTCTAGTTTTTCATTAAAGGATTGAGAGGTTACTTCGGTCCGCCTTTTCTTTGTTTGGCGATCATTTTGTCTTGAAGAAGCCATAAAGTAAGTATGCTGTTCGGTCACAGTGCCAGCCACCCACCATCGAGCCCAACAAGGGGACGGGGCAGGAGTTAAATAAATAAGTCCTACCCTCGCCAGCTGTACACAGTAACTATAACCTAATATGGGTAACCCAGGGTAGTTACACCACACACGGTTAACCCTAGCCGCCCGGAAGAAGGAAGAATCCAAGAAGAGAGAAGAAGACAGGAGAGCTGTAGGATAGAAGATAGGAAAGTGAAAGATGGAGGGGAGGATAGGAAAAGGCGACTGCCGGTTCCCCCCGGGTGGGTCAGCCCGGAGGTGCCGTCTATGGGAAGCATGGGCCAAAGTGGTGTGTTGCCTCCGCCGAGGGGCCTTAAAGGTCCAAACACTCGGCATCGGCTCAACCACCAGGATCCCCTTTTCCCCAGACACGGCGATGCCACGCACGGCTAAGCGTGGGTGCTCGGGGTCCGTGGTGTCGCACAGTACACGCAAACATCTGCTTTAACAGATGCCCCCTGCGGGGAAATAGCAAGAAGAGATAAGAATGCCTTCATGAACATACAGTGCCAAGCAGTTGAAGACAGCAGCCAATTGAGGAACACAAGAGCTCTGTATAAGACAATCAAAGATATCAAAGGAAGCTTCTGTGCTAAGATGGGCATGATAAAGGATAAACGAGGCAGGGACCTCACTAAATCCTCAGAGATAAAGAAGAGCTGGCAGGAATACACAGAAGAACTGTACAAGAAGAACCTGGATGTGCAAACCCAACATAAGGCGGTTGTGATTACTGATCTCGAGCCGGGCATCATGAAGAGTGAAGTTGAATGGGCCTTAGCCAGCCTTGCTAAGAACAAAGCTAGCGGAATTGATGGCATTTAAGCTGAGTTGCTTCAAAACCTCAACCATGAAGATGCTGTTAACGTTCTGTATACATTATGTCAGCAAATTTGGACAACCCTGCAGTGGCCACAGAATAGGAGGTCAGTTTACATCCCCATCTCAAAGAAAGGCAGTGCCAAAGATTGTTGAAACTATACCACACGATCGCGCTTATTTCGCATGCTAGCAAGGTGATGTTGAAAATCCTCCAAGGTAGGCTGCAGCAGTATGTGGATCGGGAGCTTCCGGACGTGCAAGCTGGGTTTCGCAAGGGCAGAGGAACTAGAGACCAGATTGCCAACCTTCGCTGGATCATGGAAAAAGCAAGATTTTCATAAACCCATCTACTTTCGCTTTATTGATTATGCAAAAGCGTTTGACTGCGTAGATCACAGCAGACCGTGGCAAGCTCTCAAAGAAATGGGACTTCCAATTCACCTCATCCGTCTCCTCACGAACCTGTATGAAGGGCAAGAGGCCACAGTCAGAACTGGGCATGGTCTTACTGATTGGTTTCCGATTGAGAAAGGAGTGAAAGAAGGCTGCATACTGTCACCCTGCCTATTTAACCTATATGCTGAGTGCATCATGAGAAAGGCTGGTTTGGACGAGTCTTCAACTAGAGTGAAGATTGCTGGGAAACGTATCAACAACCTTAGATATGCGGATGATGTTGTTGTTGTGTTGGGTTTAGTGGCGCATAAGCAACTTAGGCTATCATGCGCCAACTTCAAGGTTAAGAGTGTTGTGTTTATGTAATTTAAACTTACATTCTGTTTAGAACGTTTGCTTCTGTTAAAAACCTGAAACACAGGGCAAATCAACGAGCGCATTTCCACCTAAAAGCAAAGCTGGATGAAGAGGAATGTGTTGTTTGTAAAACTGCGTAAAATGTTTTTTTCTTAGTTGTTCAAGTTGTCTGCATGAGATTAAAATGTGGGTGACTGTTAGCTCGTGTCCGCATGAATCACACAGGGGCTTATCCTGTTCAGTTAAAATGAAGCTATGTGTTAAATGTGTGTGTCCTATGCGAAGACGGCATAGAGCCACTTCTTTGGAACGTTCAAGGTGGGTGCTCGATTTCCACTCTTCTATTACAGGCTTTATGAAGTGCAGTTTGTTATTTGTTTCAGTGTTCCAAGTGGACTGCCATTTTTGCATCAGTTTACTTTGTATCAATTTCATGCAGTCTTGAGATGGTATCTGCACTTCTTTTATTTTCTTGTCTCGAGCTTTGGCAGCGCACATATCTGCTTTTTCATTACCTTGGATTCCTACATGACTGGGGACCCAGCAAATTTTTATGCATTGTCCTTCATCTGTAAGTGTTGCTATGCTGTGTATGATGTTTCCCAGTATTGGTATAACTGCGTCTCTTGTGTGAAGGGCTGCGACTATACTTAAGGAATCTGTGTAAATAATACTTCTGCTGAGGTTTTCTTTTATTATTTTCTCTATGGCAACAGAGACAGCATAACGTGTCCTTTTAAAATGTTTTGGTGTGGTCCTAAGTTAGTTTCCTGTAGGCAAAGGGCTACAGGAGAAAATGAATGTAAAATGTCTTTTATATCGTTGTAGTTGTTTACGAGACCTCGGCAGTTCCAGTGTATGAGGAACACCATTTTTTTTTTTAATGTACCTGAATTTAGGTTTCAGGTTTGTCTACTCCTGTTATACGAGTTTTTTCTCTCTGTTTTCTTTCCAGAGAGTTATGCTGCCGCTGCAGCGTGGACGAAGAAGGGGTTGTGTCCATTGCCTCAGGGGCTTTGGACGTTTGGGGAGAATTGGGAGTGTTGGTAGCAGGCTTCCCTCTGGGGGAGAAGCCTTTTGGGCTGCTGGCTCTGGGGTCAGTGTGCCCTGTTTCTGCGATGGCAGGGCAGCTTTCGCTGCTTCTGCCTGGGGCAGGGATGGCCCTGCCTGAGGCTTACCCTCGGCGGAGACCAAATCATGTTGTGGTGTGCTGCCCCCATGCTCCACCACATTGGAATAGTTCGGTTTGGCTGTGAACAAAAAAGTGCCCTGTTTAACAAGATATCGCTGTCGTGCCTCTTTAAACGTTATGTTTTCCTTGACTTTTATGGTAATGATGTCCTTTTCCTTCTTCCAAGAAGGACATGACCGTGAGTATGTGGCGTGTTCACCTGCACAGTTCGCACAGTGTGGCGCAGCTTCACACTCATCAGATTTATGTTCATTTGAGGCACATTTTGCACATGTTTGTCGGCCACGGCAGCTGTGGGAGCCATGACCGAATCTTTGGCAGTTGAAGCAACGTCTAGGGTTAGGGATGTAGGGCCGGATGTCTACTTTGATGTAACCGACATCAATGGATTCAGGGAGTTTGCTAGAGTTGAAAGTCAGAACTATGTGCTTTGTTGGTATTTCTTGGTTGTTCTTTCGGATTTTGATCCTATGTACACCGATTACATTTTGCTCGGAAAGACCTTCTAGAAGTTCTTCGGTGAGTAACAGGAAGTCATTCTCTGAGATCACGCCTTGGACTGTGTTCAAGGATCTGTGAGCACTGACTGTTACTGGGATATCCCCAAATGTAGCAAGTTGCTGAAGGTTGCTGTACTGGAGTTTGCTTTGGAGCTCAAGCAGGAGATTCCCGCTAGCCAGTTTACTAACTTTGTATCCGGGGCCTAGTATGGTTGTGAGACCTAGATACTGCAAAAGGGGATATTAGCCGAGCTTGTTTGGCAGGGCTTTCACTGTGGGTCACATGATATTTAGGGAACGTTTCATGCTTCGCTGAAAAGAACTGGGCTGATACATCGGTCCGCCTTTTCTTGGAAAGGCGATCGGTTTGTTTAGAGGAAGAAGCCATAAGTAATGTATGATGTTCGGCCACGGCGCCAGCCACCCACCATGGAGCCCAACGAGAGGACGGGGCAGGAATTGGCAGGCAAGTCCTGTCCACGTCAGCTGTACACCGTAACTATAACCTAATATGGCGTAACTCAGGGTAGTCAGCCACACAAGGTTAACCCTCGCCGCCTGGAAGTAAAGAAAAACCAAGGGAGTAGAGGACAGGAGAGTTGTAGGATAGAAGATAGGAACGTGAAAGATGAAGGGGAGGATAGGAAAAGGCGACTGCCGGTTTCCCCCGGGTGGGTCAGCCCGGAGGTGTCGTCTATGGGAAGCGTGGGCCAAAGTGGTGTGTTGCCTCCGCCGAGGGGCCTTAACGGTCCAAACACTCGGCATCGGCTCAACCACAAGGATCCCCTTTTCCCCAGACACGACGATGCCACGCACGGCTAAGTGTGGGTGCTCGGGGAGATATGTGGATGATACCACTTTAATGGCAGAAAGTGAAGTGGAACTCAAGAGACTTCTGATGCGCGTACAAGAAGAGAGTGAGAAGTTTTTAATGTTCAGTTTAAGCCCAAAGACAAAGATCATGGCGTCTTGCCTTATCAAGTTGTGATGTTATATATGGGCCCAGGTCCGTTCAGGAGCTCTGGGCAGGTAGCAGAGCAGGTTCACAGACACACGGACGCTTTTCTTTTGTTGACCAATTAACGTAACTGGCAACAGACATGCATACAGCCTAGCTTATCCTAATAGGATATGTCCCAACACAAAACCGTCCTACTTCTGGTTTTCCGCTCGTGGACTAGATGCCGGTGCAGGCGAGTCCGCCGGTGCTCCGTTCACGCCAGTCGCCCGAGGACTCGGTAGCGCGGCAGGCCACGCTCCGGCGTCTGTGTCCGGCGTCTGCTTCACAGTCCGGGGTACTGCGGTGTACCGCGGGGTACCGCGTCACGCCCGGGTACTGCAAAGTGCGGCACCAGTGCGGCAGCACAAGTGTGGCGGCCAGGCACGATGGAGCTGGGCAGTACCAGACCCAGACCAGGTGCCCGGCAGGTGCTGGCGAGCCGGCCTTGTACGCCAGGCCCAGGACGATGAACTCCGCCGCCAGCGACGCCCAGGAACGTCCGACCCGTTCGCTTGTCGGAACAAACTCACGCGCACTGGCCCGCCCCGCACGCGGCCACACTTCACTTCCTTTCGAGCCACCCGCACACTCGCCACAATCACCATCATCACAACCTCCCCCCGTTCCAAGACAGTTTCTTGCAACTGTTCTGGCGCCGGGAGGGGGGAGACGTGGCGGGAAATAAATGCACAAACTACACAAATAACCACAATGCAGAAACACACAAAAATTCGTCACAATCCACACACCATTCACAATCCACAATGCAACACACGAGTTCGTTTTTTTTTTTTTTTCTAAATCCCGTTCCAGTCAGCAAAACACACTACTACACCTTTCACACACGGCTCATGTAATCGGCACCAACGTTATCGCTCCCTTTTATGTAGTCTATGCTGAAGTTGTATTCCTGGAGGAATAAACTCCACCGCAACACTCGATTGTTCATATGCTTCGCGGATTGCAGGTACTGGAGCGGCTGGTGATCAGATTGGATGGTGAAATGTTTGCCATACACATAAATATGAAACTTCTGCACTGCCCAGACAAGACCTAGACATTCTCGCTCAATCGTTGAATAGCGTGTTTCTCGGGGCAGCAGATTGTGACTAGCGTAGGCAACTGGATGTAAAATACTATTGTTGCCCGTTTGCAAGAGTACTGCTCCGAGACTTATGGTGGATGCGTCTGTACGAAGCACGAAGGTTTTCGAGAGATCAGGAGCCTGTAAAATAGGAGTCTCACTGAGTTTTGCTTTCAGGACTGTGAACGCATGTTCATGCACTGGTTGCCAAGAAATGGCATTAGGCTGTCCTTTCCTGATGAGATCTGTCAAGGGCTTGGTGATTTCGGCATAATGAGGAATAAACTTCCGGTAATAACCAGTCAATCCAAGAAACGACTGCATAACTTTCTTTGTTGTCGGCCGTTTCGCCCCTAATATCTTGTCTAAGGTCTTTAGGAGGGGTTCTACCCTGCCGTTTCCAATACGGTGACCTAAAAAAACAGATAGACGGCTCTCCTATTTCACACTTGCTCGGTTTTATGGTCAAGTGTGCCCGCTTGATCCTCGCGAATACTGTTTTCAGCGTTTCTATATGTTCCTGCCATGTGTCAGTGGCGATGACAACATCATCGAAGTAGTGGTAAACGTTCTTCACATCGCCCAGCACAGTCCTCATGAGTCCCGCGAACACCGCAGGGGCAGTTTTGATTCCAAACGGCATGTATAGAAAATGGTACAGTCCTGACATGCTAGAAAACGCTGTTTTCTCACGACTGTTGTAGGCCATTGGCACTTGCCAGTACCCTTTTGTGAAGTCAAACTTGGAAAAGCAAGTCTTCGTGCCGACAAGAGTAAGAACTTCCTCAATGCGTGGTATTGGCTCGCTGTCCGAAATTAATACTTTGTTCAGTTCCCGAAAATCGATGCAGAGTCTAAGTGTCTGGTCAGGTTTCTTTACGACTACTATTGGAGCATGATAGGGGGATTTTGATTTCTCAATGATCCCCATCCTCAACATTTCCTGCACCTCTTTCTCTACACTTTCACGTAGAGAAAATGGAATAGGGTACTGCGGAATATGTATGGGTTCATTAGATGTCAATCTGAGAGCGCACTCTGTGAATGTGGTCTTTCCCGGCAAGTCTGAGAAAATCCCCTCGAATTCTTGGAGCAAGCCACGCACTTCTTCAGCTTGCACTTCCGAGAGACTTGACGCCAACTTGACGTCCGTTGCGCACTGCGTTCGATGCAAGCTCACAGAAGGTAGTTCTACTGAGTCCTCTTCAGGTGTCTCTATGTCCAGTGAGGTGGAGTCGAGTTCAGCAGCTGCTGAGACTGGATGAATAGTCGGAGGGTTTCGTTCTTCGTACTTCTTCAACATGTTAATGTGAAAAATTTTCCTTTTATGTCCTAGGTCCACGATGTAGTCCACATCGTTTCTACGGTCTATCACATCGTATGGACCTTTCCACTGCATGAGCAGCTTATTGGATTCAGTCAGTAACAAAATCAGAACCTTGTCACCTGGTAACAGTTTTCTGGGCCGACTTTTCCGGTTATAATACAGTTTCTGTTTCTGACGTGCTCGTGCTAGTTGTTCGTGAGCAATCTGGCACGTATCCTCCAAACGGTTTCTGAGCTCGACGAGGTAGGTGTACGTTGACCGAGTATCTCCATCGATATGCTGATTGGTCCAGAGCTCCTTCAGTACTGTTAGTGGTCCTCGCACATGACGGCCGTAAATCAACTCAAAAGGAGAAAACCCAAGGCTTGCTTGTGGAACTTCTCGGTATGCAAACAGTAACGGTGCCAGATACCGATCCCAAGACCTAGGTTTTTCTTGGCACATCCTCTTCAGCATAGTTTTCAATGTTCCATTGAACTTCTCCACAAGACCATTTGCCATGGCATGGTAAGGTAATGTCTTCAGAAGCTTGATGGAAAGAAGACGACCAACTTCACTCATGAGCTCTGAGGTGAACGTGGCTCCTTGATCGGTCACCATTTCTTTCGGTATGCCAATGCGGGAAAACATCTCAACGAGCGCTTCAGCAACATGCACAGCATCAATAGCTGGAAGGGCGACGGCGTCTGGATACCGTGTTGCAAAGTCAATCAAGGTGAGCACATATCGGTTTCCTTTATCAGACGTAGGTGAGAAAGGTCCTATGAGATCGACGGCCACTCGTTCGAAAGGAGTGGTAATCAGTGGCATGTTGCCTAAAGGGGCAATGCCAACTTTGCCTTTCGGTGTTGTTCTCTGACACTTATCACATGACTTAACGAATCGTTTAACATCTCCATGTATGTCAGGCCAATAAAAGTCCTGAAGTATACGATCAGTAGTACGTCTGATCCCTTGATGTCCGGCCATAATACTTTCATGTGCTATTTGTAAGACTGATTGCCGGAGTTTTTGTGGAACAACAACCTGCTTGAAGATCCTTCCCGATGTCATACAGTAATATCGATAAAGAATATCCTCTTCTTCACAAAAATGGTACGAATTACCTTTACCTGATCGGAATTCCTTATCTACCTTAAGGAAGAGCCGTTTTAAGGATACATCTTTCTGCTGCTCTTCTGCTAACTGGTCCTTTGTCATGTCACACAGAAGAATGGGTGGCACGCACAGCGGTGTTTTCTTTTCTGTTGGCTTGGCCAAGGCTGCAACACATCGTCTAAAATTCACAGGTCGCTCCTGTTCTCGGGAATCTTGCGAGGTATGAAGCTCTAGGCTGCTTGAGGTCATCCAGTCGTGATTGGGATCATCTGGGGCCCTGACACCTGGTATATTCCCAAGCACGAGATCATACAAGGGCCGCTTCATGCAAAGCGCGGTCACCTCGCCTTTGAAATATGGCGTGTCCACTGGTACTCTTGCCACCGGTAACTGGGTTACCGTACCATTGACAAGTACTATCCTCTCGGTCTGCCCTGTGAAGCAGTTCTTTGGGACCAAACCCCGGCGGACAATAACGACATTACTACCAGTGTCTCGAAGCACGCACACTTGTTTCCCCATCACAAACCCTTCTACAATGGGCATTCTTCCTGTTGAATTCTGAGGTGCGTCTTTACTGACCTGCGCCCAACTGCTAGAGTCGGATGGGCTCCGGGCCGTATGCCAGTCAAGATGATCAGCACGTTTGGGAGCCTGAATTGCAGAGCATGCGGCACTCTGTTCTTCCTCTTGGTGTCGATTCCTGCAGTTTTCGGCCTTGTGTCCGACCTTTCCACACGAGTTGCACTTGAGCACCGGTCTAGTGGACGTGCGGCAATCGGAAGCCCGATGTCCTGGACGATTGCATAACATACACCGCAACTGGGGTTTATTCGGCAGGCTGACGGAACTATTGGTATGAGGTTTCTCTTCGTCAGGGACTTTACCGATGTTCGAATAGTTCTGAGCTTCCAAGTATCGATCGGTTGCGTCTGCCATGATGTCGAGTGTCTTGCACTCCCGTTCTTTCAGAAATACAACGAGTTTCGGGTGGCAACACCGCAGGAACTGTTCACCGATCACATGATCGCGCAGGTCTTCAAATGTCTTGGGAACACTCGCCATTTCGATCCAATGGTCGAAGTAACCCGAAAGCCTGGCGGCTAACTGCCTTCCCGTCTCGCCATCTTCTGCTCGAGCTTTTCGAAATTTCTGATGGTAACCTTGAGCCGTGAATTTAAAGCGCTGCAGAAGAGCCTTTTTGACCTTTTGATAATCTAATGAATCTGCAGCTGACATCCTGCCGATCACGGTCAAGGCTTCCCCAGTTAGGCACATACTTACGGCCATCGCCCATTTATCTTGAGGCCAGTCCTGTCCCACTGCCACCCGCTCAAACCGTTGCAAATAGGCATGCAGGTCATCTCGTCGCTCGTCAAATAGGGGTAGCAGTTTTTGAGGGTTGAAAAGCTGTACTTGTGGCGCTGACACTATGGGCTCGATATCATCTGTCGTGTTGCTCCTCGCTCCTTCTTGGAGTCTGAGTTTCAATTCCAAGATTTCTTTCTCTCTCTCCGCGGCTATGCGACTTTGCTCTCTTTCAGCAGCACGTTCGGCCCTTTGCTCCACGCGTTCCTTATCTATCCAGTCTCTCAGCTCGGAGCCTGAGAAACCCAGCTGAGCGCCCAACGCGGCTAGACGCTCTAGGTCCATCTTTGCTCAAACGTCGCGATGCGTGTGAACCCGTCCTCGACTCTCTGCCCTCTCTCTGAATGATTAGTTCCTTGAATCTACTAATTTCTAGGATCCTGGCAGGCTCGCCAAATTGTGATGTTATATATGGGCCCAGGTCCGCTCAGGAGCTCTGGGCAGGTAGCAGAGCAGGTTCACAGACACACGGACGCTTTTCTTTTCTTGACCAATTAACGTAACTGGCAACAGACATGCATACAGCCTAGCTTATCCTAATAGGATATGTCCCAACACAAAACCGTCCTACTTCTGGTTTTCCGCTCGTGGACTAGTTGCCGGTGCAGGCGAGTCCGCCGGTGCTCCGTTCACGCCAGTCGCCCGAGGACTCGGAAGCGCGGCAGGCCACGCTCCGGCGTCTGTGTCCGGCGTCTGCTTCCCAGTCCGGGATACTGCGGTGTACCGCGGGGTACCGCGTCACGCCCGGGTACTGCAAAGTGCGGCACCAGTGCGGCAGCACAAGTGTGGCGGCCAGGCACGATGGAGCTGGGCAGTACCAGACCCGGACCAGGTGCCCGGCAGGTGCTGGCGAGCCGGCCTTGTACGCCAGGCCCAGGACGATGAACTCCGCCGCCAGCGACACCCAGGAACGTCCGACCCGTTCGCTTGTCGGAACAAACTCACGCGCACTGGCCCGCCCCGCACGCGGCCACACTTCACTTCCTTTCGAGCCACCCGCACACTCGCCACAATCACCATCATCACACAAGTCCTGGAGCATTAAGGGACAAGAAGTGGAAGCTGTGGCAGATTTTCTCTTCTCGGGCTCCAAGATTACCCCGGAAGGAGACTGCAGCCATGAAATTAGGAGACGCCTGCTTCTGGGACAGAGAGCCATGGCTAGCCTTGACCGCCTAGTAAAGAGCAGAGACATTACACTGCCAACCAAGATACGTATAACTCGTGCTATGATCTTTCCAGTTGTGATGTATGGATGCGAGAGTTGGACTGTGAAGAAGGCCAACAGCCGAAGAATTGACGCGTTTGAATTGTGGTGCTGGCGGAGACTCTTGAGAGTTCCTTGGACGGCCAGAAAATCAAATCAGTCATATTGTCCACCATAAACCATGACTGCTCATTGGAGGGTCAAATTCTAAAGTTAAAGCTCAGCTACTTTGGTCCTCTGACGAGAAGAGAGGAGTCGCTGGAGAAAGATTTGATGTTGGGAAAGGTTGAGGGTCACCGGAGAAGGGGTAGGCAGTGAATGCGATGATTAGATGGCATCCTCGAGGTGCTGCAGACGAAGTTATGTGATGTTAGGAAGATAGTGAGAGACCGGAAAGCGTGGCGTGATATGGTACATAGGGTCACGAAGAGTCGGACACGACTGAATGACTGAACTGAACTGTTGAAGACATAAAACTTTCGCTGCCTGAATGCTTAAAAAAAATTATCCACAATTCACTTTGATCATCGACTGCACTGAAGTTAAAACCAAACTGCCATCAGAGGTTAGGCAGGAGAACATGTACTCTTCTTACAAGGGTTGCTACACACTGAAGTTTCTGGTTGGAATAATCCCGAACGGAATGATTGTTTTTGCTTCTAAGCCTTCCGGTGGGCGGTGCTCCGATACACAGATCACACTCGACTCTGGCTTTCTAAACATCCTTAGGGAAGATGACATGATTTTGGCTGACAAGCAGTTTCCTGGTATCTGTACACAACTTGCTCAAAAAGGGGTTGTTATGATCATGCCGCCTTTCTCAGCTGGAAGTGGCATCTCATTTTCTGTTTAAGAGATGGAGCAAACCTTCAGCATTGCATCTGTTCGAATACATGCGGAAAGAGTAATCCAAAGAATTAAGCTGTATGGCATCCTAAAACACGAAGTTCCTATTTCACTAATTCCATCCATGAAGGAAGTTTTCCATATGTGTTGTGTTTTGGCAAATCTTCAACCTCGCATAATTAGCTCATGATGTGTCTGCAAACCACTGTGCCAAATGTGTCCTTTGAAATTTGAAATTAATTAGGTTTTTTCAACTTATATAATGCTATTTTATTTGTTTTGGCATGCTTGCTTGTAAGGTGGTTAATAGGGGTTACCGTCTCAAAGCAACTCAGGCTATGAACGAGGCTGTAGATGAAGGCTCTGGAAATTTAAACCACCTGGGGTTCTTTATGATGCACTGACATTGCAAATAGAAGGTGCCTTGCTTTCTGCCTTCACCAAAAAGCTGCTGGTATTTGGTCCCACGTCCTTGGGTTCAACAGTTGACTGGCCTAATGACTGGCACAGTACATGCTTAGGAATATAGAGGTGCATGTGCCATGTTGTACACGAAAATTTCAAACAAGGACCTCTCGCCTCGCGCACTTTCTGCGTATTGCTTCTCCCGTCAGAAGCTTCTCAGAGCTCTGAAAAACAAATTATGTTGAGAATTGTCTGGTTTCATTTAGAAACTGCTATTGAAAGGGAAGTATAGACCGTTTACAGCGAGCAGTTCCACTCTTTCCTAACAGGTGGCGCCACTAGGACGGTTGTCATTGCTGGCCTTCGGAACGCATCGGCGCGCAGTGCTAATGCTGTGTATCTTGTGTAAGAATACCAGCTGACTTTTAAACAGCGCTGCTTTGATGCAGGTGTCATCCGTATTGTCGAAGTATTCTGCGAGGAAGTAGAGCTAATGACCCTGTTGTTTATTGGCGGAAGAACAGATGACGCTTTCTACATAAGGTGTACATCATGGCATGGGCAACCGTTTTTCTGGGAGATGTATCACGAGTTCATGTTCCTTTCTGGGACAAGAAAGCGCCTGTGAATTGCAGATAATGGCTATACCTCACGCCCCAGCTCGTTTTAGCACCGGCAGTAGCCATGGCAATGCGAGAACGACCCCGACGTTTTCTCAGGAATTCGATATTGAGTCTTTTCACTGCTGCCGAGTTTTTTTCGCAGGGCGTTATGATGTACCTTCACGTTGCTATTAATGTCTATGCAGTTATACGAATTGATTGCGCAGAGAAGAAAAGTTAGTGTGGGCATGTAAGTGAATTTGTTTACTTTAATTAGGTACTATTCCCTAGGATATATGCGGGATCGAATCTCGGCCTCGGCGGCTGCTTTTCGCTGGAGCCAAAAACCCCAGGCGCCCGTGTTTTGTGCGATATCAGTGCACATTAAAGAACCCCAAGGGGATGGGAATTTCCGCAGTACTCCACTCATAGCCTGAGTCGCTTTGGGACGTAACACCGCACAAACAAAACCAAACTTTAATTAGACAAGTACTGCTGAAATACATGTAATAACTGCTGCTTTTATGAAACTAATGCAAGGGCCAATGATGAAATTTACCATGATAAGATTTTTTTATATCCCCGCTTGCTTGGGCTGCGTACTGTACGTTCTGAATTCCGGTGCAGTTTCCGGTCACCTTCGCCCGAGCGCAGGTGAACGCCGCTGAGCGCCTGATGCGGCCTTCAAGCAGCGTAATAGTCTTTTGAAGCCAGGACGTTTACAGGAGATAAAATTATATCTTATCAATTGTCGGGGATTACACGCGCGTCCATATTGAGCAGTAAGTATTGTGCACAATGTTAAATGAACATTCATAATGCGTCTCAGCCAGCATAGTCTGAGCATGTGTTCGCCCTTTGCGCAAGAAAATAAAAAAAAAAATAAGTTTGAGGAAGTAATCAGTTTGTAATCTATTCAGTTTTACAGAAAGTCACGTTTTCCACAAAGAGCACTAGAGAGGGAATTGATAAAAAAAGCAAAACAAAAAACCGAGTCGACTGCTGATGGGTTTGTCGAAACGTTCTAGCCAATGCAGACATTTAGGAGGACGCAATAAATGAACTACGTGGTTAAATTAAACATTTTTTAGCACATACACATACTATAGGCATTCACATGAAGTTTATTGCCTGTCTACAAGCTCGTTGTCCCCAGCGAAAGCTGGTACGCCGCACCGTGCAGCCGAGTACCAGCGTGCCGGAAGCCGTCAAACCAGAAGGCCAGAAGGCCGGCGATGGCGGAAGGGTCACATGATCAAATATGGCAGCGCCCATGCGCTCGCGCTGTAAAGGGTCTATATGTAGAACTTTGAGAGTATCATTATAAGGACATCATTTGTTTAAGTGCCCTTTTATTGCGAAAGCAATACTGCTATTACTTTTCTGCCGTAGGTGGAGGTCGTTCCTTCGCTCCGGCGCACGATCACGTGACAGCGTGACGTCACGACCAGAGGAAAGCAGGGGCCCCAACTCGTCTCTTCGGCCGTAGTCGTTCCTTCGCTCGGCGCGGTGGCTACTACGTGACAGCGTGACGTCACGACCAGAGGAGAGCAGGGGCCTGTTAGGTGCGGGGGTCGCGAGTGCCGGGGTTGCGTACCGCTGCGGCGCGCGGCCCCTTGGTAGCGTTGGCCTGGCGGCTCCGTGGACGGCGGATGGCATGAACGGTCCCAGCAAAGACGAGGCGTCTTTTAACGAAACAACCTTTACTGTAACATCAGGAAGAAACGGGCAGTGAAGCTGACCCAGAGAGATTACAGACACTCTCACACAGCTGGTGTCTAGCGTCGTGCCAACGGCGCGTCAAAGTAGTCTCTCTCTCAGCGGAGTCGGCCGCTGCTTTTTATAGTTTTTCCAGTTCACAGGGAAAGGGTAAACCCTCACAGGAAAGGGAGAGCCAAACATGTTGGTTCACGACGAATGACTCAATCGCAGGTGTTCCGACCTCATCTCCTCCACCTCCTGCAGACAGGAGAGGGCGACGCACTTTCCCTCGAGCTCCAGGCTTGGCCACCTTTTGTACACACACACACGCACGCACAGGAACACGCTGAGACTTGTCGGCGGGAGGAATCGTTGCGCGGCCGATGAACGGCGTCGAAATGGCCGATCCGCTCGCGGTTCTGCCTGTTGCTATGCGGTGGCCGCGTCAGCTGTCCCACTTCTCGGTGGAGAAACGTAACAGACTGCCCCGCCGGGGAAGGGAGATCCCGAAGGGCAGGGGACTGCATCCGCTGTCCGGAGGGATCGGGATGTTGCTGCTAGCCGGGGTCGTCCGACTCAGCTTCTCTTGAGCTCAAACAGCCTGAAGAAGTCCTTGGCAAGTTCGGTTTCCAAGGCACTCTGCAACTTGTCTTCAGGAGAGATTTCTGACAACCCACAACGTCACAACCACGCTAAACACTCAACCGCTCAGCCAGCAAGCACGGCACAAACTTCACTAAGTTTTGCCAGACTATTTCCCTCTTATGCCCCCATCTATACTAAAGGGCAGCTCAGCAGCACTTGGAACGCGTCCACAAATTTGAAAATCGCATTTTCAAAACAGCATTCCCAAACAAAAATAATACAATACAAATGTTCAAAATCCTATGCCAGGAAGAAAAGCACCAACTAGTGAATAAAGGCTTCTTCTCACGTTATGGGCTTCGACTTAAGCCATCGGCGTTACCGTTGAGATCACCTTTTTCACTAAAGCATCGGCTGTCCGTTTCTCGGAACAACCGTACCTTCCTGTTTCTGTGCAAAGAAACGCATGAGCATAAGTCACTAGCTTTGCTAAACAACCTATCCCTCTCTTTACGCTTGGCGCACCAGTCACGCGATTTCTGGGCACGGGCGCATTTGTGCCTTTGGGATAGTCGCCTTCTCTTTCGCGATAGCTTCAACTTTCTCGCTTCTTTCTCGCGCCTGCCTTTCCGTTTTTCTCTACGGCAGCACTGAAACACATGCTTTCTGCTTTCTTTTTGCAATCGTTTCAGTTTGCTCTCCTTACGATGGCAGCGTTCTTTCTCGCGCCTGCCTTTCCGCGTTTTTCGTCGGCAGCGCGGGAATACTAGCCTTCTGCTTTCTTTCTGCAATCGTTTGAGTTTGCTCTCCTTACGATGGCAGCATTCTTTCTCGCGTCTGCCTTTCCGCGTTTTTCGGTGGCAGCACTTGAATACTCTAGTTCCACTTTCTTTCGGCGCGAGCTCTGGCAAGCTAGCGGCAACCGGAGCTAGTAGGACACCGGTGTCGTCTGAGTGGTCAAAGTGCGGCGCCGCGTCTGCATCGCGGCCAGCAGCGCATGACTCACTTTCCGTCAAGTCCGAACGACAACTGCTCACGCCAGCCCTCAAGCTAGGCATTTCCTCTGGCGGCGCCGCGGCTGCATCGCATGACTCACTTTCAGTCAAATCCGAACAACCGCTTATGCCAGCATCAAGCTAGGCATTTCCACTGGCTCGCCACTCACGTTACACGGGTCCTCCGATGAGCCGCATCGCTCAGCGTTAACCGGCGCACGATCAAGCTCCGTCGACAGCTGGGGCGCTTCGGATTGCGTGAGGGTCATGGGTGCCACGTCCGCGTTCGCACTGGGGTTGCTTTCGCGAATACAACCTAGCGTGGTATTGGGGCACGAACGATTCTGACTTTGCTCTGGTCGTTCACTGTCGCCTTCGCAAGTCTCGCTCTCTACAGCGGACGCGCACTCCTCGTGGGTCTGCCCTGGCTGATCACAACTCGCGGGCTGCGCAGTTTCCCTGATCGGCACTTCGTTTTTCTGCGCGCCCTGCTCTACAACACAGTCGATTTCGGAGACTGAAAGTTTCTCATCTCCGTCGCGCTCTCCACAAGCTTCTGCTTTCGACTCGAGAGACGGTTCAGTTACTACCAGTTCCCCACACTCATATGATGGAACTGTATCTCCTGCAGCTACTTGGGTCGGCATGCACTTCACTTCGCTTAACGGCGTCACTTCGGACTTCTCGCCGATTAAGCATGTGCTAACCGTCTCAGCTAGTGGCTCGACCAAGGTAACAGGATACTCTTCTGTTCGAGGCTCGGTCGGCTCGCCACTGCGGTCACATTGCTCGGCCGCTTCCCCAAGCTGTTTCTCACACTCCGGTGCAAATTCGATTTGCTCCGGAACTTCCGCACTGTCTAGCCATTCGCTTACAGCGGCTTTCAACTGATAGGCCAAATCAAAGTATGCCTCGTTACAATGTTTCTCGCTCTCATATCTCTTCCGAAGATCCTGAGGCGTTATCTGATATCGTATCAGCAATGACTCTTTTAGTTCATCGTAATTTTTCAAGCGGTCGCCAACCAATCGCTTGATTTCTTCCGACGCTTCAGCGGAGAGAAGAGCTACCAACATCTGCGCCCAACTATCTCGCTCGAAACGTTTACTTCTGCAGACATTCTCAAAGTCTGCCAAATACTCGGCCACATCCTCGGCAATGAGGAACGGTGGCGGACCATCTCGCGGTATTGAACCGTTACACTGAATGGCATTGCAAGCTTTAATCCTTTCCACGCTCATTCTATGTGCTGATATCTCCAGCTGCATCAGTTTCCTTACGCGAGCGTCCTCTTTCTCGAAACGTTCCCTACGTTCACGCATCTCTTTCTCGTGACGTTCACGTTCCCCTTTCTCGTGACGTTCTCTACGTTCACGTTCCTCTTGACGTTCGTCAATGATCTCAAGGCATCTCAGCAAGGCAAGGATCTCAAGGCTCGGCAAGGCTTCGCTTGCCGAGCGACAAGTCATTCAAACGGAGGTCGAAAAGATGTTAGCGAACGACATAATCGAGCCTTCCAGTAGCCCCTGGGCATCCCCTGTCGTGTTGGTCAAGAAGAAGGATAACCGTTGGAGACTCTGCGTTGACTACCGTCATTTGAATAAGATAACCAAAAAAGATGTATATCCTCTTCCGCACATTGACGACGCGCTTGATAGTTTGCACGGAGCCAGCTACTTTTCATCCATCGACCTTCGTTCCGGCTACTGGCAGATTTCTGTCGACGAGAGAGACCATGAAAAAACAGCGTTAAGAAGTCAATGCCAAGGATAATGTCGTGGGGGCATTCATGTAGGATGGTGAACAACACTGGGGCATGCCGATCAGCGATTGTAACTCGCGCCGTACACATGCCAACCACGGCAGCAGGGCTGCCATTGGCGACGCGAACTGTGGACGAGACGGCTGGCGTAAGGACTTTCTTGAGGCGACGGCGAAATGAGCTGAGAACGGACAGTTGGGCGCCTGTATCATTTAGAGCAGAAACGGGAACTCCATCATCCACAAGGACGTCGATACGGTTATTTTGTAGGGCAGGGGTGAACAGAGGTTTTTCGGTCCAGGTTATAAATGCAGTGTCACCTCCGGGAGCTGCATTGACTAATTTTCCGGTTTTCCGGTACGTGGCCAAAATATGATGGTGGCGAACTGAGGCGAGGAAGAGGAGAACGCAAACGTCGTGCTTGCGGGGATAGTGAACGGTTGGCAGCACGGACAGTGGAACCGGGGTCAGCAAGGGTCTGGTCGGGGCGAGGTAGGGAATAGCGAGGGGCATAGTCTCCGCGGCGGTCGACGTAGGTGTACTGACGAGATGGCGTGTACCAGCGACTACGGCAGTGGCAGGAAATGTGGCCAACGAAAGAACAAGTAAAACAGATGGGGCGATTGTCGTGGGTACGCCATTCATTTGGGTTGCGGTAATGATATCGGGGCGAGACACCGGCGTTGGTTGATGTGGCAGCAATTACTGGAGGGGCAGGTCCTGAATCCGTGGTGTCGGTGGTGCTGGTAGAAGGGAGGCCCATATTCGCAACCTCTTGGCGAACAACAGCCTTAATAAGTGATATGGTAGCCAGGGTGTTGTCGGGTGTATGCGACAGCGAGGCCGCGGGAGTCATTGCCTCAAGCTCTTGGCGGACAATGCCTTCAAAGTGCTGTCGTTAGCAGGCGGTCGAGGAGTCGGGATATCAATACAGGAGGAGCTAGCAGCCGTGTTCGGCAGCCGGTCGAAACGGTGAGATATGCGCCTCTGTTCCGCCTGCTCGAAACGTCGGCACACCTGTAGCACAGAGTCCACGGTGGAGCAATCCCTGCACAAAAGGAGGTTGTGTTGTGTTGTGTTGTGTTGGGTTTTATGGCGCATAAGCAACTAAGGCTATCATGCGCCAAGAGCAAGGTTAATGTTAAATCTATAGTTTATTTAAAAAGTTTCCTTCTTCTAGGAAACTGAGAACAGATGCTAGGTTTACAAGTGCTCTTTCTCCTAAAAGCAAGGTGGGATGAAATGGGATGGTATGATTGTAAAATATAGTAAAATGTTTTCTCCGTAGTGCCTCAAGTTTTGAGCATGTAATTAGAATGTGGTTTACAGTGAGTATCTCGTCGCATTCTTCACAGGTCGGTTTGTTATGTTTCATTAGCAGAAAGTTATGTGTAAGATGAGTATGTCCAATACGAAGACGGCATACTATCACTTCCATAAAACGTTGTTGATGTGTGCTCGATTTCCATTCTCCTAGTACAGGCTTTATGAGACGCAACTTATTATTTTCTTGGTTGTGCCATCTGGACTGCCATTTATTCATCTGTTTATGTTTTATTAATTTCAAGCAATCACTATGTGGTATGTTTGCTTTCTGAATCAATTTGTTGTGGGCAAGTGCAGCACATTTGTCTGCTCTTTCATTGCCGTCAATGCCTACGTGACTAGGGACCCAACAGAACACTATGTTATGTCCTTGTGTTGTGATCATTTTTACATTATGTATTATGTCACCGATTAGAGGCATGGCAGCATTTCTGTGATTTAAAGCCGTCAGTACACTCAACGAATCGGTGTAGATGACACTGTTCCCAATGCCTTCATTCACTATTTTTCCTACAGCTGTCAGGATAGCATAAGATTCAGCTGTAAAAATTGATGCGCACTGAGGAAGCCTAATTATTTGTTCCCAGTTCTCTTCAACTACGGCACAGCCAACATAAGTAGAAGTTTTTGATCCATCTGTATAAAACTCTGTATAATTACTGTACTTTTCTTTTATTGTGCGAAATTCTTGTATTATATGTTCTTTAGGAGTTTGGCTTTTGTTGAAGCGTGTTAGAGTGAGATCACAGACATTTGGAAGTTTGTACCATGGGGGTAGGGGCCTGTTTTTTGGTGCAGTGTCGGGCAAGGTGTCCAGAATTTCTAGCTCACTGCAAATGTCTTCGAAACGCATTATCAGTGGCCTCGTTGCTTGTGGTTTATTTGTGAAAATTACTCGTGAGCGGCATGTTGAGACTATTGGATAGCAGAGGTGTTTTTTCTGTGATCTTATTCTAAGGACATAAGCACATGTGAGTGAAGCCCTTCTATCTTTCAGCGGAGGCTCGTTCGTCTCTGCATACAGACTATCAACAGGGGATGTTCTGTAAGCGCCACAAGAAAGGCGTAAACCTAGGTTATGTACCGGGTCCAATTTCCTTAAATATGATGGTCTAGCTGACCCGTAGACTATGGACCCGTAGTCCAAGCTAGACCGCACAACAGATCGATATATATGTAGAAGACACGCCCTATCAGACCCCCAATGTTTCCGAGAGAGAACCTTCAGTATGTTTAGAGATTTTATGGCTTTCCTCTTTAGGATGTTTATGTGAGGCAGGAATGTTAGTTTTCTGTCGAACGTTACACCCAAAAATTTATGTTCGCTCTTTACTGGCAACTCAATCCCATTTAGGTGTAGCTTGGGATTGATCTGTATACCTCGTTTCAGCGAGAACATTACTGCCACTGTTTTCTGTGGGGAAAATTTGAACCCATTTTTAAAAGCCCATGAGTCTAGTTTATTAAGTGTTAATTGTACTTGTCTTTCACAAATTGATATGTTTGAGGATGTGCAGGCTATTTGAAGGTCGTCGACATACAGCGAGAACATAATGGATTTTGGGATTACCTTGCTAATAGAATTCATTTTTACAATAAACAAAGTTGTACTTAAAATGCACCCCTGAGGTACCCCATTCTCTTGAATAAAGTTCCTCGAGAAGGTGGTACCGAGACGTACTTGAAATGAACGACCTGATAGAAAGTCCTTCAGAACATTTAGCATCCGGCCTCGGATGCCCAAATCTGCTATATCGCGTAGGATCCCGAACCTCCAAGTCGTGTCGTATGCCTTTTCCATGTCAAAGAAAACGGCCAGGCAATTTTGTTTATGTATGAACGCTTCCCTGACAGTATTTTCAAGACGCACTAAGTGGTCGGTCGTTGCGCACCCTTTTTTAAAACCACACTGATGAACATTAAGAAGTTTGTGAGATTCTAGGATGAAAGTTAGTCTGATGTTTAAAACACTTTCAAAACATTTTGCTAAACAGCTGGTCAGAGCTATGGGTCTGTAACTGCCCGCTGAGGTCGGCGGCTTTCCTGGTTTCAGAAACGGAACAATAACAGCTTGTTTCCAAGCCTCTGGGAGTTTACCCAGAGTCCAAATTCTGTTAAAGAATTTCACAAGTGCCTCTACAGAGGATTCAGATAAATGAGCCAGCATTTCGTAATGAATTTCGTCAGGGCCAGGCGCAGTCTGTTTTCCAGCAGCAAGGACGTTCTTTACTTCTTGGAGTGTAATAAAACTATTATATGATTCATTTCTGCCACCACTTGTTGGGAGTTTTTGTTTCTCAGCTATGTTTTTGTATTTTAAGAATGTTTCTGTGTAGTGTGACGAACTTGAAACGTGTGTGAAATGTTCGCCTAGTATATTGGCCTGTTCTTCTATGCTAGTCTGAATACCAGGGGCTGTGAGGATGGGAATTGTAAACGGGGAAAAGTTTCCACTGAGTTTACGAACTTGTTCCCACATTTTCTTAGACGTCATTGAGCTATTTATTGACGTGACATACTTCTGCCAGGATTCTTTTTCAGAGTTGCGACGGACGTATCGAGCTTTAGCTTTGGCCTTTTTAAAAGCTGTAAGATTTTCGTGTGTAGGGTACCTTCGGAAAACACCCCATGCTTTATTTTGTCGCTTTTTGGCCTCCTTACATTCCCGAGACCACCACGTCTTGTGTTTTTGTCGCACCACACCTAAGGACTGTGGAATGGTGAGATGAGCGGCAGTGATAATGCAAGTCGTGAACAACTCATTTAGTCTGTCGACACTAAGGGCATCTGAGAAAACTGCTCCTAGATTCGCCTCTACTTTAAAAAGCTCCCAATCTGCTAAGTGAAGTTTCCACCGTTTCGGTTTGGTCGGCATGACTGATGGTGAGGATGATAAGCTGATTATTGCTGGCAGGTGGTCGCTACTATACGGGTTGTTCAGAACATCCCATTTAAAATCATTAAAAAGGGAAGGTGAACTAAAAGCCAAATCTAAAAAACTCATTTTTCCTGACCTTGGTGAACAGTACGTGGGCTTACAGGAGTTCAATAAGCAAATGTCTGAACTAAGAATAAAATCCTCGATAAGCTGTCCACGTGTATCACTTTTTTCACTTCCCCACAAAGGGGAGTGTGCATTAAAATCTCCTACTACTAGGTAGGGCTCTGGTAGTTGGCAAAAAAGGTTTTCTAGATCATGGAGTGTTATTTTAAGATTTGGTTCAAGATAGACAGAACACACTGTAAGAGTTTTAAAGGCAATTATTGTGGCTGCTACAGCTTCTAAGGGAGTGTTTAATTTCAGTTCTTGAGCTGGAACTCCACTTTGCAATATGATGGCCGCACCACCCGAAAGCCTGCTTGCTTGCTCTCGATCTCGGCGGAAGACTTGATATTTTTTCAGTATATTTGAGTGCATGCAACCTAAATTTGTTTCCTGTACGCACAGTGCAACTGGCGAGACTGTATCTAGAATGTCTTTTATGTCATTAATATTCTTTAGAAGTCCTCTACAGTTCCACTGTACCAGGAATGCCATCTTATTTTGTTGAAAGCTTAGAAATTAAGTTAGGTTTTTTCCAGGGCCCGTGATTCGGGCCTTGTCTGTTTTGGTTCTTTCCAAGGAGCTCTGCCGTCTCTGTGACGAAGACGGCAAAGAGCTGTCCTGGCCTATGTCCATTACCTCGTCTGAGGTGCTGGACGAACGTGCCAGAGGCACGTGTTCTTTCTTTTTAGACCTTGCCTCGTGGGCGGAGGTCTTGTGGCCCGCCGACCCTGAGGGACGCGTAGCCTGTTTTGGGGGTGGTGGAGGAGCGGGAGCTGCTTCCACCGGGGCAGGGGATGGCACTACCTCAGCCTCGTTTGAGGTCTGGGTAGGTGCCGAAGGCCGTTGTGGTGCCCCGCCCTGTCGCACCACATCGGCGAGATTTGGTTTCGCTGTGAACTGAAATGCGTTCTTAGTTTTGTTGTACTGAGTACGTGCCTCTTTGTATGTGATGTTCTTTGTTGTTTTTAGTGTAATGATCTGCTTTTCTTCTTTCCATTTTTGGCAGGATCGAGAGTATGCGGGGTGATCCCCCTCACAGTTTGCACAGCGTGGGTTTGCGGTGCAGTTATCAGAGTTGTGGTCGTTCGCAGCACATTTCGCACAAGTTCTGCGGCCACGGCAACTTTGCGAACCATGGCCGTATTTCTGGCAGTTGAAGCATCTCCTCGGATTTGGGATGTACGGTCGGACGTTTATTTTCATGTATCCGACTTCAATTGACTCTGGGAGGGTGCAGCTATTGAAAGTCAGAACCAGATGTTTTGTAGGGATCTCCTTGTTATCCTTTCGGATTTTTATTCTGTGAACTGCTATGACGTTTTGGTCTGCTAGTCCTTCTGCCATTTCATCTTCAGTGAGAGCAATGAAGTCTATCTCAGATATTACTCCTTTTACAATGTTCAAGGATCGGTGGGGAGTGATGACGACAGGGATGTCCCCAAGCGACACAATGTTTTTCACGTTGGAGGACTGGCACTTGGTTTGTACTTCTAGCAAGAGGTCACCATTTGCAAGTTTTGATACTTTATATCCAGGGCCCAGGTCTTTAGTGAGACACTTTGACACTATGAAAGGGGAGATTTTTCGAGCGGGTTTTTCAAGCTCCTCGCTATGTATGACATGGAACTTTGGGAAAGTCTCTTTTGTTTTCACAAAGAAATGGCTTGTAGCATCGGTCCGCCCTCGTTTGTTTGGAGGGCGATCATTTGTTTGGGAGAAAGAATCCATGAAAGGGTTTGTGTTTTCGGTAGTTGTGCCTGCCACCCACCATGGAGCCCAACGAGGGGACGGGACAGGAACTTGCAAGAAGTCCTGCCCACGCCAGCAGTACACCGCTACTATAACCAAATATGGGCAACTCAGGGTAGCTACTCCACACAAGGTTAACCCTCGCCGCCAAGAAAAAAGGAAAAACAAGAAGTGAGGAGGAGACAGGACAGTGCTGAGAAAAGAGATAGGAAAGTGAAAGATGAAGTGGAGGACAGGAAAAGGCGACTGCCGATTTCCCCCGGGTGGGTCAGCCCGGAGGTGCCGTCTGTGGGAAGCGTGGGCCAAAGTGGTGTGTTGCCTCCGCCGAGGGGCCTTAAAGGTCCAAACACTCGGCATCGGCTCAACCACCAGGATCCCCTTTTCCCCAGACACGGCGATGCCACGCACGGCTAAGCGTGGGTGCTCGGGGTCCGTGGTGTCGCACAAAACACACAAACACCTGCTTTAACAGGTGCCCCCTGCGGGGCAAAAGGAGGTTGAAGGCATCGTCGGCAATGCCTTTTACTATATGGCCGACTTTATCCTCCTCAGGCATGCCTTGGCGACTTTAATCTCACTTACATCCAAGACGTCCTGTCTCTATGCCGCAGACTCCGTAGACGTTTGGGCGCGAGAGACGAGCGCTTTTTTGGAGGCAATGTGGCGGCCAATAGGCTTTCCGAATAGGTCGTGCAGCTTCTGTTTGAAAATATCCCAAGATGTTAGCTCGTCTTCGTGGGTTTCAAACCACACCCGCGCGGTCCCAGCCAAGTAAAATATTACATTCGCGAGCATGAGTGTGGCATCCCACCTGTTGTGCTTGCTCACGCGCTCGTATAGGGCTAGCCAGTCGTCTACGTCGACGTCGTCGGTCCCACAAAAGGTTCCGGGGTCACAGGGGTGGGCCATTACAACAAGAGGTACAGCGGCTGTAGAGCTAGAGGCGTCGGTAGTCATCGTGGTGGTTCCGATGTGGCGGCCGCTGCAGAGATCCAGCTTGTGACAGGGGATAGAATAGATTCACCTCCACCAAGAGATGTTACATGGAAGATTTACAGTCCCAAAACTGTCCGCACAACTAACGTTGATGAGGGCACCGATTTCACAACACTCAGCGTCGTCTTCTCCGAGTCTGTTGCACTTCTTCATCCTCATCACGAACAGCGAATTCAGCTAAGTAACAATATCATACCGTAAACATTCCTTGCAACACTAAACAATAAACGTACAATAAACAATAAGCATTTCTTACATTCATATGCTGTAAACTATTTTCCCCCTCTACTCCACAGAACATATTGTTTTAACTCTAGAGGAGCTAAGAAAAATCTGTACAAACACTTTTCACACGGAGAAACTATTAAATACAGACTTTAGCTGGCATTTCAAATTCACTGCCATGCTACTTTGCGTAGAAAAGGGAATTTGGGAAAAGAATATGGAAAAGGAAGAGTATGGAAAATGAGAAACAAAGGGAGGAGATAAAATAGGCAGGTTTTCTTTTATTATTTTCTCTATGGCAACAGATACAGCATAACATTCAGCCGTAACGATGGACGTGCACTGTGGAAGTCTTATTATTTCCTCCCATTTGCCTTGAACAACTGCGCTTCCGACATAATGATCTGTTTTCGAGCCATCCGTGTAAAAGTCCGTGAAGCTACTGTATTTTTCTTTCAGCAAAAGGAATTCTTGTATGATGTGCTCTTGTGGGGTTATTGCTTTTGGAACTGTGTGAGAGAGAGGTCGCAGACTGCAGGGACCAGGTACCAAGGAGGCAGAGGGTTAGGTCTTTTGGCAATACTAGGTAAACAATCCGGTAGGTCAACCTCTTGACACATTTGCTTAAATCTTAGGAGCAGTGGTCTCACAGCATTGGGTTTGTTGGTGAATAGTGTTCTAGAAGGGCATTTAGTTACTAGGGAATAGCAGATATGCTTTGGTAGAGATCTGATTTTAAATATATAGGCACATGTAAGTGAAGTTCTGCTTTCAAGAGGAGGTTCGTTTGTTTCCACAAGCAGACTGGATATAGGACTTCGGCTCTCATGTGGAGCATACCGAACTTCTCCTGAGTTATGTACCGGGTCTTTTTTTAAGTATGATGGTCTAGCTGACCCATACACTATGCAGCCGTAGTCTAAGGAGGAACGTACGACAGATCTGTAAATGTGTTTAAGACATGTCCTGTCAGCGCCCCAGTGTTTACAGTAAAGAACATTTAGTATGTTTAGAGATCTGGAAGCCTTTTTCTTCAGGACATTTATATGAGGAAGAAAGGTGAGTTTTTTTGTCAAAAGTTACGCCTAGAAATTTGTGTTCGTTTTTCACCGGTAATTTCGTTTTGTTCAGGTGTAGTGTAGGATCTGTCTGTAATCCTCGTTTGAGAGAGAATAGAACAGCCACTGTTTTTTGAGGAGAAAACTGAAATCCGTTTGTGTCTGCCCATGCTGCTAGTTTATTTATGGTCAACTGCACCTGTCTCTCTCACATGTAGATACGTGAGAGGATGTGTATGCAATCTGTAGATCGTCAACATAAGCTGAATACATTATGGACTTCGGGATAACTATGCGTATGGAATTCATTTTTACAATGAAGAGAGTTGTGCTTAAGACTCATCACTGTGGTACGCCATTCTCCTGTACAAAGTTCTTTGAAAAGATTGAACCCAAGCGCACACGGAATGAGCGATTGACAAGAAGTCCTTTACGCCGTTTAACATCCTACCACGTATGCCTAAATCTGCTAGGTCACTGAGGATGCCAAACCTCCATGTAGTATCATACGTTTTTCCATATCAAATAAGACAGCAAGGCAGTGCTGTTTGTATTGTATTGTATTGTATTGGGGTTTTTTGGCGCATAAGCAACTGAGGCTATCATGCGCCAAGAGCAAGGTTAAAATCTGTTCTTATTTGAAAAGGGGAAAAGGTTCGTTAAAGTTTACAGTTTATTCAGACCGTCTGCTTCTTTTAAAAAACTAAGAACACATGTCAAGTTTATTATTTCTCTTTCTCCTAAAAGTAATTTGGGATGGAAAGGGATGGCCCGATCATAAAAAATAGTGAAATGCTTTCTCCGTAGTGTCTCTAGTTTTGGGCATGTAATCAGGATGTGGTTGACTGTGGGAACTTCTCCGCATTCTCCACATGTAGGCTTATCTTGTTTCGTTAGTAAAAAGTTATGTGTGAGATGTGTGTGCCCGATACGCAGACGGCATACTGTAACCTCCATGAAGCGTTCCTGATGAGTGCTTGTTTCCCATTCTTCTATTATGGGCTATACGAGGTGCAATTTATTACTTTCTTGGTTATTCCATATAGGCTGCCATATATCCTTTTGTTTTCGTTTAACTTTATGCAATCCTTATAAGGTATAATTACTTTCTCTATTTCTTTCCTGCCTGCTTGAGCAGCACACACGTCCGCTCTCTCATTTCCTTCAATGCCCATGTGGCTTGGAACCCAACAGAATATTATGTTATGTCCTTGGGTTGAGATCTTTATTACATCGTGTATTATGTTACCAAGTAATGGCATGACTGCATTTCTGGAGTTTAGAGCTGTGAGTACATTCAGTGAATCTGTATAGATAACACTGTTCTCAGTGCCCTCGTACACAATTTTTGCTACAGCTACCAGAGGCCGAATTACGGGACTCGCTCTAAAGTTATAGAGCATGACGCCGTGACGTCTCGGCGAGACGTCAATGCGTGACGAAAATCGGAATCAACCAATGATCGCCAGGGTGCCGCCCCGGGCTGCTTATTTTCACGGCAAGAAATTTATGTGCACGTCAAGGGGCCGTATACTATCTTTTTTACATATATACGCAGTGAATAAAATATATAACGTTTTTGTTTTTCAAGAAACTGTATTCAAAGTTCAATTATATCAAATACAAAAAGGAACAATTACACTTGTACAGTTAAACTTTTATTGGTAACGTTTGTCGCCGTAAAGGCGCACTTGCAGAGGTAAACAATAAACATGGCGGCCTCCTAGAAAACAGCTGATTCCACGGCTCTGAATGCAAGGTTCTGTGGGTTGTCCTAAGTGCACGGAAAATTGTGATCGAAGCCAGTGAAGTTCATGGACCGGAAAATCGACGAAGACAACCTGCTGAGGTAAATTTTGTGTTATCTGCCAGCGTTTACATGGATGTAAAAAGTGGTGTAAGGGTGATATGCACCAAGTACATTATCGTGGTTCCGTTTCTTTTTTAGGAGATACGAGATGGGACCACGAGACATGATTATTTGGAAAAAATAAACTATCATGGCTGCATGAACGTCCAACACAGAAGTCATTCATTTAAGAACGAGCAAACAGGGACGGTTGAGCGCACACTACCAACCGTACTAGTTATCGTTCGTTCTTATCCTGCGGCGCAAGTTCCTTCAGCGCTGCGCCTGCATACGTAACCGTAAAATAACTCCTCTTTGCTGTTGCTATTTCGTTTTGGAAGACAAATCGTACGTTATGGTTCCTGCTTTTCCAGTCGCAATCCTAGCTGTTGCACACCAATGGCTGTTTGATGTTGCTACGTCATCGAAACCGCGACAAGAAACTATGCACCCTTTTTTCGCCGCTACTTGCTGCCTGCAAGATTTGACGCGTTACTCGAAATGGTGCCGAAACGAAGAATGTCACGCGAGCAGGAGCTGCTGCTAGTAGAGTTTATGGAAACTCATCCTCTGCTACCACGCAGCTCCGCGGACCTGACAAATTCGTACAC
This sequence comes from Amblyomma maculatum, assembly GCF_055883805.1. Classification (NCBI taxonomy): domain Eukaryota; kingdom Metazoa; phylum Arthropoda; class Arachnida; order Ixodida; family Ixodidae; genus Amblyomma; species Amblyomma maculatum. The sequence goes on from NC_139348.1 coordinate 93,494,578, forward strand.
GGCCGTAGAAAAGCGCGCGCTATGAAAGGAGCTGGCGGCTCTCAAACAATGAGGGCCCGGCCGTAAAGACCGCCGATGATTGGCGGCACTTATGGCACGTGCTGTGCTGCCGCAAGCGGGCGGAAGCAGCAAGAGTGCCGGTAAGTCCGTCAGCATCAGTTTGTAAAATGTCATTTCAACGTGCCTTGCCGCATTCTCTTGCAGCGAAACCGGAGGTGGCGAGTTCGGCGGACTGGGGGGCCGCATTCTTAACCTCATTGGCATGGCAAGTGCTACTGGAGTCGGGCCTCCACTGTTCGCATGTACGGTAAGTGTCCGTCGTGGTTTGACGCATACTTTGCTTGCATGAGCATACAGGCAGTTGTGTGCGAACGTGTGGCGTTATGGTTTTTTTAACAGACGTACCAGCCCGCCGCCAGCAGCCGAAGGTGTCTTTGGGGGAAAGGCCAGGGACGAGTGGAGGCAGCAAGGTGTCCGTAGGAGACAGGGAGGGGACGAGCGGCAGCGTGGGTCACACCAGCAGGTGGGAGAACTCTTTCAATGTATGATTTGTATACATTACGACTTGTGCACTCTGCTTACCTCACCCTAACTTTGACAGTATGTCTTTTGCTGCTACAAATTACGTTTTTATTGCACCCCAGTGCGAGTACTTCGAGGGGTGCGGCGCAGCCTGTGGAAGCCTGTGCAGAGGAAGAGGATCTTCCTGGCCCCACAGCTTGTGAGTTGGCCTGCCATTATGCATACTCCACACTACACTTTGTTGCAAATGCATGAGGAGTAATAGTATTTGTAGCAGTAGCAGTAAAAGTGCAGTGATAATGCATCATTATAACTGTCTGTCTCTGACATTGTCACACTATACAATGAGGTTGTGATGGGCCATAACAATCTGTCGAATGTTGATATGAAATATGCTGCAACAGCATTGCCTATTGGCCACCAATTGTGCCTTCTGTTGCTGGTGTTCAGTGCATTCGCATCAGCAGTAACGTAAGAAATTGCTCCACATTCCACTGCATAGAGCATTGCATCATGAGGAGATTTCTTTCTCCAACAGCCACACCGCAGTACTCGCCGTACCCTTCACCGCAGTACTCGCCTCACCCATCACCACAGCCCTCGCCGCAGCCTTCTCCTGCAGCAGAGCCCTCGCCGCAGCCTTCCCCACAGCCTTCCCCGCAGTCCTTGCCGCAGCCCACGCCTAGGGCACCGCAGCCCAGGAGGAGGCGCAACCGGCTTGACAGCGGCGAGGATTTGATGCAGCAGGCGCTGCTTGAAACTCTGCGTCTGGCGGATTTGGTAGAGGCTCGCAATGCCCAAGATGCTGCATTCCAGCACAACGTGCTAGAGGTGTGTACTCACAGTACCGACCACATTTTGGGAAGTAGAAACCATTACTTTGAACATAATGTATGTGCACTTATTTTTTAATTCCTCCACTTCTTGGAAATTGGTTGCGACAACTCGGCTTATAGCACTGCCATGAGTATTCTACAACCATATCCTGTCCAAGATGCCTGAATACCTAACATTTCACACAAAAAACTATGGGTAGTTATTCAACAGTATAAATTTCTAATTGGAGCTTTTTTTATGTGCAGGCCATGCGGAATCTGACGGCTGCTGTGCAAGCATCCGGGGCACAACAAGAACTGCTTGTGCAAACTGTTGGCGTGCTAACTCTAACTTTAAGAAATCAAATTCAACCTCCAGTATAAATTCGTCCACTCCAGTTCGTCCACTCATTCGAGTTAAAATTTCCTCTATTGAGGGTCTGAGCCTCGACTTGTACGTGCATCTTAATAGGAGCTCACTGGCGAAGGGGGTGTCTCAGCCAAGCAACGGGGCTCGCCGGGCCTTCAGTCTCCAGGTAGGATCATCTTCAGAGCTACTGCAGTGTCTCTGCCAGACACAGACGGTATTCCACGAAATGGGACCCCGCTTGGGGCGTCGGGCCGAGGTTTGTTGGGAGTCACTGGAGCTTTTGAAAATACGTCTGGCCTCCTTAATGGAACGCTGAATTAGTCTTGGGTGGAGGAGATTGGATAGGTTTGATCATCTTGCGCGGTAGATTTGAACGACTCCGCAAAACGTGGGCGCAAGACATGTCGCTACGTGTGTCCCAGAAAATTAGTGCGATCTGTAAACAAATTGCAGCCTCACGTAAAACACTGCGTCAAAAGTATTATACCCGGGCTTTGCGAAGATTTCCAGCGGCGTAATATCCCGTGTGCAGGCCGCTACGGTCATGTGACCAGCCAAGCCGCAAGTGCAGCCAAGCCAAGCCCACGACCGTTTAAAACCATCCCTCGCCTGGATTGGTGGCCACGGATCTTATGGTGGCTGGAGAATTTATGATGCCCTGTCTCTCCTAGACATGTGCGAGCAAGCAATGATGATTACTGATACTTGTGTCAGATACGAGGATGACAAAAGACATGCGATCGTTACAGTAAACGACATAAGGAACTTTTCTTCCGACGAGGACTTCTCTTAGGCGTTTTTTATAGTAGACGGACGACAGCGGTGGGTCCGACTACTATCACCGGCATTTTGCTTGTAGGAGGTAAGTGAAGTGCTCGAAATTGAATATTTTGGTACCCAGAAATGCTAAATGTGTATACGAAAGTTTTGGGCTTGCTGTCAGTGCCGTTCTAATGGGTGGCCGTGGGTTTATTGTGTAAAATCTCCATATGCATGCAAGTGTGATCTACTCTGCGAAAATGCATGTGCACATTTACATGCACACGTGTAAACATTCTAGAACTTCAGCTACATATGTGCATTAAAAAATGCTAATAAAGTGTACTATAATTGTATGCATTATAAAAAAATATATCGAGAGTAGGGCTCGAGTGCGATAATACGGAGCATCAAACCATCAAAATCGCCATCCCACATATGTTAACAGAAAAAATGGCACGGTTGCACTCGCTTATGTGAGGAACCATCATGTTTCTCTTTTTTTTTTTTTTTTATAAAGCTCGTGGAAGAAGCGTGCTCCGTGTCAGCTCAGTTATGTCTGCGTCATCCCTTTTTGTCATCTGCCAGCGCTGTGATTCCACGACGCTTCGTGCATTTCATATATATAATACTCAACTGTTGTAACTGCCAAATTTTCACAAGGAGATCAATTTTTGCCAGCCAGCTCCTAATGGGAGGTGTGCATGTCAAAATATTTTGCATAATCTTTATTAATGAATGTGGCTGGCCTTTATGAACTACCTGAACAATTCAGGCTGTTTAGCTATCCTACAGGAAAAATATGGAAGGCTTAATGAAGCATATAGTCTTCATGTAGTTTCTTGCATGATAATTAAGTTATTGCCATGCATAATTCCCTTACAGGGCAATGCTTATATAAACTAACCTCCTAAACTTCAACTGAATTTGTATTTCAGACTCCAAACAAGACATCCAAAAAAAAAAATCATGCCATATCAGGGTGCGACGCATTTTCGGCTGAGTTCGGAAGTGCCAACGACGTTCCCGTAGAGGTGTGTCAATCATATTCGTGTGCATGTGCCTCCTGTTCATTTTCCTTTAAGATGTTAGCCTAAGATCCCTTCTCTTGTATTCTGTATTTAAGCCACCAAAGAAAAAAAGCACGAACATGAGAATCTGTTGTCAATCTTGACCAAAAAAAAATGCACTTAGAGCATGAAGCGCATCAACACAGCGAGGAAATGTGGAAGAAAAACTTCAGAATGCATTGCAGCAAGTCGAAGAACTGAAAAAGAAAAGTTGAAGTGCAGGAGGAGGAGGACCTGCGAGAACTTCGCAAATTAAATAGAAATATTCAAGGACTCCTCATTGAACAAGTGTCAAGTGCAAAAGGTATTGATTTTTTTTTTTTTTTTTGCTATCATGTATATGTTTTGACTGTTTTTGAGGCTGGTCTTTGAAACTACCTTGTGCATCTGCAGATCAAACCATGCCATTCCATCCGCTGCAGCCTCCAGAAGTTATTTCGTCAGTGGCACAAGCACAAGCCACTCTCTCGGCCCCAAGCACACCACCCCCAGCTGTGGCAGAGCTCTGCCAACTACATGTATGAACTTTGGGACAACAGTGTGTTCCTTTACCTGGAGTGACTGAGGCACTTCTTGCAGCTGAGAATGTTGAGAAGGCAAGCCACCTTCAGTTCATATAAAGAATTTTGTGCAGAAAAATATAGATGGCATTTACCAGACATGAGAGAAAATCAACTACCTGCAGAAGTATTTTGTCAAATGAAACTGAATCTCACTTTTGTTACATACTTATGCCTTTCTGTTAAGGTGGATGTGGGCAATTGCCTATTTATCTCAGCTGAAACCTGGAAGAAGATACAGCCATGGCCAAAAAACAGTATGTTCGTGAAAGACCTGCTGGTAGCGTGTGGTGCACAGCTAGCTTGCAAGGCCAGTAACTGCAGGGTAAATAAAAACTTGCATTTTATTCCTTTAAAACTATTGCTTCCTTGTCATCATTTACAGGAAAGCACTGCGCCAGGTTTGCCGACCGGCCAAGGAAGATGCCACTCACACCTGAAAAAGTGGCAGCAGTGCGTGGTATCTGTACTGCAGACAGGATCGTTAGTTCTCCTACAGTGCCTCAACTACATTGATTCACATTTTTTTTTCTATTGTTGCTGCTTCTGTTGCCAAACACTCAGTTACTTAAATACGAAGTGCTAAAATAAACCCATATATAACCTCTAAATAGTTGAAATCCTTATTGAAAATTACATAAAAAGATGAGGCTCATGGTGAATGAATACGAACTGTTTGTTAGCTTTGCTACTACAGAGCACATGCATGATAAAGCTGTGATTATCAGTAACCAGCTGTCATGTAAAATCAGAGTTTGATTTGTTAATAATTTCGGTGGTTTAGAATTTACAGCTTTCAAGTGAAATGCCAGAAGGCATACTTCCTAAACACTTCATCTAAGCTGGATGATTGCGAGCCTGGGATATATTTAGCGTCATCTCGGCTGTTGTGCAGTCCTGAAAAAATATATTGTCATGTTCCACTGCTTGCCCTTTAATCTCATGCCTTTTACAGAGTGCTTCAAGGAGCGTCTAAGGAAGAGAGGCGTTCCCTTGTTCATGTTGGAGCCATCACTTCAAAGGTTTAACCACTATGTGATAGAGAAGCTGGTGGACAACGATAGGATGCACAAGCATGTATTTGAATTCACATACCTGTATGAATAAAAATGCATGAACACTATCACAACTTAAGCTAGCACAACTCTGTAACTGTAGGATAATGTAATTAAAGCTAGTCATATGTATTTGACAGCAAGACTTTGCAAAATAAGTTTTCAGTAACTTATTTCGCAAAGAAGTGGTTCCAGGAAAGCATGGTCTGCTGCAATCCTTTCAACATTGATTTCAAATTTGGTCCACAAGACAAAACCGCAGTACTGTCGCTGCCACACAAGCATTTGCATTTGTACTTGTGGTAGTATCGGTGACCCTTGGTTCAAAAGTCGAGGTGGACTGGGGGCGAATCAGCATGCCCTGAAGTCGAAAGGGGGAAACCGCAGGGGAGGGCAGACAGAGGAGCAGCACTCCGCTGCATCTGGGGCAAACTGTCCTCCGCCACCGAAAGAACCCCAAGCAAGCCCTCCAGCAGTGCCCGGTTCGGCCAGTTTCGAGGGAGATCCTGGACTGGCGTGAGCGCCGAGGAGTGCATCAGTGCGGCAACGAAGGCCAAACTGTCCCCCGACGCCCAGCAAATTGTGATAGCAGCGGCTGCCCTCGTCAAGAGGCAGGGCCGCAGTGATCTTTTTTCAAGTGTGCACTTTCTTTGCTGTGTGGGACTACCAATATGATCCCGTTTTTGTTCTTTGTGTTCTCGTTGGCCCTGAGATTTCAGACTCCACCCTTCCTGACTGTCTCCGTGACCTGTATATATGTAACACCTCTCTTTGTCCGGAGGGATAGATGCCCCTGCTGAAGTGTTGCTGAAGTGTGCAACCGTGTTAAAGTGCGTGTTGTGCCGGACCCTGCTGTAGTGCCCGAACAGTGTAAGGAATGGGACGAACTGCTTTGCGTGCTGATCGACGACCCTACTGACGATCTCTTGTGCCGCGAATGCTTCCCACCCCGAAACCGCGAGGATATGGGAGTGCGCAATGTGGGTTTGGAAGATATTGTTTTATTTTACAAAGCTAACCCAGAGTATGGGGACGTGCAATACTTGTTACCTGTGCTAAAGTTTTTTGACTATGTTACTGTGTGCAATGTGCTCCTAGCCCGTGTTGTGTTTTTTGGCACGGACTGGTGGCGTGTGATTGAAGAAGCGGGACTGCTGGCTGCGGGTGCTGAGCGCTTCCGGCTGGCAGGGAGGGAACTGTCTGACATTGTCAAGAAGGAGAAAGTGGACATGGGCCCTGACCTGCGGACTAGCCTCTACGAGGTTGCCAGCTTGTATGGTGCCATGACTCCCCCATCCCAGGGTGGGACCCTGTTCAGGAAACCAAAGATCTAGCCAACTCCGGACAGGAGGTACACAACCTTCTAGTCAGTGACAAGTACCATCAACAAGCCATCCTGGACGCCATTCGGGGCCTGGGGGGGGAGGCATCTACCACGGCGCCCTGGCCTTCTGATCTGGAAAGCTGGATCCGCGGCGCCACCTGGGAACGCTCGGGCTCATCATCCCTGGGCCATTTGGACTACGAGCTCATACAGGACGGGGAACTCATCCGGGGGCGGTTCAAGGTGCAGAAGAACCTGGTGCTCGACATCATCCCCCCCGAAGACCTGGAAAGAGCAACACTTCACGCCACGGCCCAAGACAAGGCCCTGGTCAAGGCGGAATTCGCAACGATCCAGACTGCCGTGTCCTCCCCCCTTCCCATGTACCTCGGCCAGGCGTGGATGTAACACCTTGCGGGGGCGTTTTACCACACTTGGCCGGGAAACACGCTTGAGGAGACGTCCAGTGAGGAGGCTTTCCGTAACGAAGTGACATATGACAAACTCAGGCAAGGGGAGTGCGCCCTGCCATACGACTTCACGATTTGACCACTAGCCAAGGACTGACGAAGTCTTGGCCTTCCATGACGTGCTAGTCCAAGGCCAGGAAAGCGGCCCCCCGGAGGCCAAGACCACAGTGGACATGATAGGCCGGGCCCAGCGTCACGGCTACCTTCCCGCCACGCTCCAGTCCCCTTGCGGGCTGGGCGAGGAGCAAACTTTCCCTGTTCGGGAGGCTTGATGTCAGGCCTCCGTTCCACCTCCTGCGTGGGCTCAGGTTGGAACTTGGCCCTCGAAAACATGGCCAAAGACCTGGTGAACAAGTTCCATTCTGCGGCCAACCCCGTGAGGGCAAGCGCCCATATGAGCGGCGATAACACCCACGTGTTGGCATCCAACTACCACATATTAGGAATCAAGCTGTGCTGCGACGTTTGTCTTGTATGAGCTCACTTGTCGTTTCTGACAGTCCATGGGCACTCAATCTCTACGAGGCCTTGACCCCAGCACTGGTACTCAACAAGCACATCCGGAGTTGCACCCAGATAAGCCACTTCTAAAGAAAGTGCCGATGATTTGTGGTCTTCCGAGGAGGATATGGCTACCGTGGCCGAACAAGCGATCAGTACCGAAACAAGTTCCTCGGTGACAGATGCTGCTCAAAAGCTAGCAGAAATAGCCCGGAAGCATTCACTTACGTACCCTGCAGTTAACAACCTGTGCCTTCTTTTGCAACAACTTGGTCATCCAGTACCAGGTGATGTCCGCACATTGCTGAAGACTGAGCTGATGTGCGTAATATTTCTGTGCATTTCGGCCTGAGAAGGCTAGCAATTGAAAGAGAGAAAGAGGGTCTACATGTTGCTTCAGGCACCCAGGTTGCCCAAGTGAATATAGACGGATTGCCACTGTTCAAGAGCTTGTTACTAAGCTTCTGGGTACTGCTGTGTTCAGCGGCAAACGCAATTGACCTTTCATCGTGTCTATTCATTGTGACAAGAAGCCAAATATTGAACAGTTCTTGAGACCATTTCTCGAGGAAATGAAAAGTATGCAGAATTCTGGTGTGATAGTCAAAGGTACGTGCTACAGCATTTCTCTCACTGCAGTGATATGCGATGCGCCAGCCTGCTCACACATCAAATGCACAAAGGGTCACACTGGTTATTACAGCTGTGACCGTTATACACAAAAAGGAGAGTTGAGCGATGGCAAACATTTCCCATCTGTGCTGTTTTCACAAATCGCACAGATGAAACCTTTCGTTCAATGGCCGACGCTGGCCATTATCTCAATGAAAGTCCCCTGCTGGAGGTACTCGTAGACATGGTAAAAAACTTTCCACTAGACTACATGCACCTGGTATGCCTGGGAGTGGTTTGCAAGTTGCTGCAGACTTGGTCATCTAGACCACTACCTCATCATCTCAGCGCACGGCAGCGGACCATTCTTAGTGCAAGACTGCAGGAAACTAGACTACCATCAAAATTTAGCCGGCAGCCCAGAGCCCTTGATGAACTGGACAGATGGAAGGCCATGGAGTTTAGGTCATTCCTTCTCTACCCTGCTCCTGTGGTGCTATGTGGTTTGTTGGATGAAGATCATTATAAAAACTTCATGTGTCTTCATGTCGCAATCCATATCCTGCTCAGTGATGTCCTTTCATCACAGATAAACAGATTTGCCTCAGATCTGCTGCAGTATTTTTCACAGCAGTGTGGGAAACTTTATGGACCCAAGTTTTGGTGTACAACGTACACATGCTGTGCCACATTGCGGATGACTCCTCAATTTATGGGTCACTGGCCAATGTTAGTACCTTCCCATTTGAGAACGCTTTGAGGCAGCTTAAATGGTTGTTGCACACTAGCAGAAAGCCACTGGAACAGATCAGCTGCAGACTGTCTAAGCTGGCTTATTCACCGAGAAATCTCCCACCTGTCATGCACCCAACAGACATCACATCTCTGAAAGCTGGAGTGGAAAAGTACTCGTGCTGCTTATTAAGCAATGGCAGCATTGTCAGTGTGACAAAGCTCACTCCGATGTTTCTTTTTGGCCATGAGTATCTTCAATCAAGGAACTTCTCTGTTCCGCTTCCATCAGAGCAGCTGAGCATTTTCAACACAGGCAATGCTTCACATCATATAAGGATGTGGAGTCTTTTGTGGAGTCTATAAGGAGTATTTTTGTTCAAAATTTGTGAAAGTTGTCTGGAAGTCTGGGTTTGTTATATTTACTTGCCTTCATCGCAAGCAATAAGCTAGGAGCTTAAAAAAGTGTATCTTTAGCAATGTGCTCTATTTACATTGCCTGTGGCAGATAACGTCCTTTCCCAGGTGCTCTCGACATAGCCATTATTTGACGCACGCCATGCAGGGCTTCGACAGAGTGTGCTAAAGTGCATGTATGTGGCATGATAACAGCTTACGGAAGCACCTATAAAGTATTTGCTTTTCTCACTAGGCTATGTGTTACGGCACGGCAATTGATGCGGAAGCGTCAAGTGGTGTGTCCTTTGCTCACCCCTATCTGCTTTTTCGAGTTCTTTTGCAGAATGGCAAGAGCCAAAAGCGCAAGCTTTCATGACCAGAAGTACAGCATGAAGCAGAGTCAAGGGTAGGTGCAAGGCGAAGTAAAGAACAACTTTTGCGGGAAGCGTCCCCAACCTGCTAGGCCTAACGACACATTCAATGAGATTGACGCAGTGTTCATTCGTCTCATCAGTGGTTTAGAAAAGATTGTGTTCTTCGGAAAAGATGAAAGATGAAACTACCATGGCTCTGCAAGCGTTTTGATGTGTAACACTGCTGTGCTGATGGCCCTAGTGAGCACTGCAGCCTGCCTAATATATTGAGAGTGCCAATTTGCTGTGCAAGAACCGGTGTGCAAATGCAAGGGACTTCCTTCCTTCCTCCCGCCTTGAACTTCCCTGTGAGAATGTTACGTGCCCTGCGACCATTCTCATTACCGTATAAGTCAAGGAGAGTTATAGCAAGCAGTGATGACAGTGTGAATCGTTTCGACGGCAGGAGTTCGTGCGACGGTTTTCCCTCAAACATGAAGGCAGAGGTAGCTGCTTGTGCAAAGGAGCTGGATATGAGCACCTCTAGAAAGTTCCCTAAAGCAGCTAAATACATCACTACCACGTCGAGAGAAGCTGAGTCTTCTGTGATGAAGTTATAAAGTGACTACCACATAGCTGTAACTTATGGCTACTCTTACTTGACTGATGAGGCTAGAAGCCACAAGTTTTGCCCAGAGGGGGCCGAGTCGTGGTGCAAATACAGTCGAGCTGAAGCCTCAGCCAGCAAGCACAAAGCACACGCAGAGCCCATGGGAAGGCAATGCTGCTGATATACAGGTGGCTGACAGATGTGGAGCTCTTGACTCACTGAATGCAAGGCAAGAAGACAGAAAGTGGCAGGATCTCTCAATAGCAGAATCTGGCTGCCCCAAAACTGTTTGCATAGCGGAAAGTTGTCAAGATGGCCTCAGAATTTTCGTTGCTGTGGTTCAATGAAGGACATGCATGTTCTGAGCGGGTGTTAGAGGAACTTGGTGTAACACCAGGTGACCAGCTTCTATTGTTCACCGACTCTCAAAATGAGGCAGATCAAAAAGATGACAGCCTGACAGACAACTGAGGCATGAGCCAAGTATAGCAAAAAGGGCTTCTGTTGAAACAAGTCACAAGGTCCATAAGGATCTAAAGCCCCGCTCATACTAGCAAAAAATGCAGCGGCGCAGTGTCAACGGTGCTGCTGCACCGCAGCTCCTTGGAATGATGCTCTCTATGGGTGCTTTTCTGCTGCGGTTGTCGTGGAATATTGAGTGGAGGCACTGAGGGAGGATAGTCAAGGGGATACTCAAGGGACACCAGAGAAGACGGGAAAGTGTGCATTTTATCCAGGTCATCTTCATCATCTGCTAGCTCTCTGCCGTCGCTTTTTTGTCTGGATGGCTGGTTCAAACGATGAGCTGTCGGCTACGATAAACGTACTGATACTTGTTTGTTCACTGCTTCTACACTGTCACCGTGTACAGAACACACAGAAGCGCCATTTTTGGTACGGCCCATGTATCGCCATCGAGACCAAGGGCAACTGCGCCTACTGCTGACACTACTGCGGGAGAAGGATGAGGCATGCTTCAGTAAGTACTGTTTTTTTATGATGCATTCGTAGTCTGTGCTCGTCATACGGAATATAACTGACATATTACCTATCGCCGTTTAGCTACCTTCAGATGACTCCCAGCACCTTTGACACTTTGCTGGGCTCTGTTGAGCACAGCCTCAGCCGTCAGGTGACCTCATTCAGAGATCAGATTTCGGCCCACGATCGTCTGGCAATAAGAGTATGGTAGGTTTCATGGTGAATCATACCCTATTTATTAAAATGGTTCACAGCTTACTGCACATTTATTTGCTGAACCTGCTCCATGTAATGCGGTGCACTGTTATGGATAGTGCTTGCTAGCATCCAGAAATTATTTACACTAACCACAGCATTAAGAAATTAATATTTTTCACTCCGTCTTGCATGACTGCAATTCCAATCCGATCTAGAGCTGAAGTAGCAGAAAGCTTCCAGTGTTGAGCCGCCATCTCGAGTGAGTAAAAACTTTGAAAATGTATTTTTCAAATCACTATTTAGAACCCATTATGTGGTCTACGCTTTTGCAAGATGCAGCCATATTGTTGGAACCCCTTTCAGATGTGAGGCCAGCTTTCTCACATGGCATGTTGCCCGAAATTGTTGAGTCACTGGCAGTTAGTAAAACAAGTATATGGTGCTAAAACTGCAAGTTACTGCTAATTTAATGCATATTGTGTTGGGGCTAAAAGAATGCATAAAGTACAATAACAATGAATTTTCCGCCATGTCTTTCATGAAAGAGAGGAGAAAATGTATCTGACCCACTGCAATTTTCATATTTGTAGAGCAAAATATAAAATTTGATCTTTCAATGCAGTACAACTAGACACATTGTTGTTTCATTTTTTATAAACTTTATTTGTACAAAAACGCAGATGAACTATAACTGCTGCTCAATCTATTACATATGTAATTGTTTTCCAGGTTTCTTGCAAATGGGAACACATCCCGCAGCTTGTCATAGAACGTTTTAATTGGCCGATCTACAGCTTAAGTTCTCGCAAGAAAAACCACAGCCACAATATGGAAGAATATGTGGGATACATACATTGCTTTTACTCAGACTGAGGTTAGTTTTCTAAAAAAAACTGCACTTGCACAGCTGTCTGAAAACATAAAATGGAGGCCACAGATGTCTTGCAACATCCACATGAACCTTGCCACCCCTACCTAGGAATGTAAAGGCGTTCAGTACTTCTGCCTGGACGACAATTTTCACGTTAATTTTTATGCCACATTGAGGTGGCTGTTAGCATAAGCCTTAATCTGAAATCAAGAAGGAAAAAATTTTGGGACACAAACACCTCTTCTCCAACAAGCCTCACAATTAAAGCATTGTACATGGTGCCATGATGTGGTGAAATTTTAATGGAATGGTCAGTGCTACACTGAGTGTCTTCTCTACTTAGTTTTCTTTTCATACTGTGATTACGCAGTGAAATTTCGCATCTTCAGAGGTCTTTTAAGCACTTTTTCTATTGATTGTTTTGTTTTGAGAGACTTAAGTGTAAATGTTTGAAACTCACAAGGTCCGTTCGATTCGTTTGCACTACCTGAACTAGTTCACTTCGTGCAGCACTTCGCCATTCGTTTCACGAGTGCAGCCTAGCGCCCTCTGCACGACGCCATTCGTTTCAAAAAAGTGCAGACGTCGTGCAGGCCTAGTTCACGAAAAGTTCAGGAAATCTGTGCACCTCCTGAGCGGTCAGTGCCAAAGTCGTGCAGGCCGTGCAAGCAGCCGATATGGAAGCAGACGACGGCTTGTGGGTTACGCTAGACGAAGTGGAAACTCGCGTCATTCCCATCTGCGATGAGAACGGTGCCCGAGTTCGCCAAGGAAACGGCTACGCGTACTCGACACCAGGTATGTTCACTAAAGAAGCCAACACGTGTATGACATGATGCACGTTGTTGTAGAAATCGCTTAACATGTAACTTGGCGCGCGTGTACTTGAGTTGTGTCCAGTAAAAGAACACTTGCGTTTCGTGCCAGCTGCCGCGAGATGCACATGCAGTGAGGCACCTTAGGCCGAGGCATGATGTTTCTTGCGATATATACGTTATACAGTGTCATGCCTACTCTGCTCATGTGCGAGACGGCATACCATTTTTGCAGCTTCAAACTACAGTTAAGGAGGTAGTGGGTGCTAGAATATTTGTAGGTTGTAAACAGAATATTGACTACCATCTGATTTCCTAGCCGGGTACGACTCTGCGTGCCATCTCGAGCAAGCATACTCGAATCAAACAAAGGAAACCTAATGAGAACTGCACGACTTGTATACTTTTACTACCGAGTGACTGCAAACAATGCGTGGTGTTTACAGATTACTTATGTTCACCTTTGTGCAGATGGCAGCGTTGTAACCATTGTCTTCGCGGATGATGCCAGCCAAAATGCGCAGCAACAAGGCTCCGCACCAGAGCCTGGCAACCTCCTTGGACCGGAGCTGTGGTCTAATAGAAAGACCAAGTTCCTGATTTCAAAGTATAAGGAGTTGAAGGACCTTCTCGGAAGGAAGGGTGGCTTTCGGTAAGCTATACTTCATTACATTGTCAGCAAAGAGTGCATAAAACCAAGAAGGTGGAATATAGACATGGTGTCAGTTTCAAAAGTGTCTTATACAAAATTTACTAATGGCAGGAATTATTCTGCACCAAATAGCATTTTATCATGCATCATTTATTTTCCTATAAGGACATATTTCCATGGAACCAGATACTTGTGCAGTAGTATTAGTTCCAAATCAAGAAACGTTAGGAAAAGTTTACAGAGTGTATAGTTAGAACAAAGTTCTTGGAAGTGCTGAACTCGTCATGCACATCATCTTCTCCTGTCATTTCTATGTTTCCTTTAGCACCAAGAAATCGCTCTGGCAGGCGATAACGGATGCCATCATTGCCGAATTTGGAGAGCCGATGACGGCTCTTCAAATTGAAAATAAATGGAAGAGACTTGAGAGGGCGTACAAAAGGGCAAAAAACAAAAACTCTGCCTCGGGCCACTCTCGTGTATCATGCGAGCATCAAGAGTAAGTGCACCAAACCTATCTGTGCAGCATTAGTCTACAAGTTGATTTTCTTTTCTAGGGAGCTCAGTGCTGTACTTGAAAAGGAGCACCACATCGCTCCAACATTCCTCTTGGCACCTGGCAGAGTCATGCAACAGGAAAATGAAAGGTCTGTCTCTTAATTATGTGCTTCGGTAATTCATATAATTTAACCTTTCATTTCTTACAGCCCATCTGCTGACACAGACAGCAGCGGGCAGCAGCATGATGCTGAGCTGCCATCTGGGTCAAGGCCGGCAGCTGAAGCAGCATTTGGCCACGACGAGCCAGGGCCATCGAGGGCAACACTCGACCACGACCAGCCAGGGCCATCAAGGACGCCTGAGCCCAGCAGCACACGAAAACGCAGAAAAGAAGGCACCACATTAGAGGCTTTGTTCAGCACATTCCAAGAGTGCAAGAGAGAGCGTGCTGAACGCTTTGACCGCAAAATGGCTTTGCTTGAGCGGTTTGTAGTGGCTGTAGAGGCGCAGAATGCAAATAAGTAAATCTCAAACTTGTTATATCTGGATAGATGAGACAGCAGACACCATAGAGAGCGGTTGACATGACTCTCTGGCCTAGATCACTCACGACTTCTGAAGGTATGCCAAAGCGTGCATACATATCCTCGAGCACCGAGATCACAGAGGAGGCTGAGGTTGACATTTTCTTGACCTCCACAAACTTTGAATAGTAGTCCACTAAGAGCAAATACGTAGCAGCACTGTGGTGGAAAAAGTCCACTGCGTCACGTCACGTCACGTCAACCGCTCTCTATGGTGTCCGCTGTCTCATGTATCATAATCAATAGCCATCCAGATATAACAAAACTTAATCCTAAAAATGCCTTTTGACGATTTTCTATCAATATACAACACACTCGCATGCATGCACTAACTAATAAACATGAGTTCATGTATATCAAACAAGGAATTGCAAAATGTGTCGCGCAATGTGAAACAGCACATACTCAACACTGCTTCTGGGCAATGGCCTTCCTGACTCTTTCGCACTGTTTGGCAGTGCTAGAGTCAAAATCCAGATCACCGTCCTCCTCATTCTGGACCTCTTCTAGCTCGGGCAGCTGGCCCAGTTCATCTATAAAATCTCGCTCGTCATTGCACATGTTGTGCAGGACGCATGCGGCCATTATAATTAGGCAGCACTGCTTAATGCTAGCAGCGTCGACGAGGTAGAGCCTTCTAAAGCGTTGCTTCAACAATCCAAATGAGTTTTCGATGGCGACACGCTGTTGCGAGTGAAATTTGTTGAATCTTTTCTTCCACGCTGGAAAGGTGCTCCCGTGGTCGCGATAAGGGGTCATGAGCCATGGCAACAGCGGGTACGCAGAGTCCCCAAGAATGTATCCACTGGTGCATTTATCATCGGCCTCTGCGAAAAATGGGCTCTCTCGAAGCACCCTGGCGTCGTGCGCCGAGCCCGGGAAGCCTATGAATACATCAATAAACTTGTTCCGGTCATCACATATGCCCTGGAGAATCACTGACGGCCACTTCTTCCGATTATAATACGACTGCGGCGACTCGGTGGGTTTGTTGATCTCGATGTGGCAGCCGTCGACGCACCCGATTGTGTTCCGTGGTCCCTTGCCGCCGGCTTTTGCCAAGAAGCAGGCCTTGCTGCGCTCTTGCTGTTGCTGGTTCGGCCAAGCGATCACGGACGAGCTGATGCTGTTCAAAAAATCCAAGACTCTTTCGACGCAGGTGTGCACGGATGACACCGAAACATCAAAACGGTCTGCTAACGAGTACATGCTGCACTGAGTGCCCAAGTAACTCAGAACGATAAGGCACGTTTTTTCTGGGCTCATTTGCGGACGGCCTCCCATGGGGTGCGGGAAAAACGGCGAGTGTTTAAAGGAACCCGCAAGAGCGTCAAACGTGCTCCGTGAGAGGCGGAAAAGACGTTTGAACTCAAAGTCAAAATATCTGCTAACAACGTCCTCGCAGTAGCGCGGTACGCGGTTCCTGTCAAGCCTCACCAACTTCATTGCGATCATCACGACTAAGTCGTCGAACTCCTCTTCGTCGCTATCGCTGTCCACCAGCTCCATAGCTGCTTGCATGACAGTAGGCAGTAAACCGCAGTTCATTTTCTTTTTTTTTTCTTTCACAAAGAATTCAAGAAAATGCACACAACTCTATCCACCGTAGAACCACCAACTCTCGGCAAGCACAGCAAAAGCAGAAGGCTTGCACGACTTCTGCACTTCAACGTTCGTTTCTCATCGGCGCTAGTATCGTGCTGCGTCTGCACTACTGAACTGGCGCTGCATGAGTGCGGCACTTTTTCTACACCGTCATGAACTAGTTCACATCGTGCAGAGTGAATCGAACGGACCTACAGTGGTCAGCGTTGCTGACCACCATTTAAATGTTTTTTGCAGAGCCACCTGGCGTTCATGAAAAAAATTAAATGCTGACATTTTTCTCGTGTTCTCTGAGCACCCGCCAGATGGCGCGAGGTGTTTCTAAGGACGTTAGTGTTGCGAAAAACGCGCCTTTGTACCCGCCATATCAATTCCCGTGATGGACCCCAAAATGTTTTACATGCGCAAAGGTAAGGTACTTTATATAGAACCTTTTTTTAGTGCAATATGTAGTGCATGAACATATGTTTATTCTTGCGAGGCAAACATATACTTTGCAGCAGTTAGGTGTTACGTGGCAATGTTTTTTTCCAGTGGTCAGCTACACTGACCACCATGCATGAATGGAGTTATAGGCAGAACTCTACATATTATCATCCAAATTCAACACGAATGTAAATTTTGCCTTCAAACCTGCCTTTCAGATGTTGAATATGAGGATATTCCATCCGACGATGACAGCTTCGCTGGAGGCGACACCTCGAAAGCGACTATGACGCGGAAGAAATCAGAGATAACGTCCCAGATGATGAAGCTGTAACGCTAAACGACATCCAAAGCGATAGCGATGCATCTGACACCGAAACAGAAGAAGCTCCTGTAACAACTCACAAGGTTCCCGTGTGGAGTACTAAGTATCGAATGTCTCCCCCTCTGTTATTTTCATCCGACAGTAGAGTGCCAGATGATATCCTCGCTATCAGCAATGTCACCCCATTTAGTATTTTCGACCTATTGTGGACGCCTGAGTGGACTGAAGATGTGTTTCAAACAAATCTGTATGCACAACAAGAAAACAAGCCTTACACACCTACAACGAACAAGGAAATGCGAGCATTCCTGGGTCTCAATTTGTTGATGGGGCTGAAAAGGAGTCCGAGCTACCGTGATTATTGGTGCAGTGCACCTGACATGAACGATCCATTCATTTCCAAAGTCATGACCGTGAATCATTTCGGCTGGCTCCTTTCCCACCTCCACCTAAATGATAACGCACTGCAACCAGAGAGACACAATGCCAACTTTGACAAGTTGTACAAAGTGCGCCCACTTTTGTCGGAAGTTTCGAGAACATTTGCCAAACACTACGAGCCCACAGAATGCTTGGCCGTTGATGAGTCCATGACAAAATTCAAAGGAAGAAGTTCCTTGAAGCAGTACATGCCTAAAAAGCCGATAAAACGCGGCTACAAAGTTTGGATGCTATGCGCCAGCAATGGCTACAATCTCAAATTTGAGGTTTACACTGGAAGGTCTAACGACAGTGTCCAGAAAGAGCTAGGTGCGCGTGTTGTGAAGACGCTCTGTGATGACTTGGCTGGGAAGCAGCACCGCATATTTTTCGACAACTATTTTACTAGTTGCAACCTGCTGAGTGATCTCTTAGAAGCCGGGATATAAGCTTGTGGCACCGTGAATGCTAACAGGAAGCACCTGCCAAAACTAACTCCAGACAAATCAATGAAGAGGGGAGGAACTGCTTATTCAGTCAGCGACAATAACCTATGTTGCATGAAGTGGAAAGACAAGCGGACTGTTCACTTGTCAAATTTCCAAAACCCCTCTGAAGAAGTGCAAGTAAATAGGAAAGAGAAAGATGGGACAATCACTAAGGTCAACTTCCCTGGTGCACTTCAAGATTATAATAAAAATATGAACTTTGTGGACAAATTTGATCAGATGAAAGGGCAGTATGCACTGGATCGGAAATCACGCAAGTGGTGGCACAGGATCTTTTTTCACATTCTTGACTGTTGTGTTGTGAACGCACATATAATTTTTCGCGAACACGATGGGTCGGAAAAGATGTCACTGAAAGACTTTCGGAGGAGCCTGGCCTCACACATGACTACTGAAGCCCGCATGGACCCGAAAGCGAAGCGGAAGTCATCCGACAACCAACTTATTGAAATAATGAGGTCGAAACCATTTGTGGAGTTGGCTATCCGTACAGCAGAATCTAGGCACCAGCCGACAAGGTGCTCACAGCGCAGATGTGCAAAATGCAGCACGAAGGCACAACCATTGAGAACAATTTGGATGTGCCAAACATGCAATGTGCCCTTGTGCCTCTGCAAGGGAAAGAACTGCTTTGCGGAATACCACAAAAAATTATTTTGCAAGTGCAAAGTGAAAAGCGTGCCGCTATTTCAAAGCTGAACAGTGCAATGATGGTGGTCAGCAGCACTGACCACCTCATGTTCTAAAGACCAATAAGTAATTTTTTTCTACTTGCTGCAATATTGTTTTTGTGATCATTTTTTACCATCTGTGCAATAAAATCGAAAATTTATTGAAAAATAAACTTCTGTGCTTCAAAGAGTTAAATTATTCATGCTTCTGAAAAACTGGTTTCAGCTAACAAACAGGAAGTAGAGATGAGGGCTTTTGTCTGCATAAATTCCATTGCTCATTATTATATGCACTATTCCCTCTTCCCACTTCCACGAAATCGTTTACTGAGCCAATGAATGGCTGCCAAATTTGCATCTGCTGCAGACTGCATTTGACATGGAACAGTATTGGAATTCTCCAAAATGAATTGGGAGCCTTCTTGGCAAGTATGTAAGCATTGAATGCCCAAACAACTCGGTCAAGGACTGTGAACTACAAAAAAAACTTTCAGTGTCAGTCTTTTTGCCTGGTGTGATGCGCATTATAGGAAAAGTTCTCTCCTGGACCTGGTTTCAACTTATTTCAGTGCTTTGCTCTTTTGGTTGCACCCCTGCTAAACATTATTGGCAAAACAGACTAAATGCTATAAGAAATGCAGCAAATAAACCACAAGCATCTGTAGAGAGTTTTTCTAAGCGTAACACAGCAATATGAAGCAAAAACAAGAGAGGAAGACATGCAAGACAGGATGGGTGCAGCGCCCGTTCTGTCTATTGCAAAAACAATCAACCAGTTACCCCAGACCAAGATCCTCATTGAATGTAGAGGAAGTGTTTGGTAATTTGTTTCAAAAGGTATGGAAAAAAGATAGACGGTATAAAAGGACAAAAATTGGTGACAGTTGAAGTTACAGTAGCTTCATTACTCCTCAGGCTGCCAGAAAATGTTACTGGTTTTCAAGAGCTCTTACACAACACTGATGTTTTTTTTACTCTAGGCCGCATTGATGCCAGTTCTCGCTAGTCATCAAATTACTGTAAATTGAAATATGCCTTAAATAGGCACTGTCACTGTCAAAACAAAAATTCTGCATTCGTTTTGGTTTCTTGCATTGTCTTAGTGCTTGTCAAAAAAACATTTGCTGACTGCAGTCGCAAGTCTGTGGTTTTTCAGTCTGCATCTTTTCAGTTTTCGTACTGAGCTGCTCATACTTATTGACACTTTAATCAAACCAGACTCCTGAGGTCTGTAAGGTTTTCAAAACATAGTTATAATTCACATACCGTATTTACTCGCGTAATGAACCCACTCGCGTAATGAACCCACCCCCCACTTTTGTCGTCGAAAATTGAATTTTTTTTTTTTACGTCGCGTAAATAACGCGCACCCGCCCGCAGGGTCGGTGTTCAGCATGTTCGCGTTATCTCGGCTCAATTGGCCGGCGCTGTCGACTGTCGACGATCATAAAATTGTCTGATCGCGCAGTGATAAAATAAACATCATTTGAAGCCAACGATGCTGAACACCGGCGACGCGAACGCGGGTGACGCGGGCGTCGACTGCACGCTTTCGTTGATCGTTCATTGACCTTGCATGATTCGTTGGTGGATGCGCAAAGGGCTTTACTGGGGCGTCCTCTTTGAAATGGGGTGACGGCAGTTTCCACCACGCTCGGCTATTTTCTTTGTATTTCTCGAACCAATTTGTCAAACTTCTCTAGATTTTTTTTTTACAATGATGATGATGATGCAGGTTGCCGAGTGCCATCTATTAAATGCAAAGCAAACCTCTGCTTATAGCGCCATGCATGCGCGGCGGCGGCAGAACGAAGTAAAGACAACGCACTTGGACAGCGTCGGTCGCCATTTCGCCAGTCCTATTTTGTTGCTGTAAGTGCTTCGCTACGACCTTTGCATTATTTCGTGCGTGCTGTGCATTTTCTGCGCGTTGTGCGATGGGGCGTTGCGCTAGCTACACGACCGGTTTTAAGCTCAAAGTCGTGGAGCATGCTTTGGAGCATGGCAATCGCGCGGCTGGACGGCATTTTAGTGTAGACCCCGTGCATGTGCGCTACTGGAGGAATCAACAAGAGGAACTCAGAGCGACGAAGAAAGATCGCCGGGCCTTTCGCGGGCCGAAGCAGGGCAAGTTTCCTCGCGTCGAGGAAGAAGTTCTGAGCTATGTGAAGAGGCTCCGCAACGAAGGATGTGCCGTATCCCACGAGCTGATAAAGAATCATGCGCGGGCCACTGCAAGAAGTCACGGCATTGCCGCGAGTGAATTTAAGGCGAGCAGTGGTTGGACGACTCGTTTCATGCGCCGGAACGGGTTGTGCCTCAGAAGGCGTACTACGTTATGCCAGCGGCTGCCGGCAGACTGTGGGGACAAAGTGCGTGATTTCCACCGCTTTGTCATTCGGATCCGTGAGGACAAAAAGTTCCTGCTGTCGCAAATCGGGAACGCGGACCAGACGCCTATAAACTTTGACATGCCAAGAAACAGCACTGTCGATATGAAAGGTGCGAAAAGTGTGCAGGTTAAGACGACGGGCGCCGAGAAGCAGCGGTGCACCGTGATGTTAGCTGTAACAGCGGACGGCAGGAAGCTGCCGCCGTTCGTCGTCTTCAAAAGAAAGACTCTGCCAAAGGGAACTCTTCCTGCCGGTATCCACATTCGCGCCCAGGAGAAAGGGTGGATGTCGGCCGAGCTGGTGTCCGACTGGCTGAAAACAGTCTGGGGACGGCGGCCCGGGGCTCTTCTCCTGCCATCGCTGCTTGTTATGGACAGCTTACGCGGCCATCTGGAAAAAAATGTCCGCTGCCGAATGAGCGAGTTACGCACGGACCTCGCTATCATCCCAGGTGGCTTGACATCAGTGCTGCAGCCCCTTGATGTTTCCATTAATAAGCCCTTTAAGGACAACGTGCGCCGGCTCTATACAGAGTGGATGGCCGCGGGAAACCACGACCTGACTCCCGCAGGTAAGATTAGAAGGCCCACCATCGACATGCTCTGTCGATGGATTCTAGAAGCATGGAGTGTGATTCCCAGCGAGATGGTCGTCCGCAGCTTCAAAAAGACTGGCATCTCCAACAGCCTCAACGGCAGTGAAGACGCGCTGTGGGAAGACGACGACGCCGACGAAGTCGCAAGCGATATGAGTTGAAGCGTGGATTCAGATAGCGAGCCCGAGTGAGACAGACCATAAGCAGCCAGCAGCATGAAAATAAAAATGAATTTTTAATTCACATTCATCGCGTATGTGTTTTTACTATAAAGGTAAGGTTGGGATTGCGATTTTCCTATCTTCATTGTGACATGAAATTTCGACCTAAAAAATATCAATTTTTTTTCCCCGCGTAATGAACCCTCCCCCCAAATTTATGTCAACTTATCTGGAAAAAAGGTGGGTTCATTACGCGAGTAAATACGGTATGGCAATGGGCACTTGTCATAATCTTTCTGAGACTAACGTAAGGAATAAAGGCAATTGTGCAAAATATATAGCGCTAAAAGTGCTTATTAACTGCATCACGTGCTGACAACATGCACTTATTATTTTTAGCAATACCTGCATGAAATATTGTCCCATAGTGACGTCATTTATTTTGGAGACTTCGCCTAGCCTTTCTCATCAAGCTATTATAGCACTCATAGCTTATT
The DNA here is from genome assembly GCF_055883805.1 of Amblyomma maculatum. Taxonomy (NCBI): domain Eukaryota; kingdom Metazoa; phylum Arthropoda; class Arachnida; order Ixodida; family Ixodidae; genus Amblyomma; species Amblyomma maculatum. Next base: position 93,516,934 of record NC_139348.1, read on the forward strand.
GATTTCATTCTCTTATGCCGCTGTTTCAGATTCACATATGTACATCTTTATCATTATGGTGGTGAAGAAGATCCTGGGATATTTTTGCAGTAAGATTTGCTTAAAGACCTTAGTGTGGCATTGGGTGGTGCTTGCAGAGGCTGCACCTGCACATGCTCAAGACATGGCCTCCAAAATCACCCGTGCTAGAGCATGGCCTCCGAGATCCGCTGCGCTAGAGCATGGCCTCCGAGATCCGCTGCGCTAGAGCATGGCCTCCGAGATCCGCTGCGCTAGAGCATGGCCTCCGAGATCCGCTGCGCTAGAGCATGGCCTTCGAGATCCGCTGCGCTAGAGCATGGCCTCCGAGATCCGCTGCGCTAGAGCATGGCCTCCGAGATCAGCCGCACGAGTTCACGCGCGGATGATCTCGGGGGCTACGCTCATGGGAGCCAGCCTCACAGGGACACCATCAGGGTGAAACACTAGACTGATCATCATAGGGTGCCTCGATAAGCACGCCCTCTGCTAGGGTGAAGCCACCCTTTGGGAGGGCAAGTGCCACCCGCCGGTCCTGAGAGCTCGCTGGCGGCCATGTTCATGCCCTTTCGAACAGCTTCGCGGCAGCCGGCACAAGTGTGCTCGCTTCGTCTCCTCTTCTCTTGGTGCTGACAGGGGGCACATCGAAAAATATCAGGTTGTATGCTGCAGTGCACGGAACACTTCATAAATAGATGGAGAATATTCGAGGTCTCGAGAGACCCCAAGAGAAGCCTGCTTTGGACATTAAAGACCAAGCGCCAAAAGTGGTAACCGACAACCATATTGTGCATTTGCAGCACCTGGGAATCTTTAACATGCACTGACATCGCACAGTACACGGACCCCACTACACAGAACAAGTGTGACATATACAGCCTTCCCTTGCATTGAACCAATTAATATTATTATTTGCAGCATGAGTATAACTGTTCTTCCTATGCCGTGGGATTCGCATGTTCGTGCTGTTGAAGTATATTACCCATTTTTATTAAGGGAACGTGTGGAAGGTATTAACAGGAAAACGTATACATGTACTAATTTAAGGATCGCTGAGAATGAGCAGCTTGGTGAGCAGGGATTGTGTGGCGAGCAACTGTGGGCAAATTGGACTACTGACAAAACGAGCATTGCTGCACGGAAAGATCTGGACCTGCTAAAGAAACAAAAACGATCGCATTCACTTGGCGAGCTGGACTGCAAAAAAAGGGGGGCGGTCGAGCATTTTTTCGAGAAAGACAGTTTTCGGCAAATAAGTTAGAGGCCCTTCTTTGGCGTGCTTGCTTTTCTGACTCACTGACTGCATTTGAGCTTGAAACAATGACCATAAATCTCTTCACAAGGGCAGACACCATTCCCCTTCATTATAGCATTAGGGAAAAGAAAATTATGGGCCACCTACGCAATCCTTATGTTTAAATTTGAGAGCACTATTTTTCGATCAGTGTGGACTTACGGTGAAATGCTGCTGCAATGAGTCCAGCTGCCGTATTATTGCGAGTCTCCAAATGTTGCAGCTTATAAGGTCGCGACAAAACAAAACAATAATTAGTATATATTGGTGACTGCGATGTAGATGAGTTTTACACACACACATACAGGACATGGTGTAAAATAAAGAAACAAGTTTTATTTACTGTGTCATAGCTAATGTCTGAAAAGACAGAGTGAAACAAAACGCTAATGTGATTGAACCTTCCACATTAATTTGCAGGCTCTTTGAAACCAGCAGCTTCAACCAACAGACTGTCGCAAGATCGCTTCAGGAACCTGTTCTCGGTGGTTCGGCTGAGGAAAACCTGTGACCAGTGTGTATGACACGAAATGCGCTGAGGCTTGTCAGCGTCAGCCAATATTTTGTTTACCTCATGGACAACGAGCTACGATCTTGACCACGAATACCTGGTAGACCTTCTCTCCCAGGCAAAGAAAGGGAAGAAGTTAAAGCTGATGAGGTAAATGAATCAAATACTGTTCATTGAAGAACTGTCCCCAGAAGAGTGTAGCATCTACACAACATAGGAGGTTTCATTTTGAAAATAATCTTGCAGTCTATTAGCTGCCAGCAGTACAAGGATGCACTGCTGGGATATGCTACTGATGAACATGCCTCTCTGACTGCTCTGAAGGAGTATGTGTCAGGAGGTAAACACCAAATTTATCCTAGTATTGACGTGATGAACATGCACAAATTACACAGGTTATTTTGCATTGGCACCACATATTGAAGAAAAGGATGGTCTTTGCCGACTTATGCCTTCAATATACTCTGAAATATCTTAGAATCGCAAATAAGCAACTTTCATGATTCCAAGCACTATTACTCTAACCTCTGAGCACAGCAGTTGCTAATTACTTTCATTTAGAAGCAGTCTTCAGTGTGCGCTGAAATATTTGACTCGTTAGTTTGACTTATCGATGCCGCCAATATCTCGATTCCATTGGTGCATTTCCATGGATGTATTTTGACTGCAGATAATAACATTCCCCTTCGTTTAACAAATATTCAGCGGTATGACTGGGTGCAAATTGGCCAACTGCACACATATTAAAAAATTAAGGGGACACTTTACGTCGTTAAGGGTATGACGTGAGAGCATTTTACACACACGGATGATAGTTTCACTTCTTTTATTTTTCTTTTTTATATCTTATACAGCAATACTCAGCATCAGTAAACATTGCCTTTCCATTATGAGTAGTTTGACACCTTTGAGTGCATGTTTCATTATTTTTGCAATAATTTAATTGATAAATTGAACTAAAAATTTTCTTAATTAGCACCATCAAGAATTGGCCTTTCATTCATATCATTTGGCAACTTGGAAATTCCCTTTTTCCAATTTTTTTCATTTCTTTAATTCATCAGTTAAAGGGGCGACGACAGGGTCGTTCCATGCATTGCAGTTTTATAATTCTGTGAATAATATACAGGTCTGTACTTCTACTCGCAAAGTGTTAGTGCCTAGCCCACGCCACATGTTACAAAAAGAACACGATAGAAATTGGAATTCGGAAGCTCCTCCCACCGAGAGCGACCGCCATTTTGAAATGCTCGTGTGACGTCACATCGTATACACGGTGGAGCGTTGTCTGCAAGGCAGCCTGCAATATCAAAGGACACTGCTTTTTTTTTTTTGGTTGTGACGACTGAGGTGGTTTAGGGCAACCAGCTAGTCAAGAATAAGCAATGATGTCAGGCAGCCAAAAACGGAGAAGCGTCGCACCGTACGGGCGCACGAACATACACAACACCACAGAACACCTGTCATCCACGATGGCGGCTGCAACGAGCTTCACGTTAAGAACACAGATGGCGCTGCTCCAGACCGTGTTTTGCAACTCGTCTATCATAAATAAGAGGCAAATACCTCACAGATGAGGAAATCCAGGACATTTTGGAGCAGAGTGATGCAGATTTATCAGATTGTGATGACCCACAGTAGTTAACCAACGGCACGCAAGGGGCGGCGGAATCTGACACTGAAACCAGCAGCTCCGAGGAGAGAGAGGATCTTGTCCAGCAACCATCAAATGCACATTGCTTTTGGAAAACTAAAATGTGTTTTTTCATAATTAAGCATTTTTTTTATCTCCTGGTAATTTATTCAAGAGCAATAACATTTAATTATTCTGTAAAAAATTGACAATTTTGATCTAAAATGTTCTGTTTAAATTCTACCAGGTTCATCAGCATAAACGCCAATGGCATCGCTAAGATTTTGTGCAGGAACCAAAGTCACCTTATGCCTAATTTTCTGCTTAATTCCCAGAGGAATTCTGGAATGAATGTGCTGTACAAACAAATCTGTATTCTGTGCAAGAAAGGGGAGGCCGATCAGTAAAGAAAGACTCAAAAGAGCTCCAAACATTTTCAGGGATCCATATTTTATTGCGTGTCCTGAAGGTTTTAAGTCCGGATGTACTGGTCACATCTGCTAAGTGTGAAGCCGATCTCAGATTCAATGCAACGTGATCAATTCTTTGAACTTCGCAGCCACCTGCACTTTACAGACAGGTTGTCCGTAACAAAAGAAGAAAAATCAAAGAACAGGCTATTTCTCGTGAAGCCAGTTATTGAGTTTTTCAGAAGAGCATTCCTTGACCTTCCACGTACTGGAGAGCTGTGTGGATGAGCAGATGATACCTTTCACTGGCAGGTACCCAATGCGACAGTGTGTGCCAAGTAAACCAAACCCGGCGGGATTGAAAAACATTTTGTATTGGCAGCATCTGATGGGTTGACTTTGGACTTCGCCATTTATGTGGGAAAGGGAACGGTTCCTGATGACAACATGAAGGCGCTTCGGAGGAGCCGTCGTAAAAAAGCTCACAAACACACTGGATCAAAGCAAGGTGATGTTCTTCTTCACCGATAGATATTTTACCGGAATTAACCTATCTGACTATTTACTGCAGAAGAACATTTTCCTTATGGGGACAATAATGGCTAACCGCACCAGTGGAGAAGCAGCACGGATGCCAAAGGACCGGTCAATGCAGCGTGGCGAATCCTACTGCAGTTTGCAACAATGACAAAATTTGTCTTGTCAAGTGAAAAGACAACAAATTGGTCATTTTGTTGTCTACTGCGTACGGCACCGAACCAGAAGAAAAATGTTGAAGGTGGGCGAAAGACGAAACGAAGAGAATTGACGTCGCACAGCCCGATACTGTAGGGAAGTACAATGAGCACATGGGTGGTGTCAACCTCATCGACCGCTTTGTGGCTTATTACAGGATTTCGGTGCGCAGTAAGTGGACTGCGCGCGTCTTCATGCACTTCTTGGACATGGCGTGCTGCAACAGCTGGGTGCAGTGTACGAGGGACTGCGAAAATTGCATGGTCCCTAAAAAGGACCGCCTGGATTTGCTTGCATTCAAGACGGACATTGCAACTGTGCTCATAAAAGGCAAGACAACCATGTCACGTGTGATTCAAATGGAGAGGACGACGAAGATATACCTCCACCGAAGAAAGCCAAGGTTGTTCCTCTGCCACCTGATGAAGTCCGGTTCGACGTGACTGGTCATTTTCCTGAGCACGCCAAGATAAAGTTCCAGATGAAGTGCCGGAACCCAAACTGCAACGGCAAGTCCAGAGTGAAATGCCACAAATGCAAAGTGTTCCTTTGCCTTCAAAACAGGAACTGTTTTATAGATTTTCATTTTCATACCCTTGACTCCCACAGTACCCACTTGGGTACCATTAAAATTATCACTTTCAATTTGATATTTCCACTTGCAACAATTATTTTACTTTCTTTTGTGCTATTTTAGGATCAATAAAGCAGTTTGATCAAAATTATTGAATAATTGTGTCCTCAGGATTCAGGAGGAACTTCTGAGGACATTCATGTTGACAGACAACAATGACAGCACTGATGACTGATGACTGTCAGTAATCCAGGGAGATATCAAGCCTCAATTGTAGCAGGGAAGAAGACCACACTTCCAGGGGTGGCACATGCTGGCAAAGCTAGCCTTAGGCAGTATTATTGCAACAATACTTGGAGAAGAGCAATTTCAGCAATTGTTATCAGGTTGCAGTGCAAGCAACAACCAAACAAAAAACACAAATACAGAAATAGTAGTTAGTATTGGTACACAAGTGCTTGAATTTCAAGTATGCTTCGATTTGTGCTCGGATGCTGATCGCTTGAACTTTGCTGGCTGGAGCATGACTGAACAGCAAACACGAAACATTAGACTTACTGACTCAGTACCTTCACTAACGCCCTGCCTTTCTTTTATTTAGGCTCCTAAACACAGCAAGTCTAAATAGCAGAAAAATGTGAGCTAAGGACAACTGCTATGCAGAACTGCCCATGAGTTGGCTTCACAGGCCTTTACTGAGTAGAGACCTTCCTCTTATGGCTTTTTTTTTTGTGGTTTTATACACCACAAACAGCTCTCAAACACCTAGCAAAAGAAGTGTTGACATCAGCTCAAAAAGGCAATCATATTGTCACATGCTGACCAGTTATGAGGCTTCATCTCTGTATTCTCTCGGGATGTTTAGCAAGATTCTTCCAGTGCAGTTTCAGCAGCGAAAAGAAACATCCACTAGACACCTTGAGTGCCTTGGAAAGTAATTGAGTGGACTGTTACCAAGCTGCCAACAAAGACATCAAGGACAGCCTGCTAGCACTCTTTACAGACAGCAGATGTTGATGACATGCATCCTTGGTTGCACAGATGTAAAAATATAACACCGTAATGTCCCTTATGGCCATTGCCCTGCATTGCCCCTGGAAGGCATGTAGAAGTTTCTCCCTCCTGTTGCCACTAACGGGTACATAATGTTTCAAAGGCATGTGGTGGATATGCTTCAGACAAGCTCAATCGCAAGGGAGAGTGGCACTGGAGATTAATAACAAGAGATTAAATGTTGCAATGTACAGCAAGATGTCCCATTCTTCAGACTACACTAGCTAGTATCCACAGCGCCGAAGCTCAGAGCCACTCTGGGAGCGCACCTGCGGTTAGGTTAGCCGTCCAGAAGCTTCGCGCTTGGATGCAAGCCCGAAAGCTTACCCAAGTGTGGCCAGCAACACGAGCTCTGGCGCAATATTGCCAATTTTTATCAATTTGAAGCAATGCTGCGGTGGTGCCGCAAGCTAGTGTAGAGGGCGACCACCATGGAGTGAACTTCATGTGGTCAGCATCAGAGCAGCGAACGCAGGCAGCTGCCACCAGACACAAGTGAGGAAATCGCACGAGCTGGCCCATTTCAAAAACACCCAACAATTTCTGAACCCAGCAGGCAAGGCTATGCTGCCACTCATTTCAGACACAAGTCTCATTCTGGAATACACTTTCCAAGGTTCACGATCACTAGTGCATCATACTCTGACCTAAAAATAGTCTTCAGCAAGCTATGAAATTAAAATGATGCAGATTGTTGTCTAAAGGTGTCTTGAAAAGTGACAGTGCACAGACGCTTACTGCCTACACAACTGCAACAATTTCAAAACTGAAGTTTGAGTTTTTGTTTGCACCCACCGTATTTGCCAGACCTCACCTCGAGCAACTTTCATATGTTTGGATTATTCAAGAAAGGAATACCATCCGGCATGCCCCGAGAACCATGTGTGGCTGCGTAAACTAGCAAAAGGGTTTTTTTACATGAATTTAGGCACCTTGCAAGCACTGAGAAGCTTACATTGAGCGCAAAGGAGGGAGGGGGAATTATGTAGGGTTTTTTCATGTGTGCACAATAGATGGAGACTATTTCTCATTTTCATTTTAATTTCACAGTAAATACCAGATTTTGTTCTTTCTTGTGCAACCTTGCTGCTGAAACGAGGACACCAGCAGGACGTCAGACACTGCAGAGGACGTTCAGACAGACAGTGACAACAATTGCATCGCTGACTATCAGCAACCCATGGCGGGGGCATCGGCCCCAAAATTCTCCAGGAACACCACACTTCTATGGGGCCAGCTTATGTTAGAATTGACCTCAGGCTATTAATATGACAGTCGTAATATTTGCAGAACAACCCGACATCTGGTGTATATCTGGTGTACTTTTTCATGCCATTTTAGTTTTTCCCTGCACAAGTTGCAACTGCACAACCAGCAATAACAAGAGTTGCAGTTGTTGCAAAAGATTGTGGCCACATAATGTGTAAGCAGGCGCCTATTTAATAGTTTCATTTTACTCTGAAGCTAAGCAGGACAAGAATCTGCTATCTAGCATGAACAGAACTGTCCAGTTTTTAATCTATTGTGCTCATAAGATGCTACTTATACAGTCCGTAACAGTTGTTATTCTCATATATTCACGTTTCATTACTCTGTAAAATTCCGAGCATGCCCCTAGAGCTGCACAAGTGTGGCCTGGTGAACCTCAGCCTGAAAGCACCATTTGGCACCAAGATGTCCAAAGAGGAGGAAGTCACTATCAGTACATAAACATAATCGATAATTTCTTTTGCATGTCTCACATTGTCATGAAATTGGCGCACATTGTTATTAAGTCAGTGCAACACGAAGAAAACACATGTGACACCGCATAGAAGGTTCCACCACAATGGAGAAACGCCTCCTTCCCTGCGAGAGGAGAGCGCGTGACCTTGAACGCATCAGTGTCACCTTCCTTCTCATCACCGGGCAGCAACGGTGACTCAACCGGCCGGAAGGCTTGTCTTTTCTGGAATTTTCGACGCCACCTAGCAAATGACGACGTGCGGCTCGGCAGGAACAAACGACTGTTGGGCATTGAGTCTCTTCCTCGAGGCCCCGGGCAGCACACAGAAGGCCCAGCTTCTCGCAGCTTCGATCCCAAACCACTGCACGGGCACAACATGGCAGTGGAGGGCCCTATCTTTGAAACCATCCGTTCGAGGAAAGTCTCTCCCTCTACTGTTCTTGTGGTGGTCGCCACACACCAATTCTGGAGCTCATGAACACTGGATCAGCCAGCCGGCATGCCCTCATTTATATATGTTACGCAAACAAGGTACACTAGCCTAGCCTAAAATACCCTCCATTGCGTTTTCAGTGCGAGCAAGCGCTGACGACGGACTTCAGTGTAGCCCGCAGAAATACAGAAATAGATGGATCTTGTGATGCGTCTCGTCTAGCTTGACAGCGTGACTGAATTTTCAGAATGCCAATCTGATGAGCTGTCCACCATCATGCTGCTGCAAGGCATACCTCATGATGGGCTACTCCGCAGCCCATGGACACATCTTTAAGTTATCAGGATGACCTCTGCAACTCACTTCTGCCTTGTAAGTAGTCTGAATATTATTCCAACTACTACTGCTGTTGCAGTACTAGATTCAGCACTGAGTTAAACTGAACTAGGCTCCAGCTTGAAGAAGGCAGCACTTTTCTTCAGAGTAATGCACATACATTTAGGGCATGCTTGTAGACAATCATATGATGGCTTTTGGAACACAATTTCTTTCCAAGCAAGCTGACCTAGAACGAGGATAATTTGCTGCTATTGGCATTTAACAGAAGGCTTGCAAGCAATAAGAACGACTTAGAACATGGCACAGTTTTGCTGGTCATCCCAAAGCTGCTTGTTTGAAAGTCACTAACAACATTACTGAGGGAACTGAATGTATACTTCGCTTTCTATCGTGAAAGTCTTTGCATGCTATTATAACCGGGGTTCTCCGCAGACAATTTTGAGAAAGGACATTTAGGGACAGGAAAGGGGTTCAACCGAATAACTACACACCAGACAAAAAAATTAAAGGACCACAGCCTCACAGACGGCTCCATAGCTTTTCTCTCCGACTCATCTCCAGCCCGTTGCAATGCACCAAATCGTGTTGGCTTTGTTTACACGTCAATGGCTCACAAGAGGCTTATGTTGGCCTTTCCCAAACACTGGACGTTCAGTTGTACTACACCATAGTGAAAAATAGAACATTTTGAAAGTGCAACTGTGCCACATAAGTAGGCACTGCATTAGTGGTAATATTGCATAAAGAGGAAAATGCAGCTTTTCAGAACCAAACAATAATGACACAGTAAAAGAAGAAAGTGGCAGCCACATTGTGAATACAGTAAATTGTCGTTAACTTTATCTTCAAGGAAAATGGTTGAATTATCAGAAAGTACAGATGGCCATGAAGCAGTGTCAAAAAGAGTTTGCATTGCTGCAATTTTATTTGAACATCCGGAACATAGTTGTCTATATATCTGAGATGAAAGCTAAGTGACAATTGCACTTTTCATGATTTTGTCAAGTGCTTTGTTTTCCGCACACTGTTGAGTGCTGAAGAATTAATCCAAAATTGCAAGTTCCACCATGGCACTTTTCGCACTGTGACCCAGTAGCAGTGGTGCCTCATTAACAAATGGCCCTGTGTCATTTTGAGGATACCGTGCGGCGACGCATCCTTGAAACACAACGGTTCCGCTGAACTTTGCATATTCAAAGAGCGTAGGAAGCATGTGCATGCAAGAGCGAAAAAGATTAGTAGCTGTTACAGCGCACTGCAGTCGCTGAAACAGCATGACTGGTCACATGATGACCGGCGTGACAGGTAACAGCAAATTTACATCCTTCCAGGTGCTTAATTGCGCACTGTCAAGTCTCCAATCCCCACACTGTGTCTTGACGTAGGTTTCACAGTCTGTTATTCCATTTTTGCTAATTTTCTCACAAGAACTAATCGAATAAATCAGCCTATACCAAGCAATTTAAAGGGACAGAACACTGGCAAAATATTTTATGAGATTATGGTGGAGACGAAAAGATCTTGCCTCATATAGTACAGATCGAGCACTATAATATCAAAGAAAAGAGGTTTTACAATTTTAATTTGCTATTGAAAATCGCATAAAAACAACAGAGGCGCTATCTAGTGGAGAAACCCTAGTACTTTCAGTGTAGCCCCCCACGTGACTACATGTCAGCAAAATATCGCCGATTTTCATAACTGCACATTGTTCTTTTTTCTTCTAGGAGTGCTTGCCATAATTTATTATATTTTGCGCTCTCTCCAGTGCGTCCTTAAATAAAAACCACCCCTGCTTTCGCACCGAGAGAGGTATGCTTTCAGGTTTTGCCACTAGATGGCGCCACTAGATGGCGCCACAGTGTTTGCAATTTCGTGAATGAAGCAATAACAGTGCCCACTGAAACTTTCATCGACGAGGACGTGCGTTATTGTTCCATAACAGTATTGAGTGTGGAACTGAAAAGGACGTTAGTCTACGCAAAAAATGTCTAATTGCTGTCTGGGGAGTGCGAGTTATATTTGTTTTTGGTACGTCTTCTTTGTCGGCCACTAGTCGTCATCGCGGTCGCTGCTCATGGTTTCCAGCATCGGACTACATAAAAACGGGCGCACGCATTGATAGAAAAATTCCCGGTAAAAATTATCCACAGCATTTCTAACAAAACCGTTATGGAATCCAACATTTTAGACATAAATCTTTCCACTGCGCGAAAAAAAAATCGAGACTTGAATTTCAGTGTTCTGTCCCTTAAAGCACTATGCCCGTGAAAAATAATACTAACGAAAATGCAGTGGACTTACCACAGGTATAAAAGCACTACCATAAAGCATGCATGTGCTTAATGTGAAACAGGTTTTCTGCATTAATTGCACTCGTGTACCTTGTTTGTACATAATTTAGGCTTTTCATACCGTCCTATTAGTGCATGTTGCGCCTGCTGCCCAATAGTTTGACAGTATTTACATTGCATACACAAATGTGAATGCCATGCCTCGGGAGGATATAAAGACTACCTGTGGCGCACGCTGTCAAGCGGTGTGGCTGCATAGCTGGCAGCGTATTCCATGAATTCTGCTTTTCCAGGTGTGTGGCTCCCTTGTAATGATGACAACCACATGCCAGGACGGGCACAGCACATGCACACGTGGCATAGCCAGCCGAAGAGAAGAAACTTTCCTCTCGGCAACATTGAGATTGCTGCTGCCATCTTGTTTCCTGGGCGCAGCCCTACACAATCTCTGCGGTTCCTGGAGAATGCTGGTATTATCTGCACCAAACGGACCTATGACATCCAAAACTCCGCGTCGATTCCTGCTGTGAAGCAGGTATTTATTGTCTAGTAGAACTTTGTAGAATATTTAGTTGAATTATATTACTACGGGGAGGGCTCCACAAATACTGTGTACTGCTCAATGTTCGTAATCTTGAAGGACACTCATGAGCACTCACTGTCAGTAAAATGGTCTTTAACATCACAATACACTTTGTTGTGGACTAACTCTGCCCCTCTCTGCAAAGCCATCACTGTGCATACTAGACGGGCTTGTGTAGTAATAATTTAAGACGAGGAATTCTGGAGAACACAGTGTTTGTGAGTGTCGTAACAGCATTTTTGATAATCTTTCGAAATGAAGAGCGTATAGCAAGCAATCTGGGAGGCAGTGTTGGTTTGGGCTATGGCATCACGAATAAGGTAGTGATGTATAATGCTGCGGGCAACGAAGTGTCAAAGGGCAGTATTGTCTCGTCCAGATAGAAGTTAGAGTACCTGGAAAGATCATGAATATAAGTATTGTGGATGAACTTCAGAAGTTCGTCTAACTTCTTAATTCCCAGTGACAGTGGGTTAAGGGGGAACACGCGTCTTGAAGGTAAAAAAATCGCCCAAAAATCAATTTTTAGAAAACTGCATTATTAGAATCTACAACTATCATTCTCCGATTCCACCAAGTTTCTCACCTCTCTTGTCAATATTTGAGGCGTAATATCAATTTATAACAAGTTGGCTGGCTTATTTAAGCTGGTGTTTCCACTAAAATACAGCATTTTAAAAAAGTACAGCTTCCGTTCCACGGTCACGCTCACGTCGATCTTGGTCTCCTTAGAAAGAGTGCCTTTTCGTCTTCAAATTTCGCGCTCCAGTGCATTATTTCGCTGACTGGTTCGAGAAAAACAAGCAAAAAAAAAAGCCACAGCACACGTTCATATTCGTTGCTTTGGTGCTCGTGACAAAAAAGGACCCCGTGATTGGCCGTTCGCATCTTGCATTGTCTGCTGTGCGCGTAAGGGCAGTCGGAGCAGTGTCCTGAGACGCCACCTTGTCTAGTGCCGTCAGCCTCGAACACCTCAGAGACTCTGCAGCGATGTCTACGCCGACGAGAAAGTTTGCAATGCGTCATATAAGGGCAGAAAAAGAGAAAAGTCATCGATCGGCAATGCTAAGAAAGATGCCTTGGTATTGCGAGACGCCGAAAACTAGCAGATTCCTGTGTCCAGTGTCGGCGAACCTGCGGATCAGCTAGGCCTAGCGGGCCCATCAAGCGGGCACACTCTGAACGTCGTCGGCCGTGTTCATCACGATACAACGCTTCTGACGCCTACAGATCTGGAAAATGGAAAGAGAAAAGCAGACGCCAAACTGTGGGAGTTGGATTTAACGCCAGCAACGAAACGTAAGACAGATTTTGCCACCAGCAATGCCGCGGTCTGTCCACTTATTGAGATGAGCTTCACTGTGGTTGCATCGAGTCGATCAACAGCCTTCTTAATGGTGCAAAGTGCAAAATGTGCAGTGGGAGTGTGAAAATCGGTCGAGGTGATCGAGAATATGGCCTCGTTGTGAAGCTTTTTTTGACATGTGTCAACTACGGCGACAAGGCATCGGTGTGGAGTTCGCCGTGTCTGGACGGAAAACGAACTGTTAATCCTTTCGCTGTGAACATTCTGGCTGCACGCGCGATGCAAGGTACCAGCAACCGATGGACTGCATTCAATGGCATCTTTGTCGCGACAAATACTTCCCATCGTGGACTGCCCACAAAAACGTGGCAGAGCTACGTAAAAAAAAAGCTGACGCCTGCCGCGGCTTGTGCAGCCGAGCATTGGCAATCCTGGCAACGAAACAGTGTCCTATGATGGGTCTTGGACGACTCGTGGGCATACTTGCCACATTGGATTCAGCACTGTCATTGAGCTTTTCACGGGGCTTGACCTAGACTTCGTTGTGCTGAGTAATTTTTGAGCAGGTTGTGAGCGGGGACCGAAAGTAGACGACCCCATGTACCAAGAATGGAGAGTAAGCCACGTCTGCCAGAAAAATACTGATGAAAAGGCTGGTGAGATAGAAGTAGAAGCAGCCATAATCCTATTCAGAAGATCGCTCCAGAAGCACAACCTCAGATACAGAATGGTGCGGTCAGACGGCAACAGCCGGTCCTTCCTCGCCCTTAAAGATGAGGGAGTGTATGGCTACAACGAGGTCACCAAAGATTGCATCAACCATGTGCAAAAGTGGATGGGAACAGCTCTCCGCTATCTGCTGTCAAAACAAAAAGGGTTAGGCTCGCAACCACTTGGTCGTAAAGGAAGAATAACCGGTGATCTGGTCAATAAGCTGAGTTCATACTATGGCTGGGCATTCAAGTCCCCAGTGCCAACATAGAGGAAATGGAAAAAGCTGTGATGGCTACCCATTATGTGATATCAAATGATCAGGAGTCAGATCACAGCCTTTGCCCAACAGGCTAAGTTCCCGGTGCTGACAAAATGCTGCAAGTGCCAAAGGAGAGACAGCACCAAGGCACCGCTACAGCTTTCCTGGTCATGTATGCAAGGTGTTGCTACCAATTTATGAGCGCCTCTCTGACAAGAAGCTCCTTGAGCAATGTGATAAGAGGAAAACCCAAAGTAACAATGAGAGCCTGCACTCTCTCATATGGGCACTGGCACCAAAAGAAGGACACGCATCTCTAGTGTCGAAGCCGCAGTAGCGGAAGCAGTCCTAAGTTTAATGTATGCAACCAAAGGACCTCGGCAGGAATTTTGAACGAGCCGAGTTTGAATCCTGGCCAGAGAAGCATGCGGCATATGGCAGAAAAGGGCATGCGTCGGTCCGTTGCAACTGCAAGCAAGCGTGCATGATAAGGTAAAGAAGACACTTCTGCAGAGGCTCCGAATAACTGCAGAAAGTTTCCGAGAGCGGTTCCGAGGCAGTAGGCCAAATGACGCGGAAACTGCAAAACAGTTCGCATCGCGGTTGCTGAACTACTTTGAGCGATGGCTAGAAATGGCAGAGGTTGAAAACAACCTACGAAGATGTGAGATTTGATGGTGGCAGAGCAGTTTTGTCTTGTCACCCAAGTTGGCTGTATTTCTAAAAGAACGAAAGTTAAAGACAGTAGAAGAATTCACAGAATATGCCGATAAGTTCATGGAAGCCCGAGGCCAAAGAAACCTGGGAAAGATTAAAGAAGATGCAACGAGAACGTCGGATGTGTGCAAAGTGACACAGTTAGGCACCCCCCCAAGGTGTTTCTTGTGCAATCGTGTCGGACATCGTGCCGCGGACTGTAGGCTGGGAGGAAATAGAAAGCAAACGCAGGCATTCTGCCAACAATGCAACAGAAGAAGTCACAGAACCGAAGCATGCAGATTGCAGTCGCAAGACAAGGGGCGTGTATAGTGCATCCCAGACAGACTGACAGGCCTGCTCAGCAAGTTCCGCGCACTGTAGACAGTGAAAGGTCGGAAGATGAAACAGCCAGGCACGCAAGTTTTAACGAGATGTCGATGCCAGTGGTTGAGGGTGAAATTCACGGATAGCGCATCAGCGTATTGAGGGACAGTGGAACAATCATTGTCCTAGTAAGGAACCTCGTAAAAGATGAGCTTACGGGGCAACTCGCGACAGTTATGCTGGTGGATAGCTCTGTTCGCCACTTCCCTGAAGCAAGGATTTGCATTTCTACACCGTACTATTCGGGAACGGTCATATCAAAGAGCTTGGATGCACCGCTATGCAGTATACAGTACAACTTAGTGTTGAGAAACATCA
The DNA here is from genome assembly GCF_055883805.1 of Amblyomma maculatum. Classification (NCBI taxonomy): domain Eukaryota; kingdom Metazoa; phylum Arthropoda; class Arachnida; order Ixodida; family Ixodidae; genus Amblyomma; species Amblyomma maculatum. The sequence goes on from NC_139348.1 coordinate 93,532,217, forward strand.
CGAGCGTAAGAAAGGTAGGCGACCTGGCTCCGAATGGACCGCCCCTGTGTGGAACATTACCCAGAAGAGGATGGAAAAGATGAGGAAACCGTTGCGAAGCCTCCTTTTACGGAGGACGCGTCTCTTAGAACGGCCAAAAATAGCCAAAAAATCGGTTTTGGGAAAAACTCATTTTCAAAATGTTTGTACTATTGAGCACCTGCCCTGTAAATGTTAACGCTGAATTCAATCAGGAAGTACAGAAAAATCGTCTTTCTAAACAGCACGGGAACCACGAAATGCCTCAAAACGTGCGAAATTTGTTCAAACGTCCCGCGCATGCCGCGGGCGAAGCACCGGCTGATCGCCGCCATCTCAAAATGGCGTCAGTATAGGAGATCGAATGCCCTCGCCAGCTTTCCAAACGCCTTTCCTGCGCCGCTGATTGGCCGGAGCTCCCACGCTGGAGGCGAGCCTTCCGTTTCAGGCCTCCCATTGGCCGACCCGACCGGTGTACCATTTTTTTTTAATTTTTTTTTTGCACTTGCCACCGTGATACTTGCTTCGCGCGTCTGATCGCGTCTCTTTTTGTGCAGCGCTCGCTCAGCGAAGTTTCACGAGATCATTTTAGTTTCATCTTTCCTACGTCGCATACTTTGTGGCCAAAAATTACCGATGCCGGGAAACGCGCGCGTGAAGACGATGACGCGCCGTGCACTCAGGAGGAGGAAGCGTCCGCCACCCAATGCGAAGCGTGGTTAGACGTCGATAAGTTCCACCGTACCGGATGAGAACGAACAACTCGCTGCCACAGTGAGCATCACCTGCCCTATCGCCTGCCCTATGATGAGTGTTCCCAACCACAGCGATCTTCGCCTATCCCATCGCCTACCCAACGTTCGACCATGCCGGAGGAAGATTGTTCGAAGCCGCAGCTAGCATCGCCTGCAGCATCGCCCGATGAGCTTGCTCCAGAATAGAGGCCCGGTCCCAGCACGTCTCGTCAACTCGACACGGGATTTTACTCCGCAGAGGAGATCATCACGCATACAGAACACACAGACATGGTCAAGCGCGGCATCAATGCTAAGCCGGCAACGCAGCGTAAATTCGATCTCCCTGAAGTGAATCTGGCGCACACAGAGGAGGCAGAATCAGACACTAACTTTGTCGTGATGGACATGGCAGTGCTGAAGGAGCTTTTTGTGCAAGTGAAGTGTGGCAAGTGCGGGCTGTGTGCACTCGATCTGAACAAGTCCGACAAGCAGTACGGTCTAGCAGTGAAACTGGAGGTGATGTGCTCGGCGTGCAACTATCACTTGGCGCGTTTTTCAACACCGAGGGCTAAAGGACCTGCCAAGATCACATCCTTTGAGGTGAACATAAGGGCCATGAAAAGTATCCAGAGCATCGGAAAAGATGTTACGGCCCTCTCCGATTTCTGCGCCGGAATGAACCTGTCGCACAGAGGTCTCCACCACAAAACATTTCAAGCCCACCTAAGGAAAGTGGTCGAGGTTTGTGAGGACACTGCAGCAGCCTCTGAAGCTGCTAGTGTTCGTGTTGTCAAAGGAGTATATAAAGATCTTTATAAGCCTCCAAATAACATTGATGTTATCTTTGACGGCACCTGGATGACCAAAGGGCGCTCATCACATATTGGAGTGGGCTGCATCATCGAAATGTACACTGGTCTAGTGATTGATCATGTCCTTTCAAACTTTTGTGTTGGATGCACCATTGGTCCTAAACCTTCAGATGAAGGTTACGAAGACTGGCTTGGCAGAGCACGAGTGCCAGAAGAACATCGACTGCAATTCAGGGCAAATGAAACTTGAGGTAGCCCTGCTGATGTTCAATTGTTCGCTATCCAAATATGGGCTCCACTACACAACAATACTTTGTGATGAAGACAGCCGCATATTCATGCCTTGCAGGCAGAAAGCGTCTATGGGTTTGTCGCCATAGAAAAAAAAGGCTGCCTGAATCATATGCACAAGCTTATGGGCACTGCACTACGAAGCTTAGTGGAGAAAAAAAAGACCCAGGGCAAAACACTAGGAGGCAGAGGGAAATTGACTCAAGAAAAAGTTAAAGATCACCAACTACTACGGGCACGCCCTCTGCAGCCACACACGACGTGCCAGGAATGAAGAAGGCAATGCAAGCCAGTGGACAAAAGGCGATCAGCCGTCGCTCTTTGCTGTGCCAAAGGATGAGAACCAACGCAAGCAGTGGGAACGCAAGCTTCATCGAAAAGATAAGGTTTTGGACGAAACCTGCTTTGTGTATGACCTACATTTTGAGACAACATGCATTGTGAGGGACTTTATACACATCATTGACGGCAAAGAAGTTCGCATCCCCCGTGGAAAGCCGGAACTTTTACCCGATGCGGTGCAAACATTGCTGCCGAACGTGCCGAACTATCTGTCAAAGAAAACATCGCTACAAAGACCACCTAGAAAGAGGAAAAGCACAAGCACATACCCTAATGAAGCGAAAAGACCACAAGGTAATGATTCCGACATTAGCAAGGAATTGAGGTGTCTGGACATTGACACTGAGAGTAGCGTGTTGGCGAACAACCAAGACCCTTGTGAAGTTGACGAAGCATCTGTGCCAGACGATTTTTTTAGGCTGTATGTTCACTCAGAATACTGGAACTACCATCGCATACCTGATTACAGTGGGACTGTGTACTGCAAGCTAAGAATGGGCGAAAAGCAATGCAGAGTCAATGAGGGCCAGGCGCCGCATATAGTGCGCACCTTTGCGGCCACTTAGTAGAAATGGGAGGCAATGCCAGCCGTGAGGAAGGAAACAGACTGTACGAAGTGTCAACCTATACCGCCTATGTAAAGGAGCACTGTCCATTAACAGCATGCCGAAAAACAGCCTTACCAAAGGACTTCAAGCGCAGCTGACCCTACACGACGGCACATACTTCAGTAAACGATGCGCCGGAAAGGAGCCACCTGAAGGTATGCAGATTTCTTTCAAATTAATTATTGTAATTTTGCTTCGAACTTCACAATGTAATGCATGTACAATTCGATAACAAAGCCGACGTTGAGGTCATTTATTCTTCCTCTGTTTTGTTCTACCGTATAGTGCGGAATATAGGTCGAGGTTTTTTTTCTTCAAAAATATTACTAAAAGAACACCCCTCGACTTGTATACCGACCCTTAGCATAACCTGTATAGTCATCTGGCAACATGTGAGAGCACTAACCTTTTGGCATCCGCATTGTTATCGCCTCCATGCTGACCCACTCAATGCGTTGGCGCCGCAGTTATTTTACTTTTTTAACCGCAGTTGTACCGACACCATCTTCCCTTTTTGTGTTTCGTGACAGCAAGCAAAATGAGTACTGGTACCAGACGTCACTTCGTCGCCCTTCGTCGGCGCACGTCAATCTGCCAGAAGCTACCAGAAGCATACGAGAACAAGCCGGTGGAATTCCAGCGCTATATTATCCGTCTCCGGCAGTAGCATGGCTACATGCTGGGACAGATCGACAACGCTGATGAAACGCCGGTGTAGTTTGACATGCCGTCGTCCACCACAGTGTGCGAACGTGGCGCTAAGGAAGTGAAGCTTCTTTCAATGGGCACCGAGCATTCGCGCTTCACAGTGATGCTCGCATGCACTGCAGATGGCAGAAAGCTGCCTCCATATATCATCTTTAAAAGGAAGACACTTTCGAAAGGGTCTTTCCCGCGGGACGTTGTCATTCGTGTAAACGAAAAGGGCTATATGGACGAGGCCTTAATGTTGGATTGGTTGGTTGGTTTGTGGGGTTTAACGTCCCAAAGCAACTCAGGCTATGAGAGACGCCGTAGTGGAGGACTCCGGAAATTTCGACCACCTGGGGTTCTTTAACGGATTGGATCCGTACTGTGAGGAAACGGTGACCCAGCGCACTTCTGCGGCGTTCCAGCATGCTGGTACTGGATGCTTTTCGCGGGCACTTGACCGCAGGCGTAAAGCAGGCGCTCCGCGATGGGAAAACAAACCTCGCTGTCATTCCAGGGGGCATGACATCAACGCTCCAACAGCTGGACATCGTCCTGAACAAGCCGTTTAAAGACCGCGTCCGTGAACTTTACAATCAGTAGATGGCCGGCGACAACCCAAAAACACCAACCGGTCGGCTGCGCAGGCCGCCTCTCGCCACTGTGGCCACATGGGTGTCGCAGGCATGGCGCATGCTGCCCGACGATATGGTCGTGCGGGCATTCAAGAAATGCTGCATTAGCAACTCGCTGGACGGCACCAAGGATTACATGTTGTGGGACGCAGCCAGTGAGAAACAGTCATCTTCGGACAAGAGTTCAAACAGCTCTGAAGAATGAGCAGGCGAGGAGTCTGGTGGCACGTGAATAAAACATCAAGTTTTGTGCTTATAACTTTTATGTTGAGTTTTTTGCTTCAAGGTAAAAGGGTCGACCTATATTCCGCCTTAACCTATATTCCGCATTATACGATACTTCGCAGGACAGGCATGCGTATCCTGCCGCTACCTTAGAAAAGCCTTACTGACGCGGTGTTCAAGGATAAAGCAGTCAATTAAAAAGACTGTGCAAAGTACAACGCAAAAGCTGCATTAAGTGCGACAAAAGAACTGAAGGTTATTATCACGAATGAGTGACCTGAGAGATGAGCTCTGCAAGATGCAAGAGAAAAATGCTTCTAAGCCTGTGCAAGTGCTCAAGGCAGAGATCGCAGTCCTGGATCCTAAACAGCAAGAATGCGTGAGACAATGTTTCTCGGCAGCAAAAGAAAGAAAAAAAGCAGCAAGGGAAATGTGTACAGTAAAGTTTGGATTCTCAAATGCATATAAATGAAGATGAAAAGTGCCAGTTGTATGAACATCTCCGAAATCACAACATTTTTTGCCTGCCAAGCAAGAGTACACTAAAGCGCTATTTACGGGCTTACAAAACCACTTTTGGGTTCAGCCACAGTGTACTTAACAAACTGAAGAAAATAACTCGACGCATGGATAGCTTCAAACTTCGTGGCAACCTTTTGGTTGATGAAATCAAATTGTCTGAACACCTAAATGTGACAACATCTGGTCGTATTGAAGGATTCGTTCATCTGGGCCCGTTTACAACTGGTGGACAGAATGTTCCATCTGACCATGGGATGGTCGTAATGTTTGTGCCGTTTGCTGGCCGTGGGTCACAAGTTATTGGCACTTTTGCTACTAGTGGCCATGTCAAGGCTGAAATGCTAGCAAAAATTCTAATAGAAGCCACAATTGTTGCCGAGGCCAGTAGACTTCTGGTTGATTTCATTACATGTGATGGTGCATTATGTAATCGTCGTATGTGGAACCTATTGGGGGCGCAAAGAATGAAAAGATTACGCGCAGCCGAGAACACCCTGTGGACCCTTCTTGACAGCTGCTTTTCCTATCGGATTTTCCGCATCTACTAAATGCCTGAGGAACTCTCTACTCAAGGGTCCTCTGAACACTCCAAGTGGTATGGCAAGTACCCATCCTTGTATAATAGCACTTGTGCTAACAAGCCTTATGAAAGCTGCGGTATAGCTACTGCATTTTTTTACAGCTCAAATGCGGTATGTTAACTACTCCAGGTTTCCATCCAGCCTGTAAAAAAGGCCTTCAAGCTCGACTCGAGTCAGCTCACTCTAAAGGCAATGCTTGGCTTGACATCTGCGCACTTGGAACCTAATGGGTTTGAAAAAATGAGGGAGACACTTGCAATCCAGCTATTTGGAAATCGTGTTATCAATGGCCTACACTTCTACAGGAAGAAGTTGAATGGTCTTAGGGCAACATTGATGCAACAATATCCTTCTTCAGGTAAGCAAGCATTTTTTTAGAAACATCACAACCTATTTGTAATTGGATTGAAGGGCATTAAGATATTATCGCGAACCTTTCAAAACGCTGTTTGTTTGTTTTTAACTGTCGTCGGCATGTGGCCTTATCAGTGTGATTGTAGCGCGCAGATCATTTATATATGTATTCTCTATTCGACGGGTAAACGGGTATTCTCTGTTCGCTGACCAGCGAGTACGTTTGTAGCTATCGCCAACGCCGAGTAGATTTGCGAGCGCAAGTCAGCCCAATAAAGAGTTCATACGAGTGCTAGACCTACCTGCTAGTTCATATGTTGCCTGCGGCATTGTCACCACCACGTGACATTATATAGTACTGACAGCAATAGCATTTGTTGATGACTGCCGGACATATTAACCTCAATGTTCATTTCTAACTTTTCTGCATAACTGCGTTCTTGCTCCTATGCTTATTTAATGTATCATTGCGACAGCAATGTAATTTGGTTATTGTACCATGTGGTGTTCTATGTCTGCACTAAAGTTTGCTTTTCACTCTTTCAGAACTGTCAGCAGTCTCATAAGGATCATGACGTCTCGGTTTACGGGGCAAGCATTGCGTCCAGGCTTTAACAGTGTACAGCAAATCAAGGACTTCCTTCAGCTGTTATCACGCTGGTAAACACATGCAAATGGTGCAGGATTCATAAGTTTGTCAACAGCAGTTGGCTTTAAGGTCACACTTTCTGCCACCCTCGAACTATTGGACTTCCCGAGTACACACGGCTTTAAGTATTTAATGACATTGCGTTTGAGCCAGGATCCATTGGAGAACGTTTTCGGTATTGTTAGGTAGTCCTGTGGATCTAACGATCATCCTACACCAACCCAATTTTTGATTGTAGTGAACTGTCTTTTGTTTTACAATCTAGCGAGCATAGTGAGATCAGGCAACACCGACAGTAAAGAGCCATTCAGTTCCTAGTTGGACGCATATGATGCCAACACTGCAGAGGAAGACATTGACAAACTCATAGAGTCGGGCAATCTCTCATTGGCTGAAGGCAAACTAAGCCAAATATCTCCAGATCACAGCATTTATGTTATTGAAAACAGCGACTGTATCATATCAGTGCCGGTGCCCTTTGTTATCACCAGCTCATGTGAAACGTGCTGCACTGGCTCCTCCCTTCCTAACCCTGCCTTCTCTCCCCACGGTCCTATATATGCACGAGCCGTAATAAAGCTGGGGGTTGTTCCCTGACGGTGCCGTTCGTCATTCCGGTCGACTGCACGATACATGGTGTCAGAAGTGGGGTAGCCACCTTCGTCCGAGAGCAGCGGTGGCGGTTGCCGACTACAAGAGCAAGAATGGATAGTATCAGACCACCGGAACAACTGCGCATCCCCGGAGACGGCGGTAAGAGCTGGAGCATCTTCAAGCAGAAGTTTGAAATATTTTGGCAAGCAACGTCGTGCAGTGAAAAGCCAAGATCCAGTGCCGTGAAAACTGCACAGCTTCTCAGCTTTGCGGGTGAAGACGCGTTAGAAGTCTTCAATAACTTCACGTTTGCCACAGGGGAAAGCAAAGAGGACTTTGATACAGTGGTCGCAAAGTTCGAGTCGTACTGCGTCGAGCAGCAAGATGACGTTCACGAATGATACATATTTCGCACTCGCATTCAAGAAAAAGGGGAGTCCTTCGAGCAATTTCTTCGGCATCTTGAGAAACAAGCCAGGCATTGCAACTTTGGCACAATGGTCGACGACATGGTGCGCGATCAAATCGTTTTTGGTACAAACTCTCCCAAACTTCGGGAGAAAATACTAAGGGACAAAAAGTTGACGCTTGAAAAAGCTGTTGCTTTATGCAAGACGGCGGAGACTGCAACCCGTCAAAACGAAGTTTGGGACACAGGAAAAGAAGAGACGGACGTGGATGTCGTTTACTCGAGCACGCATACTTCAAAAGCCTCGAGACGTCCTCAACGAGACAGCCGGTGTACTTCGCTGCGGCCGAGTACACGCCCCTCGCCGTTGCGCAGCATATGGAAAGGCATGCTACTCGTGCCATGGGATGAACCACTTCGCGTCTTGCTGCAGAGCTGGGGGTGTAAATGAGATTCAGCAAGAAGACAGCTTCGAAGTGCTAACCGTCGCTGTTGGAATCGTCGACAGCAACCGCGAGTGGCGCATCAAGGCGAAGATGGGCAGCCGAGAAGTGGTGTTTAAAGTTGACACTGGCTCACAAGCTAACATCATACCCTTGTCTGTGTACCCCAAGTTACGTATGGCTGCATTGCAACCCAGTAATACCACACTCCGGTCTTATAACGGTGGGTTCATCAAGCATTGCGGCGTGGTTGCAACAAGCGTACTAGTTGGAGACAGAGAGGTGGCCGCCGACTTTTTTGTGGTAAGAAAGGACCACCAAGCCATTTTGGGACTTGAAACAAGCGAGCGATTGGGCCTGAACCAACGAGCGGTAGAGGCAGTCACGAACACAGCGGGAGGCGTAGCCCAGCAGTTTCCTGGACTGTTCAAGGGGACCAGATGCCTTCAGCGAAAACTCAGAATAACGCTCCGCAAGGACGCTGTACCCGTCGTACAGCCGGCGCGAAGAGTGCCACTGTCTCTTCAGCAACCGCTGCGTGCCGAACTGGACAGGCTGGAACAAGAGGGCATCGTATGGAAAATAAGCAACCCGACCGACTGGGTAAGCCCATTAGTCATTGTGCGCAAAAAAGACTGCAAGTTGAGAGTATGTCTTGACCCCAGGAAGATTAACGAGAGTCTGAAACGAGAGCACTACCAGATGCCTCGTCGAGAGGACATTGGGGCGGAGCTGGCAGGCGCGAAATTTTTCTCTCGTTTGGATGCGAATGCGGGGTTTCACCAAATTCCGCTCGATGAGGACTCGTTAAAAATATGAACTTTCGCGACGCCCTTCGGACGCTATTGTTTTCTACGCCTTTCGTTCGGCATTGCCTCAGCCAGCGAAGTGTTCCAGAAAGCCCTGAATGAGATATTTGATGGCCTCCCAGGCGTGCGAGTGTATGTCGACGATGTTCTAATTTGGGGTGCAACTAGGGCAGAGCATGACGAACGGCTGCATAACGTCCTAAGGGCGGCTGAAGGGGCAGGATTGACCTTTAACGAGGCAAAATGTCAGTTCGGTGTTGAAGAAATTGCATTCTTGGGCGATATTATTAGCAGCAGAGGCATAAGACCAAACCACACCCTCGTGAAGTGCCTTCTAGAAATGCCAAAACCGAAAGATAAACAAGCGGTGCAGAGAATGCTTGGCGTTGTGAACTACTTTAGCAAATACTTACCAGCACTAGCTCAGCAAACAACAGCGTTGCGGTCCCTTATCAAGCAGAATGCGCTGTTTGAGTGGACACTTAATCATGAGAAGGACTGGCAGGACATTTGCAAAGCATTGACCAAAGCACCTCTTCTGGCAATATTTGACCCAACTATGGAAACGAAAGTGACATCAGATGCATCACAAGCTGGCATAGGCTCAGCCCTGTTACAGCGTCATGGGGCTACCTTAAGAGCGGTAGCATATGCATCTCGAGTCCTGACAGAAGCCGAGCAACGATATTCACAAATTGAGAAAGAAGCACTTGCCCTTGTCTTTGGTTGCGAAAAATTCCATCATTTTGTGTATGGCCATCCGATATCTTTAGAAAGTGACCACCGGCCGCTGATGGATATCGCTGAGAAAGCAATTGGGGACATGCCGCCTAGAGTGCAGCGTTTCTTTTTGCGGCTTTTGAAGTACAACTACGTGTTATCGTATGTTCCTGGCAAACAGATGGAGCTCGCCGATATGCTGTCAAGGTCCTATCATCTGTTTTTGCAAAACTGGCCTGCCCGGAATGCAAGAAGACGTCGCTCACATTGGAAGAATGCTCGCGGCTTGGAATATCATGTGCATATGCTGTTCTGTGTGGTGTGTGCGGATATGCATATTCATTTCAATCGTCGAAAAAGGCTGGAAGTGCTATCGGGCAAGGGATATTCTGGAGCTGTAACGCTGAAAAAAGTGATGAACATGCCACCGCCGCCTTGGCATTCTGCCTACCAAAAGATATCTGCTAAGCTCTGTAAAGCGGCAGAGGCTGTTGCGTCTAACTCAATGATGAATGCTGCTGCTGAATTGCATTCTGTTGTGCAAAGTACTGAGTGTGGTGTGTCAGGTGATGGCACATGGCAAAGGCGCGGACATTCATCATTGAATGGCTGTGTGTCCTTGATATCCATTGATACTGGGAAAGTTATTGACGTAGAAGGCATGTCAAGTAAATGTAGGGCATGCTGTTCGAAGAGCAAGTTGAATCCCTCAAGCATTGAATATCTGGAGTGGAAGGCAAATCATACCCAGTGTCAAGCAAACTACACCGGTAGTGCTGGTGGTATGGAGGCAGTAGGGCTCTATCGTATGTTCGAGTGGTCAGAAAGAAGTCGTGGTTTGAAATATGTAGACTTCTATGGAGATGGCGACTCCAAGAGCCACGCGGCTATAAAGGACATATATGGCGCAAATAGCGTGCGCAAACTGGAGTGCATTGGGCACGTACAGAAGCGTGTAGGATGCCGACTACGAAAGTTGAAAAAAAAGTGTTCCTGGGCTTGGAGGCAAAGGAAAGTTAACGGATGTCCTCATCAACCGGCTGCAGAACTATTATGGTATTGCCATCAGAGCGAATGTGGGAGACCTGCAAGCCATGAAGCAAGCTGCATTAGCGAGCCTGTTTCACTGTAGTTCAACAGATGAAACACCAAGGCATGGTCTGTGCCCTCTTGGCACTGAGAGCTGGTATGGGTTTAACCGAAGGAATGCACTCTGTGGTGGATCCTACAAGCACAAGGGAGGCCTTTCCAATGAGGTGCTCAACAAAGTGAAGCCGGTGTATGCTGACCTTTGTAAGGATGATCTCTTAAAGAAGTGCCTCCATGGAAAAACCCAAAATGCCAACGAGAGTTTCAACAGTATGATTTGGCAACGGGTTCCCAAAGACGTCCACGTGAGCCTGCCCATCCTACTTTTGGTTTATACGATGCTGTGTGCCACTTCAATAATGGTAACAGAAGTACAGCAGATATTTTGAGGGAAGCAGGCATCGAACCTGGCCACCACACTCTCGCAGCATGTTGCACCAGTGACAAGTACCGTGTGAAGAAAGCCCAGCGTCAATCAACGGGTGAGGTGAAACATCTCCGCAATAAAAGACGGGCAGCAACAATAGCCAAAAGAGAGCTCGTGGCAGCTAAGGAGGGCCCTAGCTATGAACCTGGTGGATTTTAACTTTCTTGCGCTTGGTGATCTTGTTTCAACAAGGATTGAAAAACTTTAATCGTGTTTTTCACAAAACTTGATTTCTTGCACTTTCTTGTTGTGCAAACAGTTGTAGCTTTGAACTGAAGGAACATTTTTCAATAAAACTTTGCACGCTCGTTTCTCTATTAGGGGAGAGTCGGGAGGTCTGGGACGGTTGGAGGAGTGGGACACCTGGTGTATCTCTCTAGAAACTCGTTCAAAAAAGTTCTTCAAATAATCTCGAGGTGGCACTAGCATATGGATAGCCTGGGCGTAATGGCCGATTTCTGTGGCGTGTGGAAGTTGCTTCGATAAGAAATCGCCGAATTCAAGTGTCAAAAGTAAGTATCTGCTATTTCAGTCACAGCTTTATCATATTTAGAGAACGCGTAGGTCGCTAATATAAATTTTTGTCCAAGAAGGTGCATCTGTGCCGTGCCTCGTGCAGTAAAATGTTTGGGCCTAAGGAGAGAACTTTCGCCACGGAACGTTTCTTTGTTGGTGCAATGCTGCTTGGGAGGAATGGGACAGTTAAGGGGGAGACGGCTTCTGTGAGCAAAAAAATCGCGAAAAAATCGATTTTTCAGAACTAGAATTTTTGAAATCTCCACCTCTTTTTCTACTGGTTTATGAATTTTCAGAGCGCTGGAGTCAATATTTCGGTTGTAATACGATTAAAAAATAAATATCCGTGCACACTCGGGGCAGATATTGACGCGAAAACCACGCTCTTTCCTCGATGCGCAGTTGTCATTCCCCGGTAGTGACTGCCACCATCTTGGTCTCGTTTGAAAGAGCAGCTTTTCATCTTCAATTTCGCGCCATTGCTGCGCGTTTACGACTATTGGTTGTGGAGAAAAAAGGTGCCAAAAGAGAGTCTCGACGCGCGCTGCTATTCGTTAGTCGGTGCACGTGACTAAAACCTGTCACACGATTGGCTGACACGCTTTTCGTCGTCTGCTTCACGCCTGTGGCAAGCGTCAGTGGGCGCCATCTTGTCGGAGTATCGTCGCTGGTGCGTCTTGCAACGATGTCGGTGCCGAAGTTCCGAACGACGCACAAGTTCGGAAAAAAGAGGAAGAAATCGCTCATTGACAACTTCAAGAGCAAGAACTCCGCGGAAACTGCAAGCATCGCTGATGTGTCACCGGTTGCATCTAATCACAATGTGCTGACCGGGTTAGGCCTGACGTCAACGTCGGCGGCGGACGCAGAAGCTTCTGACAGCGGACGCGTTCGCCGCGACACACCGATGCTGCAACCTTCCGATATTGAAGCAATCGGAAGGAAAGCGCAGGCAAAACTTCAACTGATGGCATCGACTCCTGCAATGGAGCGCAAGGTAGCTTTTGTCGGCGGAACCGAAGACACCGCCGAAGATGCCGCAGCTGCCGAGCCGCTCGACGACGCGACCTTCACCGTTATCAGCTTGAGTTCCGTGAACGCGCTACTAGCGTGTGTGAAGTGTAAAGTGTGCGGCGGTGATGTCAACATCGGTAAATGTGGCAGCGAATATGGCCTTGCGGTGAAGTTGACGATTTCATGCGTGAATTGCGACGACATTAATTGTGGTTGGAGTTCACCGCGTGTGATCGGCGGACAAAAAAAGAATCCGTTCATTGTGAACATTCTTGCCGCGCGCGCGATGCAAGCAACCGGCAATCAGCGCGGTGCGCTAAATGATATATTCGCAGTGATGAATATATCTCATCGAGGTTTGCATACAAAAACGTGGCAGAAATATGTCAAGGAGAAGTTGACGCCCGCGGTGGACCGTGCAGCCAAAAAGATGACAGCAGACTGCGCACGATCCGTTCGGGAGGTGTACTCCGAGCTGAATTTCGGTCACCCCGGAAATATTGCAGTTTCGTTTGACGGCTCGTGGATGACACGCGGGCATTCATCTCACATCGGAATTGGAACTGTTATCGAGCTTTTCACCGGACTTGTGCTCGATTACGTCGTGCTGAGCAATTTTTGCGCCGCGTGTGAACGAGGCCCAAAAGAGGATGACCCGGCGTATCCGGCGTGGAAACAAGGCCACAAATGCCAGAAAAACACCACCAAGAAGGCTAGTGAAATGGAAGTCGAGGCTGCGCTTATTTTATTCCAGCGGTCCCTACAACAGCATAACCTCCGCTACACGACCATGCTCTCTGATGGGGACAGCCGAACCTTCCTTGCTTTGCAAGAAGGAAAAGTATATGGCTACATAGCAGTTACAAAGGAAGACTGCATAAACCATGTGCAGAAGCGCATGGGAACTGCTCTGCGCAATGTGATCACGAAACAGAGAGGTTCTGGTGGAGAATCCCTTGGTGGCAAAGGAAGGCTTACAGGAGATCTAATTTCCAAGTTGAGCTCCTACTATGCATGGGCTTTGAAGTCACACATTGGTGATGTGGAGGCCACACAGAAGGCTGTGATGGCCACCTACCATCATGTTACATCTAATGATGTAACCTACAATCACAGCTTCTGCCCACAGGCCCCGGGTCTTGGTGTAAGCAGAATGCTGCAGAGGCCAGAGGTGAGACCATGCCGCATCACCGACACAACCTGCCTCTTCATGTTTGTGAAGCTTTGTGCCAGTCTATGAAAGGCTTTCTGACAAGAGGCTTCTGGAGCACGTACAACGAGGCAAAACCCAGAACGATAATGAATGTTTGCATTCAATGATTTGGGCACTGGCACGTAAGGAACGCCATGCTTCACTCTTCACGGTCCAGGCCGCTGTGGCTGAGGCTGTGATGAAGTTTAATGCAGGGAGTGAAAGAACTGCAAAAAACATTCTGAAAGAGCTGCACCTGACTGCCAGCCCCCAGACAACAAAACGCATGCAGGAGAAAACAAGCAAAGGAAGAGTGCATGTGCACAGAAGCACAAGTCCTCAGAAAATGTGCAGTGCACTCTAAAAAAACGCCATTTAAATGCTAATAAGCAGTCTGACTACATTCCAGGAGGCTATTAGTAACTTTCCAAGGTGGCTGGATGGATAATTTAGTACTTTTCCTCAATAAACATCACTCTGCTTGTTTTTCTCATTTTTCTCAGAACGCAAATTTTGGACTCAGAGTGACTTTCAAAGTAGCATATCTCAGCATCTATAGCTGAGAGGACCACAATTCTTTTTTTAGCATGTAGCTAGGTTACCCAAGCATGCAATGTTGGGAGCAGATTTTTAAATTAAGGCTCATAAATATTTTTAATGATCTAGTTCTTAATTTCATATTAGTCACAATTTTTTGCACAAATTTCATTCTGATGTAAAATCAGTAATAATGGTAAAATTAGAAAACTGTTTCCAACAATGCGTTGCATTTTCTTTCTAGAGTCTACCCATGTGCAATTTGTGAGCTTTTATTGTTTACTTTTCTGTCTATTGTTCTTGTGAACAATAGGGGGCTAATTAATTGTACCTTGAGAACCAATTGTCCTATCAAAAAACTAATCACATTTTTGAAATCAGCATGAGAAATTAGATAAGGATATGCAATTTCATTGAGTTTGGCGAAGAAATAAAAAAAATTTCTCCAGAAGCAGTCTCCCCCCTTAAGATGAGGGAGGAACGGGACGCTGTCCCATTCCTCCCGGCAATACGACTAGTGCTGTGGCTAGCGACTCTGCTGCAAGGCTCAGCCGCATTAGCCTAAAAAAAGAGTTATTTTTGTTTATTTCATGTTTTGAGGTAATATTTATTTGGTGCCATCAAAATGGCATGAGATTGAAGATATGCTGGTTAGATGAAAATTCACGCTAGGGCACTCCAAATGGGGAAATAAAAACGCAATTTGAAACGTGAGCCTCCTGAGAGAAGGGCATAACTAGTTGGCTACAGCTATAGTGCTGTTTAATGCACGCAACGAATTAGACAAAGCCGACATTTTTGAGCTTTGTGAGGGTGCTTGTTTACATTTGCATGCTATTGTTCCATTTGAATTTTCAGGAAGATGCCAAGGGTATACAAGAAAAAGCATCCCGAGAGGGTTCGAACGACGAACAGCTTGATGCTGGATGCTGTGAGATTAGTTTGCGAAGAAAAAAAAAGTATAAGGGCCGTAGCAGAAGCTCTTAAAATCTCAAAATCAGCCCTTGGTCGAGCAGTACAGAAGTACAAGGGTTGTAGTGCGAGAGACAGTATTTTGTTCAACTCCAACTTGGTCTGCGGTATGGTCTTCACAGGAGAAGATGAAGTACTTTTGAAAGAATATTTGCTGAAGGCAAGCAAGATGCACTATGGACTAACAAGAATGCAAGTTCGTTCCCTGGCATACCAGTTTGCAACAGCATTAGGTCGGAAGTGCCCATCATCATGGGAAGTCAACAAGTTAGCTGGAAGAGACTGGTTTCTGGGCTTTATGGACCGTCATCCTGAACTGTCACTTCGATCGCCGGAAGCCACCAGTCTTGGCCGGGCAACGAGCTTCAACAAGCACAACGTCGATGCTTTCCTTTCTAATCTGAAAGGCGTCTACGACCGACACAAGCTAACTCCAGACCGCATCTACAACTGTGACGAAACAGGCTTCACAACTGCCCACAATCCTCCAGATTATCGCAGCAAGAGGAGAGAAACAAATTGGCCAGGTCACATCTGCAGAACGCGGTGAACTGGTGACCGTCTTATGCACCGTCAATGCCATAGGAAATGCTCTGCCACCGGTATTCATTTTTCCACGAGTGAGATTTAAAGATTTTTTCCTGAAGGGCGCCCCAGCCGGAAGTCTTGGATTGGCAAGCAGGTGAGGATGGATGTCCGGCGAGCTGTTTGTACTGGCATTACAGCACATTGTGACACATACAAAGTGCTCGAAGGAAGAACCTATTCTTCTAATCCTTGACAATCACGAAAGCCATGTCAACATCAACACCATCAACAAGGCCAAAGAAAGTGGCATCATTCTGCTGACCTTTCCTCCACACTGTAGCCACCGCTTGCAGCCACTTGATGTATCTGTGTATAGACCATTCAAATCTCGCTACAACGCTGCATACAATGACTGGCTTATAAATAATCCAGGGAAGGCCATCTCCATATACAACGTTAGAGAACTAGTGGGATCCGCCTACGTATCAACGGTAACACAAAAGAATATAATCTCGGGTTTCCACAAAACAGGTATTTGGCCTTTCAATAGCGAGCCCTTCACTGAGGACGACTACATGATGTCTTCAGTGACTGACAGACCTGAAGCTTCCCCTAGCGGAGTGCTGTCACCACAGCCAGCTACCGCAATATGTGAAATGGATGGATCAAGCCTTCAAGGAAAAGTTCTGAACTCGGAGACTGACACTAACGCAGCTCGAAACATCCTCAGAGATGTCTTCACGCCCACGGCCAATGAAGGTGCATCGACGTCAGCTCCTTCTTCCAGTCGAATTATTCCAAGCGACCTCAGGCCCTATCCAAAGGCTGCGCCAAGCAAGTCAGGGCAAAAAGGAAGGAAGAAGGGTAGCACCAAAGTGCTTACAGATACCCCAGAGAAACGTGCCATTGAACAAGCAACTGCGGAGAGGTTTGCACGGCGGAGTCTGAAAAAAAGAGCACCAAAGGCAGCTAAGATTGCTGCCACTACTCGTCCAAAAATGAAACGGCGTCGTCAAATGGATATAAGCTCTTCGAGTGACGAAGAAACTGTTGCCGTTGCCTTTGACGATTCGGGCAGTGACATGTCAAGTGTCGATGATGAGAGGCACGAAATTTCTGAGGTCGAATGGCCGAATGAAGGTTTTAGAGTGGAAAAAGGTGAATTTGTCCTCGTCAGGTTCTGTGAAAAAAAAATCTGTCGTCTATTACGCGGGCAGAGTCGAGAGCTGTGAGAAGTTGGACGTCAGTGTCCGGTTTCTTCGAAAGAAAGATGAGAGCTCCCAGTTTTACTTTCCTCTTCACGAAGATAGAGCAACTGTACCAATCACCGACATTGTTATGAAACTGCCGGTGCCGACTACTGTCGGGGCAACAAAGCGCCTGCAGTCCTGCTTCAAGTTTGAAGTCGAACTATCAGCTTATAATGTTCGGTAATGAAGTTGTCACTACAGCATTACACATGTCCCATTCCTCCCAAGTGGTGTCCCACTCCACCCTAAGGCGGGGGTGGAATGGGACAGATTTTGGTGGTTGTAAATTGTTTTTTTAAAGCTGCCGTTGAAGAGGTAGCAAACATTGCTTCCCAGAATTTGTGCAACAAGTTTTGCTTTATATTTTAAATTATAAAACATCTGTTTGTATTCAAAATAAAAAAAGCTAAAAATATATTTGTGAAAAGTGTCCCATTCTTCCCGACTCTCCCCTACTAACCTGTGCAATGAACTAGGATGAATGAAATCGAATGGTAAGTTTTGATGTAATCATGTTTTATGCCAAGGAATGCAAACAAAAATGACAAATTTGTTCGTTTTCTTTGGAATTTTTTGTATAACATGATTTCCAATTATCTGATGGCAAAGATCCTAGTTAGTTGCACAGCCTGGTTATTTGGCTAACTCTGTGCGAAAAAGTTTAGAATTTCTGCACTCCATTGGCTAGTTATGAATGTTTGCGTAACAGCCATGTTTGGACCATTTTTTGTCAATAACGAATTCTAGCATCAATTTTTAAACTCTTTTTTTGCTTTTGAATATCATATAAAACGATGCTTTACAAGGTCAGTGTGAAATAAAAATTTAAAGGTCAAATTTTAAAAAATTTTCAAAAAGGTGGTGACATACCTTAACGGGGCCACTCGTCCGCACAACCGCGCTATCGGCTGTTGGCTACTACTACATCTAATTCTCTTGATTCGCCGACAATATCTGTGTACAGATTCACCTATTTGTAGGACCTGTTTTTAAAGACAGAGCTTTGTTTGTTTCTCCGATGATTCTATGCAGAGCGCACAGCCACGGCGCGGAGTGCCGCCTTTCATACAGCCCATGCTCTGGTAGCGCTATCTGGTATCGTCGACACAAGCCGCCTCACCGGTGGCTGCTCCCTGAACCCACTACCCAATATTCTAGAGCACTGTAGTGTTGCTCGAAACCGTTCAGAGGGCACGACGAGAGATCTTAAATCCAGTGATCGCAAAAATGGTAAAAGATGAACAGAATGCATGAAGTACAAAGGCAGCCAACAACTACAGCAAAGAGCAGGAGCAGACAATGGGGGGAGGTAGCCGGCGGAGACTGCCGCATCAGCGGGCGCAGCAGCCAATAGGTGCTGTCCAAGTTTTGGCGGACAGTTCGTCACGGCGAGGATTTGTCACGTGAATTTTGACTTCCAGATCGTTTTTTGTGGTTTGGTTTCTGCTGGCATTATTTATTTATTTATTGTTATTTATTGATACTGCAATCCCAGTGTTGGGATTTTAGCAAGGTGGGAATACAAACTATGTAGTTTAACAAAACAGGCAAAAATAATAATTACAGTGCAAGTTGAAGCTCTTCTGAACAATTAATAATAAAACCAAACATATACAACACAGCAGTGAAATAACAAAAGCAATTAAAAGAAACTAGGTTATATGTTGCGAGAACAACGTCAGTGATGGCTGCAGCACTTCATTGTTAGTGAGGTTATTTCAATCGGAAATAGTTCGTGGAAGGAATGAGTATTTAAAGCAGTTATTTCTAACGCGAAAAGGAGTTAAAGTTAGCTGGTGTCGTTGTCGGGTTGCGTATCCGGACGAAAAAACAAGCAAATCGGTGAGTTCTGATCTGTAGTGTCTTTTAATTAATTGGTACAGAAATTTAAGTCGTGCACAACGATTTCACTCAGTTATTGTTGGAAGGCCAGCTTGAATTAAAAGGTGTGTTACTGATGTACGCCGGTAATTGTTATATATGTATCGTGCCGCCCTCTTTTGAACTTTCTCTAATTTATTCATGTTAGTTTGCGTGAATGGGTCCCAAATGATTGAAGCATAATCTAAGGTAGGCAGAACACAATAGATCTGTAAGCAAGCAGGCGTACAGATGGGGTAGACAACCGCAATGCCTGTCTCAAGAAAAAGTGTTTACGGAAAGCGTTACACGTTATGAGATCAACATGTTTATTCCAACTAAGATTGTTACTGACCCAGAGCCCTAGATATTTATATTCTGCCACTTCAGTTAGTGTCATGCCGTTAATACAATAATCGAAGGGTAAGACTCTTTTTGTGAGTGAGTCTCATTAGTACAGTTTTTTCAAAGTTAATGGACATTGCTTGCAGGCATGCGGTTTCGGCCTTTGTTCTCTTGATATTTGCGCTCAATGTGGTGGGAATGTGGTGTTGTGCTCGACTTCCAACTAGGGCAACTCAACTAGAATGCGATACAAGATGTTCTGAGTGTCACCGAGTTGTGAACGACGAAAACTATTTGGTCGTTGCGATCCGCTGGCTCACCATTGACGGCGAGCTAGACATGGAACACGAGGCTTTATTTTCAGCCATGAATGACATTTTCTCCGCGATGGGCTTGTCTGGCCGAGGTCTCCACAACAGACATTTCAGCGGCATTTAAAAAAAACTTTGAACCAGAGTACGACACGTGCAGCTCAGGCTGTTATGGTGCGGTGCGCAGAAAAAGCGGTTGCAGTCTATGAAAACTTGTGTTTTGGACACAAAGGAAACATTGCTGTTTGCTTTGATGGCACCTGGATGACGTGAAGCCATTCTTCGCATATAGGAGTAGGTGCAGTGGCGGAGCTATTTACCGGCTACATCCTGGACTTGTCGTGCTTTCAAACTTTTGTTTGGGCTGTGAAATCGGACCCAAACCTGACTCTGATGAGTGTGCTGGATGGAGGGAATCCCATCAGTGCCAGAAGAACACTGATTGCAAATCTGGCCAAATGGAAGTTGCGGCTGGATTGATCTTGTTCCAGCGGTCTTTAGAACGCAACAAAGTAAAATACACAACCATGCTGTGTGACGGTGACAGCCGCACTTTTAATGCTATAAAGAATGCAAAGGTGTATGGCTTCGTGGATGTGTAGAAAGGAGACTGCATCAATCATGTACAAAAACGAATGGGTGCAGCACTTCGAAACCTGCTCCAGAAGCACAAAAGTGAAGGCATGCGGGGACTTGGCGGGAAGCGGAGGCTCACAGCAGACCTCATCAACAAGCTGAGTGCCTATTATATTCGAGCACTCACGTCTCACTGTGGTGATGTTGACGCCATGCAGAGAGCGGTAATGCCAACTTACCACCATGTCACGTCAACTGACAGCTGCTCTGACCACAGCCTGTGCCCAAGTGGCAAGGATTCTTGGTGCCGTCATAATGCGGCAACAACAAAAGGTGAGCCACAACCAAGGCACAAGTATAACTTGCCAGCGGATGTGGCAAAGGCACTTTTGCCTGTGTACGGGCGCCTAGCAGATGGAAAGCTGCTGGGGAGGTGGAAGCCAGGGAGAACACAAAACTCCAATTTATTCGTTTCACTCTGTCATCTGGAGCATAATTTCAAAAGAGCAGCA
Source organism: Amblyomma maculatum (assembly GCF_055883805.1). NCBI lineage: Eukaryota > Metazoa > Arthropoda > Arachnida > Ixodida > Ixodidae > Amblyomma > Amblyomma maculatum. Next base: position 93,552,785 of record NC_139348.1, read on the forward strand.
TTTCTTCCTTTTTGCTATAGAGGCAGCCGTTGTAGAAGCAGTGCTACGCTTCAATACTGGAACTGAATATGCAGCAACAACCATTCAAGAAATGAATGTGAATATAACAGACTCCGGCTCAAAAAGAGCCAAAGAAAAAGACTTGCGTCGCACCACTGCTTCCTGGAAGAAACGGGAATTATCACTGGGCCTCCGGATGATGGCAAAAAAGAAGCACAAGTTGAGGATGCACCCAGATTATTCTCCAGGTGCATTCTAGTGATTTGAGGAGCTTTTGTTGTCATAAAGGCACTTGAAATCGTTTTTCTTCATTTTCTCAAAACTACAATTTTGACACACTAGCAGTTTTGGAGTGAACATATTTTTGCTTGTAGTTGTGCTAGCGTAGTAATTTTTTTTACCTGTAAACAGGAACTCTTACTCTCTGTAGTAAGACTAATTTCGCTGCACATATTGGTTAGTAATATTTTTAAAAAAGATACTTTGTATAAGGTAGGCGCGGGAACTTTTGTTGCTCTGACTCCCTCGGCCAGTGCAGTATAAACCGATAAACTTTGTAAAGGCTGAAAAAGAAGTGCACTAGTCCTGCTGGCATTTGCATGCTTTCAGCTCTCTGCCGTCGCAGCTACAACTTGTGCGACAGTCCGCTCCTCTGTATCGCTAAACTAAAGCTGCCGGCAGTCTAATTATTCCGGCTTCTGCTAGTGAAATACCTCCAAAGAATGTTTACTCTAGTATATTACATATAGAGATATATGTAGCGACTGCAGTAACATCAACGAAAAATGAACTTTCGCCAAATGAATGAAGCATGCTAAACTTCAGCGCGAACAGACGACACATGTTGTAATGGTTGCACTTGCAATGATTTTTCACCTGTTTTCTTCAAATATGAAACATTAAATGGGGTCATAACATGTGTGCAGATCATTATGACCTTTGCTACGACTTCATTCGCGCTTATAAAACACGTGAAAAGTCGAATTTAAGCTTGTTGATGCAGAGTTTCAAGCACAGCGCAGCAGACACGTGTCTCGCCGACCGACCCGGAAGTCAGAATTACCCAGCGTGCTTGCGGCTTGTTCAGCATTCAGATTGGACATCGCCTATAGCAGTCGCCCGATCCCCCGCGTTCTCGCGGAGTGCGCACTTTGCCGAATCGCAGCATTGAATTCGAGCGCGGGAAACTCGAAAGCTGCCGCGAGGCTTCCAATTGGAAGCAGGCGACGCCTTGACCGCGCCGCTGTCGCCGCCGCCGAGGGTGGCAGAAGAAAGCGCAAGAATCCACAAACAAAACAAGACCAAGATGGAGGCGCTCAGTTCGGCGGCAGAGGAAAGACGCGTGCACAAAGTTTGCGAATTTTCGGCGCTTGCTCGCTGCTGCCACCGCTTGTCATATTATTAATTTCGAATATTTCTACTCAGAGTTGGGCATTGATAATTACAGAAAAGGTAGCTTGTAAGACATACTACCGGAATATATATTCTTCCAAAAATCAACTGTTTCGCAATTTTTCGGTTTTCAAAGGTCGCGTCCCCCCTTAACGTGCACTGATATCATCGCACAGCACTAGGACGCCTAGCTTTGCGCCTCCATCGAAACGCAGCCGCCGGCGGTTTGGATTCGATCCCGCATCCTTGAGCACAGTGGTCGATCACAGCATCACAACACCACACCAGCGGGTAAGACAGAAAAGAACAGATTGAACCTATTTCCCTCACATTGAAGTGCCAACGCCAGGAATTCACGCTGTGTACACCAGAATGCTCAGGCAGTCAGCGTCAACGTACATCGCATTCAATGAACCAAGATTGCCCAAGACTGTAGCAGTCATGGGAGAAGTATACACAGTTTACCTTTAACAGCCAACCAAGCAGGTACGCTTCAGGTGCCGCACACAGAGACTTTGGCCAGACGTCCGCCCGGAACCACAGCTCATTCCTCAGTGCCCTGCATGCAAACGTCACGGGGTCACGAATTTGAAGAGCCCAGGTGTGAGCGATGCGGCAACGCTCCCGCCAAGGGCAATACAGTAGAATCTCGATGATACGAATTGCAAGGGAGCACGCAAAATATTCGTATCATCCCGAATTCGTATGATTCAAAACAAGTCAACATCCACATGGGAATGAATTGAAAATGAACCAAAGTTTATTATGGCGAACTACTTGCGGCCGAAAAAGTCCGTAATGCTTGTCTGCACTTTTTTGCTGTTGATGTCGCGGACAAGCTCCACCTGAAAGGCATAAAACCGTGCCGCGGTTTCGTCGCTCACGCTGCTGGCACTTACGTTGCGGCGCAGAACATCCAAAGCGTGAAGAGTATCTGCCTTTGACGGCGGCTGATCACACTCGTCATCAGCGTCACCATCGCTGTCAGGCTCACTTTCGCAATCATTCGCTTCATTGACCAAGTCTTCAATAGACCTCAGCCCACAGGTCGCGACATTGTCGTCCGCAGTAACGAAGTCCCGAACCGAAGCTTCAGTTTCCAGATTGTCCCAGCCATCAATCGTGAGGTCTTCGTCTGGCTCTTGACAATCTCCTGCCGAAGCCGCAGCAAGTCCGATGGCAAATCCGCACTTTCTAAAACAGTTCGAGATTGTGTCTGAAGTTACACTATCCCACGACATGGCTAGAAAGTGCAAAGCATCTAAGAGACTGATCCGCAAGTTTGCTTCTTTACGGTCAATTTTTGCCAGCAGACGCCTCACTAGAAGTCCTTTGAAATGATGTTTCACATTTCTAATTATCCCAGCGTCCAGTGGCTGAAGATGGCTGGTAGTGTTCGCCGACAGGAACCTGACTTTCACGTTATTGAATGTAATTTCCTTTGGGTGGGCAGAGCACTGGTCCACGAAAAGCAAAATTTTCCGGTTTCTTGACGCCATCTTCCGATCAAGGCTTGTCAAGAACTCGCGGAAAAAATCTCCAGTCATCCACGTCTTTCGGTTGCCTTTGTAAAAGACAGGCAAACGCTCCGCTGATCGGAAACACCTCGGTTTCTTCGACTTACCGATGACGGTAAGCTGGAGTTTCTCTGATCCATCTGAGTTGCAGCAAAAGAGTACTGTTACTCTCTCCTTGCTTTTCTGGCCGCCCTGGCATGCCTGGCCTTTTACGCACAAACTTCTTTCTAGTTGAAGGTTGAAAAAGAGGCCCGCCTCGTCGGCATTAAATATGTCACGTGGCGCGTACTCCGAAATCAGCGCCGGCAGCGTGTTCAGCCACTCATCTACAGCTGACTGATCCGCTTTCTTGCCTTCACCTGAGACGACCCGGCAGACAAGTCCGTACCGCTCCTTAAACCGGTGCAGCCATCCCCCAGACGCTTAGAAATTTTCAATTCCAAGCGAAAGCGCGACGGTGTCGGCTTTTTCACGTAGCACCTTGCTGTCCACGCTGACGCCGGCCGCTGTCACTTCGCGGAACCAAGTCAGCAGAACCTCTTCCAGCTTGACATGGGTCGCTGTTTTAGCCTGCTTCACGTTCACACCGAAGTGCTGCACATTCTTCAAGATGACATCTCGCTACCCAACAACGGTGCAGAGTGTTGACGGTGCCAACCCTAGCTCTTTTGCTAAGTCGACACTCTTCTTAGGGTTTTTGTCGACCCTCTTCAGCACTTCAAGCTTTTCCTTAAAAGAAAGGGCTTTACGCTTCCGCGACATTTCGGCAGCAGCGAACGCTTGCGTCTTTTTAACGTTTGGGCAGGTCACGTCACAGGGAACAACAGAAAGAAGCGGCGAACGGAGAACCGGAGAACTACTGTAGTGGCAGCCAGCGTCACAGTCCTCCTGGGAACAGCCGGCGAGACAACTTTTCGATAGACCAATGAGCTGCCAGCGAATGAGTGACGTACACGACTGGGCACGTGCTTCGCCTTGGCCGTCCTTGTCTAGTGCTCGTCGGTTTGCTACGAAAGGGAGGGGGGAGTAGGGTGGCTAGTGGGGTGAGAGGCGTTGGAGAGGAGAGGCAGCGGCCGCGGTGGGTACCCTCTCCCCCTGTGAGCTCTTGCTCTGAGCTGCTCGGTGGCTTTGTGCCTTTGTACAACGTTCGTTCCTATCATTCGCGGCGATCATTCGCGACGGGGGGAAGGGGGGGGGGAGGGGGGAGTTGGCGGCGGCCGCGTCGGTTATGTTATCCTCTTGAGGACAGCCGCGCCGGCCCGCTCGCATGCACGACTGGTTTGCACGTTCGTATCAACCGCGGCAGGTTCAGAAACTCTTCGTATCACCCCGAATCTTAACGTATTCTATACAATGTAGTCCGTTCAAAGCATTCTTAAAATTCGTATCATCCCGAAATTCGTACCAGCCGTAATCGTATCATCGAGATTCTACTGTACAGGATGCAAAAGACGTCTCAAGAGGTCAGGACAGCAAAATCAACAAGGCAAGAAGAGAAAAGATAAAAGGAACTAAATCAACAAAATAGCAAACACACACAGGGGCCACAGGCTGTGGCGGTTCGACAGAGACGTCACATTCGGAGGAAAGAGCGGATTTTTCGAGATCCAAGTCTCAGAAAAGTGGCAGGAGTAGAAGCTGAACTGCGTTCTTCAAAAAGGAAGACTTCCAAGTCTGCCCTATGTGAGATACTGCTGCGAAGAAGACCGGCAGTGGCACGAGAGGAGCCCTTGCGCTATGCCAGCCATTAAATCATCCTTCACCGTGTCACCCTGTTGTGCCGTTCTCTTGCTTGTCGCCATGTAACATTTTGGTTGGAGGTTCGGCGTACGTCATCCCCATCCTCGCCTTGGAGCATAGAAGCCATCCTTACGCAGGGACCATCATCTGAGCCCTGGGATATCACCGCGCAACTTCACCCCAGCGCTTCCTGCCCAGACCCGACCAACCCCAGCCTGCATCTGAAGACGCGCACACATGAACGTACCAGAGACCAGACCAAAGACCCAACAAACTCGAAGAACCGAACGACAAGAGCACACAACCCCCGCCCCACCCAGCCGCCCGACACAACCTCGAGCCATCAGTCCCATGAACGCTTTGGTGGCGTATGGCTGAAGAGCTCCAGGGGAGGCAGACCACCCAAGCATCATCGTGGTCATTGTCATCGTGGTGGCAAGTACATCATTCTCTTCTATATTTTCTTGAACATCTACACTGTCACATCACCACCAACTTCAACGAACCGATCGGGATGATTGCTCGGTGGCCCCGGGAAGTGTTGCGAAGAAGATCGGCAGTGGCACGAGAGGAGCCCTCGCGCTATGCCAGTCATTAAATCACCCTTCACCATGTCACTGTGTTGTGCCGTTCTCTTGTTTGTCGCCACGTAACAATACACTGATCACGGTAGGGGCAAGATGCGGAAGAGGGAGAATGCTCATGACGCTTCTGCTAGCTTACAGAAGAAGACAACAAATATTGACTCATTCTAGGAGCAAGTTTCCCATCTACTGCACTGGTCTGAATATTCGATACAGGCTTGAATGTAAGGCCCGTCAAGTTGCCGTGCGCAACGTTTTCCTTAAATCCCCCATAAATTGTATGTTTATGGAAATAAAGGCAATTCAATTCAAAGCCCTAGAAAAGACAAACAAAAAAGTCAGAGAGGAAAATGAACAGAAAAAAACATGCTCATTTATAGAAAAGCGACAGCAAAGAGAAGCAACCAATGACAGCTTGAAAAGAAGAAGTATAAGAAGCAGGATCTCCCACGTTGAAACTAAACAAGCAGAAGCAAGCAGACATACAACTGCAGGCAAACAAAGCTAGAGATGCGCAGATACCGATACAGCAAATACAGGAGCAACAGAAGATGATGATGGCTCTTGAATGGATGGTAACCAGGCTGAACACAACAGACCAGAGAACGGAAGACAAAACAAGAGAGAACTGGAGCAGGTCCATTTGAATGAAAGTGTCAAGATATTAGTGACACAGCAATAGTCACATCATGAGTGAAAAAGAAAATTCACAATATGGCAATGGAAGTGCAGGGGATTCAGGAAAAGGAACAGATTTCAATATATATGTACTGTATTTACACGATTTTAAGTCGACCCCTTATTTAAAAATTCGAAAATCCAAAGTGGGGGGTTCAACTTACAATCGAAACCAAAGCATGGCACTGTTAATAGGAGCAAAATAAAAACTATATCAAAGAGGCTATGGCAAATTTGTTCGCTCTACTGCTCTAAGTGCAACATTCAGTTACTGTGCGTGCTTCTCTGCGTTGAAAAGTGCCTGTCATTTTGCTTTAAACTGAATTGGCTATCTAAATAAGCTTGTAGCCAGCCAAATCCGTAGCTGGCTTTACACACTTAACTAGCCCACGATATAGGCATTTAGCTCCAAGAAAGGCATGCGCATGCATGCTGGTTAAACATGACATGCTGAATCATGCCTAGAGAAACTGAAGGGTTTGGCTGCCCAGCAGACCGCTGTGCCGGACAAGGTTTATTTATTTATTTACTTAGACATACAGCAGCTCTGTCAGCGGCTATTGCAGGAGTGGGTAAAAGTACAGCATAGTCTACTGTCAACAGCAATCAAACAGTGCAATGAGTTAGCGGCACAGTGAGGAATTAGCAGCAATCCAATGATCAACAGCCATAACAGCCAAAGTCATATAACATAACAATAAACAACATAATCAGGAATTATCAACAATGCTCAGAAAGTGTTCTATTGGCAACAAGTGTACATCACCGGGCAGAGAATTCTAGCTCTCAATGACACGAGGGAAGAAGCTAAATTTTAAAGTGTCTGTGCGTACATAAACAGGCGACACATTCAATGAATGGTAGTTCCTTGTAGATGAAAGTTTTGAAAACTGTAGGCATTCATTCAAAAGTGCAAAATGGGATGAATGAACAGTATTGTAAAAATACTTCGAGCACTCATTGTGGCAATGAGTAGTCAACAGGGAAAAGTTTTGGTCAGGAATAGCAGATGATGGAGAAAAGTTCCTATTGCCGCAAAACCTTCAAAACAGTATTTGTTGTTTTTTAACAGCCGCCGGCATACAGGCTTATCACTCGGATTCTGGACCGCGTATCAGTTCCGTAATCTTTGTTTGTTGATGCTCGATGTCGCGAGTCACACCTTTATCAGTTTTGTTGTAGCGATAGATGCACCGAGATCTGTCTCTAAGGTTCCGGCCACTCGGGTGTCTTTCCACAATGTTCCAGCCCGTGCTGGTAGCTGTTTGCGACGTTATCTAGATTGTTCTGTGCAGCCTTTAAATTGAGCGTTGACGAGTGTGACGAGCATTCTTTGCCCGACGACCGACGAGCACGTTTGTTGCTATCGCCGCCGCCGAGTTGCTTAGTTCTTTTGCGGGCGCAAGTCAGCCCCAATAAAGAGTTATTTCAGTACTATCACGCCTGTGTCTTCTTTTGGCGTGTACGGCCTTGTCACCACTACGTGACACTATCATACCTTCGGCATATAAACTGCACTGATTTCCTTGAACTGACTCACGCTTATTGATGTCTGTTTGTTTATGGGGGTTCCAAATTATTGACCAATACTCTAAAAGTGGACAGATTAGAGCTTTGTGACTAACGAATTTAGTTTGAGGGCAACAGAAAGAGACCGCTTCAGGTACCCTAGCCTCCGCAATGCATTATTAGTGTTAATGTGTTTTGACCACGACAAATTAGATGAAAAGAGAACACCTAAACATTTGTACTCAGACATGTGTTTCAGATTCACCATTGAATGAATAACAGTAAGTGATGGGGCTGCTCGGTTACTGAATGACATGCAGACTGATTTATGACAATTTATTTGCATTTGCAATGTTTTGCATCATGAGCAGAATGAAGAAAATGAAGCACTCAGTTGCTCGTGATGATGACGTGAGTTAATTGATCAGTAAACTACACAATTATCTGCATACTAGCTTACTGTAGAAAAAATATTTTGTGGCAAATCATTGATGTATAATAAGAATAGCAGTGGCCCCAGCACAGATCCTTGTGGCACGTCAAATGATACGTCAGCAGCTTAAGATGAACATGACTTGAAAGAGACATACTACTTCCGCCGGGGCATAGATCGCCCTTAAGTGCGTGCGTCTGGGACGGTAGCAATTAAAAAAAAAAAAAAAAGGGCTGTTTCATCACAGTTGTAAATTTTTTCTTCGTAGTGTTCCAACAAGGAAGGCATCTTCATCCGCAGCCACTCTTCCTTCACCTCCGCATCTAACGACCCTGCTTCTCCCACCACGTTTTTGTAAACAACGCCGTGCCGGTCTTTAAAGCGCTGAATCCAGCCTCCACCAGGCTCGAAATTCTCTTTTCCGAAAAGATAAGCAAACTTCTCCGCCTTAGCGGCCAGTATTGGTCCACTGATAGGCACATTCTCCTCACGGGTTGCGAGGAACCATCAGTAAAGGGCTTCTTCAATGTCGGCGTACACAGGCTCCTTAACCCTTTTCCTTTGGTTGGTGTGACCGCTGTCTCCAGTCTTCATAATTGCAGCGCTTCCCATTCTCAAAATGATCGATATCGTCGATTGCACGAGTCCATGCTTCTTAACGAGGGCACTCACTCTGAAGCCACGACGTCAATCTTCCAAAAATTGCCTCTTAGTCTCCAGCGACACAGCCTTGCGCTTGGTTAGTGCCATCTTGAAGCTGGGAGAACTGGCAGGAACTGGTGCATCCTTCTTGCGCTGCTTCCTCGTTCGTTTCCCTTCTACAGGCGCGACGGGCCAGCCGGCCGCGCAGACAAGGGCCGCCCTTCCTCCCCCCCCCCTTTTTACTTTCTCTCTCTTGCTCCGTACCGCAGGCGACGCAGCCAACGTAGATGCGTCACTAGAGCGACTCAAAGCAGCTGGCACCATCTTGCGATGCTAGCTCCAATTCTCAATGCTCTTTCTCTCTCTTCATCGCTTTCGTGATCAGCATACGTGGGAAAAATCGCGGCAGGCGCAAACGCGCGTACGCGAACTTTTCGCCCCGTCTCAGCATTGTGTAATTGAACTTGGAGCAGCGAACATCACGCTCAGCATGGAAAACGCTGCCAAAAAAGCAAAATTGTGATAGTTACATCCATTATGCAGTCACAAACATATCATTATATATGGTTTTTTCTCCCATAGCCTCAATGAAAAAGTCGACAGTCACAAGTCAACCTATCGTTATAACAGATATATTGTTATAAGTGGACTGCACTGTATGTGTGGCTGTCAGGTAATTCATGAGCAACACAACTTTAGGAAAAAATCAAGCGAGAAATGCCATGATCAAAAACTTCAGAGGCGACCACACAGAAAGCATGACGACTAATAAATGAGCACTTGGAAAGGGGCACAGTACTGCTGGAATGGAAACGTAATGGGAAGGATCATTACACCTAAACCAGGAAAGACACCCAGTTTAGAAAACCCATCTAACTAACCTCACGCCTGAGTAAACAAGTATACGAGAAAGCGAACAAGACTTGACTGAGCAACTACATGGAGGACAACAGTTTGTTCCTGGATGCCATGTTCAGGTTTAGAATGAAGCTCTCCATGCAGGACATGATGCTCCAGTTAAGAGACCCGGTACTAAGGCAAATATTAGGAACTCGATACAATGTAATCTTGGCTGTGGGCCTGAAGGCGGCTTTTAACATCGACCACAACGCCATTCGAAACGAATTCTAGGCAACAAAATGTGGAGAGAGGACCTTTGCGTATGTGAAGGCTTTCCTGTCTAACAGAACACCAACAATCGGTATCGGCAACATCAGGCTGGAAAAGGAGATGATGCCAAACAAAGGAACATCCACGACGATCTATTGCTTAGGAGACTGAGAAGCACCAAAGACACAGCAGGAGCGCAAAACCTGAGTCAGGAACTACAAAACCAAGATTGGTAGGCTTTTTTATAGCAGTCCAGATAGGGCAGAGACTGGTTACGATATTTTATTATCACTTATCACTTCTATCATGAGTGGACTGGACATAATATATGACACTAGGATTATGCAATGATTTCTGGTTGGGCCATGTAAATCAAGGCATCAGGCTTATAATGTAAATGTCAAAAACCAGTGATGCCTACACCTGTTAACCGGCGTTGTTTCTGCATGAAAGAAACTGCTTAGGTTTAACATGGCTAAACATGGTACAGCATGCAAAAGCCCTACTTTGGTATAGTTTATTTTGGTAGATATCAAAAGATGTCGCTGTCTTCTCGCCTGCTGTTGTTCATGATACTAGGCACAGCGTATCACAGCCTCCAACAACAGCCACGGACTGAATTTACCTGGCTATCACGCATGTTTACATGGTTAAACCACAAGACATGTACATCGCTGCTGATGTCACACACGTTCAATGTAAACAGACGCAAGTAACTAAGATCAAAGGTCAAATGTTGGGGTGAAACATCAAGGTTTCAGGCATACCCGCCTATTTCCAAATTACCCCGTTAACTAGTGCTGCCGCACCAAAAAGGCTTAGCTTCAGTAAAAGACGCGCCTTGCTCATGACTATGTGGCTTTTTAACTCTTTTCATCCTTTCCTTCTTAGTGTTCTTTTTTTTTTTTTCATGTGTCATGCAAGGTCGGTAGGCAGTGCAATATTCTTTGTGTGTATGTACCTATGTTACTTCTTAAGAACAACACCAGCAGCACAAGGGCAGGTTCGGGAACAGAATGCCACGGCACGAGATATTTTACATCTATACAAGTTGAGAGATGGCATGACCCCTTTCCCAGGCATTTCAACTCATAGAAGTCAGACACACCAGCCCAGGGACAAAACATTCACCTAATGGAAACTGCCGCATACATGGTGGGACTGAGGATCCAACTACTTACCTCCGCATAAGAAAAACCCCTAGGCCACAGCCACTGGCCTCATCCCATCAAGCATGCAGCAATAATTTTCTACGCCCACTCACAACAACACATTCAATCTCTCATGCAACACAGATCAGACACCCATACTTACCCAAGGTGCAGAAATGAATCAGTCCCACCGAGGCGCAGTAAGTCATGCTTGGGGTGCAGTCATGCACACCAGCCCGTCAGGTCACCTGGTTGGCCAAGCTGGCAGCCACTTCACTGCTGGCCAGCACATTACCCATGCTTGCTTTGCACCCCATGGCTCCAGAATGGCTGAATTCCATCTTATCTGCTAGGAAGAGAGAAAATTATTCAGAAAGAAAAAAAAAAAAATAATATGTATCAAAACATGCACGCAGTATGGTTTGGTTTGTGGGGTTTAATGTCCCAAAGCGACTCAGGCTATGAGAGACGCCGTAGTGGAGGACTCTGGAAATTTCGACCACCTGGGGTTCTTTAACGTGCACTGGCATCACACAGCACACGGGCACCTTGCTTCTTGCCTTCATCGAAAAGCGGCCGCCGAGGCCGGGATTCGATCCCGCGTCCTTGGGAACACTAGTCGAGCGTCGTAACCACTGCGCCACCACGGCGGGGCGACATGCACGCAATGTGGCACCGGTAATTGTTCCAGTGTTAGTTACGGTTAGTGAAAGAAGTGCTACAAGATTGCAACAGTCTATGTGCTCATTTCAAGTACCCGATAGGTCCTCTGAGCAAGGCTTCACAAAGGGAGAGGGGAGGATTGGCCAATTCCACAGTCAGTGAAAACTAGATAAAACTACTGAAATACTACCCAAAAGTCGCCCATTAATATCTAAGGCCCAACAGTTAAATCACAGCAAAACAAAAACTGGCTACGGGCAATCTGCAATAAATGAAACTACTAAAATAAATTTGTTTGCAATTCGGAAGGTTAAACATAGGCAATATGCTGACACAGCAGTTAGTAGAAAGCAGCAGCAATGCGTTCCCTCCAGTTACCTACAAAAGGCCCTGTATTTGACTGAGGCTACCTCCTTTCTGTCCACTTCTACATTCTCTTCACCTTTTCAATCCCGCTGCAACAATGTGAGTAAACGGTCCATGTTGGCAGTGTGCATTCCCAAGGACACAAGTTATCTTTTTCCGTGTATCCACGTATGAAAAGAAAAGGCTATAGCCACCAGCATACACCACTGCAGAAATCCTACGCTAACTTTTAGCATTTGTTAAATCAATGCCAGCACTACACCTCCAAAGGGAGACTCAACACTAAGCTGACAACTGCTGCCCTGTTTCTACTACTACAACTTCCGCAAATACAAGCCAGTGGCTCTGACAATAAAACAAACGAAAAAGAAAAGAAAAAGGGCACTTAAGCACCGCCTTTAAGGGTATGATGCTAATGGCTCTCATCAGCAGTTCCTATTGCAGTTCCTCACTTGCGCACATGTAATTTGCAGTTCACTTAATAGCTAATCCCTTAATTTGTGCCTCCATTACCCTATGCACAATCATTTCCACATAGCTGTAAGCTACTACATTACAGGGGCCACCTGTCACAAATTTGAAGCCCCACTTTAACCAACCCGCATGAAGGGTGACCATGTCACCTTCCAAAGCCACGCCCGTGATTTCCTGCCCACAACACCGATAATGTCCGATTTTCTGCACAACAGGGCCTTTTGTTAAAAGAAGCACTATTTTTGTTGTTGATAATTACTGAGCACTATTAATGCTTGACTGATGAATAACTATGCTACAACCAGAGCCCGTGTTAGTTGCAATAAAGGCGTTCTGCAACAAAGTTTCATTCTTTTGTGTGGGTTCAAAAAATTCAAGGTGGAATCCAAGAGCACATTCCTGCTGCATTAAACAAAACAGACCCACAACAAGCCTTATAAGGCTGCTCAATAAACAGAGGAGTATTTTCACGTGTGAAAATTCTACCACCCACTTAACTAAAACCTCTGTGAGAAGAAATTGCTATAAAAAAAGCAGTTTAAATCATTATAATAAAACTTCAGTCAAAAGCTATGCTGTCAGCAAAAAGCATGCGAAAGTGAATGGCTCCAAAGGTTTTTCAACCAGAGATCCTTTGGAGTGCAGCTAATATCCATACTGGGCATCATGATGCATTTCATACCTCATGTTACAGCAGTAAACGGAACTACTGTGCTAAGTAACCGTACTCCCCTCAAAAGACACGAAGTAACTGGCCGATAAACATCAATTAAAGTGCACGCAAACCTTTTTGCACCTTACTTAAAGCCAGAGTTTCCATTTTGTGCAACTTTACAAATTTCTTTGTTGTTGCACGAGTGCAGTCATTTCACTTCTAAGCTAAATTCTGCTTGCTGCATGTACGCAAAGCCCTTCTATTACATGGTATTTCATACCAAGGTGGTAACACATTACTTGCAAAACCTTTCGGCAATGTGGGTGGACTTTTGCATGCCTCCTAAACAACCAACACCAAACTGGACCTAGACCTAGTGCAAAAATGCTTTTATTGTTACACATTTTCTCAGTCGCTTTTCAATTTCCACATCTGAGTTGGGTAGCAGAAAATTCATACCACTTCTGAAGCTGTAAATTGGTACAAAGAAATTGCTAGCTATTTTCCTCACCAAAAAGTTACCCCTGGGGATCCATGTTGGCTTTAGAATAAAAGCGAGAAGCAAAACATGCAGTCCGATTACTTTTGGCAAAGACAGTAACAATGAAAAACAGCAAAGTAAAAACAATATCAACAAATCTCATCCCTCGGTTATAGGGGAAAAAAAAACCTGGCTTTGCAGTACCAGCTTGCATCACCCTGAGAAAATGTCTGCAGTCAATAGCAAGGAGACATGTTATTGAAGAAAAGGCAATTTTGCGAAAAACCAGAATAGTGAAATTTAACCATACAAGAAAACAATACTGGCACCTCTTATTTACACAGCCTCAACAAGCCTTGACTTATGCACTCCCAGCAGCTGCTTATAGGAGCAGGCACGTGAATTTGCAATGATGTGCAGCACTCTGAAAACCCAACTTGTGTGGACTGCTCAAAAAAGGGGATAAATAACTTGAATTTCCTCTCTCGTGCAGTTTTGGTTCCAGTTACAACTGCCAAACAATGACTGTGATGTAACAGACAAGTTTTCTTCACAGTGTGTATACAAGCTGCAGTACGGCAATGATTTGCTCATTTTATGTTGCACCAACTATTAAGTAAGCCTGTGCAACTACCAGAATTACAAAAAATGAATAAGTAGTGAGTACATAGCAGTTCATGAATCACATAGCCTAAACTTTCTGTGACATCACAGTCATCATTTGGCGGTTGGAACAGAAACTACACAAGAGAAAAAATGTTATTAAGCTGCCGCAAGTGATTTTCACGTCAATGACTTCTGTATCCTAGTGCCTCATGTACAATTTAAACGTAAGAAACACTCAAAAAAATTTTGGCACCTCTAAAAAGATACATAGTAGAACTCTCACAGAAAACAACCAAGTACCCAATAAATGCAGCAAGAGACCGTGCAACCTGCCAGCCAGCACAGTCCTGATATTCTAGCTCCTATACAGCATCATAGCTAACATGAGCGCAGAAAACATGTACAACAGAGAGAATAGAAGAACAACAGGTTTTCAGCTGTCCATGTTTTCTGCACTCTTGTAGCTACGTATTCATACCAATTTGCCAAGATATCTGCTCAACTGCTATCTGCTCACCAATTGGTACAAAGCCCTAGCACCTGTACTCATCAAAACTAGCAGGTGCATCCCTAGTAGCCAGAGCATTTCAGCCTCGTGCCTCCAGCAGCCAACACAGGCACTCTATAACTAGGCCACGTTAGTAAATTCATTTCAGAGGTCTCCATGCAGCCATCATGGGTTTTTAGTGCACTTCCCATCATACAGGAAATGTCTGTACAGTCTCAGAGGCAAAAGACGATTGGGCAACCAAAATCTGAAAAAGCTTGGCTCTGAGACCTAGGCAACCTTCGGAAAGCACTGCAGTGTGAAGCCTCATTTCTTTCAGAAAGAGCTTCTTGCATGTTTCAGATCCCCAGGCCTGGACAAATTTTTTTTCTGCTTCAAAGTTACCCTGAAAGTTTTAAAACGTCCCTTCATAGCTGGATAGCTACACTTGAATGGATGCTAACAAGTAATTAACCCTTTACTACAATTTACAACTTATGATTGTCGACTAGGTCCCTGTCTGCTGCTGCGACATAAGCTACACCACATGCATCAGCATACCTGCTTTCTTTAACCCACTTGCAGCGACACTGAAAGCAATCCTACCGTAAGCACGATTAAACTGAAGCACAAAGGAAAACACAAAGCAAGGAGCCTCCAAACCGACCAGATAACTCAATGTGCAGTTTTATAACAGGGTCAAAGTGGTTAGGGAAACACACACACACACACACACTAACCTTCCCTCTATCTGCGTAACTATCTGCGCGTGCGTCCTCGGGCCCTGCTAATCCTCTATCCCCCTAACAAATAGCATAGCGTTTCGTTTAGTAAAAAAGCGCAGTATGGCTCCGACGCCAAAAAATTTCCCGAGCCCCGATAATGATGTAATAAAGGAGGCGAAAGGCAAATTACTTATTTAAAAAGTAACTCCGCTCTGACAGCATGAACGGAGAGGACGTTAGTTAAGAAAGGCGCCGACTGGAAAGCGCTATTGAACCTGCGGCACGAAATGCTATGCTCCGCAGCCCATTACTATTCCATGATTTCGTTAGTGCGGTTGAACGTTCCAAAGTAGCTCAAGCTACGGGGGTCACCGTAGTGGAAGGCTACGGGCAATTTCTCACCACCTAGGGCTCTCCAACGTGCACTGATACAGCACAGTACAACGGCGCCTTGCATTTCGCTTTCAAAGAAACACGTATACTCCCACACTAAATTAAAAATGTCTTAAGGCTACTTATTTAAGACAAGAAAAGCCTCCACTTCTCATTCATGCGTTGTAAGCATTGCTTAAAAGAGGATAACGAACGCGATATGCTGCCGGGCTAGCAGGTTGCAGCGCTAGACCCTAGTACACAGCGCGTGCAGACGAAATGACAAGGGCCCACACAACACACTCGGAGCAGTTGTGCGAGTCGTTCTCGTCTTTGTGTATTCGTCTGCGAACGCTGTGGGTTCCATGGTGAGGACAGAGTGCTCCCTAAACTTTTCAAGCGCAGTGTTTACAGTGCTATCCTACTACTTGCCTTGGTTCCTCACCAGCACGTGCCCAAATTTCAGCCGCCCAGTCACGGGCCAGGCGCCGCAACATGTTGTCAGTCCGCTCTGTGACCACTTACTGCACAGGTGAGAAAAACGGCAAACGCTGCCTCCCTGAACAGCGCTTCAGACAGTGCTTAAGCACGAAATGCGACTTCGCAACGAGCTATGCGCACGCGGCAGTAGGAAAAATACGCGGCATTTCAATTTCCTTCGCTGGCGTCATGTCCCCAACGCTCAGGCCAGGCTGAGCCCATCTTTTTTCACTTCTGCAGAGGGCGCCAGTGAATGACTCCTGCGGACAATAAAACTAACAAACCCTATGCATGGCTTAAACTTCATGCTTTATCACGTTATATAACAAATTCAAACGCACTAATAGGTGCTCTTTAACTTATAAAAAAATAAAGGAGGCTATGGCCAATCTGAACGAAGTCTCGATGGGAAGGAGACTCATGGTGTCTTCGGCTGACCAATGTTAATAGAAATAGGGTTCTATTACCGTTGCCCCGCAAGGGTGGCGCAGTGGTTACGGCGCTCGACCACCATTCCCAAAGACGCGGGATTGAATCCCGGCCTCGACGGCAGCTTTTCGATGGGGGCGAAAAGAAAGGCGTCCGTGTGCTGTGCGACGTCAGTGCACGTTAAAGAACCCCAGGTGGTCGAAATCTCCGGAGTCCTCCACCACGGCGTCTCTCCTAGCCTGAGTTGCTTTGGGACGTCAAACCCCACAAACCAAACCAAACCTATTATCGTTGCGGCTGACGGCACTCGTGGAGTTTACTGTGCTCTCCTGCATAGCCTCCGAGACCCTAATCTGTCTCAGAGGCTATGCTTGCTACGTTCCTACAAATGGAGTGTAGAGTTAGTGCTAAGTACAGACGCCAGAAATGTTCCACCATAGCCGTGCCTACACCACGGCCGGTCTCGAGGCAGAGCGCGCTTCTCTTCTCTTACGGCCTCTGCAATGGGGTCTGTTTCCACCGCCTGCCGCGCCTCGGCGGGGTCGCCACCGCCCCACTGCTGCGCTTCTGCTACCTGCTATCGCTGTTTGCGTCCAAGGGAAACGCGCGCTTGCTCTTCGCTCCGCCCGCATCAGTTGCAACCGGCAGGTCCCGAAATTTCACCTCTTTTGGTTCATACAAAGACGCCGTAATCAGCGCCTAGACCGTGTATGAGGAATAAAATAGTCAATAATTCGCACACGCGGCGCGCCTCTTCGTCAGTGCGGCCGCGTACGGTCGAATAAAGCTCCGGGTACATTTACCTCAACACTTTTTGCCCTAAATTTTGTACCAAAATAAATATGCCAGGCTATGCAGTGTACATTTTAAAACTGTAAGTAAGTGTAGGGCAACCTGATGCGAGTGCATGACAAACTGATGGGTGGAAGTTTTGTCAACCGCTGCCGTTTTCGTTCAGAGCAAAAGAGGACCGGCGAAAATCCATGGCGCGTCTCAGATTCAGAGTAAGGAACAAAAATTTACGCATATAGTTAAAATTTCAGTTGTCTAGAGGAGTGGGCTGTTATAGCTTTATACAAAATATATAGGTCGGTTGAAAGACCGAAGATGTATATGTAGTCTCGCGACTGACGGACATGTATGACATATATTATGGTAAGGCTACCCAAATAATACGCCTCTGCCCGTGCACACATGTATGAGAGACGTAGTCTGTTTAATACATAGATAAACAATAACTTTTAATCAAGGAAATGGGCATAAACAGTTTTGTATAATTGAAAAGAGCGGCAAAAACTAAAAAAAATATAGACCTTCAAAGTAACGCACTGTACTGCCTATTCATGAATTCATCAAAATGCTACTTGCGGCTAGAAAATTTGCAGTCTCAAAATCTTCCTGCATGGATTGTGCACATAAGGAGTTGGCCTCTCGTTCCTGTCTACCACTTTATAGGCATAATTAATTGACAAGAAGGATTCTGAGAAAATTTTTGATACTGCATAGAAGCGGACCTTATAACATGGGCATAAACAGTTTTGTATAATTGAAAAGAGCGGCAAACACTAAAAAAATATAGACCTTCAAAGTAACGCACTGTACTGCCTATTCATGAATTCATCAAAATGCTACTTGCGGCTAGAAAATTTGCAGTCTCAAAATCTTCCTGCATGGATTGTGCACATAAGGAGTTGGCCTCTCGTTCCTGTCTACCACTTTATAGGCATATAGGCTGTTGTCAATTCCTTCCGGGCAGCTCAATGGTGAATTCTCAAGTGCTGATTAAATCAGGATCTTAAGTACTTCGAGAACATTTGTGCGTAGTAGGTGCAGGGCAGCTTTTTCAAAAAAAAAAAAAAATGTCCAATAGGGCAACAAGCTCTGGTTTCGGATAATGCCATCCACTAGAATATTGTCCTCGTAGAATTGAGTCTACATGGGGCTGCTTCTTTCGCTAGTTTCAAGAAGAATAGCGCAAGCGTCACACCAGAAGTTGATTAACTTAACGATGTATGTCATATGCTTGTCGAACGTTTGCTGAGCGACAGTGTTTTTTTATATAAAGACTCCGTTCACGTGTGTAGTACGTTGACGACATGCCGCTGCAGTATCTACCTTCTGTGTTCTTTCATTTTGGGGCTGCACTCACCACGAAACCCGCGAGCGACAGCGCGACACCAGGCAAAAGCCACCCACCGCCGCTGACGCAGACGCGGAGCGAACAGTGAGCAGGTCGCGCCCCCCTTGCGGCGGCGGAGAGCGTGACTTAAGGAGAAACGTTTCCATTGTTCCCGAGGCGATTGAGAAGGCCGTAAGAAAGAGCGCGCGCTCTCCCTCGAGACAGACGAGATTAACGTGCTTCATGGAGCAAAACAACCTGGGGCCGGACGAAATGGTCGGTTTCCGACCACACTTGTGCACGCAGGACGTAATGCTCCGACTAAAGCATGATATCATAGACTCGCGATCGAGAGACGCCAAAGTGATCCTGAGCCTAGACCTCACCAAGGCCTTCGACAATGTCAGGCACGAGGCTATCCTCGAAGGGCTCGAAGTGCTCGGAGTAGGGGAGAGAACGCACAACTACATAAAAAACTCCTTATCGGGCAGAAAAGCCTGCATGATATTTCAAAATTTAGAATCTCCTACAATAGAGTTAGGAAGCAAAGGCACACCGCAGGGCTCAGTGCTATCGCCTTTCCTATTCAACGTGGCAATGAGAGGCCTCCCGGGTAAACTTAACCAAATCAAGGGGCTAAATTTTAGCATGTATGCGGACGATATTAACCTATGGATTAACCATGGGAGCGATGCGAGTGCGGAGGAACGCCTGCAGGCAGCGACCGACATCATTGGCGATTTCGCGGCTAAAAGGGGACTTTCGTGCTCCCCGCATAAATCTGAGTTGTTCGTTTATAACCCAAAGTACCTCCGCTGCAAGAATAGCGGGGTTGGTTGGTTCATAGGAAGGGAAAGGCGCAGTAACTGTCACACTTGCTCTGTGGACACCTGAACCGCGCCGTAAGGGAAGGGATGAAGGTGGGAGTGAAAGTGGATAGAGAGAAAGGGGAGCCGTAGTGGAGGGCTACGGAGTAATTTCGACCACCTGGGGATCTTTAACGTGCGCTGACATCGCACAGCACACGGACGCCACTTCGTTTCGCCTCCATCGAAACGCAGCCGCCGAGGCCGGGATTCGATCCCGGGAACTCCGGCACAGTAGTCGGGCGTCTTACCACTGCACCACCCCGGCGGGGCAAGAATAGCGGGGAGTTTCATATTCAGGTGGAGGACAAACTGGTGCCAAAAGTAGATCAGATCAGGATTTTGGGGATGGTCATTCAATCCCACGGCCATAACGGAGAGGTCCTGAAAAAATTAGGAGGTTACGCGATGCAAATCCCTCGGGCTCTTGAGGAGGGTCGCCACTAAAGGAAGAGGCCTCAAGGAGAGAAATTTACTAAAACTAATCCAGGCATACGTAACAAGCAGAATCAGTTACGCCACGCCCTGCCTCATCAAGGCCGGCGAAAAAGAGAAGTTAGACTGCCTGATTCGAAGATGCGTTAAGAAGCGCTAGGACTGCGCATGGGTACCTCGAGCGAACGACTGCTCGAACTCGGGGTGCATAACACGTGGGCAGAATTGGCGGAGGCAGTGCGAGTCTCCCAATTAGATAGACTAAGTACGACCGAGACGGGCAGGGTAATCCTTGCAAAAGTAGGCCTCAACCCAGACAGGGGAATTAAAAAGAAAAGTCACAATTAATAGTGAAATCAGGAATGCCTTTGTAGTCCCCCCCTAGGGAAGGGGGGCTTCCCTAGGAATATGCATCTAGAATTTAATGTCGAAAGAAGGGCCAAACGAGCCGAAGCTCTAGAGCGATGGTTCAAGAACATGAGAGCAAAGGAAGTAGTCTATGTTGATGCGGCAAGTGGCAGGACAGGTGCGGCGGTAGCTTCGGTAGTCGATGGCTGAGGGGCACCGGTATCCGCGGCAGCCATCAGAGGCCGCAACACGGAGACTGCGGAGGAAGTTGCGATAGCGCTAGCTTGCGTAGGAACAGAAGCCAAGTTCATAATTAGCGACAGCAAAACTGCCATTCAAAATTTTGGGAAGGGGAGGATATCGCCGGAGGCGGCCAAAATCCCCACCCAAAGAACGATAAATAGGAAAATTCAGTTAATTTGGGCACCCGCTCACGCTGCCGTCTCTGCATGGTAACGAGGCGGCTCACGAGCTAGCCCGAGCTCTCTACTTCCGGGTAGCCGTCGAGCCCCCCAAACACTGGGCATACGACGAGCGTCTGCAAAATTACGGGGAAATCATCGACCATTATAAATTGGGACGTAGACTGGTACCCCCGCCAGATGTTAGACTAAATAATAGAGACGCTGTCGCGTGGAGGCGGCTACAAACTAATACGTTCATGAACCCGGTCTGGGCGTTTCACGCGCTACCAGACCTTAGGGACAATGATCTGTGCAAACACTGTGGGGCGAAAGGGACCCTCGACCACATAATTTGGGAGTGCCCACAATCTCCAGGGATAGGGCAAAATATTACAAGAAGAGAAGTCTGGGATACCCTGCTGCGAAGCGCGGACCCTGCGATCCAGCACCGCACCATCCATCTGGCGGAAGAGGCCGCAACAAGCCAAGGGCTACCTGCCAGCCTCTAATCCGCGGGCGCACGACTCCCCGTTTCCGATGGAATTAAAAGTTGTACAACCAACCAATTCACGACGCCGCCGCTGCCGCGGTGCATACTGGTAGATGTCATTCGGTCGCTCCGCCCGCCTAAAGTGCCGGCGTGCAGCGTTTCCAAATGGTTTTCGCTAAAAAAGAAGACGACGACAACATTTTCCAACAACAAGTTATGACCGCGTTAGAACGCCTGAACAGTGCTATGGCAGAGATGTGGGTCGAAATGGCTAGGAGAGACGAGAGAATTCAATTGGTTTACCAAGAGATTCATAACATTAAAAATGGCTCTGCATCACCGTAGAAATACCATTTGGCAGTGGAACTGTAGGGGCTTCAGTCGCAAACGCGCGGTACTGGAAACTTTTTTGACCAACATTGACAAACCCGAAGTAATCGCATTGCAGGAGTGCAGTAAGCAAGCTAAGCTAGCGAGTTACAAATCATACGCGGGACGAGATGACAACACGCGAGTGGTCACCCTTGGTAAAAGGAATATAACGGTGCTGCAGCATAATACCGGGACAACAAATGTTGACCATATACTAATCGAGATTATCCCACAAAAAAAGAAAATTCAAAAGTCTATTCATCCTCAATGTATATAGCCCGCCTCGACAAAAACGTCAATGCAACTTCAATGAGCTATTCGCCAAAGCGCGAGTGATCGCGAAAGGAGGACCCCTGTTGATAGTAGGGGACTTCAACGCGCATCACACGGCATGGGGGTATAGATACACGCAGGTAAAAAGACGCGAACTATGGAACAGCATTCAGCAGAATGGCTTATTGCTTCTGACTGATCCCCTGAAACCAACCCGCCAGGGTAACAGCGTTTCGATAGACACATCTCCGGACTTAACTCTAACCGGGGGCTGCATTTACGCCACGTGGTGCAACACAAGTGAAAATTTAGGCAGCGACCATAAAATTATAGAAATCGTAGTAGATAACGGCCCACCGGTCGTCCGCACCAAAAAGGCAACGTTGGTGAACTGGGAGGCTTTCCGAAATGGCCGCACAGGTGACGAGGAAGGCATAAGTAACATTGACGATTGGAATGAAAAGGTCATTCAGTCGGTCAACGAAGCAACGGAGGAGGTGGAGGTTGACGAAGACATTGAAGGAGTAGACCATCACATGGTCAGGCTCTGGCGTAAGAAGAAGGATCTAGAAACGAGACTCACACAGAAAAGAGGGAATAGGAACTTGCGCAGAGAATTGGCAGTGCTTAACAAAGAAATTGAAGAATATGCGCTCGTTTTAACGAGGCAAAACTGGGGCAGCATTTGTGAAAAACTGGACAGGAATATCGGGAAGGCAAATACGTGGCACTTGCTTCGGCATCTTCTAGATCCCGACAAATCTAAACTGGAGGCCAGGCAGCAAATTCACAGGCTAATACATACCTTTGATGGGACCGCGGCTACTCTCATAGCCCAAGTCCGAGACCGGTATTTGAACTGTGCAGAGGGTATAGGCCAACAAATGCCTGATTACAAGGGCCAGGAAAACCCGGAGCTAGATAGCCCGATAACGGTTGCCGAAGTCCGGGCAGAAATAAATAGACTGAGAACAAAGACGGCTGCAGGTCCGGACAGAGTCAACAATCGAATGCTAAGAAACTTGGACGACGCGTCGATCCGACACCTCGCAGCATTCATGCAGGAGTGTTGGGAGGCCGGTCGGCTGCCGGCGACATGGAAGGCCGCAAACCTCGTATTCCTCCCGAAGCCAGGGAAGCGGCCGGGTTTCGAACGCTTGCGTCCGACCTCGCTCACGTCATGCGTGGGGGAACTAATGGAGCATGTTGTTCAGGCCCGGCTGAACCGGTTTTTGGAGGACAACGATATCTATCCGAACACCATGATAGGATTTAGACCGAATTTGGCCGCATGGGATGTCATGCTGCAGCTAAAAGAACAGATCATACACAATTCAACAGTAGACACCAGGGTGATCGTTGGTCTAGACGTGTCAAAAGCTTTTGACAACGTGAAGCACTCGGCTATTCTGCAGAATCTCAGTGCATTAGATGTTGGAGTTCGCACGTACAACTACATACGCGACTTCCTCAGCGATAGAACGGCAACTATCAGTATGGGGGGACACACAGTAGAAGGTATTCGACTGGGAATCAAAGCCACACCACAGGGATCGGTGTTGTCCCCGACGCTGTTTAATATCGCCATGATTGGTCTTCCCGCAAAACTAGAGGAAATCCAAGGGCTACACCATACATTATATGCAGATGACCTGACTTTGTGGATGTGCAGGGGCAGTGACGGTGAAATTGAACAGACACTCCAAGGGGCAATCGAAGTTATAGAAAGATACTTAGAACCGATCGGGCTAAGATGTTGGGCCGAGAAATCGGAAGCGCTCGTTCTCACGTCAATGCGATCGCTCCATCGTCGGCGTATAAAGCAGGATAACCCGGAAATAACACTCAGGGTCAACGGTAACGTTATACCAACGGTGGCAACCATTAGAGTTCTGGGATTACGAATTCAGGCCAACGGCAGGAACTCGGAAACGATACAGAGGCTAGACGCTAGCACCACTCAAACCTGTAGACTCCTGAAGCGGATCGCAAACAAACATGCGGGCATGAAAGAAGCTAACCTCCTTAGGCTAGTCCAGTTTTTTATAATCAGTAGGATAGTCTACGTGGCGCCGTATTTACGGCTTCACAAGGCAGAAAAGGAGAAACTTGACGTTCTCATTCGTAAAGGGATAAAAACGGCACTGGGTTTACCACCCAATACATCGACAAACAAGATTATGAGACTAGGGGTCTCCAATACCCTCGAAGAGCTCATTGAAGCTGCAAGGACTTCACAATACCAGAGACTGTCGCGCAGTCGTACTGGTCGGAGCATATTGGAAAAACTAAGGTATGAGCCGCAAGCATGCTCCAGACGTACAGAAAAAGTATCTAAACAGGTTAGGGACAAATTAAAAATACCTCCGCTCCCCAAAAACATGCACCCCGTTCACCATGAGAGCCGGAGGAGTGATAGAGCAACAGCGCTGCAAGCCCGTTTTGAGGGAAGACAGGAAGTCTTATATAGAGATGCCGCACAATGCGCGAACGGTAGCGGACGTGTTTCAGTAGCAACTAGAGAAGACGGGGGCTCGGTAGTTTGCTACAGCACCCGAAATTCGACCACAACGGAGGCGGAAGAGGTGGCCATCGCGCTAGCTCTAACACAACAACAGGTCAAAATTATAGTTACAGACTCGAAATCAGCGATTAGAAACTTTGACGTGGGCCGCATTTCGGCCATAGCAGCAAGAGTGTTGGCCAGTGGTTCACCACCGGAAGAGCAGGTGGCGCTCATTTGGACACCGGCGCACCAGGGGTTGAGGGGGAACGAGAAAGCGCACCTACTGGCCCGAGGATTAGCTGCATTCCGGGATCCCAGTGACGACTTATGCGGAACCCCGTACCCCTTGCGCGATGAGGAGCCCCTGCAGTTCGACGATGACCTTAACACCTACCAAGATATCCTAAATCATCACAAATTAGGCAGATCAGTACTACCAAAAGCGTGTAAGCAACTCACCAAAAGCGAGGAGGTTATGTGGCGTAAGCTACAGACTGGAGTATTCCCGAACCCCCAGCTTTACAGCAAGTGGCACCCGGAAATTTTTATCCCCAGGTGCAAACATTGCGATGGCATAGCGGACATGATCCATATGATATGGACGCGTCCTAGATTTGGAGAACCTGACCGAACAGATGAGTCCTGGGAGGCACTACTTCTCAAGCAGGACGAAAAAGGGCAACGAGAAGTCATCCGTCTTGCCCTGGCCGCTGCTAAGATCCAAGAGATCCAGGTCGACGGCTGAGGGGGAGGACATGGTTGGGACAGAGCTTCGCCTCGGATCCTCACCAACCTTTTGACGGGTGCAATAAATGTTATTTCTCTCTCTCTCTCTTAGCTTGTGTCACGGACGCTCGATGGAAGCGCACTAGGTGCGGCCTGCTGCGTCGCCCGAAAACGGCGGGAGGCGCCTACTTCCCGTCGCCGCCGCCGCCGCGGCGCTAACGCTCGGGGACAGTCGCGCGCTGCCGCGCGCAGAGAGCTGCGCCTGGCTGCGCTTTGAGTGAGACGTCGGTGTGGTAGGAGCCTGTTATTTTAAGGATATAAGAGCTCCGCTTCATTTGGCAACACGAATTCGTATATACTGTCATGTCTTAGTGTGAGCATGTCAGCACTTATCGCTTGCTCGGCAAGGATGTATACTAGAGTGTACCCCGAAAAACGTAATGTGGTGGTTCAAGGCTACTCGATTGGAGTGCTCGCATTACCGTGATGTTGCATTCAGATCAAGTTGTTCGTCAAATGGAAATGTCTCCCGGCTATGAACAATTCTGTTCAGCTGCCATGGTAGCCTAATGCATAACCACTTAAATCACTATGTGGCGAATTCCGTATGTCATTTTCATACCATTAACTCATTCCCGCATACAGCTTTTATACACAAATTGATGTCAACCTGCTCGAAACTACTAGCGCTATCCCATAGAAAAAAATTCCTACTGTGAACCTCTGTGAAAATGCGACAGGTTACCAACCAATGTTACGGTGAGAATATGAAAGTGTTTATTAGGTAAAATCTAGATAACCTGGTATAGTCGACTTAGTTGGAAACCTTAAACTTTGTACGTCAGAACGCTATCCTTCATGGCTTCCCGAATTTTGCATGATCGGTCAAAGTAAGCGCGCTTCATAGTCTCAAGGTGCTAAGTATATGCGCAGAAAGTTATTACTATTTTTTTGGCTGCTCGCAAACCCATATAATTTTGCTGGTTTGTAAGTTTCAATGGAAGAACGCGCATCGAGTGTTCCTGTTGTGGAACTAATTCTTACCTGCGATCACAAGAATGTTCACGCTTCAGAGCGCAACTGCAGGGGATTCAGTGAGCATCCGAGTATGCTTATTAAATGGCCAAAAAAAAAAAGAAAGAAAATTACCATTCGCAGACGGAAAACCTTTCTCGAGAGAGGTTTATGCCATAGCCATAAACGTCGCTCCACTGTTGAGTTAACATTTCCAGCCCAGCTCGCTATCATTGGGTGTTAACAAGTTAGCAAGTTAACATCTTGCATAGCTCCTCAGCATGGGCACGGCCATTGTTTTCATAGATTAGCTGAAGGCACTGTGTACAGTGAGAAAACTGCTGAAATCAAAAGTTTACTCAGCTTGCTACTTCACCGGACCTCTTCAGGCATTGTTATCCTGTTAATTAAGGTGCTCGTAAGCTGACAAAGCTTGATTTCTTCCTTCGCGGGGTACTTCAAGCCTCCATTGTCCTTGGTTTTCATTAACTTGTAACTGGTCCATTTGGCTCATGTTTCCTACAACAGGCTCTTGCACGACTGACATGCTGCCTCAAAGCCATTACCAATGATCGCATAAATTAAGCAACAAATTGGTAGTGATAAATAAAACTTTGGGTTCTTAAGTCTCCTTGCGGAGCCTCGTTAGTGTACCCGCACTTTGCTACCTGCTTATTCACCGTATCCCTTAATTACTTCCTCTATCGCATTTAACTATAATACAGCCTTAAGCCACCGCGCATTATATGGAATAGCACCCTACACATAAGTATATAAAGCACCTCTTTACCGAAGCTGTAAAACGTGCCCTATAGGAGTATAGTGTGCCTGACTTGGGATCTAAGGGTCCCACTTTGAATTCCCATTTCACCCTTACATCTTATTGACTTTCTCTGGATTGGCAGCTCCTGCCACACTGAAGATGTCATGTGTTCTCACTGAGCCAAAGTTGTCTGGCCATATCACCAGCAATAGTGCCTCTTACCAGAGAGGTATTTTTCCGACTTTCCGCCGACAGAGCGTGCGCCGGAGTTTCTGTGGAACGGGGCTTTTCAGTTTATCGCATGGCTCAAACAGTCTCAAGAGTATAAACAAATGTTGTATGCACAGGCTGTTTTCCTTGCGAGGCCACTCAGACTAGCGGCAGAATTTAGAACAAATTGTATGCTTGTATAAAAAAAAAAACCATTGTACCTTTTTTTGATATGTCCTCGCAACATAACCTCCGAAAAAAGCTTCTGGTGCTACCTCATCGGGTTCATCTACTTCACACATCGTTAAAAAACCTATTTCACTGGCCAGCTCCCTGGTAGCTAAATAGGTTAAACAAAATGACGGGAACACAGGAAAAGAGGACGACACAACTAGCGCAGTTGTGCCGTCTTCTCCTGTGATCCCATTACGTTGTTTGCGCTGTTAACCTATAATTAATCACCAACGAGTCCAATCTGCTGCCCCTTGTAGCAAATTCAACGGCAGCTGGCAGGGGATTATGCTTCAGCGTCTGGACTTTTTAACCTCAGAGCCGCTTTCATTCCAGAGGAAGCGAGTGCATTTCCACTCCTCACTGCTGCCTTTGCCTGAAGCGAGCTGAACAGATAAAATCAGAGGGTCTCTTAGATGTCTCTTAAGCGGAGTACGGCGAAAGCCCACCCTTCTATCGTTTCCCTCTCATCGTTTGCCACAGTTGCAGTCATTTCAACTCGTCGTTTGATATATTGGTCGTTTCCCAGTCATGATAAGTCTGCCTGCGTAGTCGTTGTAGTCCTTACCACTCATAATTAAGCAGGTTACTCATTTAGAATCAGTAGTGGTCATTAAAAGTCGTCGTTTGACATATTGGTCATTTCGTAGTCATTAGCAGTAATGATGAGTCATGCCTAGCTATTACAGTCATTACCACACACCGCTAAGCATTTTTACTCATTTCTAATCAGTTGCGGTCATTACATGTCGTAGTTTGACATACCATTACAAATCATTTAGTCATTATTAATCATTATTACTCATAGCATTAGTCATTACCTCTATCAATGTCCATAACTTTTAATGATTACCTATCACCATCAATCATTTTCATTCTTAATTTCTCTCCTTGCATGTCCGATTTTTGCGACTGACATACCAGTGCACTATGCGACACACAGATTACAGGCACAGCTTCTGCGCACAGATTTTCACTCCATGAACCTAGAACGGCTTTCGGTCTAAAAAACAAACGCGTCCCGTCTCAACGTTAACGTGCTTGCACACGTGCACACAAAAAAGTTTGCGTTCACCACACATATGCAAGGCGAACGCGTCCAGAAAGGAAGCAAACCTCGCGCTCAGAGCAGGCGATCCCGGCGGCGACGTGTCCCCGAACAGTGGCGCCCTCACCAGAAATAGCGGGCGCAACTGTAAACTCCCCAAGGACGCGCTTGTCCATTGACGGCGGCGCGACGCAGCAGGCCGCACCCAGTACGCTTCCATCGAGCGGCCGTGGCACTAGTGACGAGCAATCATTTGCCTTCGCGGCTCTCGCAGCACGCTGGCGAAATTATCCCGGCATCTTCATTGTCGTTGCCCACGTCGTCAAGATGAAGGTCGGCGAAATCGGCAATGAAACCTCTGTCCGCATTTCACAAATTGTGCAGCACGCAGGCGCCCAGCACAGTCCTGCAGCACTGGAGGATGGTTTTTGCATCGAATAAATAGAGCCGCCTGAAGCGCTGTTTCACAAGTCCGAACGTGTTTTCTATTGATACCCTCTGCTGACTATTGTGTTATACTTCTTCCACGGTGGAAAGCTTGCTCCATTATCTCTGTAGGGCGTCAGCAGCCACGGAATATGTGGGTATGCAGAGTCATCTCCATATTTACCGGCGGCCTCTGAGAAGAAGGGGCTTTCTTTCAGCACGCAGGCGTCGTGCGCAGAGCCCGGAAACCCTAGCAACACATGAATGAATTTGTTCTTCTCGTTGCAGATTCCCTGTAGAATGATCGATGGTCACTTTTTCTTATTGATATGGGAAGCAGCGGATTCTTGAGGTTTGCAGATTTCCACAT
This sequence comes from Amblyomma maculatum, assembly GCF_055883805.1. Taxonomy (NCBI): domain Eukaryota; kingdom Metazoa; phylum Arthropoda; class Arachnida; order Ixodida; family Ixodidae; genus Amblyomma; species Amblyomma maculatum. Next base: position 93,581,880 of record NC_139348.1, read on the forward strand.
GGCTCCCATCAATACAGCCGACAGTGTTACGAGGACCTTTCCAGCCACTCTTAGCCAGGAAACATGCCTTGCTACGGGCCACCTCAGCATCGTCTGGCCAAGCGATCACATCGTGGCTGATTTCGAAAAGGAAGTCCAGCACTCTCCGGAGACAAAACACAACAGACGACTATGTAATGTCAAATCGATCTGTCATGGAGTTTACGCTAGTCTGGCTCCCAACCCAAGATAGCTGAGGGCGATCAAGACGGTCTCTTTGGCAGAAATTTGTCGTCGACCGCTCACAGCCTTAGGATATAAGGAAGAGCGCCTGAAGCTTTCGCGGACAGCGTCAAAAGTCTCAGGACAGCCTAAAGAGGTTTTTGAACTCGAAGTACCTCGAGGTAATGTTTTCGAAATAACCATGCACTGATGCAGTTGCGGTGCGCTCGCAGAAGCTTGCACGCCGCGAGGACAAATGCAGTTTCGAACTCGGCATCGAACTCGTCGTCACTCTCGTCGTCCTGAACAGCGTCACCCATGTTCATTACGCAATTCGCAAACGCAGAATCAGTAATCCAAGAGATCCGATGCAAACAAAGGAGAGTGGCACGGCGCCGGCGTTCGACTCGGACCCAGCAGACGACAAGGCTTGCACTGCTGCACTTCTGCACTCGATTTGGCCGCGCCACGAAGAGCGCTAGTGTCGCGCTGCACTCGCACCGCAAGAACTGGCGCTGCACTAGCACGACACTTCTGAGAACTAGTGCCGAAAGTGCAGCCAAATCGAGGAGACCTTAGGCCGACTGCACCATCTTTCCGTGAACTATCCAGGCTAAGCCTGGACGCCGAGAACTTTAGACGTGCACGGAAGTTCCGGTGACGATGTGGCAGGAGCTGCCTCGGTAGCAGAAGGCTCACACGACTGTTTAACACCCAGATAGATGAGAGAAAAAGTGATAAATGCAAAGCATGCGAAGTGAGGGGGACCTTCGACCATATACTTTGGGAATGCCCTAAGTCTCCGGGCGCTAGGGACAACATTAAAAGTAGAGAAGCCTGGGTAACCCTGCTGCGAAGCAACATCCAGCAAAAAGCCGTCCGCCTGGTGGCTGAGGCCGCGAATAACCAATGTATATTCGCCAGTCCTTAGTCGCGGAGGTTCTAGCCACCGATCCTCAGGCCTGCGTTCCAGGAGCAGGGAGTAGGGGACCTCTAAAATCGGTGGAAATTAAAGTTTTAATCAATCAATCTATCTGATCCTTCCGCCAGTGTACCAGTAGTCTAATTTGGCAATGTTTTTGATGTCGTGCCCTCCACACAGTCTATTTGCACTTCCTCCTTGTCTTTAGCCGACTCAGCTGGCTTGGCAGATGGGGCCGGCAATGTAGGCTTCATGGGTGTAAGCGGAGGAACGCACTTGCTGCTGCGTCCGAGTCGGAACGGCGCACCGGGCACATCACCGTCGGGTGGTCATGACTGCAGCGTTGGCAGGGCAAGACGCAGCCTTCGCCTTGGTGACCGTGGATACCACAGCGTCCACAACAAGGCGCCCGTGTGCTGTGCGATGTCAGTGCACGTTAAAGAACCCCAGGTGGTCCCGACCGACCGACCGACCGACCGACCGACCGACCGACCGACCGACCGACCGACCGACCGACCGACCGACCGACCGACCGACCGACCGACCGACCGACCGACCGACCGACCGACCGACCGACCGACCGACCGACCGACCGACCGACCGACCGACCGACCGACCGACCGACCGACCGACCGACCGACCGACCGACCGACCGACCGACCGACCGACCGACCGACCGACCGACCGACCGACCGACCGACCGACCGACCGACCGACCGACCGACCGACCGACCGACCGACCGACCGACCGACCGACCGACCGACCGACCGACCGACCGACCGACCGACCGACCGACCGACCGACCGACCGACCGACCGACCGACCGACCGACCGACCGACCGACCGACCGACCGACCGACCGACCGACCGACCGACCGACCGACCGACCGACCGACCGACCGACCGACCGACCGACCGACCGACCGACCGACCGACCGACCGACCGACCGACCGACCGACCGACCGACCGACCGACCGACCGACCGACCGACCGACCGACCGACCGACCGACCGACCGACCGACCGACCGACCGACCGACCGACCGACCGACCGACCGACCGACCGACCGACCGACCGACCGACCGACCGACCGACCGACCGACCGACCGACCGACCGACCGACCGACCGACCGACCGACCGACCGACCGACCGACCGACCGACCGACCGACCGACCGACCGACCGACCGACCGACCGACCGACCGACCGACCAAAAAGGCGCGCTCCGAGGAGCCACATCGCCGGCATTTGTATTCTCAATTACAAATCACAGGCGCAGCCTGCACTGCCTATTTCACATTTGGAGCGCTGTCGACTCCCTGGAGACTCTAAAACACCCGCAAAAAGGCGGAGAGGTGTTTACCGGAAGCTTACACTAGGAAGCTATGTTTAGAACATTTTATTAGACACTATACCTCGACCTGTGGGGTGATTGATTGATTGATTGAGTTATAGAAAGGAAAAGGCTCGGTAACTGTCTCACTTGTTTTCTGTGGACACCTGAACCGAGCAGTAAGAGAAGGGAGGAAGAGGGGAGTGAAAGTGGATAGAGAGAAAGAGGAGCCGTAGTGGAGGGCTACGGAATAATTTCGACCACCTGGGGATCTTTAACGTGCGCTGACATCGCACAGCACACGACCGCATCTTCGTTTCGCCTCTATCGAAACGCAGCCGCCGAGGTCGGGATCGAACCCGGGCACTCTGGCACAGTAGTCGGGCATCTTACCCCTGCACCACCCCGGCGGGGCAACCTGTGGGATGACGAATGACAAACTGAAAACGTACATGGTTAACAGTTGTAGCTGTGGACACCTGAACCGCGCAGTAAGGGAAGGGAGGAAGGTGGGAGTGAAAGTGGATAGAGAGAAAGAGGAGCCGTAGTGGAGGGCTACGGAGTAATTTCGACCACCTGATCTTGAACGTGCGCTGACATCGCACAGCACACGGACGCATCTTCGTTTCACCATCGAAACGCAGCCGCCGAGGTCGGGATCGAACCCGGGTACTCCGGCACAGTAGCCGGGCGTTTTGCAACTGCACCACCCCGGCGTGTCCGCAGCTACAAGTGTGACAGATACTGCGCCTTCCCTTTCCTGTGAACCAATTTTTATTACACGGTTAACCACAAGCGACACCAGAAAGCTGGTTCATTGCAACAGGAAGCTACCGCAAACCACGAAATTACCGTTTATTTTTAGGTAGCCTGGTTTTCTAAATAACATTCCTGCGAGACTGAATTTATTTCTTTGACGAACTATATTAAAACACATGTATCAAAATATGGAATGACGCATCATTTTTATACCTCAAAAGTATTTGATAAGATACTCCCATGTTCGTATCTTATCAAAATTTTCCTATTTTGATCTCAGAATGTACGTTTATGCGCCTTCCCTTTCCTGTGAACCAATTATTATTACACGGTTAACAACAAGAGACACCAGAAAGCTGGTTCCTTGCAGCTGGAAGCTACCGCAAACCACCAAAGATCGGCAGTGATTGAATTCTGCCTCTACCGAAAATTCTGCCTCTACCGAAAACCACGAAAGATCAGCAGTGGTTGAATTCTGCCTCGAGAAGATTGCCTTGTCAGATGAAAGGAAGGATGCACTAGGTGCGATCCTCCTGTGAGGGTACAGACCTCAACCTGCCACCATCATCATCCTACAGCTACCCCAGGCAAGGCCTCCCGCACCATAAGGTTTGGGGGGTTTTTTGTTTCGGGGAGCGGGCTTTTCCCAGCCAAGGGGCTCATGCAATCCGGCCTGCTCCCACCGGGGCGGGGTCGCAGTGCATATGCACCACGTCCGCACCGCCCCGGTGGATCAAAGCCTGACGCGAGCAAGTCTTCTAATATCTCATTCCGTTTTCTTCTTTGAAGATCACCATGGGGTGTCCCCATTCTTCAAAAAACTTCTTTCTCCTTAAGTGGCGTCTCTCTCTCTCTAGGTGGAATCATAGTTCTTTTCTGATTTTGGCCTTCACTTCATGGAGGCTCGGAGTCTTGTTCGAGTAGGCCGCTTTGCAGCGGGCCAACCACACCTGATAGTTGACCTCTGCCAGTGTCAAGACAAACTGCTTGCGCCCTTCCTTTGGAAGCGGGTTGAGTAGCGCACGGTGGGGTATGGATCCCGGGGAGGCCGAACATATCTCTCAGACGCTCTACGAGTGCTGCGGGAATTAGGCAGTCAAGAAGGATGTGCTCCGCTGTCTCTCGGGCCAAGCAGAAGGGACACAGGTCAATCATTCTTGACGTCGCAGAGACGAAGGCACGCCTTCTGATTGGTAAAATGCCTCTTGCGAACTTCCACATAAGAGAGGCTCGGCGTGCATCGAGGAAGTGGGCGGTTATGTACTGCCAACTGGGTCTTTCTGCACATAGCATGTGGATTGATAGGCGGGCGGGGAGTGGAGGAGTGATCATGTTGATAGCGTCTTTCAGGTGCATGGTTCGTGGGTCAACGTCAGACGAGTTTTCTTTCTTTCAGGTACTCTAGGTCTGTGGCTGCTGTTCGGTAAAATGATGGGGGTGGCCCTGCATGCGGGGTGTTGTGGTGTAGGGTCTTCTCAGTGAATGTTCGCAGCCATGTGGACAGATAGTACGAAGCCAGCGTTTTTGTTTTAGCGGCATGTCCATTTGATGTGCAGAGCCCTTGCGAGACACCGCAAACGGCGAAAGAACAGCACTGGTTAGTTTTAGCGGCATATCCATTTGATGTGCAGAGCCCTTGCGAGACACCGCAAACGAAGAAAGAACAGCACTGGTTAAATTCTGCCTCTAGCCAGCGGCTTTATGCTTGATAGTACGAAGCCAGCGTTTTTGTTTTAGCGGCATGTCCATTTGATGTGCAGAGCCCTTGCGAGACACCGCAAACGACGAAAGAACAGCACTGGTTAAATTCTGCCTCTAGCCAGCGGCTTTATGCTTAAGTGACGAACGTCATGTTCAAAAACGCTAATCTCTTATTGAACCAGTTGTAATATTGTACTCTTGTTTTAGTTTAATGCCTAACAAGAAGCGGTAGCTAGTTTACGAAACTGCACGCAGCCTGGAAAAATCTACAGGGATGTTATTCCAGACCTTAGAACATAGTAAAAAAATAGCTACTGTTGACGACTAGACTAGGCCACTTACAATCGCTATCGTGATGAGGCATCGGGAACAGGGGCCCTATTTTCGACAATTCGAGTATATCGAAACAGGTCTTGCCCTCCTCTCCCCTGATGGGGCTGGTACAGGTGGGTCACCGCCGCTTGCGGCGGGGGCTAGCCTGGCACCGAATTTTTATCTGTTGTAGGCCGTCATTGCACACGCCACCGCTGGTGGTGGCTGATGGTGGACGACGGCTCGAATCGGTTCCACGCCGACCAAGCTGGAGAGCGGACGTGCAATCGATGGGCTTCACCGACCACGAACGCTTGCGCTCTATTTCGGCCACTGGATTTCGGAAATTTTATGGGAATCGACTCTATTCAGGAAGCGCTCATCGCGGATTATCAAGACTTCAAGGTGGGCCGATTCTTTCACGCAATTTTGAGGCTTTGAAGAACTTCGCAAGCCACGGGGGACACTAGGCCTAGTTAGGCCTAGGCAAACAAAGGCACCCCCAGCCGTTTAGAAGCTTGACGAAAATGATGGAAACCGTGGAGGGAACGAGCATAGACCCTGCGGAGCTGAAAGAACCTGGTCAGTGGTTTATTGCTAAGAAAAGAGGAAAGGCGGTGCCACTTGAGAATGAGGAACGCAGCGTCACCGATGATCAAAGGAGAGAGCGAGCCGCGTCCAAGCTCGCCGGAAAGAGATTGGCAGCAAAGTCGGTTGAAAGGCAATCGATCAAGATACCCGACGGAACTGACAAAATAATTATCCGCCCACGGGGAGGAGTCAGCCGCCTACTTAAGTACGGCAACATTGAACTTGCGGAATTGATCGCTCGCACCGCGAATATAAACATCGGAGAGGCCGCGGAAGACACCTTCTCGGTCAACACAAAACAGCAGTCTATCCTCATCCCAACAGACAGCGAAGAACGGAAAAGAAAATACGTCGCACTACGCGTCCTCGAATTCGAGGGTCAGAAAATTGAAATCACGGTGTACGTCGCTATGCCCGAAGTCTGCGGCAAGGGGATGGTACACGACATTCCCCTTCGCATCACCGAGGAAGAAATAGTGCAACGGCTACGCACGATCAAAGGCAACCCCCCCCCCCCGTGCTAGGAGCCAGGCGCCTGGGCAGGAGCTCAACCACCGTGCTCATACTGTTTGAAAAACCAGAGGTTCCGATGTGGGTGAAACTCTCACTTACATGGCAAAGATGTGTATCATATAGAAAGAAATACGGGGTTTGCAAGGCATGCGGGCGCCTAGGGCACCGTGAAGATGTCTGCCCAGATCCTAATAATTCTAAGTGCAGAGGATGCGGAGAAGAGCGCCCAGATCAGGGACACACCTGCGAAATAAAATATCAGCTGTGCGGTAAAGACCATCCGCTCGGCGACAAGAAGTGCAGAGAGCTCTACAGGGCTTCCTACCAGACCAAAAAACGTCAATGGGAGCAGAAAATCGCCGAACAGCAGCAGCAGCACCAGCAGCACAACGAGCAGCAGCAATATCCCGACACCACACCTGAGAGCGGCCGCAGAGTTCGCTCGAAATTCAGAAGAGACCACCGTGACCAACGCGCATATTCTCAATACCGGGGCGGAGGCTTCCGGGCGCAGAGCGGGGACTTCCCGCAGTTGGAGGACGCCAACCGACGTCACCGTTCAAGCTCCCGCAGTAGCAGGGAGCGGTCCGGATCGAAGTCCAGGTCGGGGTCCAAATCCAGAGCCACGGCCAGCTCCAGGGACCCAAGGAACCCGTCGGCCACCCAAAAGCGAAGCCCGAGCGGGGACAGCAAAACCGTGAGTTTCAGCAGTGGGGTTCCCCAGGCTAAAGATGAGGAAAACAAAGAAAAAGTTAAAGAAATAGAAAAGTTAAGAAAGGAAGTCGAGGAACTGAGGGAGATAATTAAGAAACTCACCCAGGGCCTCCACCAATCCAAATCCCAGCCAAATTCCGGGGCTCCCCCGCCTCCACAGGCTCTCCCCGCAAAACAAGTAGCCAAACTGACACCTCCACCTGCGGCGCCAAAGGTGCTAACACCACCCGCGGCGTCAGACACGGAGGAGGACGCAATGATCACCGAACAGTGCAGGCCACCTCCCCCGCAGAAACGGAGAGGCGGAGAAACGGATCCGTTGGCGGCAATAGAGCGTAGACTAGACGCAAAATACGGGGCGAGACTCGAGCGGCTCGAGACAGGCATGACCAACATCATAGGCGCCCTAAACCGAATTCAGGAACAATCTAAACAAACAAACGCGGCTCTGGCTGCTATGGCAGAAAGGCAAACAGTGACAGAAGGGATACTTGACCAATTCCAGCATGGGCAAAACGCAACCAAAGATTAATTCGACGGTATGGCAGTGGAACTGCCAAGGATTCCCGCTCAAGCGAGCGTTAGTGCAACAATATCTCGAGAAAATAGTTGAAAAACCTCTAGCCGTATCCCTACATGAAACTGGCAAAGGAGTAATTAAATTATCAGGATATCAAGCGTTTGCTAGTGGCCGGGGAGAAAAATCCCGGGTCTATACATTCGTCAAAAGGAACGTAGCGGTGATCAAACATGAAATTAGTTCTCACATTGAGGTGGTTTTCGTTGAAATCATCACGGGCAGGAAGGAGGAACCCAGTATTTTCGTCCTAAACATATATAGCTCTCCTCAGCAGCGCAAAGTTAGGTTCAAGATATTATTTCGCAAAGCAATGAAGGCAGCCGGAGCTAACCCCCTGCTAATTGTAGGAGACTTTAACGTCTGCCACCAAGAGTGGGGATATAATAGGCAAGATCCGAAGGGCAGGCAGTTATGGGAAGATTTTCACGAATTAAACCTCACTCTGCAGACATACCCTGGCTGCCCGACCAGGGTGGGAAACAGTGTGACCAAAGACACAGCCCCAGACTTAACATTCACCAAAAAATAGAAGAGCTTAGGTGGAAGAACACAGAGCTCAAATTTGGAAGCGACCATTACGTCCTCGAAATCACGCTTAAACGGGGAGTCAAAGTAAGACGAGAAAAGATCATCAGCGCAATCAAATGGGAGAAATTCAGACAAATTAGGGAATCAGCTAACATGGATGAAAATATTGAAAATATCGACGATTGGGCAGAAACCCTCATGCACCACGTTAAATCCGCTACCATTACCCTAGAGGGGGCAATGCACCGAAAACACTCGACAGGAAACTCCTACACATGTGGGAAGCAAAAAAAGGCATGGAAAGACGCCTCCGGTGTCAGAGATGGAACCGAAACCTAAGGCGAAAAATAGCCAGGCACAATAAGGAAATTGAGGATTAGGCAATTAAACTCTGCGAATAAAACTGGTGTAACAGGTGCGATGAAATGGAGGGCAACATGAACTTTTCAAAGACGTGGAGCCTGCTACGATATCTTCTTGATCCCGACAGTTCGAAAACACAATCAAACACAACAATAGCAAAGACAAGACACGCGTTCGAGGGGACTGACGCGGAACTAATAACTAAACTTGTAGACACATATGTCGGCGATACAACATCCCTCCCTCTTAGGCAATACGCGGGCCCTCCGAACGAGGCCCTCGACGCGCCCATCTCAGAAGCGGAAGTTAGAGCCGAAATCCTGAGCCTAAAGACGCGATTAGCTCCCGGCCCCGATGGAATAACAAATAAAATGCTACGAAACCTAGACGACGCTTCCATAACGGCACTCGCCAACTACATACAAGAAGTATGGAGTAGCGGTCGTCTTCCCCAACAGTGGAAAACTGCAAACGTTATCCTAATTTCAAAACCTGGCAAGCCCCCGAAATTAGAAAACCTCAGACCTATTTCTCTAACCTCATGCATTGTAAAGCTTATGGAACGCGTAATCCAAACAAGGCTAACTAATTTCATGGAGAAAAACGACCTATGGTCGGGTTCCGACCGGGCCTGTGCACACAGGACGTAATGCTCCGATTACAACATGCCATAATTGACTCGAAATCCAGAGACGCGAAGGTAAATCTAGCACTAGATCTAACAAAAGCATTTGACAACGTAAAACACCAGGCAATTCTTGCGGGACTGCAGGAATTGGGAGTCGGCGAGAGGACATATATTTACGTAATGGATTTCCTGACAAACAGGACGTTGAAAGTAAAGTTTCAGGACCTAGAATCCCCCACTGTCCACCTGGGAAGTAAAGGAACGCCGCAAGGCTCGGTCCTTTCCCCCTTCCTTTTTAACGGGGTGATGAGAGGCCTTCCCGCCGCTCTTAAAGTCATAAAAGATCTAAAGTTCAGCATTTACGCGGACGACGTTAATCTCTGGATGAACAATGGCAGCGATGGCAGCATAGAGGAACGTACAGGCGGTGGCGGGCACCATTGTGTCCTACGCGGCCGAAAGAGGTCTTGCGTGCTCTCCGCAAAAATCCGAACTTTTCATATATAATCTAAAATCAATGAGGTGCAAGGGCGACTTTAACGTAGAAATTAAGGTCGACGGCAAAACCGTACCAAAAGTCCAGCAAATCAGAATCCTCGGACTTTTTATTCAAAAGGACGGGTATAACGACGGAACGGTAAAAAAAAAAAAAAAAAAACTCACTACCTACGCTACGCAATTGTCACAGGGATATTTAGGAGGATTGCATTCAAAGGGAGAGGCCTCGAAGAGAGAAGCCTCTTGAGACTGATGCAGGCGTACATAAGTCGAATATGCTATGCCACACCGTTCCTCAACATCAGGACCAATTAAAAAGATAAGATAGACGCACTCATCAGGCGTTGCGTCAAGACGGAGTCATCTCCTCTTCTACCTGATAGAAATGGGAGTGCATAATAGCTGGACGGAACTTGCTGAAGCGGTGAGAATCGTCCAACATGAGAGATTAAGTAGGTCGAGCACGGGTCGAACCATCTTAGAATGGGTGGGTCGAAAAATAGATTGGGACAAAGCCGACAAGGTTGCCCTACCGCCACAATGTCGCGAGAACATCATTGTCCGTCCTTTCCCCCGCAACATGCACCCAGAATACCACAAGGAGAGATGGGAGAAGAGAGCAGAAGCACTGGTTAAAAGTGCAAAAGAATTCAGAGTGAAAGAAGTTGCCTACGTAGACGTTGCAAGCGGCCGATCAGGGGCGGCAGTCGCCACGGTAGTCGATGGTAGCGGCGCACCGGTCGTCTCCGCCACCATTCGAAGCAGAAACATAGACACGGCTGAAGAGGTCGCAATAGCGCTCGCTTGCGTCGGAACGAAGACTAGATTGATCTTTAGCGACAGTAAAACTGCTCTCTGGAATATCGGAAAAGGCAGGGTCTCGCAAGAAGCCGCCCGAATTCTAACAGCTGCAGCTAAAATCGATAAATCACCCTAATTTGGGTCCCAGCACACACGTCCGTCCCCGGCAACGAGGCGGCCCATGATTTAGCCCGAGATCTTTACTTCCGGGCAAACGCGGAGCAGCCCGACTGCCAGGCGATGGACGAACGTTTGCAAACCTATAAAGAAATAATCGAAAATTATAGATTAGGAAGACGTCTGATGCCGCCACCGGATCCTAGCTTAAATAATAAAGAGGCCATAGCCTGGCGGCGATTACAAGCCGGTAATTTCCCGAACCCTGTCTCGTTGTTTCACACCTAGATAGATGAGAGCAAAAATGATAAATGTAAAGCTTGCGGAGCGAGGGGGACCCTCGACCACATACTTTGGGAATGTCCTAAGTCTCCAGGCGCTAGGGACAACATTAAAAGTAGAGAAGCCTGGGAAACCCTGCTGCGAAGCGACGTCCCCGCTCACCAGCAAAAAGCCGCCCACCTGGCGGCTGAGGCCGCGAGTATATTCGCCAGTCCTTAGTCGCGGAGGTTCCAGCCCCCGTTCCTCAGGCCTGCGTGCCAGGAGCGGGGAGTAGGGGGCCTCCTAAATCGGTGGAAATTAAAGTTTTAATCAATCAAACAATGGACGACGGCTGTTGTTGCGGCGCGCGCCTTTATTTCCCTCTTCCTTTTCTTTCTTCTCAATATTCTCTTCTGTCTGCACGAGGCAGCGGAGGTGGCTCAGCTACAGAGCCAGTAGCAGGCCCGTGCATTTTCTTTTCCTTCTTCCTACAACCACACCCAAAACAACAACGCCATTTTGTTCAAATTATGACGTACGCGTGACGCGTGAAGTAGGATGGTGCGAGGTTACGTAAGCACGCAATCGGGTTATGCATTCCGAAGAAAAAGAGAAATAAAGTGATAGAAAAAAGCGCTGGTCGTCTGCTACTGTAAATTGGCACCAAGTAGGAAAAACGATGATGCTCCTGCAAATGCAGTGAGGAGATGGGACGAGAGATCTTTCATTGCAAAATTGAAGAGTACCGGGGAGAGGACAGATCCCTGGGGCGTTGCTCTGCCTCCGGTACTGATGGGCTCGAACCTAAGTCCCACGAAGCTAACTTCAATTTTCCTGCAGGTGAGGACATCTGACATATTTGAAGAACTTGCTTCCCACTCCAGCCGAGTTGAGGCCTTCGAGAACCGCTGTGTGCTCAACATTATCAAATGCCTTAGTGAGATCAAGTCCCAGGGTGGCTGTATATGATGCTACAACCTTGTGCTTGGCGCATGATAGCCTGAGTTGCTTATGCGCCATTAAACCCAACACAACACAACACGGCTCTATTTGATGCATCGTCCTCGGGAGCGTCTATGATGTCCTGCTTTAATCTGAGCATGACATCCTGTGCGTTTAATCCCGGCCTGTACCCTACCGTTTCTACTGGCCAGAGTTCCTTGGTTTCCATATGCCTAGAGATTCTGATTTGGACCACTTTTTCCATGAGCTTTCCCAGACAAGAGCATCTTTGCAGACGATATAACAATCTCGAGCGATGGAGGCTCTAGCGCCGATATATCGCATAGGCTGCAGGAAGCGGCGTATATAGTTGAAAACTACGCCCTAGATAGAGATCTATCTTGCTCTCCTCACAAATCTGAACTTTTCTCAATATGCAGCAAATCACAACTAACCAGAGAATCCCACCTACCGAACCTACACAAACCAGTGGAGGTATACGTGGGAGGGAGCAAGGTACCGAGAGTCAGCACCATTAGGATCCTGGAGTATTTCCTACAGCAGAATAGGAAAAACACCACCATCCTGAAAAAGCTTCAGACGTATGTCGACCAGGTAACGGGGATATTCAGGCGAATCTCTCTCAGGAACAAAAGCTTCAGAGAACACTGCTTAATAAAACTGCTTCATGACTTTGTAATCAGCAGGATAACTTATGCCACCTTCTTTCTCAAACTCAATCCTGGTGAAGTAGAGAAGTTAGAGAAAATGATCAGAACGTCATTCAAAAGGGCTTTAGGCATCCCACCAACTCGCCGACAGAGAGCTTCTAGCTATGAGAATGCATAATACCTGGGAAGAGATTGCTAAAGCGGCCAGGGAGGTCCAGATTTGGAGGCTCAACTCCACTGTAGTGGCCCGAAAAATACTGCAAGAACTACAGCTTCAGTCACGTGAGCCGCCCTATGTCGCTGAACTCCTGAAGCTTGAGACGCGGAAACTATTCAAAATTGCACCGATCCCTAAGAATATGCACACGATTCATGATAAGGAACGAAGACAGCATAAAGCAAAATTTAATCAAAACAAACTAATAAACGGCCCTCCTGAAAAATCAGCCTATTGCGATACTGCCTGCTGGCCGGAAGGGGCCGCGGTCATAGCAGTGGTAGATGGGAACCACTCCCAGAAAGTAATTGGATGCATTAATACGCGTAACGCTTTAATAGCTGAAGAGGCTACGATAGCGCTAGCATGTACATGTGCACTAAAGCCAGAACTATACTTTCAGATAATAAGGCCGCTGTTAGGAACTTTGGCAAAGGCCTTATTTCCAAGCAGGCGGCCAGTCTACTGAGAAAGCACCAGCTAAAGGTTTCAGTCATTTGGGTTCCAGCTCACGGGGGTCTACCAGGCAATAAGGCTGTCATCGCCTCGCTCGAGATGTATACACCCGAGCGGCCAGAGACCCCGCTACCCGGAGACAAAGACCCCCTCATCACCTACAAGGAGCTCTCTGAGACTTCAGACTAAACAGAAGGATCTATCCACCACCAGATAGGTCCCTAATACCCTCAGAATGCAGGGCCTGGCGAAACATTCAGGCCAATCATTTCTTTCCTCATATTACTCTGCATAATTAGTTGACAGGGGACCCAGAGGCTTGCAATCTCTGCAATGTACCTTTGAGTCAAAATCACCTAATCTGGCAATGCCCCGATTCTCCGGGAGCTAAGGAAACTGATCCCATTGATCAAATTACCTGGGAGTCCTACATCACAACCCAAATGTGGATGAACAAAAAGTCTTCCTACGCCTGGCGGAGGAGGCTTACTCCAAGACCTTCTCTGCGGCCACGGCGCAGGAGAGCCGGCAAGGAGACCCTCCCCCTGGCTGAGCCCCTGCCCCGAGGTCCATGTCGGTGTAAATAAAATCTTCTCACTCACTCACTCACTCACTGAAGCAATGAGGACGAGTGAAATATGTTGTGGCGTTGCGGTCTCAATGTACTATGACATAATTTTCGGTCGTAAATTCGATAGCAGCTACGCACAGAGAGGCTGCGCGAGTTTCAGCGGAAGCGCAAGAAGTGGAATGAAATATGCGCAGTGGGTTGGCGCAGAATGGCCGCGGAAAGTAGCATTGCTCCTCATAAGCGCCGATGACGTCTCACGTTCATTTATCAGCGGATTTAAATGCAGAAACTAAAACGTTTAAGGATTTCGTCGTAAACAGAAATAATCGAAAAATTTGCAAGGTAGTACCCGAACTGGCGAAGGGGCAGCGACACAGCCGGTATTTTCCACATCCGAGGAGAATACTCTACGTCTCAAAGTATCAATTAGTTGGGAGTGGCTGTGCTGACAAACGTTTTCGAATAGCCACGCCGTTATGACCAGCTATCGTCTGCTCAGGTTTTTAACATCTTGTGTAGGTGCCAATGTGTGCTAATTCAGTGGTTAAGATGCCTGACCACTGTGCCGAGGTACCCGCGTTAGAAACCCGATGCGAGTTAGGCCTTAATACTTCTTGTTGTTGCAATTGAAGGAAGAAGGAAAAGAAAATGCACGGGCCTACTACTGCCTATGTAGTTGAGCTATCTCCGCTGCCTCACGCGGACAGGAGAAAAAATAAGGAATAAATAAACAGACGAGGGAGAGAAGGACACTCGTCGCAACAGCCTTCGTCCTCCACCGAAACGGCAGCGGGTGCAATGACAGCCTACAACAAATAAATATATGGTGGCAGGCTAGCCCCCGCCTCAAGCGGCAGTGACCTACCAGTCCCAGCCGCGTAGGGCCAGGAGCAGCCCCCTTCCCCGCAAAACGCAAGTGCTTAGTATTGTGTATTCCCTGGCACACGATAGATTCCGGCACGGAATACTGCAGATCTTGAATATTGCAATTATGTTGTTGCGACTGTAAGAAGAAGGAAACGAAAATGCACGAGCCTGTTACTGGCTCTGTAGCTGAGTCACCTGATTGATTTATTTATAGGAAGGGAAAGGCGCAGTAACTGTCTCGCTTGTTTTCTGCGGACACCTGAACCGCGCCGTAAGGGAAGGGAGGAAGGTGGGAGTGAAAGTGGAAAGACAGAATGAGGAGCCGTAGTGGAGGGCTGCGGAGCAATTTCGACCACCGACCACCTCTCAAGATCTATACCAATCAACTCATCTGTGAAGCAAGGTTGTCCGATGTCTCCGCTGCTTTTTGCCCTTTACCTGGAGCCGTTTTGAGTGTTTTACGCAACAGTAGTATCCATGGCTTCCTTATCCTTGGAAATGAGGTTGAAGTGCTTGCACATACGGATGTTCTTCCATGTTTCGGCACTGAAAAAAAAGCATAGAAAACGCTTTGAAGAACAATTTGGCATCGTTTCTAGTGCTCAGAAGAATCCCTCCAAGAGTTCTGGCCTTTGAGTTGGTTCATGGGCTCAACGTCATAATCAGGATAATAATAATAATAATAATAATTGGTTCACTGGAAGGGAAAGGCGCAGTAACTGTCTCACTCGTTTTCTGTGGACACCTGAACCGCGCCGTGAGGGAAGGGAGGAAGGCGGGAGTTAAAGTGGAAAGAGTAGAATTCAGGAAGCATATGCAGGAATGGAATGGTCTTGTGTGCCCTCTAAAACTCTTGGCGTTCCACTGCATGCAATTACGATAAGTGCACATTACTGGAAAGAGCGAGTTCCAGTCGTCCAGCGCTATGCTAATACGTTTGTCTCCCATCGGCTTTCAATCCTCTGTCGGGCTCAGGCTTGTGACATACTTTTGGCGACAAAAGTGCATTACGCGCTTCATGTCCTCGACTGATAGACATTACATCCAGCGTTTTCACCGAATATTTTCGACGTTTATTTGGTCATCCAATTTTGAACCGATTCGACGTGATAACCTATTCAGGCCTGTTTGTGCAGGCGGGCTCGGCTTAGTGCACCTGTATGTGAGGCAGTTGCCCGTTTCTTCATTTTTCGTGATTGTTCACATCCGGTTATTAGAGCATTCCTGCAAGTTAATTTCGTGAATTTGCTTCCCAACTTAGTGGTTTATTAGGCTTTTACTGACCGCCCAAATTACTGCGATTTATGCAGGAAGCTTATGGTTCCATGCGTTTTTTGACAGCATGGTTTTCGAATGAGTACTTATATTGTTTCGCGCAAGAGTCTATACAAGGAATTGATAACAATGGTTTTTACGCCATCTTTGTATCGTTTTTTATACTTTGGTCTTATGATATGATTTTTTTTTTTCAGAGAAAACTACTGCATATCTTGCACAAGGCTTATTCCTTCGCGTCGTGTCGAGGCAAATGTCCCGACGCGAAGGAATGATCCTTAGTTTTGCAAGATATGCAGTAGTTTTCTCTGAAAATATATATATATATATATATATATATATATATATATATATATATATATATATATATATATATATATATATATATATATCACTAGAGTAGGAAAACGCCGTAGCCCTGCTGGTTGCACACTAGAACATTGGTTATTATTTGTAACAAGTAAATCTAAGAAACTATTACTTTAGGAAGAGTTGTTAATAATCTTGTCGCACTTGTTTTACTAAAAAATCGCAAACTTTACTCCTGGAGCAGCGTGCTGCGAGTCGATTTTCAATCCTATATAATTGCAGGAGGAATGGCGTTGTTGTCGCTAAATCTTAGATTCTTGAATATTGATGCAATTAACTTTAGACAGCAATGATGCTCTGTACTTTTAGGTGTTTTCTCCAGAACGCATCAAATTCGGCCAAATTTTGAAAACAGCAAAAGAGAGACTACAGATTCCAATTAAAAAAAAAACACCTTCGAATTTTCCTAAAATCAATATGAGGAACTCTCCATACCTCAGAATATTTTAATGCGAGCTCGTTTGCTAGGGCTAGAT